>NC_138369.1:118345288-118380188 GCF_054177405.1 Leptonychotes weddellii | reverse complement strand
AACAGTATGGAGATTCCTCAAAAAGTTGAAAATAGAGCTACCATATGACCCAGCAATTGCACTACTGGGTATTTACCCCAAAGATACAAATGTAGTGGTCCGAAGGGGTACGTACACCCCAATGTTTATAGCAGCAATGTCCACAATAGCCAAACTGTGGAAAGAGCCAAGATGTCCATCGACAGATGAATGGATAAAGAAGATGTGGTATATGGGTGCCTGGGTGGCTCAGTTGGTTAAGCAACTGCCTTCAGCTCAGGTCATGATCCCAGGGTCCTGGGATCAAGTCCCGCATCGAGCCCCGTGCTCTGCGGGGAGCCTGCTTCTCCCTCTCCCACTCCCCCTGCTTGTGTTCCCTCTCTCGCTGTGTCTCTCTCTGTCAAATAAATAAATAAAATCTTTAAAAAAAAAAAAATGTATATATATACAATGGAATATTATGCAGCCATCAAAAGAAATGAGATCTTGCCATTTGCAACAACGTGGATGGAACTGGAGGGTATTATGCTGAGCGAAATAAGTCAAACAGAGAAAGACATGTATCATATGACCTCACTGATATGAGTAATTCTTAATCTCAGGAAACAAACTGAGGGTTGCTGGAGTGGAGGGAGAGAATCTTAAGTAGCCTCCACGCTCAGCATGGAGCCAGTCACAGGGTTTGATCTCACGACCCTGAGATCATGACCTGAGCTGAAATCAAGAATGAGAAGCTTAACCTACTGAGCCACCCAGGCGCCTCTAATAATTGCTATAAGAATCTGGTTCACTTATGTATGCCCTGGAGAAGAAACTTATGGGCCTCTTACTTGGGATAACATTTCATGTGATTTTTTGAATTTTATTTGAAAATTTCTAGCTGTAAACAGACCCCAGGGTACAGTAAAGTTAATAAATCGTTAAATACTGTTTTCACCTAATAAGGTTTCACTATGCCAGATGTTCCTGTTCCTTCTCTTGGTTTTGTAAGAAGCAATGAAAATGAAATACTGTCCTTGGAACTATGTGTTGATCTCTTCCTCTTTTGAATTTATTTTGTGATATATTAATTTTATATAGTTTACAGGCTGTGCATTTGGATCAGCTGCTATTTGGCAGTATGAATCACTGAAATCCAGGGTCCAGAGTTATTTTGATGGTATAAAAGCTGATTGGCTGGATAGCATAAGACCACAAAAGGAAGGAGACTTCAGAAAGGAGGTAAGGATAAACATGGCTTTCTTTGTTCTAGTTGATCACAAGTTTTGAAGTCTGGTTATTTGTGAAATGTTAGTGATTGATAACATTTAGATCAGTAGATACGAAGTTACTGAACTTAATCTTCTTTAGAGTCATTTCATTGCAGTGAGTATCAGTGCTTTGTATGTCTGGCAATACTGTACTTGACGGTGTTCTAAGAAGCTTGTCCCTCTATCCACCTGTATCAAAAATCACTGTGGATAGTTGCTGAAAATTAATGTGTTGGGGTCTCTGTAAGCCCTACTAAAGTTTAAGGGCTCCTGTTTTGCATTACCTTGCTGGAATATTTTAGAGTACGTAGTAGAATCACAGGCGGTTTTTCGAAGCACCTATGCCTTAGGTGTAGAGATATTATGTGGATTTTAAAAAGCGTCTCTGTGACATGATGTTTACATAGCTCTGATAAATACCCACTGTGGAATATTTCTAACTGCTCAGGGGATGAGGATGCAAGAAAAAGGTGCAAATATAGAGTTTTTAGAGCTTTTCATTTTTTCACATGCAAGTTGGTGACCCTCTTTCAGTTTCTTCTTAACTGATTTTTTTTACAAATACTGCCTTTAAGATAAAACATATTTATTTCACTTGACAATACTTAACTGAGCACTGAGGCCCTAAGTTAATATGTGGTTCATTTGGTTTTCAAGTGACCTTTGTTTTTTGTTTTTCGGTTTGTTTTTGTTTTGTTGTTGTTGTTTTTTGATGACACATGCCTCTCCACTTGAGAGAAGGTTGATGTCCTCTTAATTTTCTCCTAACGATAATTCAAGACTTTTCGAAGTACAAAGAAGTATTCATTCTTTGTTTCCCCATAGACATATGCAAGAAGCCTGAACCTTACCTGTTTTAGAGAGGCTTTGTGTCCGAAGGACAATGGGTGTAATCATTTGCAGGTGAAAGCTACGATAGCTAACAGTGATTTATTCAGAACAGTATGTTTGGGAAGATAGTAACACTGACCTGTTCCATAATCCTGGATTCCTTAGAAGGCTATAGGTTTCCAGCATGTCTATATTATAAAGTATTTTTTTGGAGATTTTATTTTAGAGAGCTTGAATGAGAGAGAGAGCACGCGGGTGCATGCGCGTGCTTGAGCAGGGGAGGGCAGATGGAGAGGGAGAGGCAGAGAATCTCAAGCAGATTCCACCCATGGAGCCTGATGTGGGGCTCACTCACCGCCTTGAGACCTGACCTGAGCTGAAACCAAGAGTTGGGCACTTAACCAACTGAGCCACCCAGGTGCCCTATATTATGAAGTTTTGATGGTCCAAAGGGTTCTTTAGAATGGTGAAAAGTGACACAAGCAATAGACATAATCTTTATCCAAAGATGGATTGGTTTATAGTTAAATGATAGGTTATAAAATACAAAATCCATGCCCATTAAAGAAAATTAAAATAATACATAAATATAACATGGGAAGTGAAAGCCCTGGAAACCCCTGCCATACTGCTACATATGTGGGGAGTAAGGTCTGAAAGCTCATACACAAATTATAAAAATGTAATGAAAATTCAAAAAAAAAAAAAAAGTAATGATTGTTTATGGATCTGTAACTTTGTTTTTAACCTTGCATTTCTTTCTATATTAGTATTCAAAGTGTGGTTCAATATCATAGTTAGAATATATTTTTTATTTTAAAACTTTAATCATGGAGGGTGCCTGGGTGGCTCAGTCGTTACGCGTCTGCCTTTGGCTCAGGTCATGATCCCAGGGTCCTGGGATCGAGCCCCGCATCGGGCTCCCTGCTCGGCGGCGGGAAGCCTGCTTCTCCCTCTTCCACTCGCCCTGCTTGTGTTCCTGCTCTCGCTCTCTCTCTCTGTCAAATAAATAAATAAAATCTTTAAAAAAAACAAAAAACAAACTTTAATCGTGGAAAAATTTCAAACAAAACTAAAAAGTATAATGAACCCCTGTCATCCACCTTCAGTTATTGACACAAGGCCACCTTTGTTTCATTTAGTCCCCTTTGTTTCCTTTCCTTCCCTGCCACTGATTACTGTAAAGCAAATCCTAGGCATATTTCAGTGTGCGTCTCTGAAAGTTTCGGATTCTCTGTTTTTCTGAACCTCAAATTGTTATTATACCTTAAAAGGTAGTTTTAGAAAATATTTTTGGTTAGAATTTTAAGACTAGATTGGACCTTGGTAAATAAATCACTTAAGCTTGATACCTGTGTATATCTTGATAGTGTGCTAGGTGTTTCGTTATTAATATTTCTCAACAATATTGCTAGGTATCTATTGTCTCCATTTTATATATCAGAAAACTGAGGTTTAGAAGTAATTTGAGGTCACAGAGCTAAACAGTGGCTCTGTATGGAGAATGTAGACTATAAAGCACCTGTGTTTCTATTTTGCCACATATCTGTTATGTTTGTTTATTGGTAATTTTTGCACATGAGAAATCTTTTTATGCACAAAGCATTTTCTCTCTGGCTTTTCATTTTCCTAGCCTGAAAGTGTTTATCATATGGTGATAGGCAATTTTCCTTCTGTTTTAGATTAACAAGTGGTGGAATAACCTAAGTGATGGCCAGCGGACTGTGACAGGTTTGTGTTAGCTTACACGTTTTAGCCATTCAAGGGAAGAGAAATCAAACCAAAAGGTACAGTATGTCATAGTCAATGGCTTTTGTACCCTGCTCACCAGTGGTTTAGAAGACAGAGTCTCTGTACCTTCAGGCTAATGTAATAGTATAAAAAGTGGTGTGGCATAAAGGTGTACATGATGCTGTGGGTCACTTATTTTCTAATTTTGATCTAGTATGTTACTGATTGATCAAATAATCTTTGTTGTAGAATCCTAGCTTGTGAAATAGGTTATGAGTAATTATTACTTATCCTATTAAAGAAATTAAAGGGGACATTGATTAAGTACCTTCTTTATGCAGAATGCTTTATACACATTCTCTCCCTACCTCACAGGGTTGCTTACCGGGTAGTTATCTCCCTTTTTACCAATAAGGAAACTGGCTTTCAGAGAAGGAACTTTTCAAAGGTCACACTGCTAGTAAGTAGTAGAGCTAAGTTTCAAAACCCAGGTCTGTCTCATTCTAAAGCTAATTTTCTCTTTCCTGCACCATGCTGTTTTTAAAGTCTTCATTTATTAAATAAATGTAAGCATGCCATGCATGTCACCATGATAATTTAATTTTTGTTCTTTGTAAATTTTTATGGAAAGATAAATCTGGCTCTTCACGGTAACGTACATTATTTTATGGACTTAGTTATTTGAGAAATTTGGGGAAATGGATTTGAAAGTTTAACAGTTGTGCAGATAGGAAAAAAAAATCTTTTAGGGAAATAATAGCAAAATATTGCTTTTTCTTTTTTAAAGATTTTATTTATTTATTTGACAGAGACAGAGAGCAGGAACACAAGCAGGGGGAGTGGGAGAGGGAGAAATAGGCTTCCCGCGGAGCAGGGAGCCCGATGTGGGGCTCGATCCCAGGGCCCTGGGATCATGACCTGAGCCGAAGGCAGACACTTAATGACTGAGCCACCCAGGCGCCCCCAAAATACTGCTTTTTCTTAAATATGGTTGGACTTAATGGTACTCTTAATTTTCTTTACCTACCTAAGAGGATGTCTAAGAGTCCTTCAGGCTCTTTCTTTTGTCTGGAAGGTTTACTTTTTCTGTCTCCTTGCTGGAACCTGAACTGGTCTTCAAGCTTATGGTTTGGACATTGCTTCCTGCAGGAACTGTTACCAGACCAAAGTGAGTCTGTTCCTTGGTGAACTGTAGACAGAGACTACACCAGGTGGAGTTGCCTCACAATTATCTTTATTTGTACAAATAAGGAGACCATGGGGAATTATTTCCAAATCCATGACTCTCTGAACAGGGGTAAGCAGGCTCCTTTTATCAGGGCTTGGGATGAATATTCAGAAGGATAAAAGATTTTAATATTATAATGAAGCGGAGGTAACAGGCACTTGCTGATTCATCTGCACAGTCTTCCTCCTCAAATGTTTCTTTTCCTGCTACAGCAGTTCATTAGTTTCTAAAAGATGAAAGTGACAGGCAGAAGCTTCTGGGAGTTTCCTGAGTTCAGTGGGTCAGGGGGTCTTGCCAATAACAGAAGTGCTTTAATTTTTCTGAACTCATTGCACTTTTTAATCATTTATTTTTTAAGATTTTATTTATTTTAGGGGCACCTGGGTGGCTCAGTTTGGTTAAGCATCTGCCTTCAGCTCAGGTCGTGATCCCAGGGTCCTGGGTCCTGGGATCGGCCTGCATCTGGCTCCCTGCTCACTGGGGAGCCTGCTTCTCCCTCTCCCGCTCCCCCTGCTTGTGCTCTCTCATTCTCTCTCTCTCAAATAAAGAGATAAATAACATCTTAAAAAAAAAAAGATTTTATTTTAGAGAGTGTGCATGCATGAGCGGAGGGAGGAGCAGAGGGAAAGGGAGAGAATCCTTAAGCAGACTCCCCGATGAGTGCGGACCCCTCCCTCCATGTGGGGCTTGATCCCAGGACACCAAGATCATGACCTGAGCTGAAATCAAGAGTTGGACACTTAACCAACTGAACCATCCAGGTGGCCAACACTTTTTAATTTAGAACACAACCTGCCTTATGTAATTGTACATGTAGCATCCTTGAGGACAATGAGAGTTTTCATTTTGTTATAGCAACTAGCACATGTCTTGCACACACTAAAGACACTTGATTAAAAATCTGTGAAGTGAATGAATATTGAATGGGCTCTTGAATCAAAGGATTGAGATTTTTCAAAGGTATATTGCCGTACTGTAGAATTGATTAGTCAGTAAGGTCTTAATAAGTATGATACCTTCAAAGATAGCTCTATAATAGCACATCTGTTTTCATTGATATTAACAGGGGGGTTTTGGTTTGTTTGCTTGTTTTCTCAAAGTAACCAAAATTAACATTATTTCCTTAGGATAGCAAAGTTTTGATTTCCTTTGATATTTTCAAAGTATCTCATAATTAGTTGGTACCTAGTGTTCTTTGAAGATGGTAAAGATTTTATGCCATTAAATATTTGAAGAAACTTGGGATCAGAATTTAAAACATTTCTCATGCCAGTAAATAGCTTATTCATAGAAGTTGGTATTTGGAGACCACTGAAAATCTGAATTCTTTCCCCTAACCTTTTGCTTTTCTCTTAGTCAAATCAGGTTATTTGGCATGTAGGGACAGATGTTTTGATCTAACTAGCAGCTTGAGTGTAAGGTGCTTTGAACCACAGAAACATGAACAGTCATGCTAAATCCTTATTATGAGATTATCTAAGTGCTGCTAAAGGCTGAGGAGATGCTGTCCCTGGGAATCACTTTCTCAAAGGTACTAGAGAACTGGCCTTGATCTTTTTTTTTTCCCCCCGTCTTTGGTTGGTTTGGGGATTTTTTTTTTTTTTCTGGTATTAATCTTAATTATTAACAGAAATATCTCCCCAAACTTCACATTGCTTTGAAAAAATGTTTTTATATGTTCACTTGGTATTTGTGGGAGCATCTGGTAGCATTTTTCAAGTTAGATTTGTGCCTGGTGCTTTTATACTTCAGCTAGTCTCCTGTTCTGTTGCTTTGATCTGCAAGGGTTTTAAGGCTGCACTGGAGGTCCGTAGGCAGCCCCCAAGGAGAGTATTTCCCCTACCTTTGTAGCTTCCAGGTATGCCTGTGAGATACCTGCCAGGTTTTTCTATTAGCTCAGCAGAATGCTGACTTGACTATTTTGGGAGTCAGGTAAAGCTGAGAGAGAAGAACCTGCTAAAATATTGTATCTGAAGGAGGGGATAGGGAGTAGGAGGATGGGAAGAGAAATCTCAAGAAAACATTGCCCCGTTTTTCTACTAGTCCATATCCATTGTCAGCTCCAAAGTTAGTCACCACTATACCCTAGGGCCTTGCCCCTTTTGCTCCAACCTCTAACGTTTATTTTTTATTAGTCTCTATACTCAAAGTGGGGCTTCAACTCACGACCCCGACGTCAAGAGTTGCATGCTCTACCAACTGAGCCTGCCAGATGCCCCTAGTTTCACTTTTCTTTCCCTTTATACCTTTCAAAGATTTTGAGCTATACCTCCTAGACTAAGGTCTGCTTTCCTGTTCCTGAAGTTTCTGGTAAGGCAATGCTCACTGGATCTAGCTAATCTTGACCTTTTAATTTGTTGCTGATTTTCCTGAAATTCTTGGCTTCTCAGTTTTCAGACAGGTTATTTCTGGGTAAAGAAAAAACTAATGTTTGAGTGCCAGTTAGACTTCAAGTGCTAGGGTAGGTACTTTACATACATACTGTTATCCTTATCAATCTTAATTGTAAGAGCCCTGCTAGTGGTATTCTGATTGTTCAGATGGGGTAACTGAGGCTCAGAGAGGTTAAATAACTTGTCTGAGCTCACACAGCTAGAAAGAGTAGAGATGGGGAACAAACTTTTTTTTTTTTCCAAGCTCACCTTAATTTAAATAATATACATATTATTATATCCTTTCATGTTCTATAGCAGATCACCATTAAATTACCTTTCTGGTGAACCACACTGCCTGCTCCCAACCCAGGTATCTGGGTGTTTATTGACAGCCCAAATTGTAGTGACTTGTCCCAAGACAGCAGGCTGGCACTCAGGAATGAAAGGGAGCCCTTTTTGTCTACTTAAGGTTAGTCTTTGTCATTGTAAAATGAATAAATGTGCATTGTAACAGGTTAAAATAGTGTTAAAGAATATGTAAAGTGAAAAATCTCTGTAACTTCCAGTTCTGCAGTTTCTGTCCCCATAATAACCACTGCCTTTTTAGTTACACTTGTGTGTTTATATATAGGTATTTATACTTCTTTGCACCTTGATTTTTTTTTTAAATTCTGTTAATATTTTAGAGGACATTGTATCATTACAAGTAAGTCTATTACATGTCAGATGTATGTTTTTCACAAACTGAGCACATCCATGTAATTAGCACCCAGATCAAGAAATAGAAATTACCAGCACCCTGGGCTCAGAATATTCTTTTTGATAGCATGATAGTAGTTCATGCCAATGAATACTATGTAACAAGTCTTCTCTTAATAGATACTTAGGTTGGTGTTAGTCTTCTATAAATAATACTGCAGTGAATATCCTTACATAGAGATATTTGCACCCTTTTGCAAGCATATTTTTAGCATGAATTACTGGAAATAGACTTGCTGGGTCAAAGAGTATGTACATTTAAAATTTTGTATGTTGTCAGGTTGTCTTAAAATAAGTTGTATACCAATTTAAACATCCTTTAAGTCATTTAAGTCATTTATTTTCTAAAAGTTGCTCACAGGGGAGGTTACATATTCTCATCTACAAGGAAGGTTACAAACTAACCTTCTGTGATTAGTTTGTAAAGGTTTTTGTCTACTGTGAATATGCCCCATTCTTTCCATCTACCCTTACCAGTTTCTAACTATCTGCATCCCAGTTGGAGGATTTAAGGTGGATGGTCTTTCTGGATTTCCTCTTAATTCCAGGAAGCTGTGGGACCAGTCTTTAACTAGTTTTGTTGATACTGCCCAGGAAGAGAAATTGTAGTCACTGTATGAGGCCAACACTGTATGAGGATGATCCCTGTGCCTATAGTTCTGGTTCCCAGGGAACCTGAGGTAGGGACCACTTGAGCTCAGTTCTTTGGTTGTCACAGATGTATATACTGGTCAGGTTCTGGACTGGCCAGGTCTAGTTTCCTTCAGGTAGAGAAGCTGTGGAGGTATGAGCTGGCCTACTGCATCAGCAGAGGGGATCCTGTACTTAGCTACTAGACTCCAGGTGGGATAGTGGGTCCTTTTCAGAAGAAGAGAAAAAGAGGTTGTACTACCTTCCTTGGGCTAAGGAGGAAAATGGACTGAGATTACTGAACCAAGCAGTGATTCCTAAATTGGTGTATATTTCTTTTAATCAAGATATTATTCACATATCTTAAAATTTGCCATTTAAAAGTATGCAGTTCAGTGGTTTTTGTTGTATTCACAGGGTTGTGCAATTATCCTCATCTAATCCCAGAACATTTTCTTTATCCCAGAAAGAAACTCCATACCTGTTAACAGTCACTCCCCATTCCCCTCCTCCCCTCAGCCCTCAGCAGCCTGTTATCTCTTTTCTTTCTTTATGGATTTGCCTGTTCTGGACATTTCATATAAATGGAATCACCTATGTTGCCTTAGTGTCATGTTTTCAGGGTTCACCTATGTTGTGGCATGTATCAGTATCTCATTTCTTTTTATGGCCCGATATTCCATTATATGGATATATCACATTTTGTTTACTCATCTGTTGATGGACATTTGAGTTATTTCCATTTTTTGGCTATTCTAATGCGGTGGATTTTTTGGTATACATTTTCATGTATACATTTTCATGTAGACATGTTTTCATTTCTTTTGCTAATATATACCTCGAGTGGAAACGTTGGGTCATATGGTACTCTTGTTTAACTTTTTAAAATTGTGGTAAAAACATAAAATGTACCATGTTAGCCATTTTTAAATTTACAGTTCAGTAGTGTTAAGTATGTTTACATTGTTATGAAACATCTATAGAATTCTCTTTTGTCTTGTAAAACTGAAACTGTACGCACAATTTCGACTTTTCCACTCCCCCTCAGCCCCTAGTAACCACCATGCCACTTTGTTTCTGTAATTTTGACTATATACCTCATTTAAGTGGAATCAAACAGCACTTATCTTTTTTGACTGGCTTATTTCACTTAGCATAATGTCCTCAAGCTTCATCCATGTTGTAGCATGTGATAAGATTTCCTTTTTAAGGCTAAATAATTTATTCCATTGTGTGTATATACCACATTTGTTCATGCATTCATTCATTGATAGACACATTTGAGTTGCTTCTACCTCTTGGCTATTGTGAATAGTGCTGCTATGAACGTGGATGTGCAAATATCTCTAGATCCTGCTTTCAGTTCTTTTGGATATAAACCCAGAAGTGGGATTGCTGGATTAAAATTATTTTTAATTTTTTGAGGAATTTCCATACTGTTTTCCACAGTGGTTGTACCATTTTATTTTATTTTTAGAGATTTTATTTTTAAGTAATCTCTACATCCAACGTGGGGCTCGAACTTACAACCCTGACATCAAAAGTCACATGCTCTGCTGACTGAGCCAGGCGCCCTGTGGTTGCACATTTTACAGTCCTTCCAGCAGTGCACAAGAGTTCTAATTTCTCCACATCCTTGGCAGCACTTGTTATTTCCTTCTGGTTTTTTTGATAGTAGCTATCCTAATGGGTGTGTGGTGACACTTTGTGGTTCTGATTTGCATTTCTGTGATGGTTAGTGATGTTGCACATCTCTTCATATGCTTGTTGGCCATTTGACTATCATCTTTGGATAAATGTCTGTTCCAGTCCTTTGCTTATTTTAATCAGGTTATTTGACTTTTTTGTTGATTGTAGGAGTTTTTTTTTTTTAATATATTCTAGATATTAACCTTTATGAAACAAATGATTTGCAGATATTTTCTCTCATTCTGTAGATTGCCTTTTCACTGTGTTGATTGTGTACTTTGGACAAAAGTTTGTTGTGGGTTTTTTTTGGTTTTTGGTTTAATTTTTTTTCCAGAGAAAGTGGGGTGGGGCGGGAGGAGTCACAGAGGGAGAGAGAGAATCCCAAGCAGGCTCCATGCTCACCGAGGAGCCTCAAATCTCAATACCGTGAGATCATGACCTGAGCCAAAATCAAGAGTTGGACACTCAACCACCTGAGCCACTGAGGTGTCCCTGGACAAAAGTTTTTAGGTTTGATGTCCCATTTATCTGTTTTTGCTTATGTGTTTTTGCTTTTGGTGTCCTATCGAAGAAATCGTTGCCAAGCTCAGTGTTACGAGGATTTTCCCCTGTTTTCTTCTAAGAGTTAAGTTCTTGTGTTCACATTTAGGTCTTTAATCCATTTTTAGTTAGTTTTCGTATATGGTATAAGAATCCAAGTTCATTCTTTTGCATGTGGATATCTCCTTTTCCCCATGTTTTCTTTTTGAAGAATTGCCAAATTGTTTTCCAAAGTGGCTGCACCATTTTACATTCCCTCAAGACTGTATGAGGATTCCATTTTTTTTTTAAAGATTTTATTTATTTATTCATGAGAGACAGAGAGAGAGAGAGACAGAGGCAGAGGGAGAAGCAGGCTCCCCGCGGAGCAGGGAGCCCGATGCGGGACTTGATCCCAGGACCCTGGGATCATGACCTGAGCCGAAGGCAGACGCTTAACCGACTGAGCCACCCAGGCGTCCCGAGGATTCCATTTTTTTTAAAGATTTTATTTATTTGAGAGAGAGGGAGAGACGGGATAGTGAGAGAGAGCAGAAGCGGGGAGGAGAGGGAGAAGCAGGCTCCTGCTGAGCAGGGAGCCCGATGTGGGGCTCAATCCCAGGATCCTGGGATCATGACCTGAGCTGAAGGCAGATGCTCAACCAACTGAGTCACCCAAGCACCCCAGGATTCCATTTATTGCCTGTCTTTTTTTTCCTAATATATCAGTGACTACATATTTTTTGTCTTTATTGTGGTAAAATATACAAACATAAAATTTATCATTTTAGCTGGTAAGTGTACAATTCGGTGGCATTAAGTACATTCACAATGTTGTGCAGCCATCACCACCATCCATTTCCAGACTTTTTTCATCATCCCAAATAGAAACACTGTACCCACTAAATCATTTCCCATTTCTCCTTTCCCTTAACCCCTGGTGACCACTGTTCTATTTCTGTCTCTGAGTTTGCCTATATCTCATATAAGTGGAATTATAAAATGCCTTTTTTGTGCCTGGCTTCTTTCGCTTAGCATACTGTTTTTAAGGTTCATCCATATTGTAGCATGTATCAGAACTTATTTTTTTATTTTTTTAAGGCTTAATCGTTTTACATTGTATGTTTACACCACATTTTGTTCATCTATCTGTCAATGAGTATTTGGGTTTCAGTCTTTGGCTGTTATGAATTATGCTCCTACAAACATTCGTGTACAAGTCTCATTTTGAGTCCCTTCTTTCAGTTCTTTGGGGTATATAGTTAGAGGTGGAATTGTTGGATCATACAATAATTCTATGTTTAATTTTTGAGGAACTGCCAAACTGTTTTTTAGAGTAGCTGTACCATTTTACATTCTTACCAGCAAGGCCCAAGAGTTTCAGTTTCTCTCACATATTCTTGCCAATTCTGATTTCCCTTTTTTTTTTTTTAGCCATCCTAATGTATGTCAAGTTTTGACGTGCATTTCCCTAGTGACTTAGTAATGCTAAACATCTTTTTGTGTGCAATTGTCCATTCATTCTTTTTTTGAGAGAGCAGGAGGGGAGGTTGGAGGGAGAGAGAGAATCTTAAGCAGGCTCCATGGAGCCTGATGCGGGGCTCAGTTTCACAACCCTGAGATCATGACCTGAGCCGAAATCAAGAGTCTGGATACTTAACTGACTGAGCCACCCAGGCACCCCTGTCCATTCATTCTTATTTGGAGAAATGTCCGTTTAAATCCTTTGCCTGTTTTTTTGAGTTGTCTTTTTATTGAGTTGTAGGAGTTCTTTATATATTCTGGATCCTAGATCTTTATTAGGTATATGATTTGCAGATATTTTTCCCTATTCTATGAGTTGTCTTATCACTTTGTTAAAAGTATTCTTTGAAGCCCAAGTGTTGTTTTTATTTTTTTAAAGATTTTATTTATTTATTTGACAGAGAGCGAGAGGAGGAACACAAGCAGGGGGAGTGGGAGAGGGAGAAGCAGGCTTCCTGCTGAGCAGGGAGCTCGACGTGGGACTCGATCCCAGGACCCTGGGATCATGACCTGAGCCGAAGGCAGACGCTTAACGACTGAACCACCCAGGCGCCCAAGCTCAAATGTTTTTAAGTTTTCTTTAGTTTTAATCAAAATATAATTGACACAATATTACACTAGTTTTAGGTGTACAACATAGTGATTTGACAACTCTATACCTTATGCTATGACAAATGTTTTTAATGTTGATGAAATCCATTTCATGTATTTTTTTTTAAAGATTATATTTATTTATTTTGACAGAGCACAAGCAGGGGGGAGCAGTAGAGGGAGAGGGAGAAGCAGGCTCCCCACCAAGCAGGGAGCCCGACGCGGGGCTCTATCTCAGGACTCTGGGATCATGACCTGAGCTGAAGGCAGATGCTTAACCATCTGAGCCACCCAGGCGCCCCTATTTCATGTATTTTTTTATTTCGTGCTTTAATTAAAGTGTCACATCAAGAAAATAGTGACCTAATCCAGCATCACAAGAATTTGTACCTGTGTTTTCTTCAGAGCGTTTTGTAGTTGTAGCTCTTACATTTAGGCCTTTGGTTCATTTTGAGTTAATGTTTGTAATTGGTTTGAGGTAGGATCCAAATTCATTCTTTTGTGGATGGATATCCACTTGTCCCAGCACCGTTTGTTGAGAAGACCATTCTTTCCGTATTGATTTTGTCTTGGGACCACAGTAAAAAAAAAAGTTGACCATAAATGTATGGATATACTTCTGGACTCTCAGTTCTGTTCCATTGATCTGTATGTCTATTCAGCCCATACCGTCTTGATTACCATATCTTTGTAAGTTTTCAAACTGGGAATAGTGAGCCTTCCCAGTTTATTAATAGGGAGTATTACATTGGTTATATGTTGAACCAGTTTTGCATTCTTGAGATAAATTCCACTTGTTTATTATTTATAATCCTTCTTATGTACTGCTAGGTTTGGTTTGTTAGTATTTCCTGAAGGTTTTTCCATCTGTGTTCATAAGGAACTATTACATTGACCATCATATGTTGAATCAATTTTGCAATCTTGGGATAAATTATACTTGGTCATGGTTTGTAATTCTTTATATGCTGCTGGATTTGGTTTGCTAGTATTAGGAATTTTTCTATCCATGTTCATAAAAGATATTGGTAGTTTTCTTGTGATGTCTTTGGTTTTGATATCAAGGTAATATTGGCAGCATAGAATGAGTTGGGAAATGTTTTTTCCTCTTCTCTTTTTTGGAAGCATTTGAAAAGGATTGGTG
Organism: Leptonychotes weddellii; assembly: GCF_054177405.1. NCBI lineage: Eukaryota > Metazoa > Chordata > Mammalia > Carnivora > Phocidae > Leptonychotes > Leptonychotes weddellii. The sequence continues at coordinate 118,365,938 of NC_138369.1, read as the reverse complement.
TTAATTCTCATTTATCTTTGCTAGAATTTGCCAGTTGTAATAAATTGAATAGTGTCCCCATAAAATTCATGTCCGTCCAGAAATTCAGTGTTATTTTATTTGAAATAGGGTCTTTGCAGATGTAAATGGTTACAGTGAGATCGTACTAAATTAAGATGGGCCCTAAACCCAATTGTTTGTGTCCTTATAACAAGAGAAGACAAGACGTACAGAAAAGAAGGTCATGTGGGGCGCCTGTTAAGTGCCTGCCTTTGGCACAGGTCATGGTCCCAGGGTCCTGGGATTGAGCCCCGCATCGGGCTCCTTGCTCCACGGGAGGCCTGCTTCTCCCTCTCCCACTCCCCCTGCTTGTGTTCCCTCTCTCGCTGTGTCTCTCTCGGTCAAATAAATAAATACAATCTTTAAAAAAAAAAAAAAAGGTCATGTGAAGAGATGGAGGCAGAGATTGGAGTGATGCATCAGTAAGCTAAATAATGCCAAGAATAGCCAAGAGCCACCAGAAGCTAGGATGAAGGAAGAAAGGAGTCTTCCCTAGAGTCTTCAGAAAGAAGTTTGGCCTAGCAACAACTTGATTGCAGACTTCAAGCCTCCAGAACTTTAAGAGAATACATGTCTGTGGTTTTAAGTCACCAAGTGTGTGATAATTTATTATAGCAGCCCTAGGGAAGTAATAAACCGGTAAAGCCATCTAGCCATGGGCTTTTCTTTGTGAGAAGTTTCTTTTAATTATAAATTCAATCTCTATTTCTTATAGGCCCATTCAGACTTTCTATTTCTTGAGTAGTTTCAGTAGTTTGTGTCTTTCTAGGAATTTGTCAATTTCATCGAAGTTCTCCTTTGTTGGTATACAGTTGTTCATAGTATTCTCTTATAATCCTTTTTATTTCCGTAAGCTCAGTAGTAGCATTCTGCTTTCATTCCTAATTTTAGTAACTTGAGGTGTTTTTTTTTCTTTGTCACACTCCCTAAAGGTTTGTCAATTTTGTTGGTCATGTCAAATAACCAACTTTTGGTTTCATTGATTTTTTTTTTTTTAATTTTTCTATTCCTTCATCCAAACATTTTGCTTGCTTTGTATTTGCTTTTTTTTTTATTTTTCTAGTTTCTTAAGGTGGAAGGTTAGATTATTGATTTGAAATCTTTATTCTTTTTTAATGCAACATTCACAGCACTACTTTTGCTGTACTCTGTAAGTTTTAGTATTGTTTTAGCAGCTTGGGTTGTCATAACAAAATGCCATAGTCTGGCTGGCTTAAACAACAGAAAATTATTTTCTCAAAATTTGGGAGGGTAGAACTCCAAGATCAAGGTGCCATCATGGTTGGATTCTGGTGAGAACTCTCTTCTCTCTTCTGGCACCTTCTTGCTGTGTCATATGGCAGGGGGGAGAGAGCAAGAGCAAGCTCTTTGGTATCTCTCTTATATGGAAACTGATCCCATCATGGGGGCCCCCACCCTCATGACCTCATCTAAATCTAAATACCTCCCAAAGACTCCATCCCCCAAAACCATCACATTAGGGCTTAAATATATGAATCTTAGTGGAACATAATCCAGTTATATTTTTGTTTTCATTCATTTCAAAGTACTTTCTAATTTCCCACTTGATTTCTTATTTGGCCTACTGGTTATTTAGGAGTGTGTTAATTTCCACATATTTATGACTTCTCCCAATGTATTACTGATTTGTAATTTCATTCCATTGTGGTCAGAGAACATACTTTGTATAATTTCAGTGTTTTAAAATTTTTTGAGATTTGCTTTGTGGCTGAACATATGGTCTCTCCTGGATACTATTGCATGTGCTCTTGAAAAGAGTATATTATTTGTGGTTTTTCTTAAGATTTTGTTTTTTTAAAAGATTTTATTTATTCACTTGAGAGAGAGAGAGGAAGTACAAGTTGGGGGAGAGGCAGACTCCCTGCCCAACACAGGGCTTTATCCCAGGACCCAGAAATCATGACCTGAGCTGAAGGCAGATGCTTAACCAGCTGAGCCACGAAGGTGCCACTTAAGATTGGATTTTTGAGTAATCTCCACACCCAACGTGGCACACAAACCCAAGATCAAGAGTCACATGCTCTACTGACTGAGCCAGCTGGGTGTCCCAAGAATGTATTGTCTTGTTGTTGAGTGTTTTGTTTTTTTTTTAAGTAGGCTTCCCGCCCAGTGTGGAGTCCAGCGCGGGGCTTGAACTTACCATCCTGAGATCAAGACCTGAGCTGAGATCAAGAGTCAGATGCTTAAGCGAGTGAGCCATGCAGGCGCCCCTGTTGAGTGTTTTATAGATGTCTGTCAGGCCTAGCTGGTTTATAGTGTTGTTCAAGTCTTGTTTCCTTGCTGATCATCTACTCTGTTATTGCAAATAAGGTATTGAAGTCTCCAACTATTGTTGAACTGTTTATTTCTCCCTTTAGTTCAGTTTTTGCTTTATATATATTGGGATTCTATTGTTAGGAGCATGTATGTTTATAATAGCTGTATTGATATATCAAGATGTTATATCTTTTATCATTATATAATGTCCTTCTTTGTGTCTAGTAACAAATATTGTCTTAAAGTCTATTTTTTCTTGTTATGCTTATGGTATACAAGATTCCAGCAATATATTGAGGTTTTATAAGCTCCTGTGGACATCTCATTCCTTAGCTTTTCCTTTTAAGATTTTTGGTCTCTTATTTACTCCAAATATTATCCACCACCTTAGGCAGCCATGAACTTAAAACACCTTCCTGTAATTATTTTTGACAAATGCCCCCTGGGAAAAGGAATTTTGCACTTGAGGTTCCAGTCAGGTCAAATATAGACAGCCTTGCAAATGGGGTCTTGCAGGGAACTATTATTCCCTCCCTATTATCAGATAGGTCAGATGATAACAATTCTTTGGGAATGAGGTTTTGAAAGAGTTCCAGCTCCCTGTGCTCTCTCTCGTGGTTGTGAGGCTGCATGGGAAATGTGGATTGTTTTCATAGCTTTTAGCTTCAACTTGTAGCTGGAAAGTAAGGGATGGGACCAGGGCAAGTTAAAATGCCCAAAATTTGCTGTTCCTATTGAAATTCACCTTTTTTCTTAAATGCTGAGTTGCTGCAAGCTTTTAACTAGTTTCCAGAATTCTGAAAAAGTTGATTCTGACAGTTTTGGCCAGTTTTTTCATTGCCTTTGAAGGAGAGAATTTTTCAAGGTCCTTACTTCGTTATTCTCACTAATGTAATCCATTGCATCCCTTTTGGTAAAGGTAGGTGTTGAGGCAACAGCAGACTTCCCAAATCAGCAGTGTCAAGCCTGTCCAAGAGTTTACTGAGTCAGGAGGAGGTAACACTTCTAAGTGGAGAAACAAGCAAAGACCTTAAGCAGTTCTACCTCTCAAAGGAAGAGGAGGAGGAGGGAACCATGATTTGAGTTTCTGCATACTAGGTGCATGTAGTATTTTGTTTAAGCCTCACTACAACTTTTATAAGATATGGAAGTATTACCTTCATTTTACAAATGAGGTAACTAAAGTGAAGGGGATGAAATGCTGCAGACCACAAAGCTACTAAGTGGCATACCTAGGATTCAGACCAGAAAAGGCCATTCCCTACTTTATTTCTCATTTTTAGGTTTTCATTGTGTGACTGCTGCATTTAATTGTGCTTTCTCATTTAATCAGCACTCGGCTCTTAAAGGGCGGTTTTATTACGCCTATTTTACAGAAGAGGAAACTGAGGCTGAGGGGTTAGGCTTCTTGCCTGGGTTATAGTGTAGGACAGAGTCAGTTCTGCTGGGCTCCTTTACCCATACCGTTAGACAGTGTGCAGTGCTGCTTCCAACCCAGGATTACCACATATCCTCTCCTGTTCACTGGCTTCTGGGGACCAACCATGCATGCTGTTTCCTAGATAAGGAGCCCTTTGTCAGGTCTGAAGTCTTAGAGAGACCAAGGTCAAAAGTAATCCTGTTGGCTATCCATGTCTTTGTGTATAGTAGAAAGAGCCCTAGATTAGGAATTCTGGCTTGGCCACTGAATTTGGCTCTGAAAATTTGTATCTCAGTTTTCTCATCTGTAATTTTTGAAAAATGGGATATGTGTGGAGGAAAATAACTGCATTTTACTTTTGTAATTTCTTTTTAATTTGTGAGTGTATTACAGTGATTTGTGTGTATAATTTGGGTATGTATGTTCAGTTGTTCACTGACGGGATTCTTAACCATAGATCAGAGGTCTCTGAAGTGAGGGGTTTAACTACAATGTGTTCCAGTGCCAATATTCTGTCATGATTCACCAAAAAATGCCTCTTACAATTTGGTTGAAAACTTGGTGATGTTAACTCTTTGGTTACTGTTAACCTTGATATCTTTGGTTATCTTACCCTTTTTCAAGTCTTTTCCCTAGTTGTAATCTCTTCAGCCAGAGACACTCTCTACTTCTGTGCAGTGCTGTGGTGCTTGCAATTTCCAGAAGTGTATGCTGTATGTCGCTGGTTTCAGAAAGTAGCCTGCGGAACCCACAGGGTAGTTGTTGCCATTTTCCAGCCTAGCAGGCAGGATCAGGGGCCCCATCTTGCTTTCCTTGCGTTGTACCGCACTTGGAGCGAACTGTATAGCCTTGATTATCTTTGTGATCATGGAAGCCTGGGGCCAGACCATTCTTGGGTCTTCTTTATGCCAAAATACCAATCACCATGTCCAGCAACCTCTAGACCTCAGAGAATTCTCTGGGTAATAAAGATGTGTAACTCTTCTAAAAAGAAACTAAGAAAACCCGAGCAACACTAATCACTGCTCACTTCCTTAGGATAAACCCTCTGAGATCCGTTCCTCCATCTGAGGAGGCTCCACCCTTCCTTTGCCCACTCTCCCTGCCCAGGGTTTCAGACTCCTCATGGGGAGGTTTACATGGTACTCTTACTTGCCTTGCTTGTGACCTCTTTTCCTCATCCTTTAATGAATACTGTTCTCCTCACCATCTTTGAAAGTGTTTTGACACACCACCAGTTGTAAGATACAGCCTGATTACAGATACTAAAATGGAGAAAATGTCTTAGAATCTCTGAAAAATGGTAGATAGCTTCCTTCCTTGCCTAACGCTGAAATGGGAGAGCAAACACTGCAGAGACTAGTAATGACAAAGTATAGCTGAGAGCCTTACAGAGTGAGCAAATATAGAAGCCAAAGGTAACTCCAAGATGTAGCAGCTGGTGGGGATTATACAATATCTTCTAAAATAGATCCTCTTACCAGAATGTTGCTGGAATTAGTGCTTACCGTCATTGAAGAAGTTGAAAGGGCTAATTGCCTATTGCTGAAAGAAACTGGAGGAATGAATGTTTAAATTCCTTTAATTCAAGTAGATGAGTGCCTACTACATGGGCAAGGAGTCGTGGTACCCTAAAATTAGTGTGTTTTTAAAGTTTGTAGTTTTTAAGAAAAACTTAATTTTTCACGAAAATGTGACTGAGTAGTTAACTCTATCATTAAATAATAAACCTACTCAATTTAGTGGTAGTTCTAGCAACATCAGTTCTTGCAGAAAAATGAAACAGTCACCCAATTCCCACATGAAAACAGTTTCAAAAGCAGTTGGAAAATTCTTACAGGTTATTCCTGACTTCTTATCTAACAAGTATTTTTCTCAGACAAGTGGATCTTCATTTACCCAGATGATACATAGATGTTTCCATAAGTTTAAGAAGTATATTATTCCCTGTGAAAAAAGAAGCATATTATATAATATAGCTTTTCTGGTCTTGGCCAAAGAACCCAATTCTGTATATTACTTGTCTCTGGCTTGACCATTTTCAAACAATAAGTATAGATCTGATCATTGTTTATTGAGAAGAGTAAATTGTTCCATAGAAGTAAAATATGGATCTAAGTGAAGGAAGTCAGCTTCTAGAGCATTTGCAGTTTCCCAGGAATTTTCTGACTGTACCAGTGCATATAGTTTGATACTTACTTTCTTTTAAAGATTTTATTTATTTGAGAGAGAGAGAATGAGAGAGCATGAGAGGGGAGAGGGTCAGAGGGAGAAGCCGACTCCCCACTGAGCAGGGAGCCCAACGCAGGACTCGATCCCGGGACTCCAGGATCATGACCTAAGCCAAAGGCCAGTGCTTAACCAACTGAGCCACCTAGGCGCCCCTAGTTTGATACTTAAAAACATTGATTTCACTTACTTTCCTTAACTTGCCCTCCCTCACCCCCCTCCCCAGTGTATAATACTCGTAAATAATTGTGGTAGAAAATCTTATTCAGGTGGACTTTCAATCAGACTTTCTTTGTTCCTGTTTTTAACCTCCCTAAATTATATATCTTTATTTTGTAGGTATCATAGCGGCAAATGTTTTTGTATTCTGTTTATGGAGAGTACCTTCTCTACAGCGGACAATGATCAGATATTTCACATCTAACCCAGCCTCAAGTAAGTCTACTTATGACTTTATTTTGATGTAGAGGTAATATGAAAGAAATATGCTTTGTTATTGAAATGCTATAAAAAGGATGAGTTACTTGTCAACAATTATAAGCAAAATCCAGAAGATAGACTGTAAGCTCCTTGAGGAAAGGGACCTCATCTCTCTTAGTCTTATGTCCCAGGTACTTAAAATGTGCCTTGCACATAGTAGATATGTTGACCCAAGATCCATGATCACTACAAGTTTACTCTTGGAGGATACTGTTATATACAACTTCATATCTGTAATTGAAATAATTTACTAATTCTTTTTTCTAAGTAACTTTTGCCGTAAGGACAAGTTGCTTTCATTGAACTGAGAATTTTTATTGGTGCTTACTAAGTAGAAGAAATTTAAGAGAATTTTTCACCACCTTGAAAAATACTATGATAAACCATCTTATTTAAACTTTTTAATTTGCTCTTTTTGTTTCCTATTTTTAGTTTTTTGTAATAGTAATGAAAAAAATCTAAAAAATCTAAAACAGATCATTTTTAGATCATGGCTGTGTGTCCTGTGATTACCAGACTGTTTTTCTTTCTCTTGTAGAGGTCCTTTGTTCTCCAATGTTGCTGTCAACATTCAGTCATTTCTCCTTGTTTCACATGGCTGCAAATATGTATGTTTTGTGGAGCTTCTCCTCCAGCATAGTGAACATTCTGGGCCAGGAGCAGTTCATGGCAGTTTACTTATCTGCAGGTAATAAGCTTTAATCTGGGGATCTTTCAGAGTATAAACACTTCCACCTATCTGGAGAAGGAAGGAAGGGAATGATTATAGCCATATTCTACACATGAAGATTGTAATAGAGAATTGTACAAACTGTCTATAGAGAAGGATACCACAGACCGATGGGGTTATCTTTTCTGCTTCTCATTTTGCTGGTTTCTTCTTAGATTATTTAGTATGTTTAGTTTTAACTCAGGATAGACAGGAGTTTAGTGTAGAATTTAAGAATGTAATTTTTATCTCGTTAGGCTTTGGTTTCTTTAGCTCAGGTCCACCATTTTATAAATAGGTGCTTCCCAGACTTCCTGGCTGTCTCAATCATCTGGATCTTTGTTAAATAACCTTAAGCTCATTTACCACAGTGTGTTCAGTTTCCAGAAAGCTTTAGATCAGAACTTTGTAATATTGTCAAGAATGAGTTTATATTCTATCTTTGCTGCAAGCATATATCTTAGTCTGGAATCACTCCAGTCGGTCCTGGAGATAACATCATTTCCTTATTTCAAGTAGGAAATGGTAGTAGTGGATTCCAGGTTCCTAGATGCTACTAAACTGGCAAGTGGTCAGTTAAATTTTACCTCTCTGTTTGCAGAATGTACTTAATTAAAAACCACACAGCATAAAAATTCATTTCTGAAATCCCTTTTTTTAAAATTTTTTGAAAAAATGGGCGCCTGGGTGGCTCAGTTGGTTAAGCGACTGCCTTCGGCTCAGGTCATGATCCTGGAGTCCCTGGATCGAGTCCCGCATCGGGCTCCCTGCTCGGCAGGGAGTCTGCTTCTCCCTCTGACCCTCCCCCCTCTCATGTGCTTGCTCTCTCTCATTCTCTCTCTCTCAAATAAATTAAAAAAAAAAAAAATCTTTAAAAAAATAAAATTTTTAAAAAAAATTTAGTTTATTTTTTTAATAATCTCTATACCCAAAAAAACAACTCACAACCCTGAGATCAAGAGTTACATGCTCTCCCAGCTGAGCCAGCCAGGCGCCCCTAAAAATCCCTTCATTTAAAAACAGTATACTTGGGGGTACCTGGGTGGGTCAGTCATTAAGCGTCTGCCTTCGGCTCAGGTCATGATCCCAGGGTCCTGGGATCGAGCCCCGCATCGGGTTCCCTGCTCAGCGGGAAGCCTGCTTCTCCCTCTCTCACTCCTCCTGCTTGTGTTCCCTCTCTCGCTGTCTCTCTGTCAAATAAATAAAATTTAAAAAATAATAATAATAAAAATAAAAACAGTATATTGGGGCACCTGAGTGGCTCAATTGGTTAAGCGCCTGCCTTCAGCTTAGGTCATGATTCTGGAGTCCTGGGATCAAGCCCTGTGGCAGGGAGTTTCCTTCCCTCCCTCTCCCTCTGCTTCCCTCCCTCCCCTCTGTGCCTCCCCCCGCCCATGCTCTCTCCCCCACTCATGCACTCTCACAAATAAATAAAATCTTTTAAAAAATAAAAAACAGTATATCTGGGAATCATACTGTAGTGTGAAAAAAAGCACTTGAGAGCCTGAAGTCAGAAGACCTAGTTTTATTAGATCCTATTTCTGCTACTCGCTGTGTGATGTTGCAGAAAAGACTATACACCTCTCTGAGGATAATGATACTCTCTCATGACAAGGGGTTGTAGAAAGGATTAAATAGAAGCGTCTACCACAAGGCCCAGAATGGGTGCTGATTTTAATCAGTTTTAATCAAATATCCATGCATCTGGTCCCTCAAAACTAGAAACTGAGCAACATCTTTGGCCTGTGACAGAAGTGTATAGTTCTTTCCCCAAGCACTAGTTGTATTGTTGTAGGTACAAACGGGTCTTTTTCAGGTGCCATTAATTCCTGCTCTCTAGGAAGTTGTTTTAAAAATGAGCCATATTCAGCTTAGATAACATTGGAGCCAAAGGGACTTGTAAAAGATCATCTAGTCTAGATCTGCAGCAGAGTCACTTGGCAAGCTGAGTAAAATATAGATTCCCTGGTCCCACTCCAGAGAATCTGATTTTAGTGTTTGGAGTGTAGCCCAGAGGATTCCCAGACAGTTGGTGGGTTTGGAACTAGTCTCTTTCATGTTATAGATGAGAAAAATGAGAACTGAGAAGTAAAGTGAATGACCTTATGTCATTCAGTAAGTAAGTTGTACAGTTGGTCAAACTTTTTCTTACAAATATCTGAAGTGATAGGTATTCATGCCTGCACGTTGTACTGACCCAGGCAGAAATCCGACACTGTTAGTCTCTGTGGGGTGGAGATCAGAAATGGAAACCATTTTTATACTTCACTAAAATTATCAAAATGTGACTTATTTCCCAGGTGTTATTTCCAATTTTGTCAGTTATGTATGTAAAGTCGCCACAGGAAGATATGGACCATCACTTGGTGCAGTAAGTATTTCTAATGTAAATTTTCTTAATTTAGTTTTTAACTTCATTTTGACATAATTTTAGGCTTACAGAAAAGTTGCATAATTATTACAATGACTTCTATATACCCTTTACCCTACTGTTAAGTACAGAACCACAGTAAAATTATTAAAGCCAGGAAATTAACATTTGAAACAATACTACTAACTAATCTGTATCTAATTTAGAATTCATACGTTTGTAGAGCCTTGTAAACTCCAGGCCATAGCTTTTAACTGTTGGTCATTTATATATACTTACTGGAAAAGTACAAATCAAGAGTAGTCAGAACAGTTGGATGTCCAATCCCCAAAACCAGAGAGCCTAATCTAGCATTGGAAAATTGAAAATAATTACAGATTTGATTCTGGTACTATATCCTTCTGTTTAGTCACTATTTGAGTGTCTGCTACGCAGATTAGACTAGTAGGTACTGTACTAGAGACTGGGGATACAGCCAGTGAGCAAGATGATCACAATTCCGGTCTTTAGGCGTTATGTTCTGGATGCTTAAAAACAAAAATACAAAAAACAAAAAAGTGCAAATGTGTTTTTTGAGTTTAATGGCAGATTTCTAGGCATATAGAAATCTTTGCATAACATTTTTTTAAAGACTACACATTCATTTTGTACGTATTTAAGTGCAAATCACTTAAATGCATTCATATAGGGGATTTCATATTTAAAGAAACTTCTTGAAGGTTCATTTTTAGAAAAATAATTCTTACGTAATCATCCCATAATGTGTGTGTTCCTCAGATTTGTGTGTACTTAATTTCTCAGTGAGACCTAGATCTTCTCCTATCACCTACTTGATTTCTTAAGCACCCCTTTTTCCCTGCATGGAATGTTTTATATATAAAATTTGGTGCTGGTATAATTTACATATTTCAAATCCTATCCTTTACCTCAGTCACCAACTAAGCATCTGTTATGTGAAGGCAGTGAAGACCACTGGGGTGAATCATAAATGGACTCTGACTTTGGTTGGGGAAAAAACATTATACACACCAAAAGGGCTGAGTGATCTCTAGAGGAGTTTGGGTGTCCTCAGAGTGAGGAGACATTTCTCATTAACTGAGGGGATCTGGGAGGGCTTTTTTTTTTTTTTTTTTTAAGATTTATTTATTTACTTTGGAAAAAGAGAGCAAGGGGGGCGGAGGGGGAGAATCCTCAAGCAGACTTTTTAGTGAGTGCAAAGCCTGACACGGGCTTAATCCCACAACCCCAAGATCATGACTTGAGCTGAAATCAAGAGTCGGGTGCCCAACTAACTCAGCCACCCAGGTGCCCCGGGAGGGCATTTTGATGTGCCCTCAGACAAGTGTTATTCTCATTTTACAAATAAGAAACTGAAATCCAAGATGAAAAGAGTGTGGCATATGATATTTGGAATTAGACTGGTTTGAATTCCAGGTCTGTCACTTACTTGTGAACTTGTGATTTCTAGAACATATATTACTGAACCTCTTTGAACTTCAGCTTCTCTATATAAAACGGGGATAACACCTCTCTTTTGGATCTTCAGTGCAGGTGTGTTTAGAATGCTTAGCATAATAAGGAGCATGTACTAAGAATTGTGGAGTTCCTGTTAGTCATCAAAATTCTGTAGAGCTCTTCATCTAAAACTAATGATGTAATGTATGGGGATTAACATAAGAATAAAAAAAAATTCTGTAGAGCCATGTCAGGATAAAATTATTGTCCCCAGTAATTAAAGAAAACAAAATCGCCAGGAATAATGGCATTTTTAATGAGAAAGCTGGAAAAAAAATACTATTGACAAAGTTTTGTTTTGTCAATTAACATATTGGCACTAGGGAGCAAGAATACTGACTGCATTTTGGTAAGGGTTTTGTTTAGCTAGAGCTCTGTGTGTTCTGAATCTCACTTAAAAATTGTTTTTTAGTAGTTATTGGTAGGAAGCTTTTCTCTAGTGTGCTTTTCAAAAGTTTATTGTCTGTGAAATGTGACCCTTAATCTTGAGATGGCAAATATCAATAAAATGTTCGTTGTAGGAAACAGCATTTGTTAAAATTTTAGAGGAATTTTTTTTACTTGATGTTATAGCTTATCACAGGCCAAATTTGCTCACCAACATTATGATAACTTACTGTAACTTCATTGATTAAAGTATCACTGATTTAATCTGTATATAAAGTGAATTCTCTGCTAAATTAGGAAAGTATCTAGTCTCTTCCTACAGGGTTGCAAGTAAAATAAAATGGTCACTAGAACAGATTTGGAATTCCATTTTGATTTGTTTGTAGTGTTTGGAGTGTATCTCTTTGTATAACTTTCTTAGTGGCTGCTCTAGGTATTGCAACATATATACATGACTATGTATACACACACACACACACACACACACACATCACTTATCACAGTGTGCTGGTGGTGGTTGAGTGAAGTAAACCTTACCTCCATTTTCATCCCTGTATCTTCCTCAAATTATAATTGCCTTAAATATTTCCTCTGCGTACATTTAGAATATTGGCCACTGTTGTTGTTATATGTGCTTCAACCACTAAGCATCATTTAGAAAATTCCAAGGGAGGAGAAAACTACTGTATTTATGCATAATTTTTACTTTTTCCATTGTTCTTCTGCCCTGATGTTTCAAGATTTCTTCCATCTATCATTTTCTTTTTATTGAAGGAATTTCCTTTAGCCAATCTTTTAGGTAGGTCTGCTAGTGATAAATTCTCTTAGGTTTTTCTTTGAGAATGTCTGCCCCTTCATTTCTGAAGGATATTTTCACTGGATAAAAAATTCCAGGCTGACATTTCTTTTGGCACACGAAAAATATTGTGCCACTTCTTTTTGGCCTCCACAGTCTCTGAAGAGAAATCCTTTGTTGTTCAAATAGCTTTTTGCCTATAGGTAAGATGTTGCTGATCTCTTTGAAGATTTTTTTCTTTGTCTTGAGTTTTCAGAAGTTTGACCCTGTCTTATCATGGATATCTTTGTGTTAATCTTGTTTGGGGTTTGCTTAGCTTCTTGAATCTAGAGTTTGTCTTTTGGAAATTTTCAGCCATTACTATTTCAAATACTTTTTCATCCTCACTCTTCCTCCCTCCTCTGGAACTCTGATGACATGATGTTAGATCACTTATAATTTCATGGGTCCCTGAAATTTGGTTAATTTTTTTCAGTCTTGTCTTTCTGTTGTCCAGACTGGGTAATTGCTATTCTGTTTCAAGTTCACTAATTATTTTCTTTGTCCTTTCCATTCTGCCTTAGCCCATTGATTGTTTTTATTTAGGGTACTATATTTTTCAGTTCTAAAGTTTACATTGTTCATGGTGTCTTCTGTTTCTTTGAGCTTTTCTATTTCTGTGCTATTTTTCACTCATTTCAAGCATGTTTGTAATTGCTCATTAAAGCGTTTTTATAATTGCTGTTTAAAAATGTTTGTCAGACAGGGCGCCTGAGTGGCTCAGTCGGTTGGGCAGCTGACTCTTGTTTTGGCTCAGGTCATGATCTCATGGGATGGGATCAAGCCCCGAGTGGCTCTGCGCTCAGCGGGGAGTCTGCTTGAGATCCTCTTCCTTTGCCACCCCCCGCCCACCCCTGCTTGCACGCTCGCATGCTCTCTCTCTCTCTCAAATAAATTCTTAAAAAAAACCAAAATGTTTGTCAGACAATATCTGTATCATCTTGTTGGGGTCTCTTGTCTTTTCTCATTCAACTTGAGATTTTTCTGGTTCTTGGTATGGTGAGTGATTTTTAAATGAAACCTGAACATTGGATATTATGAGACTTTGAATCTTACTTAAATCTATTGTTTTATCAGGCTGCCCCCTGACACTGCTCTGATGAGGGGAAGGGATGTGTTGACCATTAGTGTCTGGTGAGGTGGAAGTAGTCCAGGTTTCCTACTCAGCCTCCTTTGACACCTAGGGGATAGGGCTCTTGTTACTAAAGGGCAGGACTGGGAGTTCTGGGAGTTCAGTCTCCTTGTAGACCTCTCCTGGCTAGGAGGAACAGGGCCTTGTTACTGCTGCCCACATGACTTCCACTGACACTACCCTGTCGACAGTATTAGGATGCCGGGTTGCAGTCTGCAAGGGTAGAAGTCTAGGCTCTCCCCTCAGCCTTTGTTGATGGGGACTGGGCCGCAGCTAGTTCTTTTGTTTGGCTGGTGTAGAGTGGTTATTATCTAAAAGTTGATTGTCTTGCTAGGCTACCCTTTCTTGGTCCTTTGGCTACAGAGAGCATTTTAGGGTGTGGGGATGGACCCATTTTGTCTCAGTTCTTTGATGTTTCCAGGTGATGAGATTCTCCAGAGCCAAGTCTGAGTTATGTGAGGCCAAAACCCACGGGACTCACCACTGTGTCATTCCTTGGATCCCAGGGTTCCTTGCTGGTCTGCTTTCTTCTCTCAGCCTTTTAGAGTCTTCTTAGTTTTACATGTTTGTTTTACATGTAATGCCAGGGTTTTTAGCTGTACTCACTAGCTTGTGGAAACACAAAGCCCCTTAGAGCAAATTCATTTAAAATTCATCGTGCAAAAAAAGTCACACATGTGAACAATGATATGTTATGAAGATTATATGGATAAAGAATTATTTATGAAAATTTACTTATGAAACAAAAAATTATATGCACATCTTAATTGCAAGTACATAATCAGTGTACGTTTTACATTTAAGTCTGTGTTTCACTTTGAAAAGAACTGCAAAAGACTCTTGAACCACAGTCACCAGTTTTTAACATTTTGCCACATTTCACTACCATTTTCTCTATATATACACATACTATTTTTTCTGAACTGTTTGCAAGTAGGTTGCATATATCATGCCCTTTTACCCCTAAATACTTCAGTGTATATTTCTAAGAATATGAATATTCTTGTATCTTTCCACAGTTCAGTTATCAAATTCAGGAAATTTAGTATTGATACAATACTTTAACTTCATTTATAGAACATATTCCAGTCTCTGTCAGTTGTCCCAGTAATGTCTAGTAGCTATTTTTTCCCCCTCTAAGATCATGTATTGCATTTAGTGGTTATGTCGCTCTGGTCTTCTAAAAGCTGGAACATTTCCTTCCGCAGCCCTTTTTTTTTTTTTTTTAATTGAAGTATAATTGACATAACATAGTAGTTTCAGTGTACAACATAATGATTTGATATTTGTATATATTGCAAAATGATCACCACAGTAATTCTAGTTAACATAGTTAAGAGTAAGTCTGTTACCATTTATAGTTACACATATTTTTCCTTGCCATAAGAACTTTTAACATCTGTTCTCTCAGTAACTTTCACATATGCAACACAGTAATATTAACTGTGGTTGCCATGCTGTACATTACATCCCCATGACTTACCTCTTTTATAATTGGAAGTTTGTACCCTTTGACCCCCTTCACCCATTTTGGCTCTCCACATCCCAGACTCTGGCAGCCACCAGTCTGTTCTCTCCATACATGAGCTTGCTTTTTGTTTTTTTAAGATTCCATACATAAGTGAAATCATACAGTATTTTTCTTTCTCTGGCTTATTTCACTTAACATAATGCCCTTAAGGTCAATCCATGTTGTCACAAATGGCAAGGTTTCCTTCCTTCCTTCCTTCCTTCCTTCCTTCCTTCCTTCATGATTTTGTTATTTTAGAGAGAGCGTGCACGAGTAAGGGGAGGGGCAGAGCAGAGGGAGAGTGAGAGAATCCCAAGCAGATTCCATGCTAAGCCCAGAGCCCAGCACAGGGCTCAATCTCACAACCCTGAGATCATGACCCAAGCTGAAATCATGAGTCAGACGCCCAACTGACCAAGCCACCCAGGCACCCCAAGATTTCCTTCTTTTTAATGGTTGAATAATGTGTGTGTGTGTGTGTGTGTGTACACACCACGTTTTCTTCATCGATGGACACTTAGGTTGTTTCCCTATCTTAGCTATTGTAAATAACTCTAGTATGAACATGGGGATGCATATACCTTTTTGAGTTAGTGTCTCTGGATAAATACCCAGAAGTGGAGTTATTAGATCATATGAAAATTCTGTTTTTAATTTTTTTAAACATTTTTTAAACGATTTAATTAATAATTTATTGAGACAGAGAGTGCACGAGCAAGGGGAGGGGCAAAGGGAGAGAGAGAGAGAGAGAGAGAATCTTAAGCAGACTCTGTGCTAAGCACGGAGCCCATAATGGGCTTGATCTCCAGACCCTGAGATCATGACCTGAGCTGAAATCAAGAGTCAGATGACCAACTGACTGAGCCACCCAGGTGCCCTTCTGTTTTTAATTTTTTGAGGAACTTCCATGCTGTTTTCCGTAGTGGTTGCACCAATTTACAGTCCCATCAGTGGTGCATGAGGTTTCCTTTTTCTCCACATCCTTGTCAACACTTACTATTTTCTTTTTGATAATAGCCATTCTAACAAGTGTGAGGTGACACCTCATTGTGATTTTGATTTGCATTTCCCTGATGATTAGTGATATTGAGCACCTTTTCATGTGTCTGCTGACCATCTAAATGTCGTCTTTGGAAAAATGTCTGCAGATCTGCCCTTTTTAAATTGGATCGTGTTTTTTTGCTATTGAGTTACATGAATTCTTTATTTCAGAAATTAATCCCTTACCAGATATAATTTGCAAATATTTTCTCCCATTTGGAAGGTTGCCTTTCCATTTTGTTGATAGTTTCCTTTGCTGTACAGAAGGTTTTGGGTTTGTTGTAGTCCTACTTGTTGCTTTTGGTCAGCTTTTTTTTTTTTTTTTCCATGTCATTAACAGTTTTGAACAATACAGGTCAGTTATTTAATAGAATGTCCATCAGTTGTGTGTGTCTGTTTCCTCATGATGAGATGCTGATGGTGTGTTTTTTGGTTGGAATGCTACACGAGTGGTGTTAGGCCCTTGGGTACCACAACTGGAGACACATAATGCCCATTTGCCCCTTATTGTCCATTTATTGACTGGTTGTTATCCAGCTTCTCTACTGTAAAGCTACTGTTTACCTTTTAAAATTAATGTGTAATTTGTGAGAAGGTGCTTTTGGGATTTATGTAAGTATCAGGATCTCTTGTTTGTCACCCTCCTCACCCCCCTTAAATAGCATCCATTGATTATTCTGCCTTGAATCAGTTTTTGCTCTGATGGTTGTTAAAAGAGTGAAGATGTACATCTCATTAGCTTTTCCTAATGTTAACATCTTCCATAACCATAACTTACCAAACTAAAAAATTAACATTGGTAAAGCATTGTTAAACTGCAGACTATATTTGGATTTCCAATTTTCCCACGATGTTCTTTTTTTTTGTTCCAGGATACTACATTGCATTTAATTATCATGTCTTTTTAGTATCCTCCAGTCTGTGATGGTTTCTCGGTCTTTCCTTGTCTTTCATGACCTTGATACTTTTGAAGAATAGTGGGAATATATTTTGTAGAATGTCCCTCATGGAAATTTTATTATTATTTATTATATTTATTTTTTATTTTTTTAAAGACTTTTAAGTAATCTCTACACCCAACATGGGCTTGAACTCAACCCTAAGATTGAGTCACATGCTCTACCAACTGAGTGAGCCAGGTGCCCCAGAGTTGTATTATTTTTAATAAGTGACTAGAACTGAGAACTTTGGCAGAAGAAGAGTGAAGTTAAAGCGCTGGCCTCCTTTGCTCTCTCCTTGGCCTCCAGCTGCACTCAGCTTCTTTGCATTTTTCCCCTTCACTGTACTCTTTGATCTTCAGGCTTGGTTCAAGCTGGTTTTCTGCCTGGAACACTCTTCTCATCTCCTCCCCTTCTAAAGATTGGCCAATGCCTGGTAACGCTTCCATGCAAAATTTGATGTCACTTACGACCCCTGAGCTTACATCAGCTCTCCCTTCCACGTGCTGCCATAGTATGCCCTACTTCCCCATCATAGCTGATCATATTTTGTTTTTACTTCTGCTCCTCTGTAAGCTCCATTAAGGAAGGGACTGCTGGTTTTGTTCCCCTCTATACCCCCACCATCTAACATAGTGCCTGATACAAAGTAGGCCTCAAGTATTTGGATGAATGATTATTGTGAGATTTAATGTGAACTAGGGATTATGATCTAATTTCTCAAGTATTCTACCATTTAGAGGAAGTGGGAACATGTCTACCATTAAGAGTTTAGTTAAATTAGCATTATTTATCCAGAAGATATTTCATAGCCATTATACATTTAAGTTATGAAGATTATATAGCAACCGGGAAAAACACATGATTTAAAAAAAATACAGCCATTATAATTTCAACTACAACAAGAATTTCAACTATAACAAGAAATGGTTGACTTATTGATCATAAGCTTGTGACATTTAGGGTTTTGTTTTTGTTTTTTGTTTTTGTTTTTAAAGTAAACTCTAGGCCCAACCTGGGGCTTGAACTCACGACCCTGAGATCAAGAGTTGCATGCTTTACTGACTGAGCCAGCCCCAGGCACCCTGACATTTAGATTTTTATTCTCTAATATGAGGTTGTTGGGAGAAGTGCTTCTCAGGCAGGCAGATGCATGTGTGTCCCTGGGAGGATGCTGTGACGGGTGGGTCATGCAGAGCCACGGGATAGACATGGCATGCTTTCCTGGAGCAGAACATTTGCTCAAAGGTTTTAAAGAAAATGGTTAGTTTTATTATGAAGTAGGGTGCAAATTTCATGTGATTTTTTTTTTTTTTTTTTTTTAAGATAAAGCATTATACTTGGAAGAAGTTCATGCATGTGGGTTTCTTTGGGCAAATTCATGTCACACTCTGGGTGAAGTGGCTTTGTGGAAATTTAAGAATTTCTTTTTAGTCATTAAATGAAACCCTGAAGTTCATTAAGCACTCACATGCTGGTGGTTGTACATCTCGTTCTGTCCAGATGGTTACCGTGCAGTGGACTTGCAGCCCCTTTGCCTGGTATTTTCTACGTTAATAACTGAAAGCTTTTAAGCTTTGTGCTCACCCTAGAAATGTGTGGCTTATAAATTTTGTGGAAAAAGCATTACTATAGTCACTGCACACTTGCACATTGAGAGTTTCACGTGTTCGCGTGTGTTCATTTGCAGTCAGGCGCGATCATGACCGTGCTTGCTGCTGTCTGCACGAAGATCCCGGAAGGGAGGCTCGCCATTATCTTCCTTCCAATGTTCACATTCACAGCAGGGAATGTGAGTATGTTTATGAAGTGAAGTACTGGGGACAGTAGTGATATTTTTACATTAACTGAATTCTTGCCCTTAAATTAGAAATGTCAATGCTGGAGGAATCAAAGTTGTACCAGTTCTGTTCTCTTTTGCTGGCTTTCAGGCCCTAAAAGCCATTATTGCCATGGATACAGCAGGAATGGTCCTGGGATGGAAATTTTTTGATCATGCGGCACATCTTGGGGGAGCGCTCTTTGGAATGTAAGTTTGAGCATAACTGATTGCTACGCTGCCTTCTTGGGTCCTCTCCCCCCGCCCACCTTAGGAAGGCAGAGCTAGGCCGTTAACTCTGGGATGGGAGCAGGGGTAGTTGGGGGGGGGGGGGCGAGAAAACGTGCACATGGTTGGCTTTGGCCTGGCCCAGTTTCACCACGTGAGGTGGAAGGGGAAGAAGAGCAGTCCTGCCCCAGCCTCAGTCATTTGTAGAGATGCTGTGCCTTTACCCTACCGTTCACCTCCGCTCACCGCAACTCGGGAGCTGTCAGGGTTCCTGGCTCCTATTGGGATACCGTTCCCCACCCACAGTGTGCACTGCCCTCTCCTTTCCCTGCTCTCTCCTGCCACCACTCACCTCCCACCTCGCTGTCACCAGTGCTGGGCAGACACAGAGTGGACACTCTGCCTGGGACAAGTGTCCAGGTGTGTGCTATCTGAATAAATGGAGGCTGGGGATCATAAACCAGTGTTGACCACTTACTGGGCATCTGTTAGGTGGCAGGCTTTGAGCTAGTGGTTTCCATTCTACTCTTATTACTTCAATTTTACTGATGGGGAGACAGGCTCAGAAGTGATCTTCCCCAGGTCAGACAGCTAGGAGCAGAGCAAAGATTTAAACCCAGATCCAAAGTCCTTCCCACCTCCATCACACCATATTGAGTACAATAGCATAGTGTTCACAAGATCTTCCGTTTGTGCGTCACACAATGGTATTTTGCCTAAAACGTAGTAGCGCTGGGGCGACTCTGTCACAACTTCCTCAGGACTCTTGGAGCCTGTCTGACCATGAGAGTCCCTTCAACAGAGTCATTGTCTATATGATGTACTGGATCCCCTGTTGGACTATCTTTTCCTGCATAAATGTTGCTTTTTGTGGCACTTACTTGGTTTTTACTTTGTTTCATGACAATGGAAAACTGAAGTTTTTTAATTAAAAAAAGAAGAAAAATCTATTCTAAGTGGAGCAGTTTTGCCCAGTAGGCGGTGGAACTAAATGCCATTATGCCATTTATAATTTTCAGTGATGATTAAAGAATCGCATATGTGAGTTCTGGCTTTAACAGCAGCACATTATAAATAGTAGAAACTGACCTGATATTACAGCGTGAGAAACAAAGACTTAGGAAAAAGGGTTCTGTTTTATGAACTCTAAATGTATCTCTCTGGATCCTCCCATGGCTACTTAAAGGATCTTCTCCCCAGCAGGTTTTTATTCTTCTGAACTATAATTAGATGACCTTTTCCATTCTGAAAATAATTGGATCAAATGTATTTTAAAGTACAGGATCTGAAAGGCAAAGGAATCCTTTGTCTTTGCTGTTTCTAATTTCAACTCCTTTCATTTACTCGATCTCAGTCATATCCAAAATTCATCTTTTCCAACATCTTTAATTCAATTAATAAAGCTAAAGATTTAGAAATCGGTACTGATGGTCAAGATTCCATTAGTGTCCTCCTGCATATTTCCTTGACTCTGTGTCGCTCACCTTGTACTTTTGCAGTAGTAATCACTAACATATATTGAATATTTGCTGTGTGCCCAAGCGAAGAACTGATTTAATACTCTTAGATCCTGGGCGCCTGGGTGGCTCAGTTGGTTAAGCGACTGCCTTTGGCTCAGGTCATGATCCTGGAGTCCCGGGATCGAGTCCCGCATCGGGCTCCCTGCTCAGCGGGGAGTCTGCTTCTCCCTCTGACCCTCACCCCTCTCATGCTCTCTCTC
>NC_138369.1:118278525-118344788 GCF_054177405.1 Leptonychotes weddellii | reverse complement strand
CCCTACTTGTGCTCTCTCATGCTCTCTCAAATAAAATCTTTTTAAAAAAAAAGCTATTGAAGCCATCATCAGTGACCTCGAATGCTGACATTTATTTTTTTTTTTTAATATTTTATTTATTCATTTGAGACACAGAGATAGCATGAGCAGGGAGAGAGGCAGAGGGAGAGGCAGGCTCCCAGCCGAGCCAGGAGCCCGATGCGGGGCTCGATCCCAGGACCCTGGGATCATGACCTGAGCCGAAGGCAGATGCCCAACCATCTGAGCCACCCAGGCGCCCCGAATGCTGACATTTCTTACATTTAATGTAGTAAAGAGAGACCAGGCTTAGAATCTGTCTGACCTTCAGGTAAGTCCTTGACCGACCACTTAGAAGCTGTTAGTCCCTGAGCAGATTTTCTCTGAGACTTGGTTTCCTCGTGTCTTAATGGGGAGGGAGTTGATGCTTAATTGCAGTGGTGAATCAACAGTGGTGTGTGCCGTGCATAGTCCGTCCCACTTTGGCCTTTCACATACTCCATATTAAAGGTGAATCATTGATCTACATCAAATAAATTAATCAGCTATTTAATAAGATAGTAAATGACCATGGCATTCAATTTTTTAAATGTCAACTTGGTATCATCATGGTACTTAACATTTGTATGTCATACTGTTTGAATGTTGAACCTGGTTTGTTTTTCTTTTCCCCAGATGGTATATTACTTACGGTCATGAACTCATTTGGAAGAACAGGGAGCCTCTAGTGAAAATTTGGCATGAAATGAGGACTAACAGCCCCAAAAAAGGAGGCGGCTCTAAGTAAAACTGGGATTGGATGAGACTGGTGCGTGTGGCCCCTGCTGCCTGGAGAGCCCCAGGAACACGTCGGCCCTGGAGCGACCACATCTTTGCTCCTGCCTGGAAGACACCCGGCATCTAGCTTTCCCAGTATTTTAAACTCTGTCCCCAGTACATGTCTTATTAGAAAGTGAATTATGACAAAGTTGTGAAATAAAGGTTTCTATCTCTAGTTTGTATACAGAGGGTGTGTGTCCCTTTTGAAGAGCACTAATGCTGCCCTGGAATCTTGCTGTTAGTTGTTATATTTGATGTAGTTGGAGCCATGAACTCGGGAGTGCACAGGGAAAGACCTGAGACTCAGAGATGCTTGTTTTTGTACTTTGGCCTTCTTCCATCTCTGCTTATCCACCTACCCCTTTCTTCGGTTGGTTGGCAGGTTTAAAAAAAAAAAAAAAGGGGGTCTTCTGTCTGGCGTGAACTGAAATAACAGCTGTAGTATTTTCTAAATTTTCCCAAGAAAGGTAATGTTTTTCGGCAGCGAGTGGCATATACAAAAAGCTATTTTTAGGCTTTGCTTTCTAGATTAAAATTGTAGCTTGTAGCTAATTTAAGAGTTAGAAGGAAATATCTTGGATAAATTCACACTTGAATCTGAGCCTAATTGCATCTTACATTTGAAAATGTACATTTTTTGAATTGAAGCATCATGCTGAACTAGACCGTGGTCATCAGAACAGCTTCCCTGTAGAATTCTTGTTTGCCCTCATGATTGAAAATTATTTCCAAGAAATGCATGTTGAGAACCTAATAGTATTTGTTGAGATGATTTATAGGAGAGTTTCAGTGTTCGGTGGCCTCAAGAGGTAATGCTGGTTCTTGCACCTGGAGAGGAATGCAGCCATCTGTCTTGGAGGGGGTCGGGCTTCATGGAAAGGAGCGAGTTGTGCCTACCTCACAGTGCTCAGCTGAATGACAGCATGTCCCCGCACGTAGGAATTGTCTAGGATTTGACGGTTCTTCATATTCTTTTTCCCCAGATCTTCTCTAGTGTGAAATACCAGTTATTCTTACCAGGCAGAGAGGATTCTATCCTAGACTAATGTCACTTCCAGGAGAGAGGTGTTTTGTTTGTTTGTATTGTTGTTTTTTAACCTAGCCCTTATCTTGCTGGTAAGGAACCAGGGTGGTTGTGTGTGGGAACTGCTGTGCTTTGACATTTTTGAATATATTAAGCTAACAACCCCGTGATACACAGATGAGGCAAGAAGCATTTCTCAGAGGTGGGATGGGAGGCTGAGATCACACAGACATTCCGTATGGAGTCCAAAATGAAATTTAGGTCTTGCTGTGGGCAGACTAGGAACGCAGGCCAGGAGGACATGGTTAGGGAGGGAGCATTTAGAAGGTCAAGTCCCGAAATCACTTCTCCGTCCATAACATCCCCCAGTGCTGGCACCTTTGAACAGGCAAGTGCCATTCTCCCCGTGAGAGGCCTTGTGAAGGTTCAGAGCCCAGCCCTGGAAGCACGAGCCTTACCGTCTGTAGCTGTGGCAGTTGTCCCTACTCTTCGCCCACTAGGGTGTTTTCTCACTGTGGCTTCTCTGCTGACACTTGAGCCCCCCAAGGCCATGGTCTGCCGGCTCGTGTGTCTCTCGGCCTGTGCCGTCTCTACCGGCCTGTTCAGTGTAGTGCCCCCAGGAATGCAGCGGTCTCCTCTCGCTCCACCTCCCTTGGCTTCAGTTGTCTTCATGAGGATGGCTTCTGAGCTCTGGGCCTGTGGACTGTCTCTGTCCTCAGTACGCGCATCTACTGCAGGCCGGGTATGGCTTCAGGTGCCAGGACCCCACTGCACAGGCGCCTCAACTGTCACTCGTAGCTTAAGGAGTGATCTCACGAGCTGGAAGCCACAAACTTGGGAGCCATTCTAGATTTCTTTCTCAATTCTAGAATCCAGTGCCCCTTCCATTCCCAGCGCCTGCGCCTTAGTTCAGCCCCTTGTCTCTGACCTGGACTGTTGAGACTATTCTCCAGCTGGTCTCTAAAATTTCCTTCTGTGTCTTCATACGGCCACAGCTGAAAACACGTCAGTCATTCCCTATTGCCCTCCATGAAAAGCTTTTAAATTTAGTGTGGCTCCCGAGGCTCTCCGTGATCCAGCCTCTGATGCCTTTGGCTGAACCTCCCAACCCCCTACCCTGCATTTCCACCCTGACCCAACTACTCTCCCTCATTACAGGCGCCCCCCCGCCCCCCGCCCACTTCACTTGCTTTATCCAGTTCTGTTGCGCCGACTACACTGAACCTCCTGGAGTCCCCCAGCATTATTCCAGGTGCACAGTAAGTGCTCTTTGTTGCTTAATGAATGAAAAAATAAAAAGAGCTACCTTTTTTTTTTTTCCTTTTTCCTGCAGGATGGAGTATTGTCACCAAATGTCCCAAGTGGCTAACCCAGGGCCCTGGAGCACAGAAGTCACACAAAGTTTGCCGGGCCCAGGGAGAGCAGGTGTGTAACCTCCCAGTGTCTTCCTGGTGTGCCTCTCTCCTGCTGCCTCTTGGGCCATGGCGTGGCCAGGGCAGCTGTCTGTCACTTTGCTATGACTGGAAGCTGAGAGGGGATGGTGTGGGAGAGGAATCTGTACCCTGACTGGCCAGGGCTGCACTGCAGTTTTCTCCTCTAAGATGCAGACTGGAGACCGTCCAAGTATATGCTGGAGATGGAGCTCTGGGTAATTAATGCTGTTTCAGTAGTGTGATTAATTAGTCCTTGGTCTGCAGTGCACATTGAAGGCATGTGTCAAATACTCAGGAAGTCTTTTGAGGGTGGCGGGGGAGTTGTTTCTGATGCCCTGTCATGCATTAAACAGACTGACCTTTAGCCTGGAGGATTACCCAAACTTTGCAGTAAAAAAAGAATGCATGCACAGGAGGGGAGGGAATTTTTGTAACGCAATGGCCAAAGATTTGTCGGCAGCTTTATAACGCCAAGTCCTCTGTTGCCATGCTTTAAAATGAGGGATTTTTAGAACCCAGGGAAAGGTCAGTTGAGGGCTAATGCCAGTTCTCAATGAAAACTGGATTGGTTGTTACAAATTCAGCATCGTAAAGGCAAATAGTGACTCACTGGCTGATTCAAACACGTGTCTTCCGGAAGCATGGCCCCGGGTCTGCCCAGCGATCCTCCGCATCGCGGCACCTCCGCTCCCGGCGCGGAGCAGCCTAAGCTCAAATGCGGCAGCCCCGGCCGCTCTACGAGCCCCAACACCCTGGCAGCGGCGGCCTGCGCCCACGCCGGCCCGGGACCATCAGCGACGGCATCGCTGCCAGCCGGTTCTCGCTCTCGGTGAAACCAGGTCCCATTTAGAAAATAGCATTAAAGGAACTTTGGATTACATTATGAAACCTTCAAGCTGGATACTAGTGACTGCCTGCAGGCGTTTCCGGGGGGGGGGGTCCCCCGCCCTCCCCCACCCACCTCCCCGCCTCTGCGCCCGCCCGCGCACACGACCCCAGGCCAAGCCGGCCCGGCACCGAGCCCTCCCCCTCCCCGGACGGCCTCCCCCAGGCCAGGGGGCGGTGCTGCGACGGCGCGGGGAGGGCCGCGGGGGCGGGGACGCCGGGCGGGGGCGGTGCGGCCCGCAGCGCCGGGAGCCGAGCGGCGGGCACCGGGGGCCGGCATGGCGTGGCCCTGCATCAGCCGCCTCTGCTGCCTGGCGCGGCGCTGGAACCAGCTGGACCGCTCCGACGTGGCAGTGCCGCTGACCCTGCACAGCTACTCGGACCTCGAGAGTGAGGAGCCGGGCCCAGGCGGCGCCGCTTCCCGCAGGGGCCCGTCCCCTGCAGGCGCCCGGGACCCCGGCCGGGACGTGCCGCTCACTCAGTACCAGCGGGACTTCGGCGTGTGGACGGCGCCCGCGGGGCCCAGAGATGCTTCGCAGGGGCGCGGGTCGGGTGCGGGCGGCCGCAGGAACAAGCCCCCCGCGGCCCCTGGCCGGGGTGTCTACGTGCTCCCCATCGGCGACGCGGACTCGGCTGCGGTAACCACGTCTTACAGGTATGGGGCTTCGGGCAGGGGAGCGCGTCGAGTCGGGACCCCGTGGTAGGAGGAAACGGAGGCCGTGAACCATGAGGACCAGCTTGGTGGGGAGGGAGAAGGCACCTGGAGCCTCCATCCCACAGCACTTGGAGAGCTGTAGGCGGCCTCGGAGGTCCTCCCCTTTGGTCCCCGGGCACTGCGAGATGTCGCCTTCGCTGTTCCCTGACCAGCCTCAGAGTGAATGAGTGAGCACCTCTGCTGCTGACAGGGAGCTCACTACCTTGCTCACAGCCCCCTCCCCTCTCCCTCTCTGGGGCAGCCCTACCAGAAAGCCCTGCCTTCAACTGAGTTAAAATCGGCTTTAACTTCCACCAGGTGGGCTAGCGAAAGGCAGGGTGCGTGCAGGCCAACTGCCAGAGCTCCCCCTGCCCGGTGCCCTCCGTGGAGGCATTGGTGGTGAGGACCAGCCGGGGCTCCCAGTAGATGGCCCCCTGGGGATCTCGCCACGTGACTGAGCTCTACGGGTCCACCCTGCCCCCACCTTAGCTCTGGCCCTGGACAACTGAGGGCTTTCTTCTTTGTCTTATTACAAAAGTAATATAAACTCACTGTAGAAAAACTGGAAATTACAACAAATTAATTCCTTTAACCTCACCCAAACTGGTAGTTCTTTCTGATCCTTAACCCTTGAGTTCATATCCATTTGTAATTCTTATAGGTTTAGATTCTGTACACATTTTTCCATCAATTTTGGATTTTTGCATGTTACTAGATATTTTTTTTACAACACGAATTTTAGTAGATGTGCAGTGTTCTATCCTAGGGATATACATTTGTCCATATATTGATATATATGTCCAATTATTAATCTGTCATTATTGAATATTTAGGATGTTTCTAATTTGGGACCATTAAAAACACTTCTTTTGATCCAGTACTTCATTTCCAGGAGTTTTCCTTGCAAGTATCCTTGAATGTGGGGTGGGAGTTAAGGAATATAAGGTATGTTGCAACACTGTACTGCAGAAGCTGGAAACAATCCCACCGTCCTACTGATGTAGCTGGTTAATTATAGCTCTACCATAGGATGGGCTACTGGGAGGCCTACGATGTACTCATAGCGGAAGGTCTGAAGATCTTGGATGGGTACGTGTCAAAAAAACAAAATGCAGAACAGTGTGTCTGCTGTTTGTGTTTTTAAAAGGGGATATTGATATACACGTATCTGCTCAAATAAGCACAGATATCTCTGGATGGATGTGTGGAAACACAGGAACCTTTGGGGAGAGGAAGGGAGTGGGGAGGAAGGGATGCTGCCAGGGGTGGAAGGGCACTGACTGACTTCTCACCCTCTAAAGAACTGTTTTTTTAAACATGTACACGTGTCACCTTTAAAAAAACGCATTTTTAAGGGAAAAAAATAATTTCTGTGATGAGCATCTTATAGCTAGCCGTCTATGCACGTATCAGTTTCTTTAGAAATTCTGACTTGTGGAATTAGAGCAAAAAGGTATGAACTTTCCCCCTCAGTTTTATTATTTTTAAAATCAACTGTATTAAGGTAGAATTTCCATAGAGTAATTATCAAGACAAGGTAGAAGGTTCCATCTCCCCATGGCTTCCTTCATGGGCATGCAGTTTTTTTTTTTTTTTAAAGATTTTTTATTTATTTATTTGAGAGAGAGAGAATGAGAGACAGCATGAGAGGGAGGAGGGTCAGAGGGAGAAGCAGACTCCCTGCCGAGCAGGGAGCCCGATGCGGGACTCGATCCAGGGACTCCAGGATCATGACCTGAGCCGAAGGCAGTCGCTTAACCAACTGAGCCACCCAGGCGCCCCCATGGGCATGCAGTTTTTCAGGAACCTGAAGGGGAAAGGTAGTTGTATGATGGGTCTTGTGTCCACTGATGCGTGCTCAAGCTGGGCTGCCAAAACGCACAGGGGAACGTCAGTGGGCAGGGCCACCACTGAGCCCAGCTGTGGCCTCACCCCGCCGCGGAGGGTTCGGGCTGTTGCGAGCTGGCGGGGAGCCAGCTGGAGGGGCCTGAATGGGGAGAGGTCCGCAAGGCCCGAGGGTCTGGGTGTGTGGTACCTTCAAATGACTGATGTTCCGGGCCAGGAGCAGGACCAGAGGCAGAGCCCGCGCAGAGCTAGCTTCAGCTCAGGGAAGGAAGAGCTTTCTAGTAATTCCAGTGGACTGATGATGAAGTGAGTGGCCTCCGGGGTGAGGCTGAGCTCCTCCTCACTGGTAATGTTCAAGCAAAGGCGGGGCTTTTAGAAGCGGCCCCTCACTTGTGTTGAGCAGATAGCGGCTTTGAACGTCTTGCTGGGTCCTCCCAGCTCCAGTGATACTAAAAGTACAAGTTGTTATTCTCTGCTTACCAAGTACCAGAAGCCAGGCTCAGGACTTCCCATAGATTATCTCCCCAAGACCTCACCCCCTAAGATGCTGCCTCCTCTGAATCCCTTTCTTTCTTTTTTTTTTTTTTAGATTATTTATTTATTTGACAGAGAGACACAGCGAGAAAGGAACACAACAAGCAGGGAGTGGGAGAGGGAGAAGCAGGCCTCCCACGGAGCAGGGAGCCCGATGCGGGGCTCGATCCCAGACCCCTGGGACCATGACCTGAGCCGAAGGCAGACGCTTAACCAGCTGAGCCACCCAGGTGCCCCAACCCCCTCGTTTCTTGAGCTGTGTCCTGCAGTGGTGGAAAGCTACGGCCAGGAGCTGGGACTCACTGGAGCTCGTTTCCTGGGGTATAAACTTGGCGGGTCACTTGGCCTCTCTGACCCTTTCCTCATCTGTAAAACAGAAAGAGCCAGAGCTTGACTCCCTGGGTCCCCACACCCCCAACTCCGGCCTAGAACCCAGGACCGCTGCTGAACTTGGCTCCGCCAACCCCATGCCAGCTGACCTCTGGGACCCCTCACCTTCCAGCTCTAGAACTTGACGCGGGAAACTCCATTCTGACTCCTTGTAGGGCGCATGTTATCTGAGCGAACTGATTGCAGAGATTCACAAAACAAAAATAAACAGATCCAGGGAACCCAAAGTCACTGGAGTCCTCGTGGCCGCTCGCCACTCCCCGCTCGTCTCGTGAAAACTGACCGGCCTCACTTGCTTGGCCAGATGGGCGCAGCGGCTCTTGCTCTCGCAGCCGGCCTGTGTCTCTCCTGAGCAGCAACCAGAGCTTCCCCTCTGGAATTCTCTAGGTGCCATTCAGCACCTTTGGCCCAGGTTCTAGTTCCACTCACTCTAGAAGACCTCCTTCCTCAGTCACCTTTCTCTTTCCTTCCTGAGTGGGCAGGGAAGACCACTGAAGTGCCTGGCACCAAGGTTCATCCTAACCTCCTGCACGTGGGTCAGTAGCCCTTTTCATGAGGAAGCTGAGGCTCAGAGAAATGAAGGGATTTGAAGCCTTGAGGACCTAGGGCGCTCGGCATTGCCACGGGTGGCCCCTGGCCCTCGGTGGGACTGTCGCCCTCAGGGTCCAGCTGAGGCCCAGGCCAGGCGGACAGGAGAGCCTGCTTGGTCAGGGGAGGTACCTGGTGTATG
The DNA here is from genome assembly GCF_054177405.1 of Leptonychotes weddellii. NCBI lineage: Eukaryota > Metazoa > Chordata > Mammalia > Carnivora > Phocidae > Leptonychotes > Leptonychotes weddellii. Next base: position 118,336,416 of record NC_138369.1, on the reverse strand, counting down.
TGGCTTGCCCTGTGTTTTTCTTATCCTCTTTGCCAGAGCCATAAATCTGCCCTCGTCCTCTCCCTGGCAGTCACCGGGTCCTGCTGATTCTAGGTCTGAGGTTCCTTCTCCATCCCCACTGCAGTCTTCTCTCACTGGTCTCCGGCACCAGCCTTGCCCCAGGAGCGGCCAGGGGCATCGCTCTAGCTCCTGGCTCTGGTGGCTTTCTGTGCTGGGACCCCTGCGGCCACCCTGGGGCGACAGGCTTGGGCTGCCAGGCCCAAGGCTCAGCTCAGTTTGGGGACAGAAGGGCACGCCCAGGGGAGGACCTGCTTCCTCAGGAGAAACAGAATGGCAGATGGCTCAGGCAGCTGGTCCTTGGAACCTTGCAGCTTCAGAAGCACAAGTGATCTGCTCGGGCCCTGGCCCAGCTCGCCTCCTGGCACCCCCGAGTGCCGACCACAGACAGACACAGTTGCTCCCTACCCCAGCGGCCAGCCCAGTGGGGCCCAGCTGGGCTGCTCTCAAGGATAGAAGGCAGCTTTGTTGACCCCTGGGCCTGAAACCCAGCCAGGACTGTGGGTGGGAGGAGACCAGAATGGGTCCAGCCCACATGTGGGCGCTGCCCCTGGCCAGCCGGGCACTTCTCCACAGAACACTGCCTGGGCCAGGTGCTCCTAGGGACACAGGTCTCCGCCTTCCTGAGCTCACTGTCTAGCACGGGGGTCAATAGAATTAAAAGAAATAGGTCTTATTTTGTGTGCAGAATTGAGGAATTAAATCCTTGTCAAAACATGTACTCTGAGGGGCGCCTGGGTGGCTCAGTCAGTTAAGCGTCCGACTCTTGATTTCAGCTCAGGTCATGATCTCAAGGTCATGGGATCAAGCCCCGAGCCCCGCCCAGCGGGGAGTTCAGCCAGGAATCTGCTTGAGATTGTCTCTCCCTCTGCCTCCTTCCCCTCTAAAAGAATACATACATAATCTAAAAAAAAGAAAAACAAAAGCACTCTGAGAACACGGAGCTGGTGTGTGCCCGCCTTGGCTCTTCTGTCTAGGGAGTCAGCCGCCCCCACCCCTCCCCTCCCGCATCCAGGCAGGAGCGCCTGTGTGCGCGGTGCCCTGCACAAGTCAGACCGGCTTGTGGTTTGAGACAGTTACTACAATCTGTTGTTTTGTAGGAGTTCGTAAGACCAGTTATTAAAAAGTAAACCTAATACCGAACCTTATTTCTCCTCATTGTAACCAGCACCTCCTATGGATGTAAAGGCCCCCAGTGACTTGGTCTGGAAGTGACCAACCTGCACTGGTTCTGGGTGTCTCGGGCCCCTTAGTGGCCTGGAGACAAAATGGGGAGCATCGAAGGAAGGGCTGGGACTTGGTTTCCAATGCCCAGCACATACCAGGTGCTCACTTCTAGATCCAAAGCAGGATTTTAGCAGTGGAGATTGGCCAGGACACTCCAAGAAGCACAGGACAATGGCGGCGGCCCCTGAAGTCAGGAGGGATGATTGACCCTGAGCCAGGTGGTGACCATGTTCTCTCTTCCAGACAGGAGTTCCAGGCCTGGACCGGAGTGAAGCCACCGAGATCCACAAAGGCAAGAGCCGCCACAGTCCTCACAACCCACAGCTCCGGATGGGACCGCAGCCCTGGGGGCGGCTTCCAGGTCAGCCTGAAGCGGGCGCCGCAGGGCCAGGGGCTGCAGAGGATGTGGGAGCAGAGGCCCTTTTTCCAGGCTAGGGACTAGGAGTCGGGTTTTGATGATGCAAAATGGCATGAGGGCTGAGGACAGCAGCGTCTGAGCACCCAGTCTTCCCTCAGCCGATAGCGGGGGGGGGGGCGGGGGGGGGCATCGCGTCTCCCTAGTGCTGGCTTTCTGGCGAGCAAGGTGTCCCTTTCCCTCCTAAATCCCAATCTTACCCTTGACCGCTGAGCACTCATGATGAGCCTTCCACGTCCCTGGCATTTGTGTCAGAGAGAAGGTGGAAAGGAGGTTGGGACTGTTCAGCTTCCTGATTCCACCCAGAGGAGGCATCCGGGAGCGGAACGGAAGGTCCAGGTGCTGTATTTGACCTACTAATGTGGTGACTCCGCCCCCTGCACGTTTCCCCCACGGACCCTTCAGGTCAGCATTTTCAACTCTTGGAGGACAAAGAGGAGGAGAGGAGGCAGGAATTTTCTTCCTGGAGCTGGGGGCGGGAGGTGGTGGGGAGGGAGTGTTGAGGGAAAGGCACACTGATATGGGGCCACATTTCATTTTTCAGGCCCCTGAGGGGAGGAAGAAGTTCACCCCTAACCCATCAGCCATCTTTCAGGCTTCAGCTCCCCGGATCCTCAATGTGTGACCGGCCACAGCAGAGTCAGAACCCACTGCCACCAAGACGGGGCTGTCCTCGGCCACTCAGGGACTGGGGTGAGATCCTGGAACTGGCCCTCTGCTGTCTGAGGGGAAGGGCCCGTCTTGCATGGGCGCCACTCCTCCCCAGCTGCCCCCCGGGCTGTGGGCCTGGCGCAGATGGACACTGGCACCACCCAGCTCGGCTTTGGGCCTGAACCATCCTCTTGTTCCTCGACGACTGTACAGAAGGCTTCAGATCTTTTAATTGCCTCTTTTGGCCACCCTTCAGTTTTTAAATCTGAAGAACTTAAGGATCAATTCTGTTGTAAACTGAATTGGTCTGTGCTGGCTGAGGAATATGGACAGGACAGGTGCTTGAAAGAACCAGTAATGTCCACTTGGTTGTTTTCCCAGGCTGCATGAGAACTTTGTAACCTATGGTAACCCAAGGGACTGTCCTTGGAGATGCCTACAAATGGCCCCATGCATTCAGGTTGAAGAAATCTTGGGTTATCCCCTGCACGTGACTTGAGTAACTAGGATGTCATTTCCAAAAGGAACAGAGTATCAATCATAGGGTTTCAATTTCAAAGACATAATTTGGGGCCCAGGTGACCCTATCCTTATGTTTTAACAAAAGGCTTCGTGTGAGAAGTGCTTTAAGTACTGAATGAATGACATTGACCTTGTAGGTTTCTGAGCCCCACATTTTATTACTAATTCCAGTTTTTTCCCTTACAGTTGACGACTAGAAGGGAACACCATACACACTGGCAAAGAACTGGGAGCTTTTTTGGGACGAAGTGGCATTAGCCTCATTCCCTGAAAGACTTTAAGTCCCGTTCTCTACACCTAGATGACTCCCACCCTGCTCCCTCGCTTACAGTGGGGCGAGCTCACTGTGAGGAGGCAGCTGTCGGCTTCGGGAAGCTGCCTCCTTTGCCGGTAAGTCCCAGCCCACGTGGCCACACGGCGTGAGCCTGGCCCAGTTTGCACAGCCGGCGGTCAGACATGTGAAGGAGTTTCTGTCCCCGCTTAGAGATTAGAGGCACAGGCTAAGGGCAGTTTTTGGTAAGGAAACTCAAGGATTTCCCTGTGGCTCTTCCTCCCCGTCCAGCCCTCGCGCGCTGTCTGGCGAGCGTTTACCTAAGCCATTTCCCAGCCCCTCAGACGTGGAGCGGGGCTGGTCCCTCGGAGGGCTGGCTCTGGCTGGCACGGCCTTCCTCTTCAGCGCAGCAAAGCAAATGCTCGGAATCATTTTAAAGGCAGAACCCCAACTATGTGCTTACACAAAGGGTTCTGCTATCTGACTTCACTGGTTTGCATATTAGACGTTTCTAAGAGCAAAGAGACTGCCTGCTGCTGTGCATTCCGTGGGAAATGAGCAGATTAACCGTACAATCTCAGATTTTACTAAAATGCAAAAATGCACTGTTACAATTTCTTGTTAGCTCATTTCTTTAATTATAAACCTGGAGCGCCTTCTCATACGTCTTTATCCTCCTCTGGACTTTGGGGGATCAAGGCTATTACTGGTTGCCCCTTGGAGGCTGACAAATCCCAAGGTCTGTCCCTCTGGACTGCCACCCACAGTGGTGTCGGACGCAATAGTCACAGGACACACCAACCTCCCCTCTCTCATGTGCACCACCCCTCCGCACCCCCAAGGCTAGGGTGAAAAACCATCTTTGAAGCTAGTCTTGGGCTTAAATCCTGACTTCTCTACTCACTAGCTGCGAGCAGTTTCAGCTTCCATTTCCTTCCCTGCAGAGTAAGAGTGGCTCAGAGAGTTCCTGTTTGTGGGCGGGGTGCTTATTAGTACAGTGAATGGCCAGCAGAACACAGGACAGTTGTCCCTTCCTGCCCAGGCCAGGGAGCCAGCTCTATTCTCTTTTGCAGCTTTGGCCCATCTGATGCCACTGACACAGTCCCTCTCCCTAGACCCTGCCTGTGTCACCCTTCCCTCCGCCACAGCGTGCAGACCAGACTGAAGGGCTGTACCTCAGCCCGATACCACAGGCCCGCCTTTCCCGGCAGCCTTGGCACCTCAGCAGCGGGCGCACCCCTGCCTCACCTGGCCTGTCTCTGAAGGCAGACTGCTTGCCCAAGAGCCTTTCTGGAATGCACCAGAACAGACAGCTTTCCACAAAACCCCGAACTCAATAATCCTCGTTACCAGGCTTCATTATTAATTAGGAGACTGGGGTTCTGAAGAAGGAACTGCCTCCCATCCACTCTCCGTCTTAGTAAAGCCCAACATCACGTCACTGGAGTGGCCTTCCAAAGCAATGGGACGACAGTCTCAAGTGTGTGGTACCAACCCACATACGTCATACACACATATAAAACGGAGAGAGGAAAATGCAGAGCATACTAACGGTGGTTATCTTTGGGAAGGGGAATTATGGGTAACTTTAAATTTTTTACACCTTACTATATTTGCTGAAGTTTCTATATAATAAGCATTTTTGTATTAATTCTGTAAAGAGCAATGTTTTTAAAATAAAAAGTTCAATCTGTTAGCCAATTTCGGCCAAAAGAAAGTGTTCAGTATCAGTGATTCCACAACCAGTGTTAGCCCTGCCAGCAGCCGCCTTGAGGATGCAGCGTGAGGCCCAAGTGGAGGGGCGCCCCTGAAGTCCTCCCCTCCAGTCACGGAGACCAAGGTCCCGCCTCTGTGCTCCACGGGGCTTCAAAGCTCGGAAAAACCCAGCCCAAGTGGGACTACTTTCCTCGCTGTACTAACACCAGGATTTTAGGCCAAACTCCAAAAGCAGCTTTTGAAACACTGTGACCCTGCAGCCCAACCTCGGCAGACGGGGGAACCTCCCCTTTAGTGGGGTCAAGTCCGCCAGCGCTGTTCACACAGGCTTCAGTCGGTAAGAGGGAGTCCCCAACTGAGGGTCTGCCTGTGACGTCAGTCTCTGCCCCGTGGCTCCAGTCAAAACTGTGGCTGAGGTCAACATTCAGGAAAGGAGCCTAAGCAACATCCCTGTTCTTCCTCCGGACACTTCAGTTCCCTAAAGGCTGCGGCGAAGCCTGGTCCCAAGAAGGCTACGGACCTACGCTCTCTCACGAAGCCTCAGCCCTGCAGAACTTCCTGCCTTTGAAGAACCAAAGCTTTCAAAGCCCTTAGTCTTGTTAAGGGGGCTATAAAAAGTGGTCATTTCTGCAGTGTTTCTGCATCTTTGGTCATTTTTGTTTTTAGCCGCTCTGCTAGCAGATGGTCACAGCAGGACTGTGGCACAGGAGTAACTTCTTCCAGACCTCAGCATAGACCAGTTCCAGCTTTCCGGACAGACTGGTGTGCTTTGTCAGACGACAGGAATGGTTTCCCTCCTTGCCTGGACTTTGAGGAGGCTGCGAGCTCCATTAGGTAGTTTTCCTTTGCCCCAAGCTGTCAGAAATCCTTATTTCCAGGGTCAGTGTGCATCTTCCAAAATTTTTTTCAGAGTTTTATGTAACTGTAATCCTTTATCTTGCATAGCTGCAAATGCTTTTTGGAAAGAAGTGGCAGAATTAATGTAAACACACCAATTACCTATACTGCCCCATCCCAGCTCCTCCTGACCTCACGGAAGAAGAACCTACCAAAGTAGTGCTTCGAACTCAGAAAAACCCATCACAAATACTAAAAGATTTATTGTAGATTTCTGTTACACAATTATGTTACACGTTATGATACAAATACATTTGAAACATTAACACATATGGGAACTGTTAAATGATTTAATATTTCTTTTGCAAAAAGATAATTTAGGCTTTCATACCTGTAATAAATCAATCTGTTCTCATTTGGATCAAATCCTCCATCCTGCAGATCTGTCACAGTCCACTGCTGAATAAATCCATGCACTTGCCCACTAACCTCGCTTGCAGTAGTTAATGTATAGAGTATCTGAGCCTTTATGTACTATTTTTTTTACTAAGCCCGGGCATGCCCGATGCCTTACTGAACAGATTTTCTTGTGCATCTGCAATCCTCAGATGCTGAATAAAGGGCAGATCTCTTAGTCACCTCCCTGCCTTCTGCTCCTGACCCAAACGTCTACAGAACTCACGAAAACTTCAATTATGTTGATTGGGTACGTTTGATTCACAGGCTTCAAATTGCAGATTCCTGACAAATTTCTCTCCTTTCCTTCGACACAGACTATGTTAGGAAGATTAGGACAGAGTATCTATAATGGACCTGGGCATCATGCAGGGCCCTGCAGACCTTCCTCCTTCTGTTCACTTCTCCCACCAAGAGGGCTCCGCATCTGGGCACAATCTATTCTCACTGCTTCTGAGCAGGGACATTCCTGTCTCGTGGCTTCAGCAGTCATTTCTCTATCTTTAAGGCACTCACAGCGTTTCCTTGAAACGCTTTTCTTTGGAAAAGCCGAGTGGCAAAGAACAGGACACTAAGTCCCCTGACAGGACTTAGTGGGATGCCAGCAGGCCTGGCCCAGGGGCTGCTCCCCATTGGTCACTCAACACGGGGTAACCCGCATACCCCGCAAACGCTGTGGAACCAGCTCTCTGCCCGGCACGCACGCAAAGCTGGTCTGAGTCGGCCAGGTGCCTGGGATTACTGACATATAAAGAGCTGCTTGGTTAGTCACACCTTTCCCGGACCCATGCTGGGACCTGCCTATCCCTTGACTACACTCTGACCTTGGCTGTAGTCACGTTCCCGTGCTCCATGAAAAAACACCAGTGCGCAGCATGCGGGCTCCCAGGCTCTTCTGACTTCTGCAAGGCTTTACTGCTTCCTACAGCTGACTGCCTCCCCGACGCCACGGCCACCTGCTGAGTGCGGAAGCCCAGCCCCACTCCAGAGATTACCAGGGTAAACTGCTGGAGCTTCCTGTAACCCCAGAATGGGTGAACCACCAGCGTGCCAGACTTATTTTCTGCCTCGTGGAGGGAGACTCAAGCCCAAGGTGCCCCATGACACCCAGAGAAGGACCTGCTATGTGTGGCCTGGCCCAGCTCGGAAACTCTCTCCTGGAGCCTTTCCAGAGAGAGCAAATGCAAGCTGACAGAGCACATACCCACTCACAACTTCATTCTAAACTCAGAAACTTCTGTCCTAAAGGGATCTGATTTGGGACCGAACACTCTGGTGTTACAGTGAATTAGGTGGAGGCAATGGTTTGGGAGCCATAATATTCCGAGGCACACAGAAAATAACCTCCTTCCCCAAAGAGAAGAGTCGTCACAGTTCGAAGCTTCGGCTACATCTGCAAATCCTGCTTTTCTAGGGGCATCTTCATTCCATTCACTGATCTTCATTCAATATCCCCATGTGTTTATTTGTGAGAAAGTCCAGAAAAGGAATGTTGCAAATGGCCTGGTGAATGTTACTCACTGTAATTTCTTTGGGAATCCTGTCCAAAAACAAAGCATTATTAGGTGCAGTTTTCTCAAGCAGTTAATAATATTTCATCCACTTATCAAAAGCTCCCCCCCCCCCGCCCAGGCCTCCTGGAAGGGGACAGAGCTGAGGCACGCTTTAGGGCCGCCTGCATGGGGATGGCCAGATGCGTGCTCTTGCTCGCTCTCCTTTCCCATTAATTTCTTTAATTTTGGTAAAGACTGGCCTGCCCGGGCTGCCTGGGTGGCTCAGTCGTTGAGCGTCTGCCTTCGGCTCAGGTCATGATCCCAGGGTCCTGGGATCGAGTCCCACATCGGGCTCCCTGCTCAGCGGGAAGCCTGCTTCTCCCTCTCCCACTCCCCCTGCTCGTGTTCCCTCTCTCGCTGTGTCTCTGTCAAAATATTAAAAATCTTTAAAAAAAAAAAAGACTGGCCTGCCCTCTTCACAGCCTGCCCTACGGCTCAAATCTGACTTCTCAGTCACAGGCATGAGATGGATTTCAAGAACTTGGTTGAACAATGAAGAAAAAAACCTCTGAGGATTGAGAAAAGAGAAGGAAGTAAAGTGGACAGCAAAACAGAATGATGTTCTCATCATTCAGTCTTAGCAGACAGAGCTGAGTCAAAGGGCTACAGAACTGTGGGACCATGTTTCCACCTGTCGGGGGGAGGGGATACAGAGTTGTGCCAGGCCAGGGTGATAAATGTTCTTATCAAGAGCACCCCAGCTACTGTATCTCCACAGCCAGGACGAGGGAGGTGAGCAGGGGCCACAGAAGGCACTCAGCCCACTGCTGGGTTTCACACAGGACAAGGAGCATTCCTGGAACTCCTGTTTCTCCTTCCTTCTTTCTTAAAGATATCTTCCACACTGCCTGAGGTATTCTAATCCTGTGAAGTCTGACCTAACAGTCCTCTGATGTAGGCCTCTTTATGTCCTCAGGCACTTTTAATACAGTTTTACAAATTTAGGACAGGCTTTAAGGATACTGGGATAAAATACTTGTTTCCTTTGAAAGGATGTGGAACAAAGAAAGGCCTGTCTGCCATGCTCTGGGGCCTAGGAAAAAGGCAAAACTCAGTGTCCCGACAGCAAAGCAGTGGTGAGTGGGGGAGCTTTAGAGCCAATGAGGTCTATCACCCAAGTGCTGGGAAAGCCAGGTAACGTGAACGTTCAGAGCCTGGTTTCCTGACTTCTAAAAGGGGGGCTAGAGTTCTCCAATGAAAAACAAATCAGGTAACGTATGCAATGTCTGACCCCAACATCTGATACGTCATGGACAATATTATCATCTTTAATTGCGAAGAGCTGGTATTGTTCAACCTGGTAGCGGAACAGAGTCCTAATGAACAGTGTGTCTGAAGGAGTGATTAGGAAGATACAGACCTCTGGGCAAAGCTGAGCTTTCACACCACGGGAGTCTCAAAATGACCAAGCAGACCCCTGAGTATGTCTGGCTCTGAGAATGTCCCAAGCACTGTCACCTCCATCTCCAACTGGATGAGGTATAAAACCTCTTCATGGGCAACTTACCTGTCAGGAAATACCTGTAAGCCTAGTACCACTGACTAAAGAGATCTCAGTACCTGTTGTGAGATGCTGTCTGGTATCCAACTGCCAAAGCCTGTCTCAGGATGTCGTTCACCAGCTGCTCCGTGGCCTACGACAGAAGATAGGGTTACTCTCGAAAATGGCCACATGCCTGCTGGTGGGAAGGGACACATCTGACCCCATCCCATATACAAAACTTTGGAAACAGTTGTACCTAAGGAGCAAAAGTCCTTAAGAAAACACTAAAGGTCCAAATAATAGACCACAAATATTACATCACAAATATAAAGGCCATGATTCTGAGAAATTATGAATGGAGGGAATGTTCATTAATCAGACATTGTTTTTAAGGAAAACCGGTGAGGGAGGTCGCCTAGGTGGCTCAGCCAGTTGGGCATCTGCCTTCGGCTCAGGTCGTGAGCCCAGGACCCTGGGCTTGAGCCTTGCCTCGGACTCCCTGCTCAGCACTAAGTCTGTCCCTCTGCCCCTCACCCCCCCTCCCCCGCTCGTGCTCTCTCTTAAATAAATAAAATCTTTAAAAAAAATAAAATAAAATCTGGGTTATTTCCATTAAAAAAAAAAAAAAGGAAAACCGGTGAGGGTTATTTGCGAGTTGTCCCTGCTGGAAAAGGGGTCCGATGGAGCTAGATCAGGCCAGGTAAGGAAGCTAGTTTGCCATCCTCTTGCCCAGGGTTGGGACAACTGTGGCTGTTTCTCTGTTGTTGTGACATGTGGAGAAAACCCAAGGCTCTGCTTTTGTCGCCTCCTAAAGCAATGAGAGCACTCTCATCTCAGGCTGCTTCAGAAGGCACCAAAAAGAATCGTTCGAGTGACATCAACACAGAAACTCTTATGGATGCTTTCACACTCAGAAGACCTGTGATTTAGTTCATTTAAAAATCAGAAGAGAAAAAAGAGAAAACACTAAGCCTGATTAAAATGAAAACTCTTAAAACTTATCATCTCTGTTCCATTTGTGCCCTTGTCCCTTACTCAGAACAGCCCAGGACCCAGACTATCCTGCCTGCCGGCGCCCTGGTGCTCCCGGGCCCACGGCTGCCAACAGGCGCCCACCTTTAAAATCATGTCCTCCACCACCGAGGCGTACACGTTCCTGTGAAGTGCCACGGGCTGCAGAGTGATCCCAATCTGGAAAAGCGGAAGAAAGCCATTCGTTCCTATCTCTACACTAAAACCCAGCTCTCCAAACAAGCACACCTGTCGAATACCCAGTTGAAAGAGTAACTCTACAAGCTCTCTGGACAAAACTCGGGGGAAGGGACGCGAGACCTAACAGCTGGAAGAACACGCGATCCTGTTTATCTCAGTTTCTGAGTGCTTGTTAAACATGCTAGCAGAGTCCCGCTTTTACCCCCAAATCTCCTTCAGGAAGAACATGGCCAGGATTTGCAGGAATTCTGATTGTGGGACCGACCCACTGGGAAGCCTGGAATCAGACTTCAGGCCCCGTTTGACGAAGATACACTTGGAACCTGTGCTCGCCCCGTTTTGCATTTTCTCCTCTAAATGAAACAAACCCCACCTTCCGCTCTGGGTCCCAGGCAGCCGTACCGGGGACAGGTGGGCAGACGCCGCCGCGCTGCTGAGTCCGGCCAGAGGTGGAGAAGGCATCCCCTCCTGCGCCACACGGGAGCGCGCGGGCCGCACCCACACCATGGGCAGGGCCCCTGGGAGCTAGAAAAATGTCAGGGAAGGCTCGGCCTCTCAAGTACCACTTGGCAGTATTAGGACACGTGCCTCAGGAGGGGGTGGTGTTTCCACGGAGGCAAATGAGAACAAAGAGGAAAGTAAAAAATGGTCTATCCCTAGATGCCTCTGCTTCAATTCCATGGCCAGCAAGCAACCTTTTCACATGGAATTCGTTTTCTTGCCCTGATGTGGGAAAAGGGATGTCCAGGGAGCATACCCTAAGTTCATCAGGCAGAAGAAACTCACACTTTTACTTCACCAGGAAAGTCTGGTGTCTGTGTATAAGGCTGAAGGTCTGAGCATCTCACACCAGAGGCCACAACCCCTACCTTCTGGGTGATGTCACCAATAAATTCCGACCCCAGTGTTGGTGGCAGGTAGAACTTCATTTCTTCCTGTTTCTCTTCCTGTTCTTTTTTGATGTTGATCTTTAACGGCTCCGGGAGGCTGAGGATGTCCACCTCCTCTTCATTCTCTGGCTCTCTCTTCTGAAACTGCTGCAGGTCCTCCAGTTTCCGGCAGAGGTTGTCAGCAGAGGAGAATGACGACGGGCACTCTAAATGACAGGGGATCCGTCTCAGGACAGCTGTGCTGGCCACAGGAATGGACTCCCCATCTCCATAACACCACAGTCCGAGACCCAGAGAAGAAGGGATAAGTATCAAGGGAGCTAACCTTCTTTCCAGTTCTAGAATTCTATGGATGATAAGTGTGAGAACTAGTAATTCATAAGACAGACAAGCACAGAGACAGGCGACTTGTGTCAATATATACGTGATGCGACTGCAATCTAAGACAAAACAATATGTAATTCTGACTTATGCCACCAAAAACTAGGCCATGCCCTGAAGCTCCCAATACTAATGACTAAACTGATTTTCATATTTTAAGTCTGGAAAATTTTTAAGTGCCCAGTGAAGAAAATAAAAATCGCCCATATGAGCCCCTCTCACTGCTCAGAGGGAGTACTGTTAACATTTTAGTGTAAACCGTGCATCTAGTCTTTAATAAGTAGATGTGCACAAAGTCTAACAAAGAGTACTAAAACTTTAAAGCCAGAAAGGACCTCGGAATCTTCCAGTGCATCCTTGTAACCTTATGGAGGAGGAAATGAGGTCCACACCAGGTACAAGACAGGCTTAAGGATACCCAAGCAGGCTGGTGGGGGAGCATCCAGCTCCTGGCTTCTTCTGTTTCACTGACCGGCACTTAGAAATTACTCCGTCACTGTAACAGAAAGCCTAGTATGTGTAACGTGTTGTGCTTCCCACATGCTACCAATGAAGCATGGAGATAACCAACATGGTTTCTGTCCTCCAAAGAGCTTAGATATTTATCTCTGACAAACCATTATGGTCTGATATTAAGTGCTGCTGGATTTCAGAGAAAGGAGAGGTCATCCTGCATTCGGGCTCTCAGGAGAGCTGCACGGAAAAAATGGAACTTGGGCTAAGTCTTAAGGACCGCCCCCCAACACACACACACACACCCCCTCCCTGTATTCCAGGCTCCCTCAGACGGGGAGTGGAGCTCCTGCTTTTCTACAGAAGTAGGGTTAGGAGGAGAAAACCCTTCTTAAGGAGAAACTCAAAAATATTCTCCCCATGTATCCTTTATGCCCTGCTCCCTCCCCTCTACAGCACAACTGTTTGTTTCTTTACCATAAAACAATTCATCTAGGGGCGCCTGGGTGGCTCATTCGGTTAATCATCTGCCTTCGGCTCAGGTCATGATCCCAGGGTCCTGGGATTGAGCCCCGCATCGGGTTCCCTGCTCAGCAGGGACCTGCTTCTCCCTCTGCCTGCCACTCCCCCTGCTCGTGTGCGTGCTCTCTCTCCCTCTAACAAATAAATAAAAATCTTAAAAAAAAAAAAAGAAGAAATGTTTATAAAAAAAATAAACAATTCTTCTAATCTGCAACATTATTAGTGGTTTCCATCTGTGTCTCCAACACTGGGTAGTCTATTTCCTAGCTAGGTCTGGAGATAAAGTAACAGGTAAGACAGTGCCTCCATCTTCAAGAAATCGGGTAGACTTGTCTATGAGGGGTCATAAGGTCACAAAGGAAGGAGAAGTCAGTTCTATCTGGAGGAAAGGAGGGGGATTAGGAAAGTCTTCAAAGAAAAGGGGCGCCTGGGTGGTTCAGTCATTAAGCCTCTGCCTTCGGCTCAGGTCATGATCCCAGGGTCCCGGGATCGAGCCCCGCATCAGGCTCCCCGCTCCGCGGGAAGCCTGCTTCTCCCTCTCCCACTCCCCCTGCTTGTGTTCCCTCTCTCGTTCTCTCTGTCAAATAAATAAAATCTTAAAAAAGAAAAAAAGAAGAAGAAATGATGCAAAGGAGGGGGGGGCCGTCGAACAACAGCGTGTGCCCGTTGTATGCCACGGGCTGGAACATTCCTGGCTGGGGCCCAGTGCTGGGGACACTGGGGCACAAACAGTTCTGGGGCGGGGGGAGACAGAACACACGGCTCTCGGTGTGCCAAGGCTCCTGTCCCTCAAGTCCTCCAGGGCTGGAGCAGCCCAAGAACCGCAGAAGCTGAAGAGATGAGAGCGTGTTCCGTGAAACCGCCTCTCAGGCTACTGACGGGGCCCAGGGAGCCCCACTGAAGCCGCACCTGGCTCGCTGTCGATCTGGGTCAGCACGTCCTCAATAGAGTCACCGTCACTCCTCAAGGTCTCGGGATCGGGGGGCGTGTAGCCATGGCAGCGACACCAGTGAGCGATGTGCTTGGTTTTAAGAGGAGTCAGGTGGTGAAATCTGGGATTCTTCTCCAGGATTTCTTGTAAGACTTTTCTCATTGTCATTGCTCTTTGCCACTTAAAAACAAATTTTTTTGAATCAATATCAATTTCAAACTTTGCAGTGTGTTCAAATACATCCCCCAACAGTCAATGACAATGCTAACTTAACCTGTTAGAATTTTTTTTTTTTTTTAATCTGATTGTGTTTTTAGAAAGTTTTAAAAAGAAGCGAAGTAACTGACGTTCATGGAAGAACACTGAAACTCCCAGGTCTGGCCTAGAAGGTTTTTCGCCTGGTCTCCAACTGTGGTCTCCAGCTTCCCTCTTCCCGCCGAACTTCTCCGAACCCGTCACACTAACCTTCTCACAGCTTCCTAAGCACGCCTCCCGACGTGCCTCCTCCTCCCACAGCCCCACCATTGGCACAGTAGCTGCCACGTTGTAAGGACTCAACAAATACTTGGTTTCATTGTAATAGATTGAAAGAAAATCATAAAAGATGTTTAGAAATTTTTACCAATGCAGAAACAAGCAGCAGACCTTTCAAAGGCTAGCTACAAGTGTTCGAAGGTGAGATTTTACATGGAGGAAAAAAGTCTCCCATTAAATAGTCAACAAACTACGCTGTAACTTTCATCACTGTCCCGGAAGCGGCCGGCCCGCACGGCTTCTGGGTATGGCCTTCCCAGGCTCCCAGAGGCAGCCCGCACAGCAACTGGTATTACCTCGGCAGCTCTCCTTTTCCCAATGTTCCAGCCGTAATACTGCTCCACGGACTTCGCAGAAAAGCAGCTGGCGTCCTCACCTAGGGCGCACATATCCAGCACGCTCTGAATAAAGTTGTTAGACTGAAACCAAATCGTATTCACTAGAGGGATCCTTACCGGCTAAGCTCACCTGCAGCCTAACACAGAGGCCTTCTGCCTAAGAGGGAGGGCGGCGTCTTTATCCGTGTGTACTCAAACAGCACGCCCTCTGGGAAACCGGCGGCTTCTCCGGCAGAAGACTACCTACCTGTGCAGCGCGGGGCGCCCAGCTCTCCAGCAGGAGCAGATCTGAGGGCTAGCCCTGCTGCGCCGTTAACCCACAGCACCCCTCTGGGCCTCAGCTTTCCTATCTCTAAAATGACTGTTGCGAAAGTTGGGTTTCTGACCTGCCTTCCAGCTCTAATATTCTGTCTTAGTATCTAAAATTTTTAAACACAGAGATTTTTAAATTTTTTCCTGCTGGGCTAGGAAAATGTCCCTGAATATTTACTTTGAACTACCGCAAAACGACCCCCAGACTTCAACCAAGGGAAAAAGAGGTAATTTCTTTGCCGTTAGAAAAAAAACAAGCAGGGTAGTCTGTACTTTCGTTTTCATATTCCCATGAATGTAGTATGATAATCTGCTTTATCCCTTGCCTGTAAATGTCTGCAGTCATCTTGCTCAAAAGCATTCACCTAAGTATCAACAGACTATCTGCCCCCTAAAGGCGGTTGGTTCTGTCAAAACAACTGAGGCTGAGAAGCAAGCGTTCAGTCTTGCTGAGGACGGGCAGCGACAGAGCAGACTTCACTGCTCCAAGTCTTGATAGTCGTGCATTTCAGCAAAGTGTGGGATAGTGAGTGATAGAAGATTAATGGCTCTGGAGTCAAACAGGCCTCGGTTAGTATCCTTCCTCGCCCCCCATAGTTAGTGATCTTGAGCAAGTTACTTAACCTTGCTTATCCTCAGTTTTCTCATCTGTAAAACGCGAGATGATACCACCTATCCCACAAGAGACCGTAAAAGTACCAAGCCCGCAAAAGCTGGCACATTGTAGGCAAATGTTAATCTCTTTCCTTATTAATAAACATTAAATACAGTTTTAATTATATACACAACAGACTTACAATTTACATGCAATAATAAATGTAAAAAATTCCTTCCTTGGATCAAACACAGTGAAAACAGTAAAAGACCAACTGGTTGGTTGACGACCAAGATATTGTGAATTCTAAAATCCTGTAAATGAGCTATAGTTAGAACTCAAACCGCCTAAGGTAACCACCACATCCGTTATTAATTTAGAATACAAAATGATTTAAGTTGACTTAATAGCCCAAGTAGTTCACAGCTTTAAAAATGCATCCATATATTCAGACTAATTGTCTTACTTTTTGCAGTGATTAAAGGGATCTTCTTTACTACTGCTGTTAAGAGTTGCTGGATAGTCTCCAAGTGGTCTATCCTGAGAGGGATAAAAGAAAAGAATATTAAGGTAGTAAGTACAGCAGTTTCTAGCCACATATGTATACGCACACACACACGCACGAATTCATGTGTATATTCCCTTCTTTCCAAGGGAATTAAAATTAACCAATTATACTGGGCATGTCTTTCCTTCCACAGATAGCCTTCTAAATATAAACTAGATGAGACCCAGGAATGGCAAATTATGCAAGTATCACATTTCATCTATATTTTAAAATTAAATAGTCACATACCTTTTTGCAGCTGATCGCCGCTAGGGCAGAACATTTCTATATACAAATGCCTATTCTTAGGATTAATATGGCTCATGCTGTCACCAATCATGTGAAAGTGGCTAAGTTTCCACTGTCCCCAATAATCTGACATACTTCAAAATACATGGTCAGAGGTGGGTTCCCAATTGGGAAATGAGAAAACCTCATGAAGTATTTTTAGAAGAGTGAGTGTGTAGAGCCCATGAAAAGGCAGGTATTTACGATTAGGCAGGTGTGTGGATACTCAGGTGTAAAATGTATACACACCTGAGAATTACACCATGAGAAATTTCATGCCCAAGGATTCAGCAAAGAAAGTACATGCTTGTCAAGCTCTGCTGGAGGGAGATCTGTACCACCCGAGGCTCTGGAGGCGACAAGTCCAGGGCCGCCCAGAGGTGATACCGCTGTGTTACACGAAGACTCCGCAGCTGTGCATCAAGTGCTGACACCTGCTCACCGCACGTGCGCAGAGGGTTCCACCCACCAAGGGGCTTACGTCTATACACACACAACTCTACACATACTCAGCTGTCACAGGTATGGGTTTTAAGAAAGTACCATATAAAACACCAAACGCACAACTTCCTTAGAAAGGACTGAAATAATTACTTAATGACATAGTTTCCCAGCTCAGAACTTTCTTCTGTTTTCACTGCCGTCTGGCCCTCCTGAGAGAGGCAGCCTGGCCCAGGCGCTTCCGGTTCAGTCTTTACTACAAGGGAAGAGCAACAAAAAGAGAGCTGTCAGCCTTCAATGACGGAAGGACACGTGAGGCAGAAACAAAAGCTCTTCCACTGAGACTCGGTGAGGAAACTGCCACACCAGCTGCTGTAGGGACACAGCCAGGGGATTGAGATGGCACCCAGAGTCACGGGATCAGCAGACAAGGGAGGCACTGTTACCCTGGGTCTTGGGGAGCAACTCCAGGCTCATGACAAGGTGGGGCAATAAAGTGGCTTTTTACATATTTCTTACAGAGTCAACCACACTGCTATGCAATATCCCCCTCACTCGCGCGCACGCACACACACACATGTGCACACACATGCACACACACACGCACACTACCACATTAAAATACAATGCTGGCCTGTTCTAAGTTCTAGTATCCTTTTGGATATCATCTCTCCAGCTAAGATTATCAACTTTTAGCATTATCTTAGTGTTCTGAGACATAAGGCAGAAAGCAAAAATCAGATCTGCTGTGCTTGGCAACAGCCACGCCAAGCACAGTAGGCTTTAATCTTACCAAATCTACTGATGGAAGATAGCAATGTCTCAGTGCACGTGCCTCCCTGTACTCCCGCAGTCTTCCTGGATCTTTTGATCCATGACCACACACTTTCTCCTCCTGCATTAGCTTCTTTGCCTTCGATCTCTTCCCCTTACAACTCACCGTGCACATCAGCACCAGAAAATTTTCCTAAGTGACCTTTCTCGTGTCATTTCCGTAGTCAACATCCTCAGTACTTTCCTATATAACAAGGGTCTACAAATGAGATCTACTCATACATCTCTCCCCCTTTTTACTGATCCATAACTTACATAAATGCACAAATATCAAGTGTATAGTTCAATTGCCTATGTATACGCCCATGTACAGCATTCCAGTCAAGATATAGAGTATTTTGGGGCGCCTGGTTGGCTCAGTCAGAAGAGCATGGGACTGTTGATCTCGGGGTCATGCCACAATGGGTACAGAGATTACTTAAATAAAACTCAAAAAAAAAAAAAAAAAAAAAGATGGAGTATTCCTAGTCCTCAACCAGGCTCCCTATGCTTTTGGCAGTTCCTGTCTGCCAAAGATAACCACCTTTTACCCACTTTGAATTTCACATAACTGGAATCATACTGTACATAATCCTTTGCATCAGCATCTTTTTATCTATTAAAAATAACAATGCAATGGACATTCTTGCATATGTCTTTTGGTGGATGGACATATGTGTGCATTTCCTGGAAGTGTATTTCCTGGAACACAGGGCGGATGTATGTTAAGCTTTATTAGACAATGCCAAACTGCTTTATTACATCAATTTACACTTCCACCAGCAGTGTATGCAAGTTCCAGCTGCTTCGCATCCTTGCCAAAACTTGGTATGGCCAGTGTTTTAAATTTTGGTGATCTAACAGCATCTCACTATGGCTTTAATTTGCATTTCCTTGATAACTAATGAGCTTGAACAACTTTTCACATCTTTATGAGCTATCTGGATAACCTCTTCTGTGCAGTTTCTGTTCACATTTTTTTGCTCTTAAAACATCTGTGCCCCAAATCATGAAGATATTCTTATCTTCTCTGATAGAAAGTTTTACTGTTTTACCTTTCACATTTAGGTCCATAATCCAACTCAAATTAATTTTTGTTTATGGTATAAGGTTCACTGTTTTCCC
Organism: Leptonychotes weddellii; assembly: GCF_054177405.1. Lineage (NCBI taxonomy): Eukaryota > Metazoa > Chordata > Mammalia > Carnivora > Phocidae > Leptonychotes > Leptonychotes weddellii. Next base: position 118,317,846 of record NC_138369.1, on the reverse strand, counting down.
AAATGGATATATCTAATTAACCCAGCACTACTTATGGAAAAGGACTTCCTTTCCCTACCGAATGTCATAAATCAAGGGACCATAAACGTGTGAGTCTATTTCGGGGCTCTCTTCTATTCCATTATTCTGTCTACCCTTGAATACAACACTATCTCAATACTGTAGCACTACAGTATGTGTATCTGGTGGTCCAAGTGCCCTACCATTTTGTTCTTCAAAACTGCCTCAGCCATTCTGGGCCTTTGCATTTCCACATACATTTTAGACTCAGTCTGTCCATTTCTACACACACACAAAACAACACTGTAGGCATTCTGGCTGGGACTATATTGATTCTGTATGTCATTTTTTGGGGGGAGAGCTGATAACACATCAGGTCTTTCTGTATATTAATATAATTTCTCATATTTATAAAAATTACAGTTGAGCCTTGAACAACTCGGAGGGTTAGGAGTGCCACATCTCTGCAGTTGAAACCCATGCGTAACTTCTGATTCCCCAAAAACCTAACTACGAATAGTGTACTACTGATTGGAAGCCTTACTGATAACATAAATGTTGATTAACACATATTTTGTACATTGTATGTATTATATACTGTATTCTTACAATAAAGTTAGAGAAAAGAAAATATTAAGAAAATCATAAAGAAGAGGAAATACATTTATAGTACTGTACTGTATTGAAACAAATCTGTAAGTGGACCTGCACAGTTCAAACCTGCGTTGTTTAAGGGTCAACTGTATTTAAAACAATAAGGTGTATCCTCCCATTTATTTAGGTCTTTTCACTTTCTCTCAGAATTGTTTAGTAGGTTGTTAGCACTTCATTTCTATATAAAATTAATTTTTTACATGTCTATATTGACTTGTATTGAATGACCCTAATTTAATTTCACTGTTAGCAATATATATCCCCCCAATCCCTAGTGATTCCAAGACTTCAAGAAACAGAAGGAAGTCCTTAGAAAAAGTTCAGATACTCCAGTTCTATAGGTACAAGTGTACTCACATTAATCTGGCCCTCCGACAACTACGGAATTATAGAATTAGCATTTTCAGGTTGACACAGCTACTCTACTATAGAAAGGACAGCATATGTTCTCCAAGACTTGTACATACAGCCCCAGACTAGAAACAACCCTAATGTCCACCAATAGGAGAAATGACAAACAAATTATGGTGTATTCCCTACAATGTGGAATACTATTCAGGTACAATATGTATGAATCTCAAAAACATTATGGTAAATAAATACAACCAGACATAAAAAAATGCATGTGCTTCCACTCATATAAAGTTAAAAAAATAGACATAACTGATCTACTGTAAGGGAAATCAGAACAGTGGTTGCCTATGGGGGTTGGGAACTGACAGGAAGGGGCACAAGGTGATGAAAATTTCTGTATCTTGAATGGAAAATGGGTTACATGGGTTTATAACAAAGTTCATCAAATGGCATGCTTAGTACCTTTGCATTTCAATACACAAGATTTTATCACAATTAAAATACAGAGATGCTCTGACCCCAGTCCAAAATGAACTGAATCCGAATCTGCATGAGGAAGGCCTATGAAATGGAACCATTATTGAGGAGAAATGCTGGTCCAGGCTAATACAAGTTCTTTTATCAGCTACCTTCTGATCAGGGGTTGGCAAACTTTTCTTATAAAGGACCAATCAGTGATCTCGACTGGAACTCATCAACTTGGACTTGGCAGAGCACCCACAGATCATATGTAAATAAATGGGAATAGCTGGGTGCCAATTAATTTTATTTAAAAAACAGGCAGGGGACTGTAATCAGCAAACCCATTTTAGCTGGTCACACCTTAAGTTACAAATCCACCTTTTCTCAAGACTGGTGTGAAAGATCTGGCATGTCTGAAAAGCAGACTACTTCAAATCCTGACTGCACTGCTTTTTAACTTTCAAGATTTAGGAAGTGGATACTTCATATCTCCGAACTTCAGTTTCCTCATCTACAAAATGGGCATAAGAGCTATCTGGAAGCCTTGTGATAATTAGTGATCTACATAAAACAGCCAGCGTGGTGCCTGGTACTCCCAAGGCTCTTAGCACACAGTAGCTCTCAGTATTCTAGATGTTACAGACATCACAGTGTGCTGCTTTAACCCACCACACCATCTCAATCTACTCAGTGGTCAGAAATGTCCCCCTTGCCAGCCTGCCAAAACCTGGCCCTACCTGAAGCTCCTTTACCACAACTATACACCCCAGATGAGTCTCCCTAATTGGTTTACTTCCCCAAACAAGCCCTCTGAGTCTTTGTCTCTACTGCTCCCTCAAAATGCTTCAGTCAAGTCCAGGTTATAATCCATGTTCCATAAAAATTCCTACCCCCTCCACACCCCCACCAACCCTGAGCAGACATCCTAGACTGAAATATTGCAGCATTCACTTTCCAGATCACTTATCCTGCATTTATCAATCACTGCTTGCGGTCTACTACTACTCTCTTCAACCTGATTTGAAGTTTTTTGTTTTTTTTTTAAAGATTTTATTTATTTGACAGAGAGAGACACAGCGAGAGAGGGAACACAAGCAGAGGGAGTGGAAGAGGGAGAAGCAGGCCTCCCGCTGAGCAGGGAGCCCGATGCGGGGCTCGATCCCAGGACCCCAAGATCATGACCTGAGCTGAAGGCAGACACTTAACTGAGCCACCCAGGCGCCCCTGATTTTATAAGTTCTTAAAGTGCAGACGATCCTTTACCCATCTGTTTCCCTCAGTGTCAAGTCTATATATAAACACTCGGTAAGTATTTCTGACGTGACTGACTCAGACAGGCTGAAATTCAAGGCACCCAGGTTACAATGATGTCTTACACAAAACTTGCAGGCAAAAATACCATGAGAAACTCCCTACCTTTTGTAACAGCCGCTGGAGCAGAGCTGGGGATAATCGGAGTTGGGGCAGCTACAGGCAGAATGGCAGGTGATTTGTTGGCAGAAAATGACTGAACCACTAACAGGTTTAAAAAAAAAAAAAGGAGAGGATGTAAGAAATATAGAAATTATTACTCCCAGGTGATGGCCTCATTTTAGACGAATGGCACAAAAACAATTTCAGTACAACATTCAAAAGGTCCTCACTTAATATAGTGATTTGACAAGGTTGGGTGTTTACTGACGGGAACAGGGAACCTGAGCTATGATCTTCAACTGTGGAAATGGAGGCTGGTCACTAAGAAAATAAAAATCCAATTAGCCTGGAACTCTCATAAATGCTTAAAATGCTCCCCCTCTACTCAACTTTAGAAACGGGGAGCTATTTAGAAACCAATGGGTCATCTGGGGTTCACGTTCAGTGCGAGAGCTGGTGCTCCAGAGTTCAAAACGCCAAGGAGAGCAGATGGCCAAAGGGCAGGCGGCACGGGGAGGGGCCGCGGGCTGAATGAGGACACGCGGCCCACCCGTAGGTGGAGGCCCGCATGCCCCAAGGGGACAGACTCACCTTTATTCACAGGCATCAGGATAGTCTGTACACCTCCGGATGTATTTACACCGAGTGGCTTGAGCTGGCTGGGGATTGTCAGGACAGCCTGCTGGGGAGTGGATTGACTGGAGTGAATCTTTAGCAATCCTAAAACAAGTTGGAAGATAAGGCCAAACTGAAGATCAGATGCTTCCTTAAAGTCCTGCCCTCTTGAGCAGTCACATTTTCTCACAGGAGGAAGGTCTTAGGACATTTACCCCTTCGATAAACAGAGCGGGAAGCAACGGATATGCCAGATTTCACAATGAAACAATGATGTGACAGTGAGGACTGAGTTTTGCCCCGCAATCATAAAGTAAGAGAAATTTTTGGAAAAACAGAATAGAAAAAAAAGAAAAGTCACCCAGAGTCCAATGGTGGAGACAACAGTATTAACATCTTAAGATAGTTCTTTTCCATATCTGTTTTCTATGACAATTTCTTCGTTCTGTATCCAGCTGTGATAGGCACAAATTGGATGTAAAATTTTATATTCTGATTTGGAGAACTGTCATTTTCCTACTTAAAAACCTTCTCTGGGGGCGCCTGGGTGGCTCAGTTGGTTAAGCGACTGCCTTCGGCTCAGGTCATGATCCTGGAGTCCCGGGATCAAGTCCCGCATCGGGCTCCCTGCTCAGCAGGGAGTCTGCTTCTCCCTCTGACCCTCCCCCCTCTCATGCTCTCTCTATCTCATTCTCTCTCTCAAATAAATACATAAAATATTTAAAAAAAACAAAAAAAAACCTTCTCTGGCTCCTGGCTGCCTAGAGAATGTTTCCAAAATTAGTTTCAGAGTACTCAGAGCCCACTTTAATCTGGTCCCAGTTTATCTGTGTCCCGCTCACACCATCCCTATAGATCGAATACTTTGAAAATGTGTGTACTCACCACACCTTCTAATTTCTACCTCTGTGCAGCTCTTATTTTCCAAACATCGGACATTCTCCACGTATTATTTTTTTTTTAAAGTAAACTCTACCCACAATGTGGGGCTCAAACTCAAGACCCCAAAATCGAGAGTAGCACACTCAATTGACCAAGCCAGCCCGACACGTCCCCCCCTTACCATTCTAGAAAGGGTCATCCTCTCCCATTTTCCTTTAGGGATAACTTTCATACTCCCATTTCCCTTACACAACTACTGGAGGCATTCAGAGGGCCGGTAAAAAACGACAAAGGGTTTTTATCATGAGACAGCACATAAAACACAACATAAATACATGCTGTCACATAACAACTACTTAAAAACAGAATTTGAGGGGCGCCTGGGTGGCTGGTTCAGTTAAGCATCGGACTCTTGATTTTGGCTTCTGTCATGATCTCAGGGTGGTGAGATTGAGCTCTGCGGTCAGCGGGGAGCCTGCTTAAGATCTGCCCCGCCACCCCCCCAACCGCTCACACGTGCGCTCTCTCTCTCTAAAAAAAACAAAAACAAAAACACAGGATTGGAGGCTCAAGATACTTTAAGGCAATGGAAAACAGCAGGTATGAGTAAAAGGAAAGGAATCATCTTACACACTTTCTGAAACAAAGCCTTAAATAAAAAAGAAAATCTTTCTTTGGAATAGATGTGTGTGAAATCAGTCAGGTGGTAAGTTCTGAAATGTGCCCTCACAGACAACAATGACCTGGTTTTTCATATTTTTAAAATCCTTATTTCTATCAAAATATAACATGCTTATCAGCTGAAAAGTAAAAAAGTGCTAACAAGGCTTTTAATTAAATACAGCCACTCTTTCCTCCACCCCTCCCTGTCCTCATGTAGTTCCTCAGCAGCATCTACTTTCAACCCTTTTGGCTCTTTCTTTTAATACTTATCTCAGTAACTTTAAAAGACTGTGTCTAGGGTGCCTGGGTGGCTCAGTTGGTTGGGCGACTGCCTTCGGCTCAGGTCATCATCCTGGAGTCCCTGGATCGAGTCCCGCATCGGGCTCCCTGCTCGGCAGGGAGTCTGCTTCTCCCTCTGACCCTCCCCTCTCTCATGTGCTCTCTCTCAAATAAATAAATTAAAAAAAAAAAAAAGACTGTGTCTACTGTAGGCCTTGATTTTGATGTAACATTTTGATGGTACACACTGACTTGCTATTAGAGTAGATATAGGTATTTTAAAGCCACCAGTACTGTTCTCTACTGATCCAAAGAACACCATATAACACTGAGATTCCATTTTGTTCTCTGGAGATATCTCCTCTTTTTTCAGTTCTTAGTTCTCCTTCAACATCTTACCAAGTCTCCCCACTTCCTTCAGAAATGCTATAACCCCCCCCCCCCTTTATAGAATTCTCCCTATGGTCAGCTCTCCTAGATAACTTCTAGTTCCACTCCGTCTAAGAGATAACTTTCCCCAGGTCTCTGATCTGCTCCACTCTGTCCTTGGCTGCCATCCTGGGACACCCTTCACCATGACCCTGGGAATTCCCTTTGCCTTCCATGTTGGATCCCATTTCCTCCTCTTTCTTGCTCTACACCTCTTCACTCTGGTAAAAAAATATTTATTTTAGTAATGGCTCGAGACAGGGAGCATAGGAAATAGAACTTTGCCTGTCAGAATATATTTCTACCCTCACTCTCAGGAATGATCTGGCTGATGACAGAATTCTTGACTGGAAGTCATTTTCCCCTAGACTTTTGAAGAGTAGGATCATGGCTTCCAGCACTGCTGAGAAGCCCAATAATAATGTAATTTCTGAACTTTCCTGTTTCTTCTTCTGACGGCTTGTAAGACCTTCTCCTTGCCCCTGGTGTTCTGATTTCATGAACAAACTCTGCCTCCATGTGAGCCGTCTTTCATTTGCTGTATCACACACTGTGCTTTTGAGCTTGGAAGTCTGTCCCTTCAATCCTGAGATAAACTGTTTCCTCTCTCGGATCATTTCCTTCCCACTATCTTCTGTTTTCTTTCTGGTACTTCTTTTAGTCTGATGTTGCCAGGACTCCCTGATACACCACTGAATTTTCTTTCTTAGTGTCTACTTCTTGGTCTGCTCTCTGCTTCTACCTTGTGCCCCACAGTTTAGTCTAAATGCTGCAGCCAGTGATCCTGTTGAAAGGTAAGGCAATCATGTTACGCCTTAGTTTTAAATCCTCCAATGGCTTCCCTTGGAGTAAAAGTCAAAGTTCTTAACATGACCTACAAAGGTTCTATGTGATTTGGCCCCCATCCTCTGACTTTATGTCCCAATACTCCTTCCCCTGCTCACCCTGCTCCAGTCACAACAGTGACCTTGTTCAAAATACTCCCTAACGCACACACTTTAATTAAAAAACTAATTACCTCAGTAAAAATAGAGTCAACATATACATGAAAAATTAACGGGCAGCAGAAAATAGTTTGGTTCGTCTATGAACACATTATACATAGAAAGTTTCATCAGCAGCATCTCAGGAAACAAGAACTTAAAGCCAGGAGACTTCATTTACTTCATGTTAAAAACTTAATTAGAAAAGGGAAAGGCAGGGGTGTCTGGGTAGCTCAGTTGGTTAAGCGTCCGACTCTTGACTTCAGCTCAGGTCATATCTATGGTGGTGGGATCAAGCCTGCACCGGGCTCCACGCTCAGTGGGGAGTCTGCTGGAGATTCTCTCCCTCTCCCACTGCCCCACCCCCAACCCCCGCTTGAGCTCTCTCTAAAAAAAGAAAAGGAAAGGGCATTTATTTCTCATAAAGTAATCCTCTATTTCTACAATTTCTACTCCAGTCCTAACACAGTGCCTGAGAACATTCTGTTAGCAGAGAACAGCACTCCCTATACCAGAACTTGGTCAATGGTAACTGGGAGGTAGAAGTCATGGGAAAAACTACCAGCCTTAATCTTTTGGTCTCGAACTACCCAAAAAATAAGACATGAGGGCTTGGAGACACGTATGAAATGTAGTAATAGCAATAAGAATAACAATATTCACAATCTTTTATCCAAAGGTACTAAGGTACGTGTGTGTATGCATGTATTAACGTATGTTTATGTGTGTATACATGTATCTCAGTAATACTCAGCTTCTTCTGTGTATCAGTGCCAGCCGGTAAGCTGGTAACAATCTGCAACAAGGTAATACAGAAGCGAAGAGTGTTCAGAAACTTTTCTAACACTGGGACACTGCTATGACATTGTTATTGTATTTTACGGGAGTAACTGTCTGTGGTGGATTGCAGAAAAACAAAGCTGATCTTTCAAGTTTGAGAAGCAATGTTGTATATTATACCAGCTCACAGGCATCTGGGCAGCACAATGTAATCAAGCACATTAGTATTTTTGTGGCAAAACACAAATATTCATATTTAGTCGTATAAACAGCTTATCCAATGGAAGTCAGATTTCACACTAAAATTTTCACACAGACCAAGAAACAAAAAAACACCTTTGATTTTCACAGCTTTTTTGGACTTTAGAATTCAAGGAAATGTGGACAAGGATACTAAACATGCTAATAGCGGCAATTATTTATATAACGGCTACTATATATCGGACAACAGTCTAAGCATTTACATATTGATTCATTTAATCCTCTCAACTGTATGAGGTCCGTATTATTATCAAGCTTATTTTACAGCCAAGGAAACCGAAGCAAGTTATTTTAACTAAGGCAATCTGGCTTCAGGATTTGTGCTGTATGTTAACCAAAGAAGTGAAAGGCACACTCTTCTGGGGCCATTTGGTGTGGGCACAAAGATGTCACCCATATTACCAGACCGCACACATGCCACTCTAATACTACCCAATCTAGTACCTAATGTCAAAAATCACGACTTGGGAGTCATCAAGGCCAATTTATATTTTATATACTTTGTTTATGAAAGTATGTTTTATAATGTGTTCCATTCAAAATTGATAAAAAAAAAAAAAAAAGAAAATGGTAATGTAAGGAGAGCAAACTCAGTTCTCCACAAAGTTACGTGATGAAAGCAGCTAAAATACTCCACAGAGCTCCAGATGCCTAAAATTGTATCATTTAAAAATTCTTATTCCATCCATAAACCATTTCAGACTAAGGATTTACGTGTCGATTTTAAGAATAAATTATCAAAAAAGCAGCCATATGGAAAATATTGCTGAGTTAATTATTTTTAACAACTTACTATACAAAATATAGTTTAAGACCTTCCAAAAATATTCTAGCCCAAAGACAGAAGAGAGAAAGAATGTCCTTCTGATACAACCGACCTGACACGGTGGCTTTCCCAGAGATGGGGTTTGGCGTGGGCACCAGGGACGTGGCGCTGATGACGGAGGGAGCAGCGGCCTTGCAGGCTGCCACGGGGGCCTGGCTCACACACACTGCTTGCTGCCCGGAAGTTTTCACAACAGAACCGATAGCAGACGATGAACTGGGAGTTGTTCCTTCCGACTGCTCACACATAGGGCCCAAAATAGTAGAAATTAAGAAGAAAGCAGTGTAACTTACTTAGAACAGTGATTGCCATGTAGTATATTCAATAAATATTCTCTATTAGCTATTATTTTTACCTACCTATTAAATGCCATGCCATTTAAAAAGACTGCCTCTCTTGTTCAGTGTTTCCTACATTTTTAGAGTTCATGGACCAGAAAAAATTTTCAGTTTTAAAACAAGGAGGTATCAGAGGGTTACCACATTAAAAACAACAACAACAAAACCCAAAACCCCTCACCACCTATTTATAAAAGGATGTTTCAACACCAAAAAAAGGACATAATCTCAGAATACAAAAGTGAAATAAAACGAGTTTTATTAAAAACTCAATCTAATGTTTTAACATCTGTCTCATTCAACCAAGCAACATCTACCACACGCAGGCACAGTGTTAAACGCTAGGGCCCAGAGGTAACAGCCCTCCAGGAGGACAGGGCTACCAAACTGTGAGGAGAGCTACCACAGGTGCAGGCACAAGGCACTACTAAGACTGACGGGAAAATTACTATTTCTGTCTAGGGATGCGGAGGGGAGAGTACCGGGGAAAGCTTCATGTACAAATATGGCACTTCAGGGGAATCTTCAAGATTTAAGACAGGGAAAGGGAGAGACAAAAGAATGTTTCTTGGCAGAAGTTGGCAGAAGACAGACGGCAGAAAGAGAGGCATGAAAGAACATGATATGTTCAAGGAACTACAAAGAAGAGTGGTATGAATAGGCATATGAAAGGCAGTAGGAGGAGATAAAGCCTGAAAAGCAAGCAAAATCGGCTTCAAAAAGACCTTAGGGTGCCAAGACAATTCAAGGGGGAAAGAGGCTTCAAATGTTGCTGGACTAACTGGCTATCTACATACAAAAGAATGAAGTTTGGTCCCTACCTCACACCATATAATAATTAACTCAAAATGGAGCAAAGACCTACATGTAAGAGCTAAAACTATAAAACTCTTAGAAGAAAATATTGGCTTAAATTTTGTAATTTTGGATTAGGCAATGGTTTCTTAGCTATATCAAAAGCATAAGCAATAAGAGAAAAATAAATAAACTGGACTTCATCAAAATTAAAAAATTTTGTGGTTTTCAAAGAGTACCTTCAAGAAAGTGAATAGACAGCCCACAGAGTGGGAGAAAATTTTTGCAAATCTCATAAGAGATTCATATCTAGAATATCTAAAGAACACTTAAAACTCAATAATAAAAAAATAATCCAACTAAATAATGGGCAGAGGATCTGAAGAGACATTTCTCCCAAAAAGATACAGAAATGGACAATAAGTACATGAAAAGATGCTCAGTATCATTAGCTAACAGGGAAATGCAAGTCAAAACCACAAGGAGATACCATTTCACACCCACTAGAATGGCTTAACAACAACAACAAAAAAGGACAAGAACAAGCATTAGCAAGGATGTGGAAAAATTGGAGCCCTCATACATTGCTGGTAGGAGTCTAAAATGGTGCAGACGTCTGGGAAAACTGTTTGGCAGTTCCTCAAAATGTTAAACAGTTTACGATATGATCCAGAAATCCCTTTTCCACGTATATAGCCAAAAAAAACAAAAACATATGATTATACAAAAACTTGAACATAAATGTTCACAGCAGCATTACTCATTATAGTAAAAATGTAGAAACCATCCAAATGTCCGTCAACTAATAAATACATAAACAAAACGTGGTATGGCCATAAAATTGGATATTGACCATTCAGCTATAAAGTACTGATACACAGTACAACACGGATGAACCCTGAGAATATGAGAAAGAAGCCAGACACAAGAAAGATTAGTGGTTGTCTAGTACCGGGGGGCAAGGGGGGGAGGGAACAGGGAGTGACTGCTACTGGGTATGGAGTTTGCTTTAGGAGTGATTAAACATTCTAAAACAGAGAGTGGTGACGAGTGCACAACCTTGAGAATATAATAAAAACCAGAGAAATGTACACTTGAAAATGGAGAATTTCATGGCATGTGAACTGTATTTCAGATTTTTAAAAAAGATAAATATGACCCACTGGTATACCTGCTAAATATCCTATATTTTTACTACTCTATGTTTCATTATGGTTTTCTACTGTCATGCTAATCCTCACCGGCTGGGCAGGACCGTTTGCTGAGAGCGCCACAGCTGGGGAAGTGGCAGTTGTGATAACCCCTCCTGCCACTCTCAGCATTGTGGTTCCAGGCTTTGAGAGTTGTGAGGTGGCTGGCACAGACTTCAGTGTGCTATCAGATATTTTCATTAGCGATGCTTGTCCCCCAGGGGCTGCCTGCAGAAACAAAATGGGTTGAAGTAATAATGTTGCCCTGGTTCACAGGCACAATTTATTCTTTACCTATGCTGGGCCCAAGAATTAGAGCAGAGCCAAGAAAGAGTCACCATATGAGGTGTTTATGCACCTTTCCAATAAGCTCTCAAGTTTGACTTTTTACGTACAGATGTTCCTTTACCCCTAATGTAGAACAAGTAAATGAATGCATCTGCAAGCCACTATTTGGCAGCAGTGACTTCAAAGATACCAGGTCATGTGTTATCAAAATAACTGAGTCCAAAACACTCTTAAATGTATATGTAATCTTTAAACATGAAAATCTAAACAAGATGGGCCAGATTTAAATGGGTACATTAAGTGCTCCTGGCTAATACAGGCTGAGCATTTTACTACCATTCAACAAATTATAGTTTTAGTGGGTTAAATCAAGGCTCAGCAAATTTTTCCTGAGAACGGTATAAGCATGTACAGCATTGCAGGCCATATGGTCTTGGTTTCAACTCCTCAGCTCTACGTTATAGATGAAATGGGGGTGGCTGTGTGCCAGTCAGTTATTATTTATAAAAACAGGGAGCCTTGGGCATAGTGTGCGGACCCCTGGCCCAAATGACTGCTTAGTGCCCAAATTAATACACTCCACAAGCAGATACCATTCTTCAGTCCCCAAGGAGTTACTTTGTGTCAGGAATAGCAGAAAGCATTTTTACATACCTTATGTCATTCAATCTTTTCATAAACCTTATAGGGTAGATTTTAGTTTCATTTTACAGAGGAAGAGATTAAGCTCAGTAATTTTACCAGGGTCACACAGTAACTGGAGGGGCCATGATTAGAATCCAGAAGTAGCAGCCATGGCATAATTTGCACTGGAGTCTAATGCAAATTAAAACCACAATGAGGGGGCGCCTGGGTGACTCAGTCGTTAATCAGCTGCCTTCGGCTCAGGTCATGATCCCAGTGTCCTGGGCTTCTCCCTCTCCCACTCCCCCTCCCCCTGCTTGTGTTCCCTCTCTCGCTGTGTCTCGCTCTGTCAAATAAATAAATAAAATCTTTAAAAAATTTTTTTTAAAAGTTAAAAAAAAAAACCCACAATGAGATATCACTTCATACTCACAAAAACGGCTAAAAATAAAAGGAAGACAGTCCTCCATGTTGTTGAGGGTGCAGGACAACTGGAACTCTCTCACATTATTTATGGGAGCATCAAACGGTACAACCACTTTGCAACCAATTTGTCAGTTTCTTATAAACTTTCTTAGACACATATACTTACCCTAGGACCTAGCTCTTCTACTGTACAAGAGATCTACACAAGAATGTTCGTATCAGTATGGTTCATAATCAAAAACTGGAAATAATCCAAATGTCCATAAACAGGAGAATAAAAGTCATACAACAAAATACTACGTAAGAATAAACTACTGATACACATATGGATAAATCTCAAAAACATGCTGGAACAAAAGAAGCTAGACATTAAAGACTATATACTATATAATTTTACTGACATGAAGTTCAGGAACAGACAGAGATTAGCCCATCTATGGTGACAGAAACAGAAAAATGATGACTGAAAGGGAAATGAGGGTACGTTTTAGAGTGATGGACATGTTCTGTATCTTGATTGGGATAGTGCTTGCATGAGTTTACACACTGGTCAACACTCATTGAACAGTACACTTATGATCTGTGCATTGCTTTATGTAAATAATACTTATTAAAAAGCAACGGTAATTGTTCTGCTGTGGCTGAACAGGGAGAATGTCACTACGCTGGCTGCAACCATAAACAGGTAAGAAGAAATAAGCTAAGATTTTAAAGAACTGCCTAAAGAATTTTGGGGCCTCATATCTGTTTAAATACTAAACACATTTGACCAAAGAGAAATTAGTACTCAAAGAAACCAAATACTATGAATATGAAAAGATCAATGATCAAGAAAAAAAAAGAGAAGATGCATAACTATCATAATCAAGAATGAAAGGGAGGGGGCGCCTGGGTGGCTCAGTTGGTTGAGCATCTGACTCTTGATTTAGCTCAGGTCATGATCTCAGGGTTGTGAGACTGAGCCCCACAGTGGGCCCCATGCTGGGCGTGGAGGCCTGCTTAAGATTCTCTCTCTCCCTCTGTCTCTCTCCCCTCAACCCCCCAATCCCCACTCAGACACACTTGCTCTAAAAAGAAAAAAGAAAAAGAAATAAAAGGGGGCCATCACTAAAGATTTTACAGACATTAAATGGATAATAAAGGAAAATTAAGAATAATTTTATTCTAGTAAATTCAACCACTTAGATGAAATGGACACATTCCTTTAAAGGCATAACTTACCAAACCTCCCTCAATATAAAACAAACAACCTGAATAGTCCTGTATCTAGTAAATAAATTGAAATCGTAGTTAAAAACCTTCCCAATTAACAAGACTTCAGGCCATTATGGCTTCATTGGTATACGCTAAACAGTTAAGAAACAATACCAATTCTACATAAAATCTTCAAAACAAAGTGAACAGGAAAGAAAAGTTTCTAACTCATTTCAGGAGGCCAGCAGTACTCTGATAACAAAACCAGACAAGAATTACAAAGAAAACCACAAGTCAGTGTCAGAAACCCTTACAGAAATTCTAAACAAAATTTTGTCAAATGAAACCCAACAATACATTAAAACAGGGTAACATGTCAAAACCAAGTGGGTTTTCCAGTACAGGGCTGGTTTAACACTTTTTAAAAACATTTTTTATGTTTTTTAAGTAATCTCTATGCCCAATGTAGGACTCGAACTCATGACCCTGAGATCAAGAGTCACATGCTCCCCCAACTGAGCCAGCCAGGCACACCTTGGTTTAACATTTTAAAAATTAATGTAATTCACCATGTTAACAAAAAAAAGAAAAACCATATGATCTTCTCAATAAACACAGAAAAAACATTTGACAAAAATCCAATATCCACATTCCATGCTTTAAGAACTACTGATTTATACACAGAGAAAATGCATTGTATTTGATAAATGGTATCATACTGCCTATATCCTTCCATACCTTGTTTGCTTTGTTTGGTAAATCTCTGAGATCTAGCTACAGATTCTCCCACAGGTGATTATGACATCCTTCACCCAGCTAAAATTCACAGTCATTATTCTTTGGCTTATACTAAAGAATGCTGTAGAAACATGTACCAAACCCCCTACAGCATTTACTTTTTACAGCTGGCCCTTGAACAACATGGGGTTTGAGCTACACAGGTCCACTAAGTGGGTTTTTTTGTTGTTGTTATTTTAAGAAGGCTCCATACTCACCTGGGGCTTGAACTCACAACCCTGATATCAAGAGTCACACACTCTACTGACTGAGCCGGTCGGGTGCCCCTATGGGTTGGTTTGTTTGTTTTTAAAATAAATACAGTAATAGTTCTGTAAATATTTCTTTTTCCCTATGATTTCTTAATAACATTTTTTCTCTAGCTTACTTGACTGTCAGAATAGAGTATATAATACATACAACGTACAAAATGTGTGTTAATCGACTATGTTTTCAGTAAGGCTCCTGGTCAACAGTAGGCTATTAATAGTGGAGGAAGTCCAATTATGTGAATTTTCCACTGTGTTAGAGGTTGGCGCCCCTAACCCCAGCACTGTTCAAGGGTCAAGTGTATATGGATACTGTGGCTGTCATTAGCTATTATACTACTCAGAATCTCCTATAAGAAGTTCCTCCAGAGAAATTTTAGAATGAGTTATCAAGAAAATTTTGTTTCTTTCAAGGAAATATTATGTAGGTATTTTTTTTTTTGCCTCTCACAAATACTGTGAATTGTATAACTGATCGTGCTTCTGATTTGCTTTGGCAAATATTATTAATTATACAGGACATAACTGTTTGCATATCTAAGAACTCTCTGGCCTTATCTTCTCATTCTACTTATAATTTTCCCGAATCTCAAGATTTTATTCTTATTTTTCTATACTATTTTATTGTTCATTTTCTCATGCAACCTTAATTTCTTTGTGGAAAGAGATAAGCTGTAAATGTTTAAATAAATGCCATCACCACCCTGTATTTGGAGTATATGTGTGTGTATTTACCTGGGTAAACAAAGTGGTTTTCTGTCCAGAGATGACTTTTAATGTTTGTTGTCCTTGTGCAGAAGATGTGCTGACTCCCAGTGTTCCTTGGACCACTGACCCAGTAGTCAGCTGCTTTCCAGATGTCTGGGGTGATGGCTGACCAACTAAAAATGTACCCTAAGTTAGAAACAAAGAAGACCTACTCAGTAATTTCTTAAGTTCAAATGACTTGCCCTGACTCTTTAAATCACAAGGTACCATGTTACAAGCTATATATAATGCCCTTCTGTCAATTCTGCAACTCAGCCAAAATAACCGAAAAGAACAGCTCTCCACTCTCAGTGTCACTAGCAATAGCTATCCCCACTTCTGAAACTCGGCATAGTAGTTATGGAGGGGGCTGTTGGAAACTCAAGCTTTACAACCTAGTCCTTAAATCTGAATTATTCAGGCTGGTAACTACCCATCCTTCTCAATACGAACATCTAGACCAAAATTTCACGACCTTCCTTAGAGAGGCGTCAAGACTTTAAAAGCAGCGAGGGGGGGATGGCGCCTGGGTGGCTCAGTTGGTTAAGCGACTGCCTTCAGCTCAGGTCATGATCCTGGAGTCCCAGGACTGAGTCCCGTGTCGGGCTCCCTGCTCAGCAGGGAGTCTGCTTCTCCTTCTGACCGTCCCCCGTCTCATGCTCTCTCTCTCTTTCTCTCTCTCAAGTAAATAAATAAAATCTTTAAAAAATAAATAAATAAATAAAAGCAGCAAGGGGAAAGAAGATAGAAACTTGTTTCTAATCATGAATCCAGCCTAATTCCAAATGCCAAAACTTGATAGTATCTCTTTGGTTACTCCCTTCCAAGAGAAAATTTTCAAGTGCCTATTAATACTATTCATTACCTCATGGATTTAGGAGGCAACAGCATAGCAAAAATTTTTCTTTGAGTCAGAAAGCTCCGGGTTTAAATCCAAATTCTAGAACGGGCTTAGCAGAGAGATCTTGGAAAAGTTACTTAAGTCTCTCTACATCCCCTTCTCTCAAAGCGAAACAAGCCCAAAATAATATAGATTTATAACGTGGCTAAAATGTTAGTACTGACTCCTGATCCCAGAGTCGTAAAGATAAATCCACTATAATTAAAGGCAGTTGTTAAATAACGAAAGGATTTGGAAGATACCAGTCACAAACGATCAGACCTGAGGAGTCTGCTTCAGGATGTAAGATGTGTAAGTCAGGTGCTGGGAGATCCCACCAGGGCCGGCGGGGTTCTGGGTGCCTCCTGTTCCTCCTCCTCCGCCTCCGCCTCCTCCTCCGCCTCCGCCTCCCGCAGCTGAGCCAGACTGGAGGTCTGAAAATACAACGAAATGACAGCAACTTCACAAGAAGTAGTAAGAGGCTTACCGGAAAAAACAGATGAGTCCAGAGTGACGTTCCCTTTACAGCAACATTCCTTCCCTTTCCTATGTTCTCCCCCCTTTCTGTGGTAATATACCTATTCTGCGACAAGAGTAAGGGGAATGTCGAGGCGCCTGGGTGGCTCAGTCAGTTAAGCGTCTGCCTTCGGCCCAGGTCATGACCCCAGATCCTGGGATCGAGCCCCGTGCTGGGCTCCCTGCTCAGCGGGAAGTCTGCTTCTCCCCCTGCCTACCACTCCCCCTGCTTGTGTTCTTTAACAAATAAATACATTAAAAAAATCTTAAAAAAAAAAGAGTAAGGGGAATGTCCTAGAATTAAGGACTGAAACTGATCTCCTTTCAACTGAAGGATAGCTGACTAGTTCAGCTCTCAGTACAATGAAGACTTAGCTTTAACAAGAGTTCTGACTTCGTTGTGGGAGACAAGAGTCTGATACTGACATTTTCTAACCAAGTGTTGACTAAAATGTGCTCAGAGAGAGAAGTGCTTCTAAACATTCCGGCATCTCATCCAATTTCAGTGACACTGCTCGAATTTAGTGCAATTTTACAGTACTCTCTTTTCTGTCTCCCTCTGCCCTGGAAAAAATGTGTTTTCCTCATATTGATACTGACTCCAGAGAATTTTTTAAATTCTATTTTAAAGCCTTTGGATCCTCTTTACTTCTCTTTTGGTGACATAATGTACATAAACTAAAACCTGAGTGGCTCTCTGGGTGAATTATGGAATCCTTACATTGTCCTTTTCTTACGTATTTCATTTTTATATACCACTGCTTAGGTAAGAAGGAAAAATGCCAGGGTGAGAGAACAGAAATCACCCATTACAGTCAGTAAACAAAATGGTGACTAGCTCACACGCTACATTTGGCAAGGGCGGCTCATTTCTAGTGAACCTAATTGCTATACCAATTATACTTGTGATTCAAAGGGAAATAATTCCTTTTTCCCTTTCCTTTCCAGCACTATCCAAATTGTTTTTCTCTATATGTCAAAGCAAAAGTTTGTAAGTCTAGATAAACCACCTAATTTCCTTGGGGTTTTAAGGCTTATACACTATGGCTGACCCTGTATTTTTCTTTCCATCTCTAAACCTGGCTAACTTAAGATGCACATCTAAATAATGGCAGGGAGAGATACTTGATTCTACTCCTACTCCTATCCCCTCCAAAATAAACGAACATAGGCTTCCAGCTACCGTCTCCCCAGGTATCCCCAGCTTTTAGATACCACTGAAAAGAACGCTTTCATTTACAGCTCACACGGACAGCTCTCTCCCAGCACAGCCTCAGTAACCATCCCTCTCCAGTGTGATTTCTTCCTGACCCCAAACTCTGAGTGGATAAACCCAAAATAGCAGTGTCACCTCCTAGGACTATGATTATTTAAACCCTTCTAGTTATGTGTATGTTTTACATCCATGTGGGCAAATACAACCATCATACTACCACACAGAGCTAGGGAAACGCGTCCTGAACAGGTAAGAGCTGCCCCTCGGGTGGATGAGATGAACACAGAACCAAATGATTTAATGACTGACTAGCATTGTTGGTAGCTCGCAGGATGGCTCCTTGAGGGATCAGCAGCAGTTTCCCTTTTCCTGAAGGGTTCTTGCTGTTCGTTGTAAGGTAGAGTTTAGTGCCAGGAGGCAAATTTGCCAAGTTGGCCAAATTAGTGGCTGGTAGCTGCAATGTTGCCATTACTAAAATGATAAAGGGAAAAAAGAAAAAAAATAAAGAGGAAAAACAGTAAGGTAAATTGGAACTGAGGGCAATGCTATTGCTAAAATTAAAAACACAGATTAGTAAAATACTTATTAAAAAACACAAACTTCAGTAAAACTCCAGTTTGTTTTCCTAGATACATAATACTTAAAAGGCTGATATTCTTAAATATCTTGCTAATCAAAAAATAATTTACATACTAGAAGAGCTTGCTATAAATTACAAAGGAATTTATATTTGTACATAAACAGGATGACCATATGCCCCAGTTTGCCCAGAACAGTTCCAGTTTACACCTGTGTCCCATTTTTACACCTATGTCCCAATCATTATGAACAGTGACTCTTTTTACTCTCAAAAGTACTATGGTTGAGACAATCAAAGAAATAATAACCTTATCTATGGATGAATATATATTTCCTCCTGAAATCTGTTTAAAGCCCCTTTAATCAATTTCTAGTAATGAATGAATCTATGGATTTGAAACAAGACTTCCAGCCTCTCTCACTTTCTAAGAACTAAAAAAATGCCATAATCAACAACTGGCACGTATACTATGAAATGATCATTCACCTTTTTAAAGTCTCACCTATGTCAAAGGGCTTTCGCGTATTTCTTAGAATATACTTCTCGATTGCACATGGCTGTAAACCTCTAAACGTGACTCTTCAGTGAAAACTTACACATCAAAATTTCTGCAGTTACTCTGAATTCAAATCTCCATGAAATGAAGCCTACAGAACCACGTGCATCACCACAGGCAAAGGACTCACAGAGCCGCCTCCAGCCAGCTGCACGAGTCCTCTTCCTCAGGACCCCTTTACTGTGCAAGCCTGGGGAAGCAAGAACCCTGGAAGCTGCCCCAGAACAGCAGAGACTGAAAACTGAGCGCCAGCGCTCTCCAGCACTGCCACAACTCATCCCACCTCACACCACTGTGCAGCTCAGCAAATCTCTCGGGCCAGTCACCAGCACCTGGAGTCCAGCCCCTCGTTGCTCTGCGTTCCTGATCTGAACCCACCTGCTCAGCCCTTCCTCCTCCTCCAGCTCTTTCACCGCACCCCCAGGAATTCCTGCTGTGGTCATTACACCCTCTAGAACCTCGACCTGTTGGAACGCTATCTCTGTTTGTGGTAATTAACACTGAGTCCTCTGAAAATATAGGACTTCCCCAGCAGCACCCTTAGCTAAAAGCTGTTTTTTGAATCTTACCTCAGTGTCTGAGGGCCAGGACTAGGGGAGGAGCCTCTGTGCTCTCCAGTGAGGCTTTCAGACCATTATCACCCTTCATTCCAGAAGAAAAAACCTGCTGGCTCCTGTGCGGTTCATGCTTGGCTCTACCACCTTACCCCTCACCTCTCTGCTCTCATTTACTGAACTCCCAATCACTTCCCCTCACTTGCTGAAGACTGACTCCCGACTCAGTCTTGCTCTAACGCCAACCATGGTCATCCTCAGTGACAGCACTGTAAGTGACCTGTTTAATTCTCCGGCTTCTCAGACACTTCATCTTCTAAACTCCAAAGATCACTTCCTCCAACCCATCTGAAGCACTCTTTTCTAAATTTTATTTTATTATGTTATGTTAATCAGCATACATTACATCATCAGTGTTTGATGTAGTGTTCCATGATTCATTGTTTGCGTGGACTTTGTCATCACCAACAATTCATCACCTCTGAAATCTTTATTTTGGACATCCACTACCTTCTTTCTCTTTTTTCTTCTGAACCTATTTTATTTTTTATATAAAGTTGATTTTGGTTATTCTTTCAATTTATTACTTGGTTTCTACATTTTCTTTTAAAATTTTTTTATTCAAGTATAATTAACATACAGCATGAGTAGCAGATGTACATTATAATGATTCATCCACTACCTTCTATCCTTCTAACTCACTGCAACAATTCTTTAGCCTCATTAAGACCTTCAAAAATCAGTAAATGTATCTAATGTCTTAGGTATACTTTTTCATGCCCTCATAGAAACAACAAACACATGCAAGGTGTTTAAACTTATTTGGTAGAGAATGCATTAGTCAAGTATCTCAAAATGCTGCTGACAAACGACCATCCCAAGAATTTAAGTCTGAATACAACCCAAAGTGGAGATATGGTCAAATGAAAATTATCCTTGAGACCTGAAAGCAGTAGCAAGAAATACCCTCTATTTTTATTGCCCTTGCTAAAACACACACACATATACACCTACTTACAGACCTCTATGTAAAATGTTACCCGGAAAAGATTAACATGTTTTTATATACTTGCTATATAAACCTAACAGGTTTTCTTACAACCAAATCAAACCACTAGCAAAGAACAGTCTAGAAGGAGCTGCTGCTGAAAGGGCCCCCAACAGTATCAGGTACCTGAGCCCTGCGATGCAGTCTTCTGCGGGCCGGCAGCAGTGACCTGCGCCTTGGTTAAGGCTTGCACCGGCTGAGCAACAATGGTTCCTCCACCTCCGCTCACAATGGCTTTGGCAACTCCTTGGGTCACAACTTGCTTTGGACCAACTGCTTTGGCAACAGAAGAGCTGGCCTTGGCTACAAGGATTTGGCCACCACTGATTGCCACAGCCTGTTTCACTGTTGAAGGTAGAGTAGACCCAACTGGCACCCCAACAACCTGTTGAAAATAGAGGAGAATCCACCAGTGCTGCTTCTCAGTCCTTTCAAGGGCTCTTAGAACAGTCACTCTGTTCTAGCAAAGATCAAAGCAAAGCCCTAGGTATAACTCATGGAGCCTAATTTAATTGTCTAGGAATGCTACCTATGACAGATGTGAACAACAGTATTTCTTACATTTGGGGTATTACTAAAATAAAAGGCTTTTGTCTTAACCCCAGCTACTATCTAGAACTTACCTTATGTGTTTTTCAATAAAAAACTTAGAAAATACAGGAATACAAAGAAAAAAATTCTACTTATCCAGAAATAACCTCTTATTCTTTAATTTTTTTTTTTTTTTTTAAGTAAACTCTATCCCCAAGGTGGGGCTTGAACTCATGACCCCAAGATCAAGAGTCACACGTTCTGCCCAACTGAGCCAGCCAGGCACCCCCAGAAATAACCTCTTAATATTTTTAATATGTTTGCTTCCAATTCTGTTTAATATACATTTTAAAACACAGATGAGGATCGCCATGTACAGATTTGTAATTTTTAAATTTAACATCATATTACAGGCATTTTCCAATGTTACTGTTTTTCAAAGACATTTTTAGACGGCCAAATATATTAGAACAGATATACCATAATCTATGCAAACATTTCACTAGTGTGTGGATATCCAGGTAATTTTAAACTTCACATTAAGAAAAACTGCAATAGGGGCTCCTAGGTGGCTCAGTCAGTTAAGTGTCTGTCTTCAGCTCAGGTCATGATCTCAGGGTCCTGGGATCCAGCCCCGCATTGGGCTCCCTGCTCAGCAGGGAGTCTGCTTCTCTCTCTCCCTCTGCCCTCCCCGTTCGTGCATGCTCTCTAACAGATAAATAAAATCTTAAAAAAGAAAAGAAAAACTGTGCCATAAACATTCCCATATATGAACTAGAAACTCCACTACATACTTTTAAAGATCATCTCTCTTAGTAACCACTCCTATATTATCCCCATCTGAAACGCCTATTTCTTCATCTCTAGAACTCTTAACAATTCACGTCATTTATTACGTAGTGTAACATGTGACACTTCTTCCAACTGATTTTTAAGAAAAGTTATATTTTTCTCTATACTTCTAATTTTTCCTTTCCTTAAAGGGAAACATTTGGTTAAAAAAGAAGTCTAGGGGCGCCTGGGTGACTCCATCGGTTAAGCGTCCGACTCTTGATTTTGGCTGGGGTCATGATCTCACGGTCATGGGTGCAGGCTGCATGGGGCTCTGCACTCAGTCGGAAGTCTGCTTCTCTCCCTCTCCCTCCGCTCCTCCCCTACCAGGTGCACGCGCGCACACTCTCACATGCTCTAAAATAAATCAGTAAATCTTAAACAAAAAAAAAAGGGGGGGGCACCTGGGTGGTTCAGTCGGTTAGGCGTCTCCCTTCAGCTCGGGTCATGATCCCAGCGTCTTGTGATTGAGCCCCACATCAGGCTCCCCGGGGAGTCTGCTTATCCCTCTGATCCTCTCCCCTCTTGTACTCTCTCTCTCAAATAAATAAAATCTTAAGAAAAAAAAAAGTCTTAAAAAAAAAAAAAAGACCCCAAAACCCAGATTATGCAAGTTGGAAATATCTGGTTCTGATAATTTAAAGTGAACTCTTTCGGGGCGCCTGAGTGGCTCAGTCGGTTAAGCGTCTGCCTTCAGCTCAGCTCATGATCCCAGGGCCCTGGGATTGAGCCCCTGAGCAGAGAGCCTGCTTCTCCCTCTGCCTGCCACTCTGCCTATCTGTGCTCTCTATCTCTCTGTCAAATAAATAAATAAAATCTTAAAAAAAAAAATAAAGTGAACTCTTTCAAGTAAGAAAATACTATAGAACTCTTTTAAAAGTCAATAGTAGGATGTTAAATTAGAAGAAACAATTTAATTAACGGCAAATTGGGGTAGTGTTTCCCACTTTTCAGTTATTTCATAAAAAGAACTTCTCACCAGAAACTAGATGAAAAGACTTTTATAAGGTTAAAAGAATACAAAAAGATCTACCTTCTAAAAGTGAAAATGATAAAGTATTAGTACTTTTCACCCATCAGATTGGAGATAAGAATTTAAGTCTGGTAACACCAAAAAGTGGCTGGAGGGTATGAGGAAACAGGAACATCTGTTCACTGCTAAAGAAAAGTAAATTTGTATAGCCACTCCCAAGAGGTACCGGCATATCTACTAAAATTGAAAATTCACATATCTCATGTTGTAACAATTCCTCTTTTAGAAACATATCCTAGCGAAATCTTAGACATGTGCTCAAGGGAACATATACAGAATGTCCAAGGTAGCACTATTTATAATTACAGAAAATTGTCAACAAACATAATATCTATAACATGTAACAACATGCTTAATGTCTACAGGTAGAGGAATGGATAAACTGTGGTATAAGACAGTCAGTGGAATAGCATTCATTAGTAAAAATGAATGAAGCAAAACTACATAAATCAGGAGCAACAAACTTTGACAGTACAAATACTGAAAGGGGAGCTGCAGAAATTTATGAATATAAATATCTTTTATGTAAATCTGCAAAACACACAACATTTCATGTTATTTATGGCTATGGATTTATGCAATAAAAGTATGAACTAGAAAGCTACACATCCAAATTCATGATAGTGCTGCTTTTGGGAAAAACAAAATGGACTTCAACTCTGTCATGTTTCATTTGGGGAAAATATGAGATGAAATCAATATGAACATGTCAATTTTGGGTGGAGGATACATGGGCACTGATTATATTCTCTGTATTTTACTTTAGAATCTTTCTAAATTAAAAATAATAGGATTACCAATAATAACAACAATAGGATTACCTAAGTAGAACAAAATGATAAACCATATGCAACTGATAAATGGAACTTATAAGTTAAATAATTACTAAATCATACATCGTTTCTTTTCAAAGAATGTAAATACAGTAAAATACACTTGCCATGTGCTTGGACACTATGGCTAATATAATGAAAATGGTCCCCTAATCAACTATTATAAACCACAGTATAATAACAGAAGAAAGAGTGCAGGATTTTATAAGCAGTCAGACTTGGTTTCCCAGTTTTGTTCCACTAGTTAGGAGCTGGATAAGTTATTTAATGTTTCTGAGCTTTAGCCTTTGACACCTCATATATAAAATATGGATAATATTTATCTCCTAAGAGATGATGTACACAGTAAATGACAGCTACGGCTGCCCACGACACTTGTTATTATCAACCGAAGAACAGTAATCTATGAGGCTACATGGAGACTCAAAGGATAGAAAGCGCCAAGTGGATCCATGGTTGGTTAGGGCAGAGGACCTTCATTGTAAATCCTAGATTCATTTAGTCTAATAGAAATTAAAGTATGTAACATCTGGTATCTGCTTTAAAATATCCTAGGAAGAGAAATAAGATTAGCAAAATGCTGATAATTATGGAAACTGGGTAACAGGCATATAGGATTCATTATAATAGTCTCTCTACTTTTATGTACATTTAAGGAAGGAGGGAAAGAAAGAAGAAAAAAAAGACTCAAAGAACCAATGGGGAAAAAAGCAAGTTAACTTAGAATGGAAAAGAAATCCTCCCACTCTCCTGGCTTGGTTAAAACAATCCCTTAGGATGATCCAAATCTCTCTATTTTGACTGTATGAGCCTTATTCTGCAGGCAACATGGAGTGTTGCTGTGACCACAGAGCTGGGCACAGTCACGCCCCCCACACACACCAGATGTGGAGGTAGAAAAACTCTTTTTAATCAAGAACTTTGCCCCGCATCAGGCTCCCTGCTGGGTGTGAAGCCTACTTAAGAGTCTCTCTCTCCCTCTCCCTCTGCCCCTCCCCCCGCTCTCTCTCTCTTTCCAAAACTTTTCTATGTATTTATGGAAAAAAGATTTCTTAATGTAGAAAAACTTTGGGTAATGGCAGAAAGTGCCATCTGAACCCTGATATCCATTCTTTGTTTTCTCTCTCATGGTAAGAGAGCCCCCAGTTTTCAGCTAGGGACATGGCCACATAGAACATTTCCCAGCCTAGCATTGGTCATCTCATACTGGCTAAAAGGACAGGAAGAGACGTGATCACTGCAACTTTTGGGTTATGCCTCCCCACACCCCCTTTCGTCTTCCTGCTGGCCAGAAATGCGAACATGGTGGCATGAAATGAAATGGCTATCGCAGTCCACAAGCTGAGAACCAAATTTTGGGAATGGCAGAGGGAACAAGATAGGAGTCTAGATTCTTGATGATTGTGAAGCCAACATACTAGAACTGCCTACTGGTCTTTTATGTGTGAGAAAAAAACTTATTTAAGCTTTCTGGGCTTTGGATTTCTCTATTATAGTAGTCAAACTTTTTTCTGAGACAGTCTTCACATTTCCTAAATATATCAAACTTAATAATTTACTGCATAAGCTAAATTACATAATTTATTTTCATGTTCCTAAGCCAACAAAGAAAGCAAAAAATCTTAAAGGAAAATACATATGGATTGGACCTATTTTCTTTTCTGAAATTCCATGCATGTTAATTTGCTTCTTCCACCTGTACCAACCTCTATCCTCACTTAACTGCTTCAAAATTTCCAGAATATGACATACTTAATCTCTCCAAGAACTAAATAAAATGTGGTATCCCAAGTTGGCCACAGGAGGGCAGTTCTTATTAGCAGAGCTCATCCAGTAGAGCATACCACTCACAAGATTAACCCCCACCTCCTCTGTTTGAAAAAAGGGAGAATGAGGAAGCCTGGCATTCTACTGGGGAAAATCCTACGCACAGCTGTCTACTGACATCATAAAGAAGACTCTTAAGTAGGACACTACAACCCCAAATTAGTTTTTCTTTTTTTAACAAGACAATATTTTAGCCCAGAACCTGAACTCTTCCCATTCCACAGCACTTCTCTCTGCATGCCTTATTTCCTTCTAGCTTCACAAAACAGACACCCTTTGTTTTCTATTGTTATAAATACTTCCCTTTGACTCATGCTTTGATTCAATGTTTTTGTTTGTCCTCTGTACAGACTTCTGCAAGTCAGAACTTACTTTAACAACCAGAAAGTGAGGATTCTATGTGTGTAATTTTTCCTCCAGACACTGAAAAATATAGCCAATTACAATTTAATACTCGATGAGAAAATAGATCATGGTACTCCCGTATATTTACACAGGATTTGTCCTTAGTCATGTAACATTAGCTGTTATCATTTATTGAGTACTTGCTCTGTGCTAAGTCCTTTCCATACAATGGTTTCTAATTCTCCTACAGCTCTGAAAGACAGAGGGTATTATTCCCTTTTACTAGATGGAAAAACACAAGGTTCAGAAAGACAA
The DNA here is from genome assembly GCF_054177405.1 of Leptonychotes weddellii. NCBI lineage: Eukaryota > Metazoa > Chordata > Mammalia > Carnivora > Phocidae > Leptonychotes > Leptonychotes weddellii. The sequence goes on along the minus strand of NC_138369.1, from coordinate 118,291,532 downwards.
ACCCGCCCAGGTCACGCAAGTAATGAGTGGCTGAGATCTGTTAACAGGCTCTCATTCCAAAGCTCACACTCTTTTTACTATGCCACACTGCTTCCTTCCCACACGAACCCACTAAGTGCTCAGATGTCCCGTTTTATGGCAAAAGCACCCCTCTTTACTTTCATGAAAAAAGATAAGCCAAAGTTGAATAGAAGGTAAAACAGTATCGTTTTGTTCACGCTTCTGTTTTCTGGCATAGTTTCTAGGAATGCACTTCGGCAATAACCAGGGACAGTCTGTACTTGCAGACAGCTCCTTATCTGGAGTCTAAAGCATGTACTAAATTTCCTGGATAAACAGGAAATGTCTTTTCTCATGCTCTCCTGTTTCTGTATATTTCTTTCACCCTCTTCTGTGGCTTTTCAAGTGCCCTTAAACTTTATTCAGGGCATTCTAGCACAAAACCATCTAATTTTTCTTAGTCCAACAATGCCATTAGGTAGGTGGCAATGTGACAAGAAAGCCAATACAGTTGTTCAGCATTACGGAGGAGTGGATTTGCAAAATGCAAAGTGTAAAAAAGTGAAACTAACTTGTCCAGAGCTTCTGGGCATAAACAGCAAGGCTATACTGACTCAAAAACCTAACTCAGTGAGTCCATGTATCTTTCTTTGGTAAAGCAAAATAGATTCTAAAGAATTATGATGTGTCTGAGTAGCAAGTCCAGATAACAGTAACTGATTCATGAAAGGACTTTGACAAAGGCTTACCCATAAAGCCAAAACAATAGTGAGAGCATTAGGAAGCAGTTGGGGGTACCAGTCTTAATGATTCGGGGTAGGGAAGCCCCAAAGTCAAATTTGATGCTATAGCTTACTGGTTCCTAAATCTGCCAAATCACATGAGTCAGCAGGAGAGCTTGATAAAAATCCAGATTCCCAGGGCCCCCAAGAAGATTCTGATTCAGAAAGTTTGAGATGGGGGTCTCAGTATCTATATATTTTTAATCATCAGATGAGTCATGACCAGCTTAAGTTTGGGAAAGTAGTTAGTGGACTCTTATAGTAGAACCATACAGGTTTTAGAACTATAACATATGAATTTTTGTCATAATCCATGTGCAGCTATCTAGCCTAAACCAAAATACCTGAAACCATTTTTCTATATTAAAGTATTCCTCTCAAAGCAATTCATCCAACTCTAGGTAGGCTGGCTTTCAAGTTGAAAAACAAACACCTCACATAATATTCTTGATGGCTTTAGAATATATCTGCCCCCCAAATAAGATAATTTAACTCTGTATGTTCTAAAAGCATGCTTAGGTTCCAGACAATAGCTCACAAATTTTAATTAGCTCTGCAATGGAAGATTTTGGAGTCAGCAGACCTCGGTTCAAATCCTGTGTCACTTATTAGCTAAATGCCCTCAAGGAAGTTGCCTCACCTCGCAGAGGACAGTCTCCTCGTTTGTAAAATGGGGTTGAGAGTATCCACCCTGCAAGGTTGGATACATGAGGATTACTGATGGTGTGTAAATGCTAACAGGACACAGACAGGCTCTCATAAGCACAACCAATGCAGGAAAACATGGACCTATATGCCATTTTACAGTTTTCTTGATATATTAGTTCCCCACACTTCCAAATTATAAAGCAAATGAATTCTCTAAAGAGTCAAGAATCAGTAAACAGATGACACAGCCTGGACATCAGAAGTATAAACTACAGCACTCACCTACCAGAAATAAATAAAATAGCAGACGTTGGTCCTGTCAGCTACCCATTTTACACTTGAATCAACTGGAAGTTGTGTCTGTGAAGTCTAACATCTTCACTGTTAGAGAGATAACACAGCATCTCCTTGCCTCTTCGACTGTTACTGGATCCTCTGTAACACAGGCCCTGCTCTTGTCACTGAGTACTGCAAGAGCAGATGTGTTTAGCACTGTCTAACTTGCTTTTCCAACACGGCTTCCATCTACAGGATTTTCTGGGATCAGCAACCCTGTCATCTGAATTCAGCACCTGCCTGTTACTTAGGCAAATAAAGTTCATTGACATATTAACCTCCCCAACACTATCCAACACAAACCTTGGAGGGCTGAATCTTTGGTGACTGGGAAGTCCCTTCTCCAGCAGTTAGGACCTGTTTTTGAGGGGACACAGCTATCATGTGACCCCCTTTCACTGTCACATACTGAGGGAGTGGTGACTGGCTGGCAGCTCCTGTTGTTGGCACGTGAGAGGCTTCACCAGGTTCCTGTTTGATGATTACCTGGCAACAAACATGATAATGATGCTGAGTAATCATCCCACAAAAAAAGCCCGGGGCGCCTGGGTGGCTCAGTCGTTAAGCGTCTGCCTTGGGCTCAGGTCATGATCCCAGGGTCCTGGGATCGAGCCCCGCATCTGGCTCCCTGCTCCACGGGAGGCCTGCTTCTCCCTCTCCCACTCCCCCTGCTTGTGTTCCCTCTCTCACTCTCTCTCTGTCAAATAAATAAATAAATAAATAAATCTTAAAAAAAAAAAAAAAAAGCCACTAATATCTGAATCTATTCTGCTTTCAGGAATTAATGAATTGACGAAGCCTGGTCTATAAAAAAATGACTCCACCAGAAGGGTAGAAATATTGCTTAAATACAGCCCATAACAGCTATCAAAGGGACCAAAAGTGGGATCTGGATTTGATCCTGTGTTTCTGCAAACTCGACCTAGTCGAGTTTGTTCTAGATTTTGGTGGCAAATGGCAGCAGAAAGAAACACACACACAGTTTGTGCTCTCAGGAGTTACCATCTTGCTCGATACCAAGAGCTGCCCTGTCGCAGAAGTAGGATCTGGTCTTAGAATTATGACATACTAAAAAGTTACATGTTGTGGGGTAGTGTCAATCAACTCCAACATGCCACAGAAACAATTATGTAACAAAACCATTTTGCCTTGTGGGATAATGCCCTAATAAATACTCACTTTTGTGAAAGCTCCAAGTCCTCCAGTTATAGGTTTGGGACTTTGAACCTTAGGGTGACTCCCAATAGGACAAAGAGGTGGCATAGATGCAAACAAAGAATCCTCTTGCTGCATATGTAAAAATACACATTGTACAATTAGGATAAAATAACTGACTTCAGATAGTCCTTATATTTACAATATAATATATATATAAAATATAATATAACTGTCCTTATATTTAATATAAACCTGTGACATTCTCTACCAACATAATCAAAAAACAAAAAGACCCAAAAGCTCAAAACTCTTTAGGGTCTTCCAAGCCCCCACACTCACATTTTAATTATTGTTTTAGAAACCAAATGCAAGGAAAGGCCATGACCTGGCAAGAACCTAGTCATCTGTGCCCCGGTATATGCTGTGAAGACTATTATACACCTCTAACATTTGGTTGGCTCACAGGTTTGCATGTCTAGTCCCCTGCCTAATGGTAAGCCACTAAAGGCCTGGCACTGTATTTTATTTCTTCTCTATCCCTAGAGCCTAGGCACTAAATAAATAAATGAAACAGAGTGTTTCAGTATATACATCCTTTCAATAGTATTCACACAACCTGATTTGTTATCTTTACTCCAAATAAATACCCAATACACAGGGAAATAATTTCAATAAGGATTTAAAAAACAAAACAATAAAAAGAACTTAATAAATCCAAAACCAACAAAGGTCAACATTCAAAATTACTGGCATTTGTCTCTCTCAAATATAAAATGTAACTCTCAGAGGCAATATGCCACAAATTAGGGACAAGTAACAAAGTTAATACTGCTTAACCATGTAACGAAAAGACAACAAACATTAAAAACAGACTGGCAGAGAATTAAGACCTTCAAGGCAATTATTACAATTTAGGCATTCATGTAACACAGGAAGCACTGAACTCAGTGAAAAACCTCGTCTTGGACCAGAAAGCTATTCAACATCATCACCGTTAAGTACCTATATGTAAGAAATGTGTTAGCACTCGTCATGTAGTAGAGGATCTCTGAATTCTCAGTTCTCACACACGAGTTTATACCTCAAAGGCTCTAGGCAGTCATGACAATGACAAGTAACCAACCAAAACAGCAGGGGCTGTCTTTGCCAAACAGTGAGCAGATACCTAGCACTCTTAGCTGAACAAGTCAGATCATATTTGAAGTTCTAATTTTAAAGGTTTTCTTACCCTGAAGGAAAAAAAGAAAAAGAAAAATTGTGGAAAGAATTATTTTCAAGTAACTACATGGCTGACAAAGAGAAAAAATATATATTTACTCCTTATTGGTACAAATATAAGAAGAAAAGAAGTATGCTGCCAGATGAATATTTTTATAAGGAAAAATCTGTAACAAAGCTGAGCACCCCCCACTCCTAAAAATAGCTGCCTCCTCATCATAGTAAATTTTCAAATAGATACTGACTGTCCAACTGATGGAAGTGCTGAGAAACATTTTCCACACTAGGAAAAGATCAAGAGTAAGACAGGTGGGCCTGGAGTAGATGATCTTCAAGATGCTTAGTAGCTTGAGGATTCTACTTAATGAAATTTGCATCATCAACTGACAAATTCTTGCTGGGCTTGAACTTACTGTCTTTACAAACTAGAAAAGTGCAATAATGCAATAAGAGTGTTACCTTGACAGCAGATGTTACAAAACTACTTCCATGAATTTTAGGAATAGGGGAACCTGTTCCTTGGGAGGCCTGGGAGGCAGTAGAGAGCTTGTTTGTAGGACTTCCTGATAAGCAAGGCAGATTTTAAAATAAAGTACAAAGTAAAATTTACAAAATGGAACTTTAAAGCATTTTCCACCATCCCCTCCCCTTTTCCTCCACCATTTTTCATTTTTAAAGTGTTGAAAACTCACAACCATGAAATTACTATAGAAAAAATACTTAAAGATTCCTCCTATGAAGCTGACCACCTCACTAACCTAAAAATAGACAAGAAGCTAGTAAGGACATGTAGAAGTACGTAGATATTACAGACTCTGTTACCTGTATACAGAGACAGATACCAGAACATAAGGGTATTGGTTACATAATGATGGACCACATGTATGAATCTAAGTGAATTCTAGCTCCTTCAAAATAGTTTCACCAGGAGGTCGTACCTGTTCCAAAGTGATGCTGACATTAAGCAATTTATACTCCATGTGTATAACTGCCTTTAGGGTCTGATAAAAACAAGTCCCACTACCTATAGTCAAAAGTAAGTCAAGACCAAAAATGGTATTTGATCACCTGCTCCATTTATCAAACTTGCCTGCAAAGACTGGCTAATTCCTAAAACTAACCATCCTCAAAGGAAACCTATTTGACATCCCTAAATATATTCAAAAGGCTATTAAGTAATTTCTGAAAGCAGCATTTTTTAAAGGAGTTCCACAATTATAATCACTGTTAAAGGACCTAACTTTTCCAAAAAGCTACTTGGAAAGATCCAGCATACATTCATGTGTTAAAATCAATTATGTTAAGGGGCGCCTGGGTGGCTCAGTTGGTTAAGCGACTGCCTTCGGCTCAGGTCATGATCCTGGAGTCCCGGGATCGAGTCCCGCATCGGGCTCCCTGCTCGGCGGGGAGTCTGCTTCTCCCTCTGACCCTCCTCCCTCTCGTGCTCTCTGTCTCTCATTCTCTCTGTCTCAAGTAAATAAATAAAATCTTTAAAAAAAAAAAAAAAAAAATCAATTATGTTAAAAAAAAAAAATCAGTCTTAATACCTTATAGTCACTTCTCTTTTCACTATTTCTCTTAATTAGAAGTGAGAGCTACAGAAAAGTTTACACTTAGAAGCATGTGTTCACATAGTTTAAATGAAACAAATACATAAAATAATGTTTGTGAAAATACTTGGAAAAAACCTGAAAAGCACTCTGTAGTTATAGGAAATTATGATGACAAACACAATAAACCCAGGTCTTATTCTTCCTATCAGAGGTCCCTTTTTTTAACTGCAGAGTTCAATTTCTCTCCCACACACAAAATTTACCTTATTCACAGAAAAGTAAAGATCACTTTTTTATTTGGTGAGAAACATATGTGGGCCACAGAGGTATTCTTGTTCTGAAGCTTAATTTGGAAAATAACCACATTGCTTGCAGGCCCAAAAAGAATGTCTTCCAAATGAATACAAAATCAGCTTTTTTTTTTTTTTAAATTAATTATGGCTCACTTTTAATCTTTAGAAATTAAAAAGAAAATTTAAGTAAATTCCTAAAAAACAGGACTTTTATTCTCTCTGAGAAACAGCACTGGATTTACTGTTCTAGAGCTCCTCCTCTTGTTTACAGATAAAGATTTCATCCTCCCATTATATGGCTACTCAGTCACCCTAGGATGTCGCCTTTACAAAAGATCAAGCCTTTCGGATCACACAAATATTGATCACAAACATACCTGTAGTGGGAGTGGGGGCTCCAATAACCTGCCCTGGCTTATCCAGGATAACATAAGGGTTATTAATGACAGAGCTGGCAGTGCCTTGCTTCACATGGACTGGAGTGGAAGTTGGGGTTCGAGGCAGGGGTGATGGACTTGGAGTTGATATGGGGGAACCTTTATTAATAAAAAAGAGAAACAAACTAAACAAAAGACATCTACTCAACCCATCTAAGAAAATGCTAACGATAATGGAGGACAAAGGTGACAAATGGGGAAAAGAGAATGGGACTCTGTTTCAGGTACTAAGCAACAGCAGTGGTGTAGCTGAGAAGGGACTCATCCTTGCATCAGCATCAGCAGGGAGCTTTTGAGAAACAGATTCTGAGGTGCTACCCCAGACCTGCTAAATATAAATCTGTACTTTAACAAGATTCCCCCTACACACACCCATCCCATGGGTACATTAAAGTTCAAAAAGCTGAGCTTTGGGCACCTGGGTGGCTCAGTTGGTTGGGTGACTGCCTCTGGCTCAGGTCGTGATCCCAGGGTCCTGGGATCGAGTCCCGCATCGGGCTCCCTGCTCAGCGGGAAGCCTGCTCCTCCCTTTCCCACTCCCCCTGCTTGTGTTCCCTCTCTTGCTGTCTCTGTCAATTAAATAAATAAATAAAATCTTAAAAAAATAAAATAAAAAAGCAGAGCTTTACATAACAGCATAGAACTCCTAAATCCCTAGATAATCAAACTCTTCACAACTTGGGCAAATTGTTATAATAATGTTTATACTCAAAGACACTAAAATTACAGGGAATTAGTAAGTGAACAGCTAGACTTACAAACCAGGAGTCTTGATTTACAATTAATTTCCTATAGGAAAACATGAAATTCACCCACCCAAAACAAAAGTCTGTCAATACTAAGTCACAGCTACAATCCAGAGATTCCTGTTCCCACAGAACACTCTCAAAGATTACCCATGTATCATCCAACATGCTCAATGGTTTTTTTATGGATCAAATTTGTCATCCATGAATTTCTCTTAACTTCTAACCAATTTGTATGTTCAGCCTATTCCGCCTCTGGAACAGCAAGTTCCAAAATGCTTCTAACTGGGAGGTAAAATTACACATTCCTCACCTTTCATCAATTTCAAAGACTTGGATCATATTTCTCCTTAGTTGTCTATTTTTAGCACTGAAGACTCCTTTTCTCCAACTTCATATATAGAGGCTTCCCACTGCCTAGATATTTCTACTGACTCTCTTTCAAGCCTTTTCTGAAGTGATGCAACCTACACCATAAAGTATATTCCTACCAGAGGTCTACCTAACATAAATGTGGAACTGTCATGAGACAGTAGACAATTCAATCTCAGTGAAAATGAAGGCTCAAAACTACCTACCGGTAACAGGAATGACTAAATTTCAGTGTGGTTAGTATAAAAGACATTTCAACCCCAAACCAATTCCTACCTTTCAAGCTTTAACTCCACACCAAAAGGCCTGCCTCTAAGTTTTTTTTATTACTAGCCACTCTGGTTTCCATATATAATTCAAAAACTTAATTCCTATCTTAGTTTCAACCATACATCCTAGTAAACATTTTACCTGCACCACTTCTTGGAGATAAAAACCTGACTGCTTTGAATTTCATTTCTTTCCCTATTCAAAAACTATTTGCATATGGAATGACTTTTGTTGACAGCTTTGCTCATCAATAGTGATTACTTGTTAAATAAACAAAAATCCTACTTAAAAGAACTTGGGCGCCTGGGTGGTTCAGTCGTTAAGCGTCTGCCTTCGGCTCAGGTCATGATCCCAGAGTCCTGGGATCGAGTCCCACATCGGGCTCCCTGCTCGGCAGGAAGCCCGCTTCTCCCTCTCCCACTCCCCCTGCTTGTGTTCCTGCTCTCGCTATCAATCTGTCAAATAAATAAATAAAATCTTAAAAAAAAAAAAAAAAGAACTTAAGAAAAGCCATAATACTTTCTTTTGCCATTACAACAATTTTTATACACATCAACTTGACACACATCATCTGTATACCTGAAACAATCTTGCAGCTCATGGTGATGGGTTGGAAGGATTTTCCGGGTGACTCAGGATTAGGAACCTGACTTTGTGGCACGATTTTGCAGCTTGATGCTATTGGCTGAAAAGCTGAATTGCCATGAGAACAAAAGGTAACTTTCTGGGATGTTGTCATTTTGGTGGGTGTTCGTTCCAATGAAGATGGCAAAGAATAAAATGTAGTGTGTCTCTCAGCTTCAGTGTTGGCTGGGAAGCCTATTTGGAATGAAATAGGCAAATGATAAGTCATGAATCACTTAGAAATAATAAAACCTTTCCACTGTGGGAAAAGAATGAAATGATAAAAATCCCTTATCATTTCAACAACCATTTAAACCACTTCCCAGTAAAATACATACAATTGACAGTATTTATAAGCCCTTTATACATAACTGGATGAAATGTAAATTATCATGTTTAGAATCTTTTATTAAAATGCTTCTTTCAAAAAATTAGAAAACATATTAACTATAAAGCATGTACAATATAAAAAGTACACAAGTATATTATGTTCTGAATTGAAAAGCTGTTTAAATTAGAAAAGAAGAAAAACTCAAAACATTCACTTAATCTAATAATGTTCTATTTTATTAAATGCCCATGAAGATGTAACTGAAATTTATTTATTTATTTATTTATTTTTTAAAAGATTTTATTTATTTATTTGACAGAGGGAGCACAAGCAGGGGGAGTGGGAGAGGGAGAAGCAGGCTTCCCGCTGAGCAGGGAGCCCGACGTGGGGCTCGATCCCAGGACCGTGGGACCATGACCTGAGCCAAAGGCAGACGCTGAACTACTGAGCCACCCAGGCACCCCGATGCAACTGAAATTTAAAGAGGAATAAAACTGAGATTTATAAAAGGACTAAAATATTAACATCACATTAAAATGCAGGCTTAGAGGAGCACCTGGGTGGCTCAATCAGTTAAGTGTCTGACTGTTGACTTCAGCTCAGGTCATGATCTCAGGGTTGTGAGACTGAGCCCCACACTGGGCTCTACACTGAACGTGGAGCCTGCTTGAGATTCTCTCTCTTCCCCTCTGCCGGTCCCTCCACTCTCTCTCTCAAAAATCAATCAATAAATAAACAAGTAAATAAAAATAAAAATGTAGGTTTAGAGATTAAACTGACGCCATTTAGAACCAGCTTTGTATCTTATACGTATAGGTCACAGAAATGATTTACTTATCACTTAGATACTTATTAAATGAAAAAATGCCATAGTCAAAATACATTTGTTGATTAACTTTTTTTTAAAATTAATTTATTTATTTGAGGGGGAGGGGCAGAAGGAGAAGGAGAGAGAGAATCTCAAGCAGACTCCCTGCTGAGCACAGGGAGCCTGACGCAGGGCTCAATCCCAGGACTCTAAGATCATGACCTGAGCAGAACTCAAGAGCAGGATGCTTAACCAACTGAGCCCCCCAGGCGCCCTGATGATGGATCTTTATTGGTTTTTTTATTTTGTTTGGTTTTTTTTAAAGTAGGCTCCACGCTTGGCGTGGAGCCCAACAAAGGGTTCAATCCCAGGATGCTGAGATCAAGACCTGAGCTGAGATCAAGAGTGGGACGCTTAACAGACTGAGCCACCCAGGCGCCCCTTATATTGTATTTTTTTTTTTAATGTTTTATTTATTTATTCATGAAAGTCAGAGAGAGAGAGAGAGGCAGAGGCAGAGGGAGAAGCAGACTCCCCACCTAGCAGGGAGCCTGATGCGGGACTCGATCCCAGGACTCTGGGATCATGACCTGAGCCGAAGGCAGACGCTTAACCATCTGAGCCACCCAGGCGCCCTTATATTGTACTCTTAATTCCAGTACAGTTAACATATAGTGTTACATTAGTTTCAGGTGTATAATACAGTGATTCAACACCTCCATACAATACCCGGTGCTCATCACGACAAGTGCCCTCCTTAATCCCCATCACCTGTTTCACCCATTCCCCCACCCACCTCTGCTTTGGTAACCAACAGTTTATTCTCTACAGTTAAGAGTCTGTTTTTTTTTGTTGTTGTTGGTCTCTTTTTTTTGTTAGTTTTGTAAACTCCACATATGAGTAAAATCATATGGTATTTGTCTTCTCTGATTTATTTCACTTAGAACTATACTCTCTAGATCCATCCATGTTGCTGCAAATGGCAAGATTCATTCTTTTCATGGCTGAGTAATATTCCAGTGTGTGTGTGTGTGTGTGTGTGTGTGTGTGTGTGTGTATATATACATACACACCACCCCTTCTTTATCCATTCATCTGTCAATGGACACTTGGGTTGCTTCCATAATTTGGCTATTGTAAATAATGCTGCAATAAACATAGGGGTGCATGTATCTTTTCGAATTCATGTTTTTGTATTCTTTGGGTAAATACGCAGTAGTGGAATTACTGTATCATACATACAATACTTCAATTTTTAATTTTTTGAGGTATCTGCACACTGTGTTCCACAGTGGCTGCACCAGTTTGCATTCCCACCCACAGTACATGAGGGTTCCCTTTTCTCTACATCCTCGCCAACACTTGCTCTTTCTTGTGTTTCTGATTTTAGCCATTCTGACAGGTGTGAGGTGGTATCTCATTGTGGTTTTGATTTGCATTTCCCTGATGATGGGTGATGCTGAGCAACTTTTCATGTGTCTGTTGGCCATCTGTATGTCTTCTTTGGAGAAATGTCTGTTCATGTCTTCTGCCTATTTTTTAATTGGATTATTTGTTTTTTTGGTGTTGAGTTGTAGAAGTTTTTCATATATTTTGGATATGTCATTCGCAAATATCTTCCCCCATTCAGGAGACTATCTTTTAGTTTTGTTGATTGTTTCCTTCACTGTGCAGAAGCTTTTTATTTTGATGTAGTCCCAAGAGTTTATTTTTGTTTTTGTTTCCCTTGCCTTGAGAGACATATCTAGAAAAGTGTTACTACTGTCAATGTCACAGAAACTATTGCCCGGAATCTCTTCTAAGATTTTTATGGTTTAGGTTTCACATTTAGATCCTTAACCCATTTTAAGGTTATTTTTGTGTGTGGTATAAAAAAGTGGCCCAGTTTCATACTTTTGCATGTTGCTGTTCTGTTTTCCCAACACCATTTGTTGAACAGTCTTTTTCCCATTGTATATTCTTGCCTCCTTTGTCAATGATTAAATGACCATATAAGCATGGGTTTATTTTTGGGTTTTCTATTCTGTTCCATTGATCTACGTGTCTTTTTTTTTGTACCAGTACCATACTGTTTTGATTACTCCAGCTTTGTAGTATATCTTGAAATCTGGGATTGTGATACCTCCAGTTTTATTCTTCTTTTTCAAGACTTTGGCTATTTAACATTTTTTTTTTTTTTAAAAGATTAATCTTATTTATGGAGTGCCAGGTGGCTCACTCAGTTAAGCGCCTGACTCTTGATTTTGGCTCAGATCATCATCTCAGGGTCATGGGATCGAGCTCCACATCAGGCTCCATGCTCAGCAAGGAGTCTGCTTGAGATTCTCTCTTTCCCTCTGCCTCTCCCCCTACTCGCATTCACACACAGTTCCTCTAAAATAAATAAATAAAGTTGCCTTAAAAAAAAAAAGAGGATTTATCTTTATTTTAGAGAGAGAGCAGGAGGGACAGAAGGAGAGGGAGAGAGAATCCCAAGCCAACTCGGCTAAGCATGGAGCCTGACGCAGGGCTTGATCCAACAACCCTGAGACCACGACCCGAAACCAAGAGTTAGATGCTCAACCGACTGCACCACCCGGTGCCCCTTAGGGTCTTTTGTGGTTCCATACAAATTTTAAGATCATTTGTTCTAGTCTGTGAAAAATACTGTTGCTATTTCAGTAGGGACTGCATTAAATCTGTAGATTGCTTTGAGTAGCCTGGACACGTTAACAATATTTTTCTTCCAATCCATGAGTATGGAATATTTTTCCATTTGTTTGTGTCACCTTCAATTTCTTTCAGTGTTTTATAGTTTTCAGAGTATAAGTCTTTCACTTCCTTGATTAAGTTTATTCCTAGGTATTTTATTCTTTTTGGTGCAATTGTAAATGCGATTGTTTTCTTAATTTCTCTTTCTGCTGCTGCTTATTAATGTACAGAAATGCAACATATTTCTGTACACTGATTTTGTATCCTGTGACCTTACTAAATTCATTTATCAATTCTAGTAATTTTTTTGGTGGAGTCTTTAGATTTTTCTATATATAGTATCACGTGATCTGTGAACAGTGACAGTTTTACTTCTTCCTTACCAATTTGGATGCTTTTTCTTTTTCTTGTCTAATTGCTATGGCTGGGACTTCCAGTACTATTTTGATGAAGTGGTGAGAGTGGACATCCTTGTCTTGTTCTTGACCTTAGGGAAACTAGTATGACGTTAGCTGTTTTTCATATACAGCCTTTATTATGTCAAAGTACATTCCTTTAAACCTACTTTGTTGAAGGTTTTTATCAGAAATGGTGTACTTTGTCAAATGCTTTTTCTGCATCTATTGAAATGATCATATGGCCTTTATACATTGTTATTGATGTGACCTATCACACTGATTTTTTTTTTTTTTAAAGATTTTATTTATTTATTTGAGAGAGAGAGTGAGAGAGAGAAAGAG
>NC_138369.1:118256772-118278025 GCF_054177405.1 Leptonychotes weddellii | reverse complement strand
ACTGCCTTCGGCTCAGGTCATGATCCTGGAGTCCCGGGATCGAGTCCCGCATCGGGCTCCCTGCTCGGCAGGGAGTCTGCTTCTCCCTCTCCCACTCCCCGTTTGTGTTCCCTCTCTCGCTGTGTCTTTCTCTGTCAAATAAATAAATAAAATCTTAAAAAAAAAATTTATTGTTGGATTCAGTTAGCTACTATTTTGTTGAGGATTTCTGCATCTACGTTCATCAGAGATATTGGCCTGTAGTATGTTTATCTGGTTTCAATATCAGGGTAACACTGGCCTCATAGAATGAATTAGGAAGCTTTCCTTCCTCTTCTATTTTTTAGAATAATTTGAGAATAGGTATTAACTCTTCTTTCAATGTTTGGTAGAATTCCACCTATGAAGCCATCTGGTCCTGGACTTTTGTTTGTTGGGAGGTTTTTTTGTTTTTGTTTTTAGATTTACTTATTTATTTTAGAGAGAGATTATGAGCATGCATGCATGCAAGCAGGGGGAGGGGTAGGGGGAGAGAGAGAATCTCAAGCAGACTCCCTGCTGAGCACGGTGCCTGATGTGGGGCTTGATCCCATGACCCTGAGATCACAACTTAAGCCGAAACCCAAGAGTCGGACGCTCAACCAACTGAGCCACCCGGGCGCCCCAAGAGGTTTTGTACTGATTCATTTTCATTGCTGGTAATCAGTCTGCTCAAATTTTCTATTTCTTCCTGATTCAGTTTTGGGAGGATATATGTTTGTAGGAATTTATCCATTTTGTCTAGGTTGTCCAATTTGCTGGCATATAATTTTTCATAATATTCTCATAATTCCTTGTATTTCTGTGGTGTCAGTTGTTGTATTTTAAATAAGATTAGACACTTTACATTCAGTTTCTTGTTCACACAACTAGGGACCAAACCAAAAAGTCTTCCTGTAACATACTAGAAGAAACCAATATAATCAAAAAAATAAACATTTAATGCCTTTTTGTGAGTTTAATGTTCTATAAAATGCCAGTAGAACTTCATGAAAAATATTTTCTGAGAAGAATAAAGATTTGGCTATTTTCATAATTGGACTATATAGTAGAGGCAGCGTGCCTACTAATGGAAAATTTATTTTCCATACACTCTTAAATCTCTACAGGCAGCAGTTCAAAATCATATTACACAAATGAAAGAAAGGAATACCCCAGAGAGTGACTCCATCATTCATTTCCATACAAGGAAAAATATATTACCTTTCTCCACACATGTATCAGGTACTGGCTCATGTGACTGCTTTATCGGTGAGGAAGCTTTCACTGGGGCTGGAATGGTCAAAGGCAATGATGGTGGGGCATCAGAGATGTCTGACTCGGAGGACTGAGGATAAATGGAGTCTTCTCCAAGAGAATGTCGGTGAAGCTCAACATCCACTACCTACATAATCAGGCAACAATTGGGCTCATGAATCCATGATCAATGTCACAGAAACCCCCAAACCTGTCCAAGAACATGGCGCTCTAAGAGATGCGACAAATGATTTCTAATCCTACTTCAAAGGTAATTTCAATCTAAGAACTAAAGGATTTATCCCAGAATATAGTTTAACAGATAACTCAGTGAAACCAATCATATAATTGGGGCCTTTCCATTTGCTGTTTCTATGCCTTAGAACACTACTCCCACCCCAAATCTTTGCATAACTGTCTCTTTCTCATCATTAGGTCTCAACTGAATGTCACCTTCTCAGAGACGCCTTCTCTAACCAACCTAAAGTAACCCCCTTGTCCCCCAGCAACTCTCTTCTTTATAGCACTTATTTTAAGTGAAATTATCTCATTTGCTTTTGTTTACTATATACTTTCTCCCCATTTTCAACACAACCAAGAAGATAACTCCTTAAAGGCAGTAGCTATCTTATTCATCTCTGTATCCCCAGTACCAGGACCAGTGTCTAGTATACGGTATATGCTCAATAAATATCTTTTGATACAACACAGCACACTTCCCTAAACAGAATACGGTTTAACTAGCTAATTCTCTCTCACCTAATAGCTACTGCTGATTTATCATGAAAAAAAAAAAAAAAGTGGGAGGCGGCGTATGGGGAAGGAAAACAAAGTTGGAGGTCTCATTTCCTGACTTCAAAACTGATTATTACAAAACTACAGTAATCCAAACAGTGTGGTACTGGCATCAAGAAGACATACAGACCACTGGAATAAAATGCCCCCTCATATATATGGTCAAATTATTTTTGACAAGGGTGCCAAGACCACTGGGAAAAGCACAGTCTTTTCAACAAATGGTGCTGGGAAAACTGCAAATCCACATGCATTAGAATGAAGGTGGATCTTTACCTCACACTATTTACAAAAATTAACTCAAAATGGATCAAAGACCCAAACATAAGACCTAAAGCAATAAAACTTTTAGAAGGAAATATAGGGCAAAGCTTCATGAGAGTGAATTTGGCAATGATTTCTTGGATGACACTGAAAGCACAGGCAACCAAAGAAAAAATAGATAAATTGGACTACATCAAAATTAAAAACGTCTTTGTATCAAAGGACACAATCAGCAAAGTGAAAAGGCAACCCACGAATGATGTGATAAGAGATGCATATCAAGAATGTAAAGAGAACTCCTAAAACTCAACAACAAAAACCCAAACACATGATTCACAATGGGCAAAGGATTTGACTAGAAGTTTCTCCAAAGAAGATTCACACACAGCCAATAAAAAGATGAAAAGATACTCAACATCAATAATCATTAGGGAAATGCAAACCAAAACCACAATGAAATACCACCTCACACACTCATTAGTTTGGCTACTATCAAAAAAATAGAAAACAATAAGTATTGACAAAGATGTGGAGAAACTGGAACTCTTATGCACTGTTCGTAGGAATGTAAAATGGTGCAGCTGCTGTGGAAACAGTGTGGCAGTCCCTCAAAAATTAAAAATAGAGCTACCATGGGGCACCTGGCTGGCTTAGTTAGTGGAACATGTGACTCCTGATCTTGGGGTTGTGGGTTCGAGCCCCATGCTGGATGTAGAGATTACTTTAAAAAAAAAAAATAGAGGTACTATATGATCCAGCGATTCCACTTTCTTGGGTATATACCCAAAAGAACTGAAAACACAGACTCAGATACCTGTACATCCATGTTCTTAGCAGGATTATTCACATAGCCAAAAGATGTAAGCAACTCAAGTGCTCATTAACAGAGATAAATAAACAAAATGTGGTATAGACACACAATGGAGTATTATACAGCCTTTTTAAGGAAGGAAGTTCTGATGCATGCTACAACATGGATGAACCTTGAGAACATTATGATAAGTGAAATATACCAATAATAATAAAAAAAACACACTGTATAATTCCACTTATATGGTACCTAGAGTAGTCAAAAATTCATAGAGACAGAAAGTAGAAGGGTGGTTGCCAGGGGCTGAAGGGAGAGGGGAATGGAAGTTGTAAATGGGTACCATTTCAATTTTCCAAGATGAGAAAGAGTGTGGGGGATGGATGGTAGCAACAGATGCACAAAAAATGTGAATATATTCAATACTTCCTAACTGTACAATTAAATATTGTTAAAATGGTAAGTTCTGTTTATCATTTTTTTAAATTAAAAAGGGGAAGACAAACTTTTTTAAAAATTAAGCACTCATTTTTCCTAATTAAAAATGAAGATCAATTTCCATTCTACCTTATTCCCAAATAATACTGTAAGAAAAAACCTACCGTCTCTGCTCCAAGAGTCTGCAAGCCAGTGTAAGTTCTATCCAGCTATTGAAAGACAAAAGAAGAGTGTAAAGTTTCACTGAGCTTACTTATAAATCTTAGGATACAATCTCATCTAAAACCCCTTTCACCACAAGTCTTCATAACATAGAATCTACTTTTTCATGATATAAACTATCAATTAATCACTTCAATAAAAACCCTCTTAATTGGGGTGGAATGAGTAAAATTAATAAAAACAACTTCAAACATATAGGTATTGTACTTTTAATATAAACTATACACTTCTAAAAACATTCTAAGAACAATGTAAAAATGGAGGAAGTTTTACACAAAAAGATATTTACTACAGCATTATTTACAACCACAAACTGAAAATATGAACAACCAGTAATAAAGGAATGCTTAAGTAAATCTTTTTTTTTTTTTTAAGATCTTATTTAGGGGTGCCTGGGTGGCTTAGTCATTAAGTGTCTGCCTTTGGCTCAGGTCATGATCCCAAGGTCCTGGGATGGAGCCCCACATCGGGCTCCCTGCTTCGTGGGAAAGCCTGCTTCTCCCTCTCCCACTCCCCCTGCTTGTGTTCCCTTTCTCGCTGTGTCTCTCTCTGTCAAATAAATAAATAAAATCTAAAAAAAAAAAAGATTTTATCTACTTATTTGAGAGAGAGAGAGAGGCAGAGCACAGAGGGAGAAGATGACTCCCCGCTGAGCAGAGAGCCCAATGTGGAGCTTGATCCCAGGACCCTGAGATCATGACCTGAGCAGACATTTAACCAACTGAGCCACCCAGGCATCCCTTAAGTAAATCTTGAACCATCATTTGTAAAGTATTACATAACCACTTAGATGTTTACAAAGATGATGTAAAAAATATTTTAAAAGACAGGCTATGGGGGTGGCCTGGCTGGCTTGGTCGCTAGAACATGTGACTCTTGATATTGGGGTTGTAGGTGTGAGCCCCATGTAGAGTGGAGAGATTACTTAAAAAATAAAATCATTTTTTTTAGGGGCACCTGGGTAGTTTGGTCAGTTAAATGCCTGACTCTTGATTTGGGCTCAGGTCATAATCTCAGGGTTGTGAGATCGAGCCTCCAGTCAGGCTCCACGATGAGCATGTAGCCTGCTGAAGATTCTCTCTCTCCCTCTCAAACAAAACAAAACAAAACAAAAAATCAATAAGTAAAAAAATTTTTTAAATCATTTTTTTTTTTTAAAAGAGAATGGGACGTCCATCTGGGAGGCTCAGTCGGTTGAGCATCTGCCTTTGGCTGAGGTCATGATCCCAGGGTCCTAGAATCAAGTCCCATGTTGGGCTCCCCACCCAGTAGGGAGCCTGCTTCTCCTTCTCGCTGCTCTTGTGCTCTTGCTCTCTCTCTCCCTCTCAAATAAATAAATAAAATCTTTTAAAAATAAAGAGATTGGCTATAAAAATACACATATAGTGTGATGACATAATTATATACTTAAAGTATATTTACTAAGCATTTTTGAAAAAAATGAATGAAAATTTAAGCAATATAGGCAATGCTAATAATCACTTCCAATGCATTAGCATCATGGATGATTTATTTTAGAGGAAAGAAAGGAGTATAACCTGAGCGAATGTTAATAATATAAACAAAATTTACACTTACAAAGAGGCTGTTCTTATTCCTATATTTTATTTATATTCTATCACTTAAAAAAAAAGATCTGTATACACACACACACACACACAAATATAGAATATTACTCAGCCAAAAAAAGAATGAAATCTTGCCATTTGCAACAACATGGATGGACCTAGAGGCTATTGTGCTAAGTGAATTCAGTCAGAAAAAGACAAATTCTTATATATAGAATCTAAAAAACAAGACAAATGAACAAACAAACTAGAAACAGACCTATAAACACACAGAACTGATAGTCGCCAGAGAGGACAGGGGTAGGGTGTTGGGCAAAATAAGTGAAGGGGATTAAGAGGTACAAACTTCCAGTTATATAATAAATAAGTCACAGGGATGACAAGTACAGCATAGGGAATATAGTCGATAATACTGTAGTAACTTTGTATGGTGACTACACTTATTGAGTTGAGCACTGCATAATGTATAGATTTGTGGTTGTTTTTTTTTTAAAGATTTTATTTATTTATTTATCTGACAAAGAGAGACACAGCAAGAGAGGGAACACAAGCAGGGGGAGTGGGAGAGGGAGAAGCAGGCTTCCCGCTGAGCAGGGAGCCCGATGTGGGGCTCGATCCCAGGACCCTGGGATCATGACCTGAGCCGAAGGCAGACGCTTAACAACTGAGCCACCCAGGCGCACCCAGGTAACTAGTACAACACGATATGTCAACTATATTTCAATAAAAATAAAATGAAAATCAAAAAAAGTTTTTGTTTAGCATAAACAATTTGTCATTTGACAGCATTTTTGCTTTGTTTGAAGCAATAAAGCATTCTGCAAAAAAAAAAAAAAAAAAAAAAAGGATCTGTGGAGCTTATCAATATAAACATTACACAGGGGCACCTGGGCGGCTCAGCTGGTTAAGCAATGGACTCTTGATTTGGCTCAGGTCATGATCTCAGGGTCTTGAGATCAAGCTTGAGTTTGGCTCCTTGCTCAGCAGGGAGTCTGCTTGAGATTCTCTATCACTGTCCCTCTTCCCTCCCCCACCAGCTCATGCTCCCTCCCCCCTCCCACTCTCTCAAAAATAAGTAAGTCTTTTTAAAAGAAATAAACATTACAGAGTAGGATCGACAGGGAAAAACTATTAAGTTGGGTAAAAAGGAAAGATGATTTACTAATCAATAAATAGAAACCTCTAAGACTTCCAAAAAGTAGATTTCAAGTCGGGCTGAGTTCCTTAGCAGCCAACACAGACATGACAACTCAGTCATGAGATCTAGTTTCACAAAAGAAAGACAATGCAGGGTGGATTCATGCTAGTTCCATGGAAGAGATCTAGTTTTAATACTTAATCTTAGCCAACAGTATGACTATTAATTTTAGGCTACATCCATTTTCATATTCTTCAGAGCATGGAAATAATAGTCTCTCCATAATGTGCACTGGCTTATTTTTCATTCTTGGGACTACACTCTAAGAGAGACACTGATAAAATAGAACTGTTATCAAAATAGCAAGAGGAACTAGAAAGCACAACATACAAGGAATTTTACAAGAACAGGTTCTGCCTGGAGATGATTTAAGGAGAGACATGAAGGCTGTCATTAAACATTTTTAGGGTTCTTATAAACAAAACAAAGTCCTGTCCTGTGCTACTCCAGGAATCAAACGAGCACAAATAAAATCAAGGTTAAAAAAAAAAGCACAGTTTTAGTTAAATTTATTAAAGAACCTACCAAAAGTTTATTTACTAAACGTATAAATGGATTGTTTTGGGAATTACTGTGCTCTATGGTTGACAGCTGATCAGGAATGCAGAATGTGGGAACTGCATACATTCTGGGAACTTTAAATTGTACATACTTCTGACACTTGAGTATTTAGTATTTAATGTAATACAGATCAAGTATTTCAGCATTTCAGTATACCGAGAGGTCACTATGGGCTTAAACAGTTAGGAAAAGTACAAAGGAACTTGAACTTTAAGAATAGAAAGAATTCAAACAGGCATTCTAGGAGGGCAAGAGCATAAAAAAAAGACACAAGAGAAGAAGGCCCGAGGCACTTCTGGGACATGAATAACTGACCTGGCTGGAGTAGTATATCCATGCAGGGGATTAGTGTGAGATAATTTAGGGGAAGTATGTTCAGTCAAAATGTGAAAAGCCCTGAACAGTAGGCAGGAAGTCTGAACTTGAGTGAAGGGAATTCAATGAAGGTTTCTGAGAGGCATAGCATAATGGTTCTCCTATTTCAGGAATACTAATTGGATGGTGGTGTGCAGAATGGACTGAGGGTAAAGGAGACAGATTAGAATGAAAAAAGCTAATCAGGAGACAGTAGAATAATGGTCTAGGCAAGAGTGGGAAAGGTAAAGGGTAGGAAAGATGATGAAGAAAGAATAATAGTAACTGAACAAATATTTAGAACAAAGAGGCAAGAACCCAAGATGGCTCTGTGAGTTAACACAGAAATAACAGGCAAAAGAATACTCCAGTACAAACAAAGATCATATAAGTACAACACAGGCGTTTAAGGCCTCAAGGCAAATCAATACATAACAAACAGTAAAATTAAGTTTTCCAGAAAAGCTGATAAGAAAGTTTAAATACTGGGCGCCTGGGTGGCTCAGTTGGTTAAGCGACGGCCTTCGGCTCAGGTCATGATCCTGGAGTCCCGGGATCGAGTCCCGCATCGGGCTCCCTGCTCAGCGGGGAGTCTGCTTCTCCCTCTGACCCTCCCCCCTCTCATGTGCTCTCTCTCTCCTCTCATCCTCTCTCTCAAATGAATAAATAAAATCTTTAAAAAAAAAAAAAAGAAAGTTTAAATACTGTCATTTTTAAAACAGTGTGCCTCTGGGGTGCCTGGCGGGCTCAGTCAGTAGAGCATGCAGCTCTTGATCTCAAGATCATGAGTTCGAGCCCATGCTGGATGCAGATTGCTTAAATAAACTTTTAAAAATAAAAAAATAAAACATAATAAACTGTGTCTCAATACTCCACCAGGAACTCTAAGTGATGTAGACAATATAATAGTATGAGAGCTATGTAAACAATTCCTTTTATTTTAGAAATTAGGGCTGGGCTCAGTGTGATATAAGATGGTATGTGCAATGCTTAAAATAAGATAAAAGGAAAGCAAACTATTTTAGACCTTCCTCTAATTAAGTGGGACCATATCCTGCCCCTCTGAACAAAGTGGCTACATATTCTTTATTTTATTTTTTTGAAGATTTTATTTATTTATTTGAGAGAGAACGAGAGTGAGAGAGAGAGAGCCCAAAAGGGGGTAGGGTCAGAGGGAGAAGCAGACTCCCTGCCGAGCAGGGAGCCCGATGCGGGACTCGATCCCGGGACTCCAGGATCATGATCTGAGCCGAAGGCAGTCGCTTAACCAACTGAGCCACCCAGGCGCCCATGCATATTCTTTATTTTGTTCCAGTTCTTTTCTGAGGTCAGAAAGCAATCTAGTCTTAGAGTAATCTCTAAAAAAATAACTGCAACATGAAGTTAAGCAGTGCTATCACCAATGGAGGGCAAATTTCAGCCTTAAGATTGAAAAGGTTGTATTGGTAGAACAAAAGGAACAAAACAGGAATTCTGCAAATGTACTGATATTCACTGAGTTCAATTTTGTGAGCCATTAATGGGAACAATGTGGTAAACCACAAAGTAAGAGTGTTTTGGGGTTAAGTTTAATATTAGAAATTTATCTTATGTAGAGAAAATCTACATGAGACTATATAGAGTGAGGAACTAGGAAAACATTTTAAAAATGGCCTTTCAATTATAAAAGTTAACCATGTTTATTATATAAAATTAGAAGAAAAAAAAAAAACAGATAATAAGGGCAGGAGAAATTGCCCACAATGTCATTACTTCAATTACTCCGAAATTTTGGTATATTTCTTTTGTTTTTTCCAACTATTTAAAATCACAATTGACTTCATACTATAACAAACAGTTTTGTACTCTGTGCTTTTCACTTACTATAATTGGTAGTTTTTCCCCATGTATAGAAACACTTCATAAAATATAATGGCTACATAATAAACGTGTGGATATATCAATGAAGAATTTCTTCAAATACAAATCAAAAGAATTACAACTTTGTACAGTACTTTCAATTTCCTAAAACATGTTCATTTCTGTCTTTATCCTTACAAGATAAACATATCTGTATCCTTATGAGATAAACAGACGAGGCTTATTATTTGCCTCATTTTACAGAACAGTAAATAGATTTTGTTTTTAAGAGCTCAGTCACTTAGTCCCAGGTAACACAGTAACAGTGAGCTTTGATCAGAGATTCAAGTCTTCTGATAATCTGACCAGTTCATCTTTTTAAAGAATATACATTCTGCTATAATGCAACCCTTCCCCAGCCTTCAGAGAACAAAGGAGTGTCATAGCCATCTGCGTAACACAATCAAAAAGATTAGTCCTGCTTCCACTGTCCTTGGCCACTTCCCTCAGAAGGCCTAACCAACGGCTTTAAGTAACCAGGTAAAAAGAGGTCCATCATTTCGGGGGAGCAACGTGTTGTTACAATACCTTCAGATTATGTATGATATCTATCCGCTTGTTCTGGCTGTCCTTAAAATGAACTTGAACTCTGACAGGAAACTCACCCCAGCCTCTTCTGGTTAGATGAAAAGGAGGCTCTCTAGGGAAAAGCAAATATTAACACATTAAGCCAGAGTCACATTCTCATTCTAGAGAGGAAATATTTTCTCCTACTGGGTAAGTCAGAAATTCACAGCCTCTGACAATAATTTACATTTTTCTCATCTGAAGCTCAATTGATACACTGAATTTTTGCTGAAATGCTAAAAGAAAAATTCAACTCAAATCTACATTAAACTTTCAATCACTGAATACTTAGAGCTAAGAGACTTATAATATATAATCCAACATCATCATTTCCACAGGCAGGGAAGGTGATTTGATGGATGTTACATATTAGAAGCCAGAATCCTTGACTGCTACTTGACAGACACAGGCTGTGAGGTATATGTTTCCTACCCCAGACACTCATATTTATTCCTCCACTCTGGCAAAAACAGAATAAATCATAAATGCTCAATCTGAAAGTGACAAGTTATTTGAAACTATCCGCTAACAGGACTTAAAAGAACATATGTTTACCATATGATTTTCACCAAACAGTGACTATGATTTTAGTGGATAGAGGAGGAATGTATGTGAATGCTAATTGGACTAGAGAATTTTCAGTCAAAACATAATTTGTGAAGGGAAGAAAAAGGAAAGTTGATGAAAAAGAGATTAGCAAATTGTTAACGATGTTCGGTATAGGAGGGTTCAAGATACTCTACTTCTGAGTATGTTTGGAATTTTCCATAATAAAAACATCTTAAATTTAACTGAGAGAACGTCATGTACTCAAAAATAATACGGTTTAAGTTAATGGGGGAGACAGAATGCATTAAAATGAAAATGTTCATTATGAATCAGTGGCTTGGAATTACTGAAATGAGAGAAGATGCCAAGATGGCAAGGAGGAAGACGCACTCAGCGGGATGTGTTTTTGCAAAACTAAGAGGAGACATGAATTCAGTAAAGACAAACTCCAAGAACACAACCTGAGAAGAATCTAACAACAGATCCGAATTATCA
This sequence comes from Leptonychotes weddellii, assembly GCF_054177405.1. Taxonomy (NCBI): domain Eukaryota; kingdom Metazoa; phylum Chordata; class Mammalia; order Carnivora; family Phocidae; genus Leptonychotes; species Leptonychotes weddellii. The sequence goes on along the minus strand of NC_138369.1, from coordinate 118,267,053 downwards.
AGAACAGAGCCAGAGGCTACCAGGAGGGCTCAAGACAGGAAAAATCCCTGAGTACGAGAGTAGCCTGGAAAGGTGAAAAAGCAATAGCTATGTTATAAACCAGAGAGAGGGGAAAGCGAAGAAAACTAGAGTGCCCTGGATGGGAGAAACCAGTTGAACACTGACTGAGTTAGTAAAAGAAGTAGCCTTGATGCTGGAATAGGTTCAGACAGAAATTAAAAGACAGGCTTGGGGTCAAAGGAGAAGGTCGAACTGAGACAGCAGTTTGAAAAGGGATGCAGTGGGGCCTAGAGGCATGGTGAACTTTAGAAGAATAATTAAAGTTCTATTGATGACATGTTTGGTCATTTAAATTCCAGTAAAGTAGATAGCCTAAATTCATTTTGCAGTATGCGTCAATTATACTATTTTTATGTTGGATTTCTCTTAAAATGGATATAGCAAATCAGCTGTGCTCCTCAATTTATGTACATTGGCTAAACTCTAGTGGATGAACAGGAAGGACGGCTGCCAGAGAAGACAAATAGCATAAAGGCCAGGAAAAAGGAACAATGCTTTTAACAGGAAATATCTCCCTAACCATATTTTTGGAAGCAAAAAAGTAACCTAAGGCTTACCAACAGACATCACCTATGGAAATGTTAAACTTCAAAAAGATACATGTATTTCACACAAAAAAAGGACTGCCTCCCCCAAACAGACTTTTTTATTTCTGGATTCCTCACAGAAGGTGAAATGTATCAATGACCAAGAAGGAAAAACCACAGAATACTGGGAGGATCATACAATGCCCCAAAAGAGCTGAGGGTTTTTAGGCAGAAAAAGGGAAAAGATGGTCTAGAAGCCACAAATATGTGCAAGGAAGACACACCCACCCCCAGGCCCACTGGCACATGGTGTGAGAGAAAAATCAGCTGCCACCTGAAAGCTGTTCTCAAAAGCAGTGTTCTCAGAAGATAGCCATGTTTTATTTAGGAGTCAGCAGTGGAGGGAACGGTCTAAAGAGAGCTGAGGATATAGGAAATTTCACTGATAATAAACCAAAACCACTTCTACAATACATTCACACAATGAATGTATATGTAATATGTAATATCATATAAAGATATAAAGAATACACTTAAAGGGGAGCCTGGGTGGCACAGGTCATGATCTCATCAGTTGTGAGATCGAGCCCTGTATTGAGATCCATGCTCAGTGTGGAGTCTGCTTGAGATTCTCTCCCTCTGCCCCTCCCCCCACTCTCAGGCACACGCAATCCCTCTCTCTCTCAAATAAATAAATAAAATAGGGGTGCCTGGGTGGCTCAGTTGGTTAAGCATCTGACTCTTGATTTTGGCTCAGATTATAGTCTCAGGGTCTTGGGGTCAAGCTCCACATTGGGCTCCATGCTCAGTCGGGAATGTGCTTAGGGATTCTCTCTCTCCCTCTGCCCCTCCCCCCCTGCTCACACATGCTCTCGCTCTCTCTCTAAAGTAAAAATAAAGAAATCTTTAAAATAAATAAATTTTAAAAAAAAAAGAATACACCTAAATGAAACAAATTTCAGAATAGTGTATATATACATACACACACACACACACACACACATATATATATATAATCATTCCATCTTTGTACAACAACAAATAACAGCTATACAAGGTTAATATATGTAGGAAAAATATCACTGGGGTTACTTCTGAGAGGATGAGAGCATGAGGAACTGTCAATATTAAATATTTCTGTAATGTTAGACTCCCATGTTTAATTCTACTATATTCTGATATTCATAAAAAAACAGGAACACTTTTATATTTATCTGTATCTATATAAATAAATTCAGCTATTTCCAAGGGGAGCAAAATCCGCTAATATAATTCTGACAGGAGGAAATACTGCCTTTTCAGGGAGACAATAATCTGCAAGAGGGAACCACAGTTAAAACTCTACCTAAGAGCCAAAGCTAAGTAAATTATTAATAATATAATAATTAAAGGGAATAGTCTCAAGTTAAGTCACTCTTTTTCGACTTCAGTAAATCTGTACTTCTTAAATTAAATAACTCAACTGTGCTTACCTAACTTCCACAAGGTCATTTGGTTTATAGCTGGGATGAAGAAAGAACCAAACTTTCTTGACAAAATGATTAATGCTGGGTTCTCTACGAGACCCTCGGACATATACCATCCACTTGTGGGTTGATTGGTCATTTTCTTCTCTCTTATCAGGAGGTATGTACCTAAAGGAGAAAAAAGAAAGAAACTTGAATTCTTTTTTCCTTCAAAAACCTAACAATTAACTCCTACTTAAAATAAGATTAAAAATCAGTTACAAGAAAACTGGGAATTCACAAATATGTGACGATTAAACAACATGCTACTAAACAACCAATGAGTCAAAGATGAAATCAAAGAGAAGTAAAAAAATATCTTAAGACAAGTGAAAATGAAAAACAAATAAGTGAAAATGGGAATACAACATACCAAAACTTAAGGGATGCAGCAGCAAAAGATTTTAAGGAGGAAATTTACAGCAATAAATGCCTACATTAAGAAAGATCTCAATCTAACTTTACACCACAAGGAACTAGAAAAAGAACAAACTAAGCCCAAAATTAGTAGAAAAAAGGAAATTTAACAAAGATGAGAGTGAAAAAAAATGAAATAGAGACAAAAAGACAAAAGATTAAAGAAACTAAAGAGCTGTTTTGTTAAAAAGATAAACAAAATACACAAACCTCTGCCTCGACTTAACAAGGAAAAAAAGAGAAAGAACCCAAATAATAAAATTATAAATAAAGAGGACACATTACAACTAACACCACACAAATACAAAGGATCATAAAACTATGAACAATTATAGGGGCACACGACTGACTCAGTCGGTAGAGCATGTGACTCTTTATCCCAGGGTTGTGAGTTTGAGCCCCACACTGGGTGCAGAGATTACTGAAAAATAAACTCTTAAAAATAAATAAATAAAATGTTTAAAAAAAAAACTATGAACAATTATATGCCAACAAAGTGAACAACATAGAAGAAATGGATAAATTCCCAAAAACATACATGCTACCAAGAAGGAATCATGAAGAAATAGAAAATGTGAACAGAACAATTACTAGTAAGAAGACTGAATCAGTAATCAAAGACCTCCAAACAAAGAAAATTCCAGGATCAGATGGCGAAAAGGGTGATTTCTACTAAATATCTGAAGACCTGATACAAATCTTTCTCAAGCTCTTCCAAAAAAATACGAGGGAACACTTATAAATTCATTTTACAAAGCTAGCATTACCCTGATCCCAAAGCCAGACAACACTGCAAGAAAATTATAAGCCAATATCCCTGATAAACATCCCTATGATAAACATAGATGTAAAAATCCACCCCCTCAAAAAAATCCCCAACAAAATATTAGCAAACAGAATTCAACAGTACATTAAAAGGATCATGAACTATGATCAAGTGGTAGTTATTCCAGGTATGCAAGGATGGTTCAATATCTGCAAATCAGTCAGTGTGATACACATTAATAAAATGAAAGATAAAAATCGTATGATCATCTCAACAGATGCAGAAAAAACACTTGACAAAATTCAACATCTATTCTTGATAACAACTTTCAACAAACTGGGTATAGAGGGGGTATACCTCAAAATAATAAAGGCCTTATATGACAAGCCCACAGCTAACACCATAATGGTGAAAAACTGAAAGCTTTTCCTCTAAGATCAAGACAAGGATACTCACGATCTCCACTTTTATTCAACACAGTACTGGAAATTCTAGCCAGAGCAATTAGGCAAGAAAAAGAAATGAGAGGTATCCAAATTGCAAAGGAAGAAGTAAAAGTGTCTCTATTGGAACATAATGAGATATTATATACAGAAAATCCTAAAGATTCCACCCAAAAACAGTTAAAACTAATAAACAGGAGTGCTTGGGTGGCTCAGCTGGCTAAATGTCTGACTCTTGATTTCGGCTCAGGTCATGATCGCAGGGTCCTGAAATCAAGCTCCATGTCAGGCTCTGCACTCAGCAGGGAATCTGCTTTCCCTTTCACTCTTCCTCTGCTCCTCCCCCCACTCTCTCAAATAAGTAAATAAATAAAATCTTTAAAAAATAAATGAAAATACAACTAATAAATTCAGTAAAGGTGCAGGATATAAAGTCAACATAAAAAACTGTGTTTCTAACACTAACAACTATCAGAAAAAAAATTAAGAAAATAATCCCATTTATAATTGCATCAAAAACAATAATATATTTAGCAATAAATTTAACCAAGGAAGTGGAAGGCCTGCACACTGAAAACTATAAGATACTGATGAAAGAAACTGAAGAAGACACAAATAAATAAAAAGATATTCCATGCTCATGGACTGGAAGAATTAATATTGTTAAAATGTCCATACTACCCAAAGCAATCTACAGATTCAGTGCAATCCCTATCAAAATCCTAACAGCATTTTTCACAAAAAAAGAAAAAACAATCCTAAAATCTGTGTGGAATCATAGAAGACCCCCAAATAACCTCTTTTTTTAGAGAAAACAACACAGGAGGCATCATACGTCCTGATTTCAAACTGTATTACAAAGCTACAGTAATAAAACAGTATGGTATTGGCATAAAAACAGACACAAAGATCAACGGAAGAGAAGTGAGCACAGAAATAAACCCACACATATATGAGCAATTAATTTATGACAAAGGAGGTAAGATATACAAGAGGGAAAGGTCTCTTCAATAAACAGTGTTGGGAAAACTGGACAGCTACGTGCAAAAGAATGAAAATAGACACCTATCTTACACCACACACAAAAATCAACTCAAAACCCACGAATGACTTAAATTTAAGACCTGAAACCATAAAACTCCTAGAAGAAAACAGAGATAAGCTCCATGACACCGGTCTTTGAAATGATTTTTTGGATTTGACATGAAAAGCAAAGGCAACAAAAGCAAAAATAAACAAGTGAGATTACATCAAACTAAAAACTGCACAGGAAAGGAAACCATCAACAAAATGAAAAGGCAACATAGGGAATGAGAAAAATATTTACAAATCGTGTATCTGATAAAAAGTTAATATTAAAAAAATATAAAGAATTCAATAGCAAAAAAATAGCAAAAAAAAAAAAGCAAAATAAATCTGATTTAAAGATGGGCAGAGGAACTAAATATATATTTTTCCAGACAAAATATACAAATGGTCAACATTACTAATAATGAGAAAAATGCAAATCAAAACCACGAGGTATCACCTTACACCTGTTAGAATGGCTATCATTAAAAATATGAGAGATAACAAGTGTTGGCAAGAACGTGGAGAAAAGGGAATCCTGGGGCACTACTGGTGGGAACATAAATTGGTGCAACTACTATGGAAAACAACAAGAGGTTCCTCAAAAATTAAAAACAGAACTACCCCACTGCTGTGTATATATGCAAAGACAACGAAAATGGGTTGTCAAAGTGCTATCTGCACTCCCATGTTCACAGCAGCATTATTTGTAATAGCCAAGATATAGAAACCTAAATGTCCATTAACAGATAAATGAATAAAGACATGAATGGATAAAGAAGTATATACATATACAGTTGACCCTTGCACAACATGGGTTTGAACTGTGCGGATCCACTTATGTGTGATTTTTTTAAAAATATTTTATTTATTTATTTGTCAGAGAGAGAGAGCACAAGCAGGGGGAGTGGCAGGCAGAGGGAGAAGCAGGCTCCCCGCTGAGCAGGGAGCTCGATGTGAGACTTGATCCCAGGACCCCGAATCACAACCTGAGTGGAAGGCAGACACCCAACCGACTGAGCCACCCAGGTGTCCCATATGTGTGATTCTTTTTACAATATTGTAAATGTATTTTCTTTTCCTTATGATTTTTTCTTTTTTCTGATTTTTTGGTGGTTGTTTTTTTTTAAGTAAGCTCTACACCCAATGTGGCGCTTGACCTCACAACCCTGAGATCAAGAGGCGCATTTTCTACTGACTGAGCCAGCCAGGAGCCCCCCTTATGATCTTCTCAGTAACATTTTCTTTTCTCTAGCTTACTTTATTATAAGAATACATTATATAATACATGTAACATACAAAATAAATACATGTAACATACAAAATATGTGTTAATCAATTGTTAATGTTATCAGTAAGGCTTCCAGTTAACAGTCGGCTATTAATAGTTAAGTGTTTAGGGAGTCAAAAGTTACACGTGGATTTTTATTTTTTTAAGAGAGAGAACGAGTGCACAAGTGAGTGGGGGTGGGGAGAGGGGCAAAGGGAGAGGGAGAGAGAGAATCTTAAGCAGGCTCCATGCTCAGTGCAGAGCCCAACACAACCCTGAGATCATGACCTGAGCCAAAATTAAGAGTTGGATGCTGGGGGCGCCTGGGTGGCTCAGTTGGTTAAGCGACTGCCTTCAGCTCAGGTCATGATCCTGGAGTCCCGGGATCGAGTCCCGCATCAGGCTCCCTGCTCGGCAGGGAGTCTGCTTCTCCCTCTGACCCTCCCCACTCTCATGTGCTCTCTCTCATTCTCTCTCTCTCAAATAAATAAATAAAATCTTTAAAAAAAAAAAAAAAGAGTTGGATGCTGGAGTGCCTGGGTGGCTCAGTCAGTTAAGTGTCTGACTCCTGATCTCAGTTCAGGTCATGATCTTGGGGTCTTGGGATTGAGCACTAGGCTCCATGCTCAGCGGGGAGTCTGCTTGAGTATTCTCTTTCTCCCTCTCCCTCTGCCTCTCCCCTTACCCTCTCTCTCAAATAAATAAATCTAAAAAAAAAAAAAAAGTAGTTGGATGCTTAACCAACTGAGCCACCTGGGTGGATTTTTCACTGTGGATTTTTAAGTATGAGGAAGGTTGGGGCCCCTAACCCCCGAATTGCTCAAGATTGCCCAAAGGTCAACTGAGTGTGTGTGTGTGTGTGTGTAATGGAATATTCTTCAGCCATAAGAAGGAAATTCTGACACTGGTGAGAACATGGATGAATGTGGAGGGCATTATGCTAAGTGGAATAAGCCAGACAGAGAAAGATAAATACTACATGGTATCACTTATATATAAAATGTAAAAAAAAGTCAAACTCATAGAAACAGAGCAGAGAAACAGTTACCAGAGGCTGGAGGTAGGGGAAATAGAAGTTGGTAAAAGGGTATACACTTTCAGCTTTGAGATGAATAAGGTCGGAGGATCTAATGTATAACCTGGTGACTAAAGTAGATAACACTGTAAAATTTGCTGAGAGAACAGAACTTAAATGTTCACACACACTCACACACACACACACACACACACACAGATAAATAGGTAATGGAGCGCCTGGCTGGCTCAATCGATGGAGCTTGAGACTCTTGATCTCAGGGTTGCGGGTTCAAGCCCCACATTGGGTGTAGGGATTACTTAAAAATAAAATCTTAAAAAAAAAAAGTGAGGTGATAAGGGATGTGTTGTTAATTAACTTGATGGCAGGAATCCCTTCAAAATGTATACATGCATCAAATCATTATATACACTTTAAATATTTTAATTTTGTTAATTATATGTCAATAAGGTTGAAAAAATTTTTTACTGAAGTATATTGACACAGTGTTACATTAGTTTTAGGCATGCAACAGACTGATTCAACAATACATTATGCTATGCTCACCATATCTGTTCCTATACGCTATTACAATACAACTGACTATAATATTCCCTATACTGGACCTTTCATCCACATGACTTATTCATTCCATAACTGGAAGCTTATATCCCCACTCCCCTAAAAATTATTTTTACTTAAAAAATTTAATCCCATCAAAATTTAACAGCTCTATCACCTAACCAAGCAAAGTGAGTCTTAGCAGTTAATCCTTTTCTTTTAAACTTTTTTTTTCCCTGGTCTAAGGAACATTCCCTTAAAATTTGTTTTATATTCTGATTACCACCATGCAATTAAAAAAAAAAAATCAACCTTGCTCTTCCAAGTAGATACATGAGATAGAAATAAATTGACATATTACTGGGTTAGGGACACTCTAGCCTTTGCGTTGATTTCATTCGGGTTTCAGGGTGCTAGAATTCTGAACTCTTCTGGTTCCGACCCATTACTGCCAGGAAGGTTACAACTGGTCTCCTACCTTTTAAAAGCAAAAACAAACCATTCCCTTCAGTCCTGACCATGGCAAAACTAGTATCTTTAGCTCTCCCTTTATTTCATGAGGCCTCCTTATTACATTCTGTTGGAAAATATGGTTATGGCCTTCTATACGTTTATCTATGCCTATGGTTACCCTTAATGCAGTGGGCCAAGTTATATTGATTTCTAATGTTAATCCAAACTTGCATATCTTCGTCATGAAGTTTTATCATTTCTGCATTTAATGAATTCCGTTTCTTAATGATTTTGTTCAGTATTTCTGCACCTATATTCACAACTGAAAATGTCCTACAATTTTCCTTTTCTTACAAACTGTCTGGCTTTATTTAAAAGGTTAGGCTAGAGGGCGCCTGGGTGGCTCAGTTGGTTAAGCGACTGCCTTCGGCTCAGGTCATGATCCTGGAGTCCCGGGATCAAGTCCCACATTGGGCTCCCTGCTCAGCAGGGAGTCTGCTTCTCCCTCTGACCCTCTTCCCTCTCGCGCTCTCTCTTTCAAATAAATAAATAAAATCTTTAAAAAAAAAAAAAAATTAAAAAAAAAAAAAAGGCTAGGGACACCTGGGTGGCTCAGTCAGTTAAGTGGCTGCCTTCAGCTCAGGTCATGACCCCAGGGTCCTGGGATTGAGTCTCGCATCGGGCTCCTTGTTCAGTGGGGAGTCTGCTTCTCCCTCTGCCTGCCACTCCCCCTGCTTGTGTACTCTCTCTCTCCGACAAATAAATAAATAAAATGTTAAAAAAAAAAAAAGTTAGGCTACCCTCATAAAATAAACTGACAAGTGTTGTCTCTTTTTCCCCAAAAGATTTTGGGGGTTTTGGTTACTTTTTTGTTTTTTAAGTAATCTCTACACCCCGAATGTGGGGCTCAACCTCATGACCCCCAGATCAAGAATCTCTACCAACTAAGCCAGCCAGGTGCCCCTCCCCAGAAGATTTTGTATACAACTGAAATTATGTGCTCACTCAGCCTGTAAAGCAATCTAAGCCTAGTAGTTTGGTTTGGTTTTATGACGGCAATGTTTTAAAAACCAGTAATTAAACTTACTTAGTAGTTCTAAGACTATTCAAGGTTTTTCCTTTCTTAAGTCCCAAGTTGTATTTTTCTAGGAACTCTCCATTTCACCTAAATTTTCAAATGTATTGGCATAAAGATGTTATTTATCTCCTAAATAGTACAGCATCTGTAGCTATGTCTTTTTTCATTTCTAATAGTTTTGTCTTCTTTCTCCTTAATTTCATCAGGTTTGTGTATACTTTTTTCCCCTAATTTCTTTGCTTCCCCCACTGCATTATTTTGTCTAATTGAGATGTTTAGTTCACTAATTTTACCCTTTTCTTCTACTACATTTTCTTCTACTGTAGACATTTCCTTTTAAATATCTCTTTAGTGTTATCTACAAATTTTGATTTTATTATTTAGTTTTGGATATTTTAATGTGATTTTTCATTGACTTATGCGTTGTTTAGAAGTAGTTTGAATTTCTAGACATAAAGTTTTCTAGGGGTGCCTGGGTGGCTCAGTTGAGTGTCTGACTTTGGCTTTGGTCATGGTCTCAGGGTCCTGGGATTGAGCCCCATATTGTCTGCTTCTCCCTCTCCCTCTGCCCGACCCCCAACTTGTGTGCTGTCTCTCTCAAATAAATAAATAAATAAATAAAATCTTTAACAAAAGAGGACGCCTGGGTGGCTCAGTCGTTAAGCATCTGCCTTCAGCTCGGGTCATGATCCCAGGGTCCTGGAATCGAGTCCCACATCGGACTCCCTGCTCAGCGGGAAGCTTGCTTCTCCCTCTCCCACTCACCCTGCTTGTGTTCCCTCTCTTGCTGCCTCTCTGTTAAAAAATAAATAAAATCTTAAAAAAAAAAATCTTTAACAAAAGAAAGCTTCCTAGTTTTCCTACTGTTATTGATTAACTTTACTCTAACAGTAGTCAAAAAAGTAGTCTGGGTGGGGGGCCTGGGTGGCATCGTTGGTTGAGCATCCAGCTCTTGGTTTTGGGTCATGGTCTCAAGGTTGTGATATAGAGCCCCACATCAGGCTCTGTGCTCAGCGCCGAGTCTGCTTGAGATTCTCTCTCCCTCTGCCTCTCCCCCACGCATTCAAGTGCACTCTGTCAAATAAATAAATAAATCTTCAAAACAACAACAACAACAA
>NC_138369.1:118178320-118256272 GCF_054177405.1 Leptonychotes weddellii | reverse complement strand
ATGTTGAGATAAAGAATCACTTTCTGAATGATTGGCTGATGGTGTCTCTGATCTCTGATTGGCAGGAGAGGATGACCTAGATGGTGACTCCAAAAATTTCTTGATAGCAGGATGATTAAAAACCATTGTATCACATGTCTTTGATCCCTGCAAAAATGAAAGCAAACAAAACAAACTTTTAATCAAATCCATCAAAAGTGGTAAAATTTTAATTTTTCCAAAACCCTTATCTATTTAGGGGTCATGCTTAAAATCCTTCAAAATCTGCCCACACCCAGAAAATGAAGTCCAAACTCCTTAATGTCGTCTGAGCCAACAAGAGCTAGAAAGTGATAATTATGTGAAGGTCCTAACACTAAAAAGCTAAAGGTGCAAGTTCTCTGAAGCTAAATGAAAAATAGAGATAAATACATAGTAACATATGGAAAGTAAGATTTGACTTAAAAAAAAAAATAAGCCTCACACTGCTTTAACATAAACACATCAACTGCTCTAAATAAAATGTTCCTGTAAAATATATAAATATTTTAAAAAATGTATATGTAAAATGGCTCCCACGTAGGAGTAAAATGTAGTATAGAATGCTTTAAAATGATTCATACCTACATATAAAGTTTGTCATCAGTCCAGTACTGAAGCCTGGAGTATTTTTGTGTATCTTGTTACTTGGATACAAAATACAGTGTATTCTGTTGTAATGGGATACATCTACAGTTCCTAGGAAGCCCAGCTTTTAAAAAGTGTGCAGTTAACATAATTCAGCAAGAAGAAAGGAGCCAGAGGCTAGCATTTCAAAGCAACAAAATTAATGAATCTCAATAATAAAGGGTATTTTTTTTAAAGATTTTATTTATTTATTTGAGAGAGAGAGAATGAGAGAGAGCACATGAGAGGGGGGAGGGTCAGAGGGAGAAGCAGACTCCCTGCCGAGCAGGGAGCCCGATGCGGGACTCGATCCAGGGACTCCAGGATCATGACCTGAGCCGAAGGCAGTCGCTTAACCAACTGAGCCACCCAGGCGCCCCAATAAAGGGTATTTTTTAAGCTGTGATGTATTTTGTTACAGCAAACTAAAAACAATTAAATGGCAGACCATAATAGACAAAAATACACCTAAATATCCTTGAATAAATTCTAATCAGAATATAACGGGGAAATAAAAATCAGTGCACTTCTAGACTACCAAATAACACAGTTCAGAACTGCTAACAGTTAAAAAAAAAAAGGCGGGGGGGGCGGCGCGCTGCTGCCTGGGTGGCACACTTGGTTAAGCATCCAACTCTTCATTTCAGCTCAGGTTGTGATCTCAGGGTCATGAGATCAAGCCCCATGTTGGGCTCCCCACTCAGCACGGAGTCTGCTGGAGTTTCTCTCTCCCTCTGCTCCCCATCCCTACCGTGCCCTCACTCACACACTCTAATAATAAATAAATTTTAAAAACAACAACAACAACAAAACATTAAACGGACAACCAGCTCTTCAAACAGAGTAGCTACAAGTCCCATGTCACGCAGATGCTAGCTTGTAATGTCCATCTTATTGGATCCAATAGCAAGCCATGTAACAGATAACAGTAAAATCTGCCCTGGGTTGAAGAGTGTCTCCCAAAAATTCATGTCCACCCCAAACCTGTGAATGTGACTTTATTTGGAAATAGGGTCTTTGCAGATGTAATCAAGTTGATACTGTCATACTGGATTAGGGCTTACCTAATAAAAGGGAAATGTGGAGAGAGAGAACTGTGAAGACACACAAGAGGGAAAACATCCATGTGAAGATAGGGGCAGAAACTGGAGTGATGTAGCCACAAGCCAAGGAATGCCAAGGTTTGCCAGCAACTGCCAGAAGATAGGAGAAGGTGAGGAAGGATTCTTTCCTAGAGCCTTCAGAGAGAACATGGTCCAGCAACACCTTGATTCTGGGCTGTTAGCCTCCAGAATCAGGAGATAATAAATTCCTCTTGTTTTAAGCCAGGAAGCTAGTGGTAATTTGTTATGGTAGCTCTAAAAAATAGTTCAGACTCTAGTATGTATTAGGGAAACTCCTGTAGTAGAAGAAACAACTATCTAACATCTAAGATTAAATTCAAATAATGCTCCAGATTTCTCTAAGACAACATCGGGAGTATGACCGATGCCAGGTACCCTCAAGCAACACAGGATGACATGAAAGCCAAAACATGGTACGTCTTATCTGTAAAAACCATGGGGGACAATGCAAACCAGTATGGCATCACACCTTTCCCAGGTCTGCCACGACTCTCACTGAGCCAGTACTATCCAAGAGAATTATCTAATTCTAATTGAGAAAACTTAAGAAAAAGAAATTTTAGAATGAAAAATGAACAAAAGTTATAGGAAATTATCAAAATGTCAAACAAGAAGAAACACTTCTGTTTCAGTTCAATCCTATCCCCATTCCGTTATAAATGGAGCAATCCAGTGGCAATCACATTACCTAAGTGATAAAACTTAATATTCCAAACAGCAGGACAACCTGATTACTAGGATTCCTGATGTGATACAATATGAGGTATATAGCATCACCTGTGAAGTTATTATTGCCAAAAACCTCTAACTTTAATCAAATCTTTAGACCCAACTACCAGTTTGCAGAAAAATAGAGAGAATGAAGGAATAACCCAAGGGGGAAAAAAAAAAAAAAACCCAAAATGTAGGATATTCTATAAAGATAAATGGCCTATCTCTTTAAATAAGTCAATATTATGGGGGGGAAAGGTGAACTAGTTTAGATAAAATGAGTCTAGAGAAACCAAATAACCAAATGTAGCCCATGAACCTTGATTAGATCCTACATCAAAAAAACAGCTTTAAAAGATATTCTGGGGATGACTGGGAAAATCTGAATATGGACTGGTCATCAAATAATATCAGGAAGTCATAGAAGAATATCCTTTAGGAAATACATGATTTAAGTACTTAAGGGTGAGGTGTCATGATGCCTGGAGCTTATTTTCAAATGTTTCACAGAAAAGTAAGATAGATAAAGCAAAGATGACAAAATGTTAAGATGGTGAATCTAAGTCATGCACAAACAGGTGCTTATTTCATTTCTTCTGTGGATTTGAAATTTTTCATAGAAAGTGAGGGAAAAAAATCAGGGCTTCCTGAATAGGATATATCTACTGAAACTACAAATTGCTCTTCAGAAGGAAAATCAATCTATCTATAACTTACTCCAAAGCTGATCACAATCAAATGAAGAATAAAGCAGGTTAGAATAGGGTCTCACTCAACTTTGTATCTAACAAAGCCTAGGGACAGTGCTAAATATTAGCTGGAGAAGGACTTAATATAAAGGAAAAAATGTTGGGGTGCCTGGTGGCTAAGTCGGTTAAGTGTATGACTCTCGACTTCAGCTCAGGTCATGATCTCAGAGTCATGAGATTGAGCCCTGTGTGGGGCTCCGTGCTGGGCATGGAGCCTGCTTGATATTCTCTCTCTCCCTGTTCCTCTCCCCTTCCCCCACCCCACGCGCATGCTCCCTCTAAATAAAAAAACTAAAAATAAATAAAGGGAAAAATGATACTTAGGATTATTGACAGTTTATGTATTTTCCCAGGAAGGTAGGCTAGGTTTCTTGAATTCCAAAGGTCACTATAAGAAGTGTTTCAAAGGCAGGAATTTCACATCAACACTAATTTCCCCTTCACACAACAAATATGGATAGCCAGAAATGACTGTATAGGAGGAAGACTTACCTCAGAAACTTTCAGAAGTCCTGCAGAAGCATAGTAGTTTGCAACAATGCAGGCACGAAGTTTATCCATCATCCTTCTTGCCTCAATCAGTCGCTAAAAACAAATGTCAACTTGTTACTTTAAAAAATAGAAATGACAGTAGAGATATACATAAAAAATTCATAAAATAAGAAATACAAACGACCAAAACCTCAATTTTCTAATAATCAAAGAAAGGCAAATAAAAATGATGATCTCCACCTGTCAAATTGCAAAAGACTTTTTAAAAGAATGACAAAAGCAGGACGCCTGGGTGGCTCAGTCGGTTAAGCGTCTGCCTTCAGCTCAGGTCATGATCCCAGGGTCCTGGGATCGAGTCCCGCATCGGGCTCCTTGTTCCACGGGGAGCCTGCTTCTCCCTCTGCCTCTGCCTCTCTCTCTCTATCTCTCATGAATAAATAAAATCTTTAAAAAAAAAAAAAAAGAATGACAAAAGCCAATGTTTACAAGAGTATACAGACATGTTAATATGTATATTTATGTATATGTATGCATATTCATTGAGAAATGTCAAGCACGAGCAAAAATTATTTTTGGGGATGGAATTTCAAGTAATTTTTTTCATTATGTTTTTCTGCAATTTCATGTATAGGGGAAAAAAAAAGACATATGCCTTTTTTCCAAAATGAGAACACTCCTTTTAAAAGAACAGCAAAGGGGGAGGGGGCGCCTGCATGGCTCAGTCAGTTAAGCATCCAACTCTTGATTTCGGCTCAGGTCATGATCTCAGGGTCCTGGGACTGAGCCCCGCATGTGCATCAGGCTCCCCACTCAGTGGGGAGTCTGCTTCTCCCTCTCCCTCTCCCCCTCCCCGCTGCTGGGGAAAAAACCATGATTCTATCTCAATAGATTTTTTTGCAACAGCTTTGTTTTTTTTAATTTATCACCATTATACCTGGTCAATGACTTCAATTTCATGTTCCTTATTCTTCATTTCAAGTGCAAATTGTTCCTTGATAATAGTCTCAATCTTCTGCACAGCAGCATCTCGAGCTGCATAATGAACATAAAATAATTCAAGGTCTAATTACTCAGTGACTGTCATGATTTAAGTCAGTATGCAATAGAAGAAACCCAGGAAACAGTAACTCCTACGTGGAGAAACCTAGTGGCTGTCACTTTAACCAATGATGAAAAGTTAACATCACTAATATGGGGGCAAACTGACTTCATGTGTTTTCTGATATAATGCACTCAGAAGTCTACATCACTCTAAGGCATTCTGGCCAAAAATGCTAAATCTAATTACAGGGAACATCAAATAAACCCAAACTGAAGGACATTCTACAAAATAACTGGCTTACATGATTCAAACATTAGAGTCAAGAAAGGCAGAAAGGTTGAGGAATTAAAGAGATATGACAACAAAATGCACTGTGTGATCCTGGACTGGAGCCTAGAGAGGGGAAATAGTTATAAAATACAATACTGCGAAACTGGTAACTGAATACTGACTGGACGTCACATAATGTAATGGATGAATGTTAAAATTTCCTGCTTCTGATAATAATACTGTGATTACATAAGAGAATCTCCTTAAGAAATACACTTGTATTTGCAGGTGTCCAATTTATTTTCCAATGATTTAAAAAGAATGATGTGCATGTATACCTGCATGCAAACGTACATGTATTTGAGCGTGTGTGTGTGTGTGTGTGTGTGTGTGTGTGTGTGTGTGTCTGGGGGTGAGGAAAAAGACTTATAAATCAAATGAGGCAAAATATAAACAACTGGCAAATTAATCTGGATAAAAGACATACAAGTATTCCTTGCAATTTTTCTGCTTGGAATTATATCAAAATAAAATTACTGAACAAGAAAAAGAAATCCATTAAGATTCTGAGAGAAATATTTGGTGACCTATGAAAAACCACAGCCCTGAGGACAAAGGAAATAAAGAGACAGAGGGGAAGTAGTCTGTGACATAAGAGCAGTTCATAAGAAGGCAGGAAGCTTCCTTCCCTAGAGAAGGATCTAGCAAGCAATTCAGCAGTTCCTAATCACAACTACCTAAAAGAATGAGTAAAGAAAAGAATTCAAAAGTAAAGAAAATGCCTCTGGGGCACCTGGGTGGCTTAGTCCGTTAAGCATCTAACTGTTGATTTCGGCTCTAGTCACGATCTCAGTGTCAGGAGATCAAGCCGCACAGCAGGCTCTGCCCTAGGTGTGGAGCCTGCTTGGGATTCTCTCTGTCTCTCTCTGCCCCTCCCCACCCTCTCTGCAAAAAAAGAAAAAAAAAAAAAAGCCTCTACTCTTTTTTTAAAGATTTTATTTATTATTTATTTGAGAGACAGAGATAGTGAGAGAGAGCATGAGCAGGGAGGAGAGGGAGAAGCAGGCTCCCCACCAAGCAGGGAACCCGACACGGGGCTCAATCCCAGGACCCTGGGCTCACGACCTGAGTCAAAGGCAGACGCTTAACCAACTGAGCCACCCAGGCGCCCCCAAAAGCCTCTACTCTTGAAAGTAATATTATACTATATGATAACTGGAATTTAAATAAAAACTCAAGGGGGGGCACCTGGGTGGCACAGTCAGGTAAGCGTCTGACTCTTGGTTTCAGCTCAGATCATGATCTTAGGGTCGTGACAGTCCGGTGTCACAGTGTCTGCTTGAGATTCTCCCCTCTCCTTCTATCTCTCCCCGGGGCATGCTCTCTCTCCCTATCAAATAAATAAATCTTTAAAAAAAAAAAAAAACTTGAAATTAAAAAGCAAAAAAGAAAATGCCTCTAGGGGTGATAGAATTCAGATGATGACTACTCAAAGTAATATGCAACTCAAAATTTAAAATATCAGATACAAGGGGAAAAAAGAGCCAAATAACTGCTTGAAAACCCTGGAATTTTGGGGCATCTGGCTGGCTCAGTCAGTAGAGATATGTGACTCTTGATCTTGGAGTTGTAAGTTCAAGCCCCACATTGGGTGTAGAGATTACTTAAAAATAAAATCTTTAAAAAAGAAAAAAGAAAAACCTGGGAATTTTGCAAAATGAGCCTGTGTTTGTAATATGAAAAAAATGTTCACTCATGCTTTGGAGTATACGAAAAATTGCAGAGAAAATTTGGACCCTTTGATGACCCATGTCATTCTCTCCCTGTAAATTAACATGCCATTAAATTGGCAACTTCAAACCAATAATGGTATAAGTGAGCATTCTTGTGGATATGTCTGCATGGAGGGAAATGACTGGTTTTTGTCATTATGAAAAAAAGAGTATTTTCTAGTATTACTAGTATTTCTAGTATTACTACACACGCACACGCACACACACACACACACACACACACAGTCTGTAGAAACCAGCAGATACTCTTAGGGGAGAGGCTGAAGTCAGAGACCGTGATCACTGAAGGCAGTTTTATCTAAGCTCCTTAGAGAGAAACTCTTCTAAATTATGTCTTTCATGGAATAAATAAAAACAAAAACAATAAACAAAACAATATAAGCAAAAGGAAGCATCCTACCAAATCTACTTTGAGCAAAATTCTGAAAAATAAAAATACGGTTTGGGATTAGGCACAAGTATGGTCACCAAGAGGCAAAATAGCAAATTATCCCTCAGTAGGAAAAACTGTCCCTGCTTAGGCAGAGTATCTGGGAACTTACACTAGATTTAAACTGAAATTATTATGTTTACTACAACAATCAGTTTTCCCTCTTATTTTTATTAAAAAAGTTATGCCATCTGATGCATTTGAGTAATGGATATAAGTGTCACATTTATTTGGCTTATTATTGAAAGGGAATTATTTCCTTATAAATAAAATTATAACTGAATGAGGGGAAAGTTGCAGTGAAATGTTATTATTATCTGGAATTCAATTTGATAATTTTTGGTCCACAAAGACTTTCGGGGGGTACATATGACTTGACTGCATAGAGACACGAATTTCCCTTCACCACTTCAACTCTAGGGGCACAAATCTTTGTGAAGCTACAACACTTTATGACTTGGATGCCTTCTTTACCCAGCCGTAAGTGTAAGCTTACAAAGATTTATTATTTAAATAAACAGTAGTGAATTTCAGCAATAATTTGTTTTAAAAACTCAAATTTAGCATCTTTTCCTGAGATAGCTTAAAATATTCTGGGTAGTGGGGCACCTGGGTGGCTCAGTCGTTAAGCGTCTGCCTTCGGCTCAGGTCATGATCCCAGGGTCCTGGGATCGAGCCCCGCATCGGGCTCCCTGCTCCGCGGGAAGCCTGCTTCTCCCTCTCCCACTCCCCCTGCTTGTGTTCCCTCTCTCGCTGTCTCTCTGTCAAATAAATAAATAAAATCTTTTTAATAAATAAATAAATAAATAAAATAAAAAATAAATAAATTAAAATATTCTGGGTAGCTACAGACACATAGTTGATGATTTGCTCAACTAATTACATGATCTTGGGCAAGTAATTTAATGCCTCTGAGCCTAAACTACTAGCAGCTAAGTGCAAGGGTTAAACTAGATCACTATTTTCCAAATTTAAATCATTAGTATACCACCTTTAAGTTACTTACACCACATCTGAGAACCATATGAAACATCCAATTAACATAATTAAATAATACTTTAAAATAATTTTAGCCTTATCCTAAGCAAAAGTAGTCACAAAACTACAAGCTGGATGAGACCATATCTTTCCAAAAGACATTAATATGCCACTATTACAATAAAAAACTTTAATCCATGTACCACCCATTATCATGTACCCACACTGCATATTATAAGACTTTATGGTTATGCCTAACATACAATGACAGCTAAAACTTACAGCCAGTCTCATTATTGACACTTCCACTGTCTACTGATTGTCTTCTGGCCTTTTTCAACACACATGGTGTATTGCTATTAACAGAGCACTTAACTAATCCCTCTTCAAATTATACAAAACAGTGGAAATGCATTTTGATTTAGTTACTATAAATCTTATAAGGAAGCATATCTCAATAAAGAAATAATTTCCTAAAGCAGGTGAAGTTTTACCTGAATTCTCAATTGCTTTATGACGCTTATTTGGAAGGGCCACAGATATATCCTCATAATCAGGGTCGGTTTCTTTGATTGTTCGCTTGATTCCAGACATGATGACATTTGTTTTTCACTGTGAAGTAATAATAAATAAATAATCAAACAATGCTCGATGCTAGTACTTATAAATATATGTGTACACATAAACAAAGAAAATAAATATTACATAATACCGAACTCTCAAAGTCTCTGTATAAACATGTACATATTCCTGTTAAAGTAAAAAGCATAACTAACTTCAAAAGTTTAGTAAAAACAGGGGCGCCTGGGTGGCTCAGTTGGTTAAGCGTCCCAACTCTTGATTTCAACTCAGGTCATTATCTCAGGGTCGTGAGACTGAGCCAGGTGTCGGGCTCCCCACTCATCAGGGAGTCTGCTTGAGATTCTCTCTCCTTCTCCCTCTATCACTCACCCCCCACCCACTGCATGCACATACTCGCTAATAAATAAATTAAAAAAAAAAGTTTACTAAAAACAAAAACAAAGCCATCATCATCTGTCAGAAAGTGTAGGTTTCCCTTTCAAGAAAAAATCCTTTAACAAGGCAGCACATCACTCAGACTTTTCAAGAGGAGCCAGGCTTTCACAGAAGGGGACTTATAAGGAAAGGAAAGAAACCAGACTTTGATGAAAACATGGTAAAGCTCAAATAGCACCTTGGAATTCACAATGCATCCAGCATATTACAAAACATAAGCAATACATATAGTTAAGCTCTTAATAAATAATTTATCATACAAATCCCCTTTCTGGTACTTACACAGTACCTGATACATAACAGGTGCTCAATAAATATTACTGTTACTGATCACTTATCATTACTCATAATAAATCCAAATCACAGACATATTAAGCAAGTTTGCAATATAGTAAACAAGTCCTTATATACAGGTCTTCGAATAAAACAATCCCATAAATCTTCTAGATCAGTACTGTCCTGATATATTAGCAACTACTCATATGTGGCTATTTAAAGTTAATTAAATTTTTTAAAAATTAAAAATAAAAAAATAAAGCTAATTCAAAATTCAGTTCCTTTCTTCCACATTTCGATTTTTCTTTTTTTAATTTTATTTATTTATTTTTGAGAGAGAGAGAGAGAGAGAAAACACGAGCAGGGGGGAGGGGCAGAGGGAGAAGCAGACTCCCCACCAAGCAGAGAGCCCAATGTAGGACTTGATCCCAGGACCCTGGGATCATGACCTGAGCCGAAGGCAGAAGCTTAACCGACTGAGCCACCCAGGTGCTCCACATTTCAATTTTTCAATGTCAGAAATAGCCACATTTCAAGTGCTCAACAGCCATCAGTGGCTAGTAGCTATTATATTGGAGAGCGCAGATACAGAACATTTATAACATTGCAAAAAGTTCTACTGGACACTGTTCATCTTCCAAACTGTTTCATTGAGCACTTATTAATATTCCACGAATTAGTTTAGGAAATGCTGCCCAAACCAGAACTGTCCAAAAGACATATAATGTGAGCCATGTATGGAACTTAAAATTCTCTAGCAGCCACATTAAAAAAAGGAATAAAAGGAGCACCTGGCTGGCTAAGTCAGTAGAGCAGGCAACTTTTGATCTCAGGATCATGAGATTGAACTCCGCACTGGGCGCAGAGATACTTTGGGGAAAAAAAAAAAGGAATGGGTGAAATTAATTTTAATAATATTTTTACTTAACCAATGTACCCAAAATATTATCATTCCAACAATGTAATCAATATGAACAAATTAGCAATATAATATTTTACATTCTTATCTCTGTGCTAAGTCTCTAAAATTCAGTGTATATTTTACACTTAGAGCACATCTCAATTTGGACCAGCCACACTTCAAAGGCTCAGTAACCACCTGTGGCTAGTGACTCCCTTACTGGGCAGCGAGGGCCTACCGATACAGTATACAGATAAGCCAGGCTCAGGGTAGTTACATAAATTGTCCCTTAGAGCATTAATCTATGACACAGAAAACACAAGAAGAGCTCCCTGATTTCCAAACCTCTGTTCTACCACTAATGGTTATTTACCTAACCAAAGGCAAAAATATACAGTACATATTTACTGAGGTGATTAAAATTTTAAAGTAAAATTAATTAAAAAAATGTTAACTCAAAAATATTTTTTATTCAAAGTTAAAAAAGAAGTAACAATTTAAAAGTTTCTTGGCTTAGTCCAGTTTTATCACCCATCCCAGAGACAGGCTCACATGATTCAGCTGGGAAAGCGACCCATTATGTAATGATAGATATTTAAATCCTAGATCTAAGAGATCATTTTTTCCTGTTACTGCGACCTTGTGTAATAAGCTCAAAAATGTTCTAAAAACTCCAGCATTTATAGACATCCAGAATCAAGCCATTTAATGTTTCTTCACCATCATTACATACCTGCTATAATTTAGAATATAAATGAGTCTTTACTTTTGTAGAGGCCCTGAATCCAACTGTTATTTTCTGTTTCTAAAGCTTATAAAAAGTTAAGAGTAATGGGACACCTGGCTGGCTGAGTTGGTAGAGCATGCGACTCTTCATCTCGGGTTGTGAGTTCAAGTCCTACGTTGGGTGTAGAGCTTACTAAAAATAAGATAAAAAATAAAATAAAATAAATTTTTTTAAAGTGAGAGTAAGGTCTTGCCTTCTCTATTTGGTTTGCAACTAGTTTTAGACAATGTGAAAAAATCTTGGGCCATTAGATAAAGAATACATTCTTAAAAAAAAAAAATCAACACACTTCATTCTTTCTTCTTTAATGCAGATGGGAAAAAACATACCTCCTATTCTCTGATAAACCTAGAATCAGAGGTAGACACATCCTAGTAGATCTCCAAATCTGTTTCTGTGCCACACCATTTCCTCGGTGACCCTGTCTCCTACAGCTTGCCAGAATCTTATGGGATTATCTGTAAAGATGAGTGAGTCCAGCATCACCTTCACTCATCTATTTCATGGTCCTCATCATCTGAATATTCTCCTCCTACCTCCCTAGAGTAGCTCCTCTCCAGGAAGGCTGGGATCTTTGAAGAAAAGAGTATTTTATTTCACCCTCATTTAAGGGATAAAGCAAAACTCTCCTTTGCTCTTTTTGCTCTAAAACTAGGGAAACAAAGAGGAAAAAAAGAGAAGGATTTGGTTGTAGAGGGGTTGGAGTAGGTAAGGAAGAAACCACCAATGAGTTAACTTGTGCTGCCAAGGTCATTCATAATTCATGCAGCCCTTGTAATAAAGCTTTTCCTGTCATCTTTGGGCACAGATTTGTGCTTCTGATAAACATGTTTAGGAAGATTTAGATCTATACTGTGACTTTTTAATAACTCACGTCTGCTTCTGTCTAGCAAGAACAATATCAAAGTATACACATGCCACATTCAAGTATACGCCAGCTAAGGCTAGGAACAACTGCTGGGGCATGCTCTCCTCATGATGTAATGAATAAGGGAATGGAATGTGTAACAAATGACGTGTGGTCATGTTAAGTTTCAGATTCTTGTCTGACTTTGAGATTTATGGAAAGAAAATATAAACAGTTGCTAGATTATTGTCAGATTCAACTTTGAAACAAAATGTCCTATTAATCCTCTAGGTTTTGAATCAGATGAAACAAAAGAATACAGAGATGGTAAATGCTAACTGCTTAAAAAAAAAAAAAAGTCTGTTACTGTTTATAATTAGTCTGTGAGAAAGGATTTTCCCCACACCATGGGACCAAATCCATATTCAAAAACATATGTAATGCTGATTCCTCTAATTTAAAATACTTATGTCATTTAAACAGACTCACTATAAAAAATAAATGGCTTGAGGCACCTGGCTGGCTCAGTCAGTGGAGTGTATGACTCTTGATCTTGGGGTTGTGAGTTCAAGCCCCACACTGGGGACGGAGACTACTCAAAAAAAAAAAAATATATATATATATAAAAGTAAACACTGTTCTGGTGGTGATGACCTCTCCATGTGTAAGAACATCCCCTCACAAAGGACCTCTTGCACTGGTCCCCTGGCAGAGGAGGAGAGGAAGCACGAGAAGAAGCGCCTGGTGCAGAGCCCTACCTCCTACTTCATGGACATGAAGCACCCAGGATGCTACAAAATCACCTGTTCAGCCATGCACAAACAGTTTTGTGTGTTGGCTGCTCCACTGTCCCCTGCCAGTCTACAGGAGAAAAACAAGGCTTACAGAAGGATGCTCCTTCAGACGGAAGCAGCACTAAAAGCATCCTGAACCAAGATGAGTGGGAAACCATCCCAATAAACACATTTTGGATTCAAAAAAAAGAAAGAAAGAAAGAAAGAAACATTGTCAGAGCACCAGCCTGGCTCAGTCAGTAGGGCATGTGACTCATGATCCTGGGGTTGTCAGTTCAAGCCCCATACTGGGTGTGGAGCTCAAGTATAAAAAAAAAAAAGAAAAGAAAAACTACATATTGTCAATTTAAACTCAAAAAGTACATTTTCCCTTATATTATATGTAAGAAAGCAAAATTACCCTATCATACCCATTCAAGTAACATAAACAAGTCAGAGTTTTTGAAAAAAGTTAAAGTCCAAAAGCAAACAAAACCTTGTAGAGTTCTATACTTTGAAATAAACCTCAAGAAAAAAATAATTTTAAAAGGAAATTGTATAAATAAAAACACAATTATAGGGACACCTGGGTGGCTCAGTCAGTTAAGAGTCCCACTCTTCATTTCAGCTCAGGTCGTGATCTTGGGGTCCTGATGTTGAGCCCCACAGCTGACCGGCTCCATGCTCAGCATGTCCGCCTGTCCCTCTCCCCGTGCTCCTCTCCCAGCTCGCGCACACGCAATGCTCTCTCTCTCTCTCCCTGCCCCTCTAAAATAAATAAATAAATCTTAAAAAAACAAACAAGAAAAACCAACTCATCTTGGTAAGCAAAAGAAGCCAGACTCAAAGAGTACATACATGAATGATTCCATTTATATGAAGTTCTAGGACAGACAAATTATGGTGAAAGGAAAAAAGAATAGTTTAGGTACTGACGATGAGGACAGACTGGGAAGAAGAATAAAAAAACTTCCTGGGGTGAGAGGAAATTTTTTATCTTAAGGGTGCATTTCACATAGGCAATTGTGAAAACTTCTCCAACTGTACACTTAAAATCTGTACATTTCACTGAATTAAATTACACTTCAATTTACACAAGGACTATAAGGATATTTATCTAATCATGTTATCCCCTGCTCAAAATCTGCCCATGGCCTGCCCTAACACTTAAGAATAAAATCACACTCCTTAACATGTCCTACAAGATCTTACATGAATTGGGCCCTGCCTCCCTCACCATCCTTAATCAATTAAGATCCGGACACAGTGGTTTTTTCTATTCTTCAAATACACCTCAATCTTTCCTTAGGGTTTTGGTTTTGTTTGTTTTTAAGTAAGCTCTATGCTCAACATGGGGCTTGAACTCACACCCCCAAAATCAAGAGTCATATGCTCTACCAACCGAGCCAGCCAGGTGCCCCTACTTAGGGTTTTTGGACTTAAGGTTCCCTCTACCTGGAATGCTCTTTCCCCAGAGTAGCTTTACTAGATCCCACCTCAAATGTCTACCTTATCAAAGAAGGCTTTCCCTATTAATACTATCCAACATAGCTTTCCCTATCTTCCCCTCCAAAGTTCCTGGAAGCTCTCAATAAATTATTTGTTGAATAAATAAATGAAGGGATAACTTAAATATATGCCAAAATATAAATACCCACAGGGAACATAACTACTAACTTACGATAACTTTTATCACTCCTAATACTTATAAATCTGTTTGATATTACTACATATTCAAAAGGATTATAGCTAAATGTTTAAAAAAAAGGGTGGTCAAAGTTTGTGGGTTTTTAAATTTTTTTTTTAAGTAGGTTGCACAGTGGAATCCAACGCAGGGCTTGAACTCACGACCCTTGAGACCAAGACCTGAGTTGAAATCAAGAGTCAGATGCTTAAAGGGCTGAGCCACCCAGATGCTCTGGGATGTGTAAAGTTATTAAACACAGACACATGCAGATGAAAAGATAGCTGGCATGGCATTAATAATAAACAGGATAATTTAACAAAAAAAATTTTAATAAAGGTTATGTTACTATTAAAGGATACAGGGGGGCCTAGGTGGCTTAGTCTGTTAAGCGTCTGCCTTCCACTCAGGTCATGATCCCCGGGTCCTGGGATCGAGCCCCACGTCAGGCTCCCTGCTCAGCAGACAGGCTGCTTCTTCCTCTCCCTCTACCTGCTGCTCTATTTGTGCTCTCTCTGTCAAATAAATAAAATCTTTAATAAATAAATAAACAAACAAACAAACAAAGGATACAATCACAAAGATATGCCATAAATTAGACATCAAACAAGATGTCAAAACGTACAAAATAAACCAGAAATACAAGAAAATTTTAAGGAAATCACAATCATTACAGGGGAGTTTTTGAACATATGTCTCTCAGAAATTTAAAAGATCAAGAAAACAACTGATAAAAATACAGATGGTATAGATAATGCAATTTACAAGCCAGATTTGACAGCTACATACAGGGGCGCCTGGCTGGCTCAGGCGGTACAGGGGGCGCCTGGCTGGCTCAGGCGGTACAGGGCACGACTCTTGAACTCAGGGTTGTGAGTTCAAGCCCCACACTGGGTGAGGAGCCTACTTAAAAACAAACAAACAAACAAACAAACAAATACAGCTACATACAACTCTGAATGCAACAGAGAATACTCTGTTTAAAATATCCATAAAAAGTCATTAAAATGAAATCAGTGCGCCTGGGTGGCTCAGTTGGTTAAGTGTCTGCCTTCAGTTCAGGTCATGATCCCAGGGTCCAAGGATCAAGCCTGGCATTGAGCTCACTGCTCAGTGGTGAGCCTGTTTCTCCCTCTCCCTCTGCTGCTCCCCCTGCTTGTGCTCTCTCGCTGTCAAATAAATAAAATCTTTAAAAAAATTAGATCATAAGATGGAATATGAAGTCACATTACAAAACATGGAAATGTTATAGCCATATTCTCTGATCCTAATAAAATTAAATAGGAAATCATTAACAAGAACTCACTATGATATGAAAAACAAAATACTTTTCTAAATAACTCATGGCTCAAAGAGAAAATTAAAATAAGACTATTTTAAAATTATCAACAAAGAGAACACTATTTCTAAACCTATGAAGATGTGGTCAAAGGCATCAGCAGAGAAAAATGACAAACCAGTTTTCATTTGTGAATACAGATACAAATCCAATCCAGCAGGGTATTTTTTTTTTCAAGATTTTACTTATTTGAGTGAGAGAGAGAGAATGAGCAGGGGGAGGGGCAGAGTGAGAAGGAAAGGGAGAAGCAGACACCCTGCTGAATGCAGAGCCCCACAGGGGGCTAGATCCCAAGACACTGAGAGCATGACCTGAGCGGAAGTCAGACGTTCAATCAACTGAGCCACCTGGGTGCCCCCAATCCAGCCGGGCATTAGAAAAATAGAAAAATAAGTAGAAGCTTTTAGTATTAGGGAGATCTAGAAGCAGGGTGACTTGCACTGCACTTGTCTAATGCTGAACCTTTAGGAATATATTAATGCAACTGACTTTCAGTAATCAAATATATATGATCCATTTCATAAATTACATACTGGAAATTTAAAATAGCAGCTTTTACCCCAACACCATCCAAGGCTTCCCAAAGATTGCCCAATGTGTACTATAAGAAAAAATATCCAGGGGGTTGGAGGATGGGTTAGCCTGGTGATGGGTATTAAAGAGGGCACATTCTGCATGGAGCACTGGGTGTTATGCACAAACAATGAATCATGGAACACTACATCAAAAACTAATGATGTAATGTATGGTAATTAACGTAACAATAAAAAATTAAAAAAAAATAAACCTAGAGTGTTCACCACAAAAAATAAAAAAAGAAAAAAGAAAAAAATATCCTTTTTTTTTTTTTTAAAGATTTTATTTATTTATTTGACAGAGAGAGACACGGCGAGAGAGGGAACACAAGCAGGGGGAGTGGAAGAGGGAGAAGCAGGCTTCCCGCTGAGCAGGGAACCCGATGCGGGGCTCGATCCCAGGACCCTGGGATCATGACCTGAGCCGAAGGCAGACGCTTAACGACTGAGCCACCCAGGCGCCCCGAAAAAATATCCATTTTAATATTATACTGAGAAAAATCATTTGGCATGAAGAAGTCCTAACAAAAAAAAAAAAATCAAAACGTAAGGGTGCCGACTGGCTCAGGTGGAAGAGTCGTGTGACTCTTGATCTCAGGGTTGTGAGTTTGAGCCCCACATTGGGTGCAGAGGTTACTAAAAAAATAAACTTCTTAAAAAAATCAAAATATATTTCAATGTCAATTTAAATTTTTTCTTCTATTTGAAGATTAGTAATACAGCTGTCATCTCCCATTGACACAGATAACTGAAAATATACACAGGTAATTTTCTCCCCCAAATCATGCTTTTTTCCGCAATACAAGCAATCTGAAGTAGTATCTTATATGAAAGATTCAGATCAAGGGAAATCTAAAAGGGAGAAGATTCTGTTCTGATTTTAAGTTGGTACTGACAAAAACTCTGTATCCTAATTATTCTAAGCCAGATTTTATACACAAAACCATCTGAATATACTCTCATTTCTTGGTCAAAACAATCACTATTTCTTCAACTCATCTGGTATAGAAAAAATAATAGGTCTTTTAAGTAAAAATAGTCACAATTTTACACTGGACCAGAATGGTGGGGAGCTGACCAGAGGTCGGTAGTTAGCATCTGATATGGGCTATTCCTAGTATGACATGTAAAGAGCTCAGCAAAACAGAAAAGCTAGATAGCTGAGCTCAAAAAAATTGTGTTATTGGGGTGCCCGGGGGGGCTTAGTCAGTTAAGCATCCAGCTCTTGGTTTTGGCTCAGGTCATGATCTCATGGGATCAAGTCCCACCTTGGGCTCTGAGCTCAGTGGGGAGTCCGCTTGAAGATTCTCTCCCTCACTTTCTCTCTCTCTTAAAAAAAAAAAAAGATTGTGTTATTATTTAAGTATTACATATTTCCAGGTCAGAAATACCTACTTTCCTATTATAAACGAAGTTGCTAAAGACCATACAAGTTGCTATATAAGGTCAGCCCCAGGATCCATTCAGGCCAGTACTTTGTCTCTAATCTGCAAAGCAACATGTAATAGAGTTTAGAATAAAACAGCTATTCTAAGTTAATCCATGCCACTGCTTCTATTAGTGCAAAAACTGGAGAGAGCTGGCCTTAGGTAAGTTTTACTCTTCCTTTAACATACCTTCTCTCTGGACAGAGTGAGCTATTTGAAATGTTTAAGGGTTTTGAGATATTTAAGGCAAACTCTTAAGCTGAAAGAAGGAAGAACATATGGGGGCACCTGGCTGGCTCAGTTGGAGGAGCATGTGACTCTTGATCTCAGGGTCTGAGTTCAAGCCCCATGTCGGGTGTAGATTGCTTGAATATATAAATAAATAAACTTTGAAAAAAGAGAAAGAAGGGAGGCCTTATAACCTTCTAGTGATTTCCCTGGTGGCACTTTCAGACAAAGATCACTGACTGGAATTGTCTAAAATGACAGTTCTGATTCATATGACAATCCTGTTGTTTCAATTGTGAAGCCATAGAAGTTTTGTTTTTTTTTTTTCCAAGAGAAGCGAAAGAAAACAAAGCTTGTCTACAAATCCAGGTTGAAAAGGACAGGAAGAAACTGGGCCAGATCAAGATTGTGTCAAATTCTTGGAGACAGTCACTGAGAATATATAAATTGAGCCAAATCTTGCATACTTCACTAAGTAGGGATTTTTCACTGGAGCTTTCAAATGGACAGTACATTCTACAGGGATAAGTCTCATGCTTTTCTATGTGAAACTGAGATTCTAAGAAGGAAACAAGTACCTAACAGACTTTTTTTTTTCCCTTTGAGAGAGAGAGAGAGGGCCAGAGGGAGAGGAAGAGAGAATCCCAAGTAGCCTCCACACCCAGCGCATGAGCCCAACCCAGGGCTCAATCCCACAACCCCAAGATCAGTACCCAAGAGCTGGAAGCCCAACCAAGTGAGCCACCCTGGCGCCCAAACATGAAAGATTTTTTAGAAAATTGGTTGTTCTTTAAATCAACACTCCCTACCTAGTCTAAAAAACTATTGAAAAAAATTTTCTGGAATTATAATGATGGTTGCACAACTGTGTCAATCTACTAAAATAAAAGCAAAAACACTGAATTTTATACTTTAAAAGAGTGAATTTTACAGTATGTGAATTAGACCTCAAAAGTCATAATAGGGATACCTGGCTGGCTTAGTCAGAGGAGCTGTCACAGGACTCCTGATCTCAGGGTCATGAGTTCAAGCCCCATGCTGGATGCAGAGATTACTTAATATAAATTTCTCCCTTTTTAAATTTAAATCCAATTAATTACACATAGAGTATTAGTTTTAGAGATAGAGCTCAATGATTCATCAGTCTTATATAACACCCAGTGCTCATTACATCAAGTGCCTGCCTTAATGTCCATCACCCAGTTACCCCACCTCCCCACCTCCTCCCCTCCAGCAACCCTGTTTGTTTCCTATGATTAAGAGTCTCTTATGGTTTGTCTCCCTCTCTGATTTCATCTTGTTTTATTTTTTCCTCCCTTCCCCTATGTTCCTGTTTTATTTCTTAAATTCCACATATAAGTGAAATCAAATAATTGTCTTTCTCTGATTGACTTATTTCGCTTAGTATAATACCCTCCCCTTCCATCCAATACATTTTTTTTAAAAGTCATTATAAAAAAATAACAATGAGGGGCGCCTGGGTGGCTCAGTTGTTAAGAGTCTGCCTTCCGCTCAGGTCATGATCCCAGGGTCCTAGGATCGAGCCCCGCATCGGGCTCCCTGCTCCGCGGGAAGCCTACTTCCTCTCCTACTCCCCCTGCTTGTGTTCCCTCTCTCACTTGTGTCTCTCTCTGTCAAATAAATAAATAAAATCTTTAAAATAAATAAATAATAAAAACAACACACATACAGACACACACAACTATTGAAGAGTCTGCCAAAGAAACATATAAAGAATACACAATGGGAACTCTCATACATTGTTAGTGAAAATGTAAAATGGTGCAGCTGCTGTGGAAAAGTTTGGCAGTTCCTTAAAATGTTAAACAGAATCGGGGTGCCTGGCTGGCTCAGTTGGAAGAGCCTGCGACTCTTGATATCAGGGCTGTAAATTTGAGTCCATGTTGGGTGTAAAGATTACTTAAAAAAAAAAAAGTTAAACAGATTTACCAAATGACCTAGCAATTCCACTCCTCAGTATAGATCCAAGAGAACTGAAAAGACATGTCCACATAAAAACTTACATGCAAATGTTCATTACAGCATTATTCACAATAGTGAAAAAGTATGAACAACCCAAATCTCTCTCGACTGATGACTAGACAAAATGTGGTATATTCATACAGTAGAATATTAAGCAATAAAAAATAATAAGGTACTGACACATGCTACACCACAGATGGACTGAATACAGCATGCTAAGTGAAAGAAGCCAGATACTAAAGGCCGCATGTTATACGATACCCTATTTACATGAAATGTGTGTGTGGGGGGGGAACCAGAACTGACTGCTAATAGGTATGGGGTTTCTTTCTGGGGTAATAGAAATATTTTGGAATTAGATGGTAGAAATGGTTGCATAACCTTGTAAATATACTAAAACCCACTGAATTATACATTTTAAAGTGATGAACTTTACATTATGTGAATTACATCTCAATTTTTAAAAGTATACACATTCTTGGAGCACCTGGGTGGCACAGTTGGTTGAGTGTCCAACTCTTGGTTTCAGTTGGGGTGGTGATCTCAGGGTCATAAGATCAAGCCCCACTGCAGGTCCACACTCAACGCAGAGTCCGCTTGAGACTCTCTCCCTCTCCCTTTGCCCCTTGCCCCTGCACTTGTGCTCGTGTGCGCTCTCTCTAAAATAAATAAATACTTTTTAAAAGATTTTATTTATTTGAGAGAGAGAGAGAGCATGAGTGAGGTGAGGGGCAAGGGGAGATGCAGGCTCTCTGCAGAGCAGGGAGCCCGATATGGGCCTCAATCCTGGGACTCCGGGACCATGACCTGAGCCAAAGACAGACACTTAGCCGACTGAGCCACCCAGGTGCCCCAATAAATAAATCTTTAAAAAATATACACACACACACACACACACACACACTTTCTCTCTCTCTCTAGGGGCACCTGGGTGGTGCAGTCAGTTGGGCGTCTGACTCTGTTTCTGCTGGGGTCGTGATCTCTGGGTCTTGGGATGGAGCCCTACATTAGGCTTGCACTCAGGGTGGAGTCAGCTTGGGTATCTCTCTCCCTCTCCCCACTGCTCGCCCATACACACAGGCTCTCATGCTCTAATACATAAATCTTAAAAAAAAAAAAAGTACACACGCTCTCAAACTATTTTTTTTTTTAAGATTTTATTTCTTTATTTTAGAGAGATGGAGAGAGAGACAGCACAAGTGGTAGGGGCAGAGGGAGAGGGAGAGAGAGAATCTCAATCTCCACACTGAGTGTGGAGCCCAACGCAGGGCTGGATCCCATGACCCTGAGATCATGACCTGAGCCGAAACTAAGAGTCAGATGCTTAACCTACAGCGCCTAAGAAACAAATTAGATAACAATCACCAATGTATCCATAACTAAATGAATAAAAACATATAAATCAAGCTGAAGTCCCTCTTGGCATTCTCCTTACCCTCAGCCTTCACTACCAACACATACATAACAGGTCTCCCCACACACACACCCTTATAGCTCATTCTTCAGGTAAACAGGATAAACAATCCTTGGCTGGAGAACTAGTTCTACCTCTCTTTGTCTGCAGTCATCAAAGTTCGCATGCCTGAACACAATTACCTTTCAATGGATTCATATTTCACTCTACCTTCTCTCTTGCTTACTGAAATGCTATTCATCTTTCAAAAATCAAATCAAATTCCAACTCATCCATGAAGTACACTCCAGTCTTCAAAAACTTTTTTTTTTAACTTACAAAACAGATGTCATAGAAACAATTTGCTTCCTAAGTCTTATTTTCTATGAAGGAAAAATGCACTGACCCTTACCCTTTATTTGGCAGCAGTGTAGAAAACAGGATAAAAGGGGGGGCAGGATTAAAGGCAGGAAGATGGGGGTAAATTCAAGGATTGGCAATGAAAATTCAAATAAAAATCTCTGGTTAAATGAGAATCCACTTTCTGAGAATCTATCCTAAGAAACTGCTCTGAATTTACTGTCATATGTGGGCTACACTTACAGATCTAGAATTTAAATGTTCGTTCTCCTCTTCCTGTATATTTATTTTATAATACAAGACTGGAAGCAGTCTACAGCAAATTATAGTGTATCCAGTGAATGAATATGAAGGCATTTTATTTATTTTTTTTAAAGATTTTATTTATTTATTTGACAGAGAGAGAGCGAGAGAGGGAACACAAGCAGGGGGAGTGGAAGAGGGAGAAGCAGGCTTCCCGCCGAGCAGGGAGCCCGATGTGGGGCTCGATCCCATCTGGGATCATGACCTGAGCCGAAGGCAGACACTTAACGACTGAGTCACCCAGGCGCCCCTGAAGGCATTTTAATATGAAGGGATATGATCTTATATGTGGAAAACCCTAAAAATTCCACAAAAAAACTGTAAGAATAAATGAATTCAGCAAAGTAGCAGGATACTTAGTCAACACACAAAAATCAGCTGCATTTCTCTACACAGTGAAATAGCTGAAAAGGAAATTACAAAAACAATTCCATTTGTAACAGCATCAAAATGAATAAAATACAGTTGATCCTTCCACAATGCAAGGATTGGGGGCACCAATCCCCACAGTCAAAAATCTATGTATAACCTTGACTCCCCCCAAATTTAACTACTAATAGCCTACTGTTGACCAGAAGCCTTACCAGTAACATAAACAATTAACAAATATTTTGTATGTTATATATATTATATACTGTATTCTTACAATAAAATAAGCTAGAGAAAATATTAAACCATGAAGAGAAAACACATTTACAGTACTGTATCAAAAAAACTCCACATATAAGTGGATCCACACAATTCAAACCTGTGTGGTTCAAGGGTCAACTGTACTTAGGAATTAACTTAACCAAGGAGGTGAGAGACTTCTACAGTGAAAACTACAAAAAACACTGCTGAAAGAAATTAAAAACAACACAGTTAAATGGAAACACATCTCATGTTTACAGATTGGAAAATATTGCTTAAAAGTCAGTACTACCCAAAGCCATCTATAAATTTGATGCAATCCCTATCACAATCCCAATGACATTTTTTTGTAGAAAGAGAAAAACCCATCCTAAAATTCATATGGAATATTAAGGGACTCTGACCAAAACCATCTTGAAAAAGAACAAAACTGAAGGACTCACACCTCCTGATTTCAAAATGTACCAGAAGCTATAGTAATCAAAACAGTGGTATTGCTATAAACAGAAATAATACAGACCAATGGAACAGAACAGAGAGCCCAGAAATAAAACTGACCATATATATGGTCAAATCAATTTTTACAAGAATGCCAAGACCACTCAATTGGGAAAGGACAGTCTTTTCGACAAATGGTGCTGGAAAAACTAAATATCTACATGCAAAAGAATGAAGTCGGACCCTTACCTAACAACATATACAAAAATTAAAATGGACTGAAGGCTTAAATGTAAACTTGAAACAATAAAACTTCTAATAAAACACTGGATTTGCAAAGATTTCTTAGATATGACCCCAAAGGCACAGGTAATAAAAAAATAAATTGGACTTCATGAAAATTTTAAAACTTTGTGCATCAGACACTATCAACAGAGTAAAAAGGCAAGTCACAGAAGGAGAAAATATTTGCAAATCATATATCCGATAAGAGATTCCTATCCAGAATATATAGAACTTCTAAAACTCAAAGCAACAAAAAACTTGACTCAAAGTAGGCAAAAGATTTGAATAAACATTTCTCCAATAATATACAAATGACCAAAGAAGCACTTGAAAAGATGCTCCACATCAGTAATATTAGGGAAGTACAAATCAAAACCACAGTGAGAGGGCGCCTGGGTGGCTCAGTTGGTTAAGCGACTGCCTTCAGCTCAGGTCATGATCCCAGGGTCCTGGGATGGAGTCCTGCACTGGGCTCCCCCTGCTCTGCGGGGAGCCTGCTTCTCCCTCTGCCTCTGCCTGCCACTCTCCCTGCTTGTGCTCTCTGTGTCAAATAAATAAATAAAATCTTTAAAAAAAAACCAAACACAGTGAGATTATCACTTCACACCCATTAGGATGGCTATCCAAAAAAAAAAAAAAAGAATCGGAAAACAAGCGTTGGCGAGGATGTGAAGAAACTGGAACCCTTGTACAATGTTGGAGGGAATATATGTGCAATCCACTATGGAAAACAGTGTGGTAGTTCCTCAAAAAACTAAAAACTGAATTACTGTATGGTATAACAATTCCACTTCTGGGTATATACATACTAAAAGAACTAAAAGCAGGGACTTGAAGAGATATCTGTACACCCATGTTCTTAGCATTATTTGCAATATCCAGAAAATGGAAACAACCCAAGTGTTCATCAACAGATGAATGGGTAAACAAATGTGATATATACATTTACTGGAATATTATTCAGCCTTAAAAAGGAAAGTTCTTTACTCAAAGAATACAAAAACACTAATTCAAAGGGATGCATGCACCCCTTTGTTTATAGCAGCATTATTTATAATAGCCAAGATATGGAAACAGCCCAGGTGTCCACTGATTAATGAATGGATAAAGAAGATGTGGAATATATACACAATGAGTATTATTCAGCCATTTAAAAGAATGAAATCTTGCCATTTGCAACCACATGGATGGAGCTAGACATATAATGCTAAGTGAAATCAGTCAGAGAAACACAAATACCATATGATTTCACTCATGTGGAATTTAAGAAACAAAACAAATGAGCAAAGGGGAAAAGAGAGACAAACCAAGAAACAGACTTAATTACAGAGAACAAACTGATGGTTACCAGAGGGGAGGCAGGGGGATGGGTGAAAGAGGTGAGTGCACTTGTGATGAGCGCAGGGTAACGTACGGAAGTGTTGAATCACTATATCATACCCCTGAAACTAATATAACACTGTATGTTAACTAACTGGAATTAAAAACTTAAAAAATAAATTTTTTTTAAAAAGGAAATTCTGACACATGCTACAAATGGGTGAACCTTGAAAACATTATACTAAGTGAAATAAACCTGTCAAAAAAGACAAATACAGTTTGATTCTCCTTATATGAGGTACTTAATGTAGTAAAAATCAATCACAGATAAAGAAAGAATGGTGGTTGCCAGGGACTAGGAGAAAGGGGGAATGGGAGTTATTGTTTAATGGGTATAGATTTTCAGTTTTATTAGATGAAAAGAATGATGGAGATGGATGGTGGTATGGTTGCACACCATTACAAATGTATCTAATACCACTGAACTGCACACTTAAAAATGGTTCAGGTGGTAAATTTTATGTGTATCCTACTAAAATTGAAAAAAAAAAAAAGCGTATGTAGGAGTGAAATGTTAAATATGGCTTTTCCATTATTAACCATGTCCTCCCTGATGGAGCATATGTAATAAACTCATTTATTCCCAGAAGGGAAAAATACTTAAGGGGGAAATTCTGCAAGCTCTATGTCAAACTACATATTTTCAATAGCTAAAAGAACTCTTGACAATCAATTCCCGTAAGTGATAAACACAAAAAGATATACACAGGACAGAAACAGAAAATCACCAATGGCCAATACATGTGAAAAAAATATTCAAATACACTAGTAATCAAGGAGGGAAAAATTAAACAAGACACCATTTTTCACCTACCAAATTTACTTCTGGAGCAAATGGAACTAAGGCATCTCAAAAAAGGCCTAGGTTTTTCTAATCCATACTCATTATCTTCACTTCCTCAAGCCCCAACCAATTATTCCAATCTGGTTTCCACCTCCCACTTCTAGAACTCTGGATAATGATACCAATGACTAAGGGTGCCACCTGGCTCAGTTGGTGGCGTGTACAACTCTTGATCTCCAGGTTGTGAGTTCAAGCCCCACGCTGGGTGTAGAGATTACTTAAAAATTAAAAAATCTTAAAAAAAAAAAGTAATAGTAATACCAATGACAAAGCTAACAACCTCCAAATCCAACTGAGCATCTCACTAAACAACTCAAAGCATGGATGGACCAATTCTCTATCCTCTATGAAGTTATTTTTCTTGGCTTCCGTAACACCGGTCTTCTGCTTTTTTTCCCTACCTCACTGGCTGTTTCTTCTGTCCTGTGTTCAATCTTCTTCCCATACTGCACCTCAAAGCACCAATTTCACTTCTCTATACTCTTCCCCTTGGTGATCTCATACAGTCCCATACCTTTCAATATCATCTATGCAATGAACTCCAAATTTTTATCTAACAAGTCTTGGTTCTCTCTTCCATGAGTTCCCAAACCTGTACATCCAACTGCTTCCTCAATATACCAACTTCATAACTGATAGGCATCTCACATTTAATATAGCCAAAACAGAACTCAAGATTTTTCCCACCTCAAATTTCTCTTCCGTTCTTCTTCCTCTCAGTAAATGTCACAACCTACTCATAGTTGCTCAAAACAAATGGCAAAAGCAAAGAATTCTCAGGGCATCTGGCTGGCTCAGTCAGTAAAGCATGCAACTCTTGATCTCAGGGTCGTGAGTTCGAGCCCCACACTGGGCACAGAGTTTAACTTAATTTAAAAAAACATATTAAGGGGTGCCTGGGTGGCTGAGTTGGTTAAACATTCAACTCTTGATTTCAGCTCAGGACATGATCTCAGGGCCATGAGATGGAGCCCCACTTCAGCTCCATGTTCAGCAGGGAGTCTGCTGGAGATTCTCTCTCTCCCTCTGCCCCTCCCCCTGCTCGCTTGGGCTCACACTATCTCTTTCTCTCTCTCTCAAATAAAAAAATAAATCGTGGGGCGCCTGGGTGGCTCAGTTGGTTAGGCAGCTGCCTTCGGCTCAGGTCATGATCCTGGAGTCCCGGGATCAAGTCCCGCGTCGGACTCCCTGCTCAGCGGGGAGTCTGCTTCTCCCTCTGATCCTCCCCCTCTCATGCTCTCTGTCTCCCATTCTCTCTCTCAGATAAATAAATAAAAAAAAAAAAATCTTAAAAAAAAATAAAAAATAAATCGTTAAAAATATATATATAAAAAAAAAAAAAAGCAAAGAATTCTCCCATTCCCTCAACTAACCCACTCCCAGGTCTTGTTCATTCTACCTCCAAAATATTTTTAAATCTTTGTACTCTTCATCTCTCCTGCCATGGACCAAGGTACTGCAAAGAGCATCCTAACTATCTCCTAGCTCCCACTCTTGCCCTCTTCCTGCACATAGCAGTCAGATTACGCTACCTGCCTTCTTAAAACCTTCAAAGGATTCCTATGAAAACTAAATTCCTAATCAGGGCATTATCTGCTCCTATCTTTGAAAGAATATACACAACCAAAATCACAATATCTCTAGGCAGTAAAACTATGAATACTCTTCCTCACTTTGCTTGTCTATATTTTTTAATTTCTCTACGATGAATACATGCTACTTATTAAAAAAGGATATTGCTGAGTACTGTATATTACATCGCATTTTTACACCTTAAGGAGAAAAGAAAATGAAAACTGTAGGTAAACTCTAATTATAACTGTTACAAGCTTAGATGAAAATACTAGCAAACACCTATAAACACTCTAAGAATGAGGCGTCAGGGCTGTGAGATTATTGGTGATATTTTCCTCCTCTACTTTCTATTTTTTAACCTAATTACACTCATGATAGAAAAAAAGGTTATGATACAAACCTCATTCATTGTCTTCTGCAATCTGGCCACAACCCACCTTTCTTCCAAGTACTCACTTTCCCAAGCTTTCTCTCTAACCCCGCACTGTGTCACACCTCTGGTGCTCTAACTCGGGCATATCCCTGGACTATCCTCCAACCTTTCTAAATCCCACGCATCCTTCACGAGGGAGGGGGACAGTTAGGATGGCGACAGGTTGGAGGCAGATTTCCCCGGTTCTTGTTGGTAAGCCCACAACTTGCCGGTGCTGGAGCCGAATCTCGTCTCCAATCCCATCACAGGCCACCAAGCTTAAAATCCTGAAAGCTCCGGCCATTGGGGCTCAAGGGACCCCCATCTCCTCAGAGAGCGCTGTGCCCCTTAGAAGGACCCCCCAACACACCCAAATTCCAGGTTCCCGCTTCGGAGACTCCCCCCGACGGACACACTCACCCCAGAACCAGCCTCCTCCTCCGGGTCCCCTGCTCTCTGCAGTCACCGGCTCCCTCCCTCTGCTCTGCCGGGGCCGCGCGGCTGGCAGGGTGGGGGAAGGGAGCGCACGTGCCCGCGCCGCCCCCGCCCAGACAATGCCCCGGAGAGCGGAGCGCGCGCCCGGCCGGTCCGATCCCGCTCCCGCCAACACTCACCCTTTCCTCGATCTCCAGCCGAAGCGCAGGGCCCGCCGGGCGCCGCGAGAGGGCACGAGGGAGGTGAGGGAGCCAGCGAAGCCCCGCGGAGCCGCCCCGCCACGAGGCCCCAGCGACCCCGGAGCCCGCGGAAGCACACGGCTCGGCGGAGCCCGCCCGTCCCTTTCGGCCCTGCACGTCAGCAGCAGGGGCGGGGCGGGACGCGCGCGGCGGGGGCGGCGGCGGCGCGCGCGGCCCCGGGGGCGGGACTTGCAGGGATGTGGGCGGGGCCAGGGCTCCAGCTGGTGCTGGGGCGCGGGCCAGGCGGGAGCTGGGGTTGGCGGTGGCCCAGACTCTGATCCCGGCCTGTGCTGCCGCACTGCCTGGGGAGTATGGATGTCCGTTCTGGCAAAGGCACCGTGATTTATCATTTTCGTCCCCAGAAATGGCGAGTTCCACCCTCAAGTTTGACAGAATATTCATTCTGCCAGCATATATGAAGCTTCCACAGTAATAACAGTAGTTATGATTTGTGTGTGTTTATCATCTTGTGCTAAGCTTTGTGTTAGGTGCTAGGGATATATATAACGATAGTTATTACTAACCTATCGTACAGATGCAGAAATTGAGGTTCCGGAATGTTGGGACTTAACTAGTTTACACAACTAGTGAGTGATAGTCCATCAAATCCAATTTACCTCCTAAATATCTTTTTTTTAAATTTTTATTTATTTTTGCGCGCGCGCGCGCGCGAGAGAGAGAGAGAGCATGAGCGGGGGAGGGGCAGAGGGAGAAGCAGGCTCCCCGCCGAGCAGGGAGCCCGATGCGGGACTCGATCCCGGGACTCCAGGATCATGACCTGAGCCGAAGGAGGTCGCTTAACCAACTGAGCCACCCAGGCGCCCCCCTCCTAAATATCTTTTGAGCCCACCTTTCCCTTTCTTCCTATAACTCCCTACCTCAGGCGCCTTCATCTATCTGCCCAAGACTGCTATAGCTCTCCAGGGATCTGTTTCTGTCCCCTTTCACTCTGTTCAACTTGCTATGTAAAGATTTTCCAGAATGCCTGGTGGGTCAGTTGGTTAAGTGTCTGCCTTTGGCTCAGGTCATGATCCCAGGGTACTGGGATCCAGCCCTGCATTGGGCTCCCTGCTCAGCGGGGAGCCTGCTTCTCCCTCTCCCTCTGCCTGCTCTGCCTGCCGCTCCCCCTGCTTGTGCTCGCTCTCTCTCTGACAAATAAAGTCTTAAAAAAAAAAATGGGGCGCCTGGGTGGCTCAGTCGTTAAGCGTCTGCCATCGGCTCAGGTCATGATCCCAGAGTCCTGGGATCGAGCCCCACGTCGGGCTCCCTGCTCAGCGGGAAGCCTGCTTCTCCCTCTCCCACTCCCCCTGCTTGTGTTCCCTCTTGCTGTGTCTCTCTCTGTCAAATAAATAAAATCTTTAAAAAAAACAAAAAAATGATTTACCACTGGAGCTGAGTAGTAGGTTTAGAGAGAGTTCACTTTATAATTTTTATGCTTTACATATGTTATCAAATTTTGGGACATATTTAATGTTTAATAAAAATGTTTTGAAGAATTTATTCCTTTATCTCCGATAGCAAGCCCAGCGCACTGCACAGCATGCACTCAAAAAGCATTTGTTGGGGGCACCTGGGTGGCAGGGAATGGCTGGAGAATGTGACACAGAGCCTCCTACTCTTGGTTTCCACTCAGGTCCTGATCTCAGGGTGGTGGGATGGAGCCACTCCTCAGGCTCTGCTCAGCAGGGAGTCTGCTTGAGATTCTCTCTCTCCTTCTCCCTATGCCCCCCCCCAACCGCCCCGCACGCACCTGCACTCTCTCTCTCTCAATAAATAAATAATCTTTTTAAAAAAGAAAGTATTTGTGGAATGAATGAATGAATAGTAGGGCCAGGAACTGACTGCAAAGCTCTGCATGATAAGGGAATTGAAGGATTTATAATACATCACCCCTGGCACCCTGACCTTAAGGTCTATTACAGGTAAAGACAGATTAATAATATTTATTCAGCAAATCTTTATTGTGTTTCTGTTCTTTGTTCTGGCACTGTGTGCCAAGCACTGCGTTAGGCACTAAGGATCAGAAAGGAACAAAACGGTTCCTGCCCTTGTGAAATTCATAGACAATGTGATCTGAAAGGCCAGGAAAGTCCTCCCTGATCCTGAAGTGAAGACCCAAAGAGAGAATAGGAACTGGAGAGGTAGAAAATAAGTTTCATGGAGAAAGAGGTAGGGTAAGAGTTCAGCATGAGTGTGTCAGTGCTCCCCTGCTTTTGAGGTCTAACCATGAGGTAGAGACTGCTTTTAGGCAAACAGGCTTGAGCAAAGGAATGAAGAAAGGGCCTGCAGCAACCACCTGGCTGAATACAGACAGGCCCATCAGGCAACCCATCTCAAAATATCCATAGGCCCTAACCAACCCATGGGCTACTTACCACCAGGCACAGTACCAAAAAAAGGAAAATTCCATACATGGCCCTACCTCCTCACCGTCCGCCCCGCCTTTTTTTTTTTTAAGATTTTATTTATTTATTTGACAGAGAGAGAGAGTGGCAGGCAAAGAGAGAGTGAGAAGCAGGCTCCCCACCGAGCAGGGAGCCCGACATGGGGTTCGATCCCAGAACCCTGGGATCACGACCTGAGCGGAAGGCAGACACTTAACCAACTGAGCCACTCAGGCGCCCCCTTCACCGTCACCCTTTAAAAACAGCCCCCACCCACTGCCTCATGGCAGACAGCCTCTTCTTTGCTGTCCCACCTGCTGCTCCCTTGTGGTGTTTTCAATAAACTTCTATCCCCTTTGTTCTGCCTCAGGTGAATCCTTTCACTGCCCATGCCACCTGATCATCGACCCACATTTGGGGGCCCCCAACCGATCGGACAGACACCACATGTAGACACCACATAGAAGTGTCTGGCTAACTGAGGGTAGTGGTGGGGCTAGAAACCCACTTCCCCTAGTCCAGCTTGGTTGGCTGCCTAATTCTGGCAGATACCTCACATGGAGCGGGGCTCAGGTGCAGAGAGTGGTATTAGGGAGAGAGGATGCTGCTTCTAGTTGTCCTCAACTTACAGAGGGTGTGCCAGAAACCCAGACTTCTCTGTAGGCTCCCTGCAAGGCAAAGTAGTATGGTTGAGAGCCATGGATGGGACAATGGGTGTTGTGCCAGGGACCAGGTGATCCTAAACCAGGGGCAGTGGTGGACTGACTGGCAGGGAATGGCTGGAGAATGTGACTAAGACCCCAAGGATGAGCAGAGCTGAAGCCCCCAGCAAGAGCTAAAGTGCTCCCAAGTCCGCTGGTGAGAGGAGCAGGGATGGAGGGATGGGGGTGAGAGAGATCCAGACACCTGAATCTCAAGGAGCTGAAGCAACAGATCATGAGTTTGCCAGCCAACAACCTTAGCAGCTGATGCCAGCAGGGCTGTGGTGACCAGGAGTGACTAGGGAGCAGAAGCCAATAAGGACCCAGACTACAGCTCACAGCTGTGCGCACTGATCCGGGACTCCTCTAGCCACTGCCTCTAAGCTTCCCTTTGATCCCACAGGCCATCTTGGGAAGTCAAGGTGGGGAAGGGAAAGTTCTGGCAGGACTGCAACTTTAAACTGACTGAATGTTTACCCCAAATGAGACCTTTGAAGACCAGATAACTTTATTGGCAAGTTTAAGTTTAGCCCAGTCCCGGATAGCAATGAGAGCCTCTGAAAAAAGTTTGCCTCATTTAATGAGATATAACAAAGCTACAAATTTTTACATATATGCACACAATGTGCACATTTCCATAACAGAGGTAAGCTCTATTAAGGACCTGGGCAGAATAAAGACAGCCCAGCATAGGGGGAGCACATTTAATATGGAGGTGGAAAAGGCCTCCCTGAAAAAAACATTAAGTGAAACCTGAAGGCAGTAGAAGCAGGATAATGCCTGAGGCAAGGTGAGAAGGACACCCAGGGTAACTTAGAGAAGAGCAGAGTGGCTGGGGATGAGGCTAGGAGCAAGAGCTCAAAGGAGGTGGCATTAAGATTTTGATCTTTGCTGTAAGAACAACAGGAAGTCATTAAAGGGTATGAAGCAGGGGTGTCATGTATTTTATTTGCCCCTTTAAAAAGATTGCTTACCTTGGCTAATGGGTGGGGAATGACTGGAGGGGTGTGTGAACAAAGCGGCCACTAGACGGTTGGAAAGCAATCTGAGTCTCCCAGATGAAAAATGAGGATGGCTTACCCTGAACAGTGGAGATGGTAGGAAGTAGATAGATTCAAGAATTGTGGAGTATGAATACCAAGAGACTTGGTAATGAACTGGGAGGAGACTGACCCTGCTAAGTCAAATGCATGTAGACAAAGCCACCATCCTTTGAGCAGACAGAGTCCTGCACAGCTGGAGGTTGGATTTCGGGCCCCTCCTTAGCCAGGCCTCTTCAGCCGGCATTCGCCCGCACATGGAGGGGAGGTAGGCCTGGGAGGAGAAGATTAGGAGGGAGAAGAACTGAGGCTGACCCCCTCCCCCCAGGTTTCTGGCATTGGCAAATGGGGGATAGTGGTGCCATTTCCTGAGGAGGGGAGGAAAGTCTGAAGGAAGAACAGATTTTGTGTGTTGGGGGTTGGGTGAATCAAGAATTCCCTTTGGGACCTTTTCAGTATAAGCCATCCACCTGAAGAGGCTAAACAGGCATCTGTCCACATGACCATGGGGGCTCAGGGGGGATCTGGTGGGTGGCGCTGTCAACATGCCTTTACCAGGCAGCTGGGGGGAGCTCCGAGATTGCAGTGAAGGACAACACAGGTCGGAGAGCTTGCAGAGCCAGAGCCTCAATGTCACACCTTGCTTCAGATAAGCCAACGCTCCAGGGGCGCCTGGGTGGCTCAGTCAGCTGAGCGTCCACTTTTGGTTTCAGCTCAGGTCATGATCTCAGGGTCCTGAAATTGAGCCCCGCGTTGGGCTCCAGGCTCAGCAAGGAATCTGCTTGAGATTCTCTCTCCCTCTCCCTCTGCCCCTCCACCTGCTCGCCTAAGCACGCATGCTCTCTCTCTCTCTCAAATAAATAAATAAAATCGTAAAAAAAAAAAAAAGCCAACACTCCAAACATTGAGAAATTTCACATACTAACCTGGATTTCTCCTCTTGTGACAACTGCGCAGCTGTGGTAACCTGGACCCAGCTTGCTATAATCAGATATTGGCTAACACCATGTATCTCTCAGGCAGTGTTCCAAGCACGTCACAGATTTAATCTAGACAACTTTTTACTTCTTCTCTATACTTTAAGGAAGAGAAAAACGAAAGCACAGAAGGGTTGAGTAACTCGGCAGACTGCTAAGAAGTGGTGGAGTTGGGCGGCACAGCGAGGCCCTCTGGCACCAGGGTCTTAGCCACACCCCGCAGGCTGCTGGAAAGCTGCACCCCATTTAGAGAAGCCCTATTGGCTGCAGCGGGTGGCCCCACCCCCTCCCCGGTGTGCTCCTGCCCCCCTCCAATTCCATACCCAGCCGCAGTTGCCATGTATTGTTTTACTTGAGCTGTTGTTTTCAGATGTTAGAGAATTCTTTCTCTGTACCAAGTAGAAAGTTAAAAATATTACATTGATGGGTGCCTGGGTGGCTCAGTTGGTTAAGCATCCGACTCTTGATTTCGGCTCAAGTCGTGATCTCAGGGTTATGAGATTGAGTCCTGTGTAGGGCTAGGAGCTGGGCTTATAGCTTGCTTAAGATTCTCAAGGTTCTCGGTGCGCTTGGGTGGCTCAGTAGGTTAAACGTCTGCCTTCGGCTCAGGTCATGATCCCAGGGTCCTGGGATCAAGCCCAGCATCTGGCTCCGTGCTCAGCAGGGAGCCTGCTTCTCCCTCTGCCTGCCTCCCTGCCTGCCTACTTGTGATCTCTCACTCTGTGTTAAATAAATAAAATCTTAAAAAAAAAAAAGATTCTCAAGATTCTCTCTCTGTGCTGCCCCCCAACCCTGTTCGTGTGTGCACTCTCTCTCTCTAAAAAGGAAAAAAAAAAAAATTAAATTGACACGTGTAATTTCTATGGGTAAGAATTTAAAAATTATTTGGTAAATTTGTTTGTACATTATCTGATCAGATAACACTAGTAAAAACAGATTAATATTCAGGTTAAATACGTATGAGAAACTCTTAACTATGTTTCCATGCTTCTGATACAATCATACTTCTGAGGTGATCTCTTATTCCCAAGTATATAAGATTAAAATGATAGAGCTAAGGCAACTAAAATGTTAAGTAACTTTTACATTTGGAACGGTTTTATTTAAATAAGGTTGATCTCCTTAGACTGAGGTCAGGGAGATTTTGGCAATATGCTTAAACTTAGTTTCAGCTCTTAGGAAAAAAATATAATTTATGTCATCTCTTATAGCCTCT
Source organism: Leptonychotes weddellii (assembly GCF_054177405.1). Taxonomy (NCBI): domain Eukaryota; kingdom Metazoa; phylum Chordata; class Mammalia; order Carnivora; family Phocidae; genus Leptonychotes; species Leptonychotes weddellii. The sequence goes on along the minus strand of NC_138369.1, from coordinate 118,221,589 downwards.
CAAGTGGGAAAGGGGGATGGGTGATTTAAAGATGTATTTATTTTCGAGACAAAGAGAGCACGGAGGGGAGTACAGGGAGGGGCAGAGGGAGATGGAGAGAGCAGACTCCCCACTGAGTGCAGAGCCTAATGTGGGGCTTGATCCCAAGACCCTGAGATCATGACCTGAGCCAAAATCAGGAGTCGGATGCTTATCTGACTGAGCCACCCAAGCGCCCCAAGATGGGTGGTCTAGATTGCTTACCAGTGTCTTCCTTAGTAAATGTGTGGGGGGAAAGAGGCAGATATGGATGTTAAATGTGCATTAATGGGGAAAAAAAGCAACTGTCATTAACATTAGTCAAGAAGGTTCCAGGAGTGGTGACACTGACCCAGGAAAAGGAGCCTGTAGTTGGAGGGGCCTCACTCTGGGAGATGTGCCAAACAGCTCCTAGCCAGGCTCCAAGGGTGCAGGGCCCTGGGGGCAGACTGAAAGCAACAATCAGGGAAACAAGGAAAGCCTGAGAAGGATGGTGAACTCCAAGTTCTGCCTGAGGCCGAAACTGGCTCAAATGGGAAATTGCTGCTAATCTCTGACCCAGAGATTCAGGTGTCCTGGCCTATTCCCTGGAAAGACCATCCACCCTTCCTAAGATTAACATGAGTGGGACCCCAGAGCCCTTAAGATAATGCGTTCCCTTATCAGGCTGCAATACTAATTAGACTTCTTAAATGAGAATCTCACTTATTTACAGCCCCAAGCAAACTATAGTTAATGCCTGGGAATTACACTCAGGCAGTTAAAAATAAACAATTACGGGGGCACCTGCCTGGCTCAGTTGGTGGAGCGGGTGACTCTTGGTCTCAGGTTGTGAGTTCAAGCCCCACATTGGGTGCAGAGATTACTTAAAAAATAAAAAACCTTTAGGGACTCCTGGGTGGCTCAGTTGGTGAAGCATCTAGATGCCTTCAGTGCAGGTCGTGATCCCGGGGTCCTGGGGTCGAGCCCCTCATCGAGCCCTATATCAGGCTCCCTGCTTGGCAGGAAGCCTGCTTCTCCCTCTCCCACTCCTCCTGCTTGTGTTCCCTCTCTCGCTCTCTCTCTCTCTGTCAAATAAATAAAATCTTTAAAAAAAAAAAAAAAGCCTGAAGACTTCTGGTTTTAATTTGGTTACATTTTCTTATATTTTTAATTAGCTTTTAGGTGTCCAGTTAATATAGTACTGAGATATTTTCATTTATTTATTGTTTTTGAATAAAGATAAATAAGTGCTGAGCTTATTGGTTGACATAATTTTTAATATCCTTTAATTTCCTTGATGGTATTGACTTGTATGGTCCTCTGCTAGTTTTTTTTTTTTTTTTAAGATTTTATTTATTTATTTGACAGGGAGAGACACAGCGAGAGAGGGAACACAAGCAGGGGGAGTGGGAGAGGGAGAAGCAGGCTTCCCACCGAGCAGGGAGCCCGATGCGGGGCTCGATCCCAGGACCCTGGGACCATGACCTGAGCCGAAGGCAGACGCTTAACGACTGAGCCACCCAGGCGCCACCTGTCCTCTGCTAGTTTTTATCATGATGTTTTCCTGGTTTCCTATTTTATGATCCATCTGTTCTAGAAATGCCCCCAAATGCCCTTAGTCAAGAGGTATAATCCTGACTGTAAATAGCCCTCATTGCCAAATATAATAAGAGGCCTCTGGTGGCCTCAACTGAGCCAAAACAAAGAATGTTGCATATATCAGGTTTCAAAAATCAATTGCTGCGGAGAGTGCTATCCTGTTGACCCTGATGTTGGAACTCTTAATCTGCCTTCACAATGGCAGATTTTGGGATGTTACCCCTGTAATCAGATCTCAGTTCCTCCAGTGCGAGTGAGCAGGGGATTTTAGCTGGTAAAAGCAATCTTCTACAAATTGACGTTGGCACTGATTCGAACCACATGGGTAATAATTTTCATTCTCCAAACATCTCCGAACTCTTATACTTTGTATGACCATTATGATTCTCCTTCTATGCTTATATAATGCCTCATTCATATGTTCAGAGTAAACTCATCCAGATTTGGTGTTCCCCAACTGAGCAGCAGATAATGTCAGAACAGTCATAAATGTGCCTAGAGAAGAATTGTTCACATTATAAAAGGAACAAAAGGAGGAGAAACTGTCAGGGAATTTTCCCTGCTGTTTTGTATTGTATTCATTGTAGATAAGACCAAGTGGAGAATCTGAGCAGGCAGAGTTTGTGTATAGGATGAATTTGGGTCTTCATGGCTCCAAATGCGGGCAGTCTGTTTTAAAGTAAAAAAAAAAGCAACAAAACCCCATAATATTGGGTATAAAAGCTGGGAAAACTTCTGTGTGACCCTTGACTATATATACTGCTGGTACAATGTTGACACTTTTTTTTTTTTAAGTAGGCTCCACACCCAGCGTGGAGCCCAACATGGGGCTTGAACTCACGACCCTGAGATCAAGACCTGAGGTGAGATCAAGAGTCAGACACTTAACCAACTGAGCCACCCAGGCCTCCCAATGTTGCCATTTATATTTTGCATAAAAGATTTATTTATGCAACAACAAAGGCATAAGAAGCTGTGCCTCTCCTCTTCCCCTTGGGTCACCTTGTCTCTCTCCTTCATGAACTCTTTCCTTTTTTTTTTTTAGATTTTTTTAATTTATTTGATAGAGAGAGGGAAAGCACAGAGGGAGAGTGGGAGGGAGAAGCAAACTCCCTGCCAAGCAGAAAGCCCGAGGTGGGTCTCCATCTCAGGATCCTGAGATCATGACTGGAGCCGAAGGCAGACACCCAACTGACTGAGACACCCAGGCCCCCTGAACTCTCCTTTTAGATGTGATATACACAGCAACTTGGTAGACTTCACATCCATTCTCGACCTGTTCTCCCTTGCCTCCTTCTATAGGAGCTGGACAGTTGAACACTCAATTTCCTACCCTCCCCTGCAGCCAGAAGTAACCATGTGACTCAGTATCCAAGATGAAACCACAGTTCAACGAATGAAAGAACTCCCCAATCAGAGAAAGACAAGCATCATATGATCTCACTGATATGTGGAATTTGAGAAACAAGACAGAGGATCGTAGGGGAAGGGAGGGAAAAATGAAACAAGATGAAACCAGAGAGGGAGACAAATCATAAGAGATTCACTGAGGGTTGCTGGAGTGGAGCTGGGGGGAGGGATGGGGTGGCTGGGTGATGAACACTGGGGAGGGTATGTGCTATGGTGAGCGCTGTGAATTGTGTAAGACTGATGACTCACAGACCTGTACCTCTGAAACAAATAATACATTATATGTTAATTAAAAAAAATTTTTTTTAAATAAAAGAACTCCCAAAGAAGGAAGAGAATTGTTGCCCCTCTGTCCCCTTGAATTTGGATGTGATTCCTGAAGGTCCAGCAGCCATCCTTCAACCATAAGATTATAAACCAACACCTTAAAAATAGTGGCGCCGAAAGAAAGCAGCAGTCTGGGTCTTTAATGATGGTATTCATCCTCTGTACCAGGTCTAGACCGCCAACTTGCTATGTAAGAAAAATATCCTTTGTTTAAACAACTTGTAGCCCGGTTTTCTATTATTTCTAGCCAAGGACATTCTTGTATGACACAGGAGATTTCTTCAATGTGTTTCTTTCCTGATTTTCCTCAACTTCTCTGATAGTTCTTTCTCAATCTCTCTCCCCTCCTCCTCTTTCTCTGCCAATGCCTAGATACTAAGGTTTCTATGTCTTTTGTCATTGTTCTGTTCTCATTTCTTTTTTTTTTTTTAAGATTTTATTTATTTATTTGACAGAGAGAGAGAGTACAAGCAGGGGGAACAGCAGGGAGAGGGAGAAGCAGGCTCACGCCAAGCAAGAAGCCTGATGCAGGGCTCCATCCCAGGACCCTGAGATCATGACCTGAGCCAAAGGCAGACACTTAACCAACTGAGCCACCCAGGCACCCCTTAGTTCTCATTTCTTGAATAATTTTCTCCATGTGTACAGCGTGAACTGCCCCTTACATACCAATGAGTTTCTAATCTAGACCATAAATTTAGGCCTCTATCCTGAACCTGGACCATTATTTTCAAGTACCTTTAAGACATTTCTCCTTGCATGGCCCTGAAGAAAATTCAGCCTAACCACAGTTACACTCGTTTTTCTCCCCTCCAAAGCTTACTTTTCTTCCTTTCTCCCCTATTTTGGTTAGCAGTTCCACCATCAACTCAGTTATCTAAGATAGAAACTCTGGAATCTTCTACTCCGCATTTACCCTCACAAGTCTCATCCAATTAATTGGTCTCCAGGTGTTAGTTACTGAGGCCACCTTCTTAATTCTTGGTTAATTCTCTCTCCTCTCCTCCCTCAGCCATTGCCCTGGGCCAGGTGCCCACTCTCTCACACCTGGATTCACGCACCTCCTAACTGGTGTGTTGCCTTCCTGTTCTCCCTACCTAATGCATCTCACCTGCCAGCCCAACTTCCTCTAACAGAAATCTGACCACCTCTGCCATTTAAAATGCCTCCCAATGCCCCACCCCCCTTGCTTAGGGCTAGGGGTTCTCAAATTTTAGCATCTGCATTACCTGAAGGACTTGTTCAAACAGATTCCTGGGCCGTCCTCCCGTGTTTTTGATTCAGTAGGTCTGGAGTGGGTCCTCAAATGTGCATTTCTTTTTTTTTTTTAAGTAGGCTCCACACCCAACGTGGGGCTTCAGCTCATGACCTTGAGGTCAAGAGTTGCATGCTCTACCGATTGAGCCAGCCAGGCGCCCCCTAAAATGTGCCTTTCTAACAAATTTGGGGATGATGCTGATCAAGGACCATACTTTGAGAACCACTGGCCTTGGCTAAAATGAAAACTCATTAACGTCAGGTTTAAGATTATTTACAACGTACCTTCCCAGTTTCTGGCTGCTGCCCCCCACATTCCTGAAGTTATTTCCAGTCACCTTCCGCTTCTACGGACGCGCAAGGTCTTGACTCATTCTCTTCCCCCTGCCTGGAATGCATGTCATTCTTCTCATTCTTGGCAAACTCCCTTACCAGTTCTTCAAGGAAAGTCCAGCTCTGACCTTCCATTCTCTTAAAAATTAATTTACTGCTTCCTCCTCTATACTCCTTGGCACTTCATACATGGGGTACTTTATAGTCTTGCTACTTAAACCGTGGTCCTCAACTAATACTAGAGACATCACCTAGGAGCGTGTTAGAAATGCGGACTCTCAGGCTTCGCCCCAGACCTATTGTATCAGAATCTACAATTTAACAGGATCCCCAGGTGATTCCTGTGCAAAAAGAAGTGTGAGAAGCACTGCTGGGCACGGCCTCATGCTAGGCATTGTGATGGGTGGTTTGATGACATTATTTCCTTTGATCCCTTCAGGAGTCCCATGCTCATTATTATTGCCCACAATTTATTGAAGAAGTAAGAGGTTGGTAGTAGCAGAGATGGGATTCAAACCTAGGACCATCTGGCTTAAAAAAAACCTGTGCTTGCCGTATTATACCTATTGTCTCCCTATGACGGGTCTTCACACATAGCATTGTAATTATCTATCCATAGATCTGGCTCCCTGTCCATGTAAGGAAATGCTGCTCTGGGCAAAGTGTCTAGTCTTCAAGGATAAAAACAAGGAAGAATCTTTGTTCTTTCTCACGGTCAACTCCAGTTCTGATAGCAACTTTGGGTAGGATGAGCTTCTTGAGGGAAAGAGTGTACATGAATTTTAAAAATCTAAAGCTTTATTGAGATATAATTCAAGCACTACACAATTAACCCATTTAAAGTGCACAGTTTGGTGGTTTTTAATATATCCACAGAACTGTGCAACCATCACCACTATCAGTTTTCAAACATATCCTCACCCAAAACAAACTGCATGCCCTTCAGCCAGTCACTCTCTGTTTGCCCCCAGCACCCCAACTCTAGGCAACCACGAACCTACCTCTGTCTCTGTAGATTTGTCGATTCTGGATGTGTCACATGGATGGAATGGCACAATAGGTAGCCTTTTGTGACTGGCTTCTTTCACTTAGTCTAATGTTTTAAAAATTCAGCCATGCTGTAGCATGTATCAGTGCTTCCCTTCTCTTTATTTCTGAATAAAATTCCATTGTCTGGATATGATACTTTTTATTTGTCCATTCATCAGTTGATAAGACACTTGAGTTGCTTCCACCTTTGGGCTGTTATAAATAATGCTGTTATGAGCATTGCTGTATAAGTTCTTGTGTGGACATACATTTTCAGTTCTCTGGTTATATACCTAGGAGTAGAATTGCCGGGTCATATGGTAACTCTGTGTTTAAGTATCTGAGGACCTGCCAGACTATTTTCTAAAGGAGCTACATCGGGGCACCTGGGTGGCTCAGTCGTAAAGCGTCTGCCTTTGGCTCAGGTCATGGTCCCAGGGTCCTGGGATCGAGCCCCGCATCGGGCTCCCTGCTCCACGGGAAGCCTGCTTCTCCCTCTCCCACTCCGCCTGCTTGTGTTCCCTCTCTAGCTCTCTCTCTCTGTCAAATAAATAAATAAAATCTTTTAAAAAAATAAAGGAGCTACATCATTTTAAATATTCAGCAGCAGCCATATGGGGATTCCATTTTTTCCACATTCTTGCCGACATTTGTCATTATTTGCCTTTTTAAAAAATTCAATTTATTTAAACTAAAAAGAACTTATCTTTTTTATTATAATCATTCTAGTGAGTATGAAGCGCTATGTCATGGTGGTTTTGATGTGCATTTCCCTGATAATGAATGATATTGAGCATTCTTTCATGTGCTTGTTAGCCATTTGTATAACTTCCTTGGAGAAATGTCTACTCAGATCTTTTGTCCATTTTTGAACTAGGTTATTTTATTTTATTTCTTAATTTAATTTTTTATTTATTTTATTTTTTAAAGATTTTATTTATTTATTTGACAGAGAGAGACACAGCAAGAGAGGGAACACAAGCAGGGGGAGTGGGAGAGGGAGAAGCAGGCTCCCCGCAGAGCAGGGAGCCCAATGTAGGACTCGATCCCAGGACCCTGGGACCATGACCCGAGCCGAAGGCAGTTGCCTAACCAACTGAGCCACCCAGGCGCCCTTAATTTAATTTTTTAATAAGTAGGCTCCATGACCAATGTGGGGCTCAAACTCGTGACCCTGAGATCAAGAGTTGCATGCTCTACTGACTGAACCCGTCAGGGGCCCCTTAATTTTATTCTACTTTAAGTAAACTCTACTCCCAAAGCGGCGTTTGAACTCATGACCCCAAGATCAAGAGTCACACACTGTACTGACTGAGTCAGCCAGGTTCCCCTCCCCTACTTTATTTTTAGTTTTAATTCTAAGTGTTCTCTGTAAGTTATGAGTTGAATTGTGGCCTCCCTTCCCTCCAAAGATATGAAGTCCTAACCCCCAAAGCCTCAGAATGTGAATTTACGGAGATACGGTCTTTACAGCTATAACCAAGTTAAAATGAAGTCTTCAGGTGGGTCCTAATCCAGTTATGACTGGCTTCCTTATAAAAGGGGGGAAACCTGGACACAGACAAGCACACAGGTAGATCATCATATGAAGATGAGGGCAGAGATCAGGATGATATAGCAGAACCTAAGAAACACCAGAGATTGCCAGAAAACACTAGAAGCTAGATGAGAGGCATGGAACATATTCTCCCTCATAGCACGCAGAAGAAACCAGCCTTGCTGATACTTTGATCTCAGACTTCTAGCCTCTAGAACCAGGACACGATACATTTTTGTTGTTGAAACCACTCAGTCCATAGAACTTTGTTATGGCAGCCCCAGGAAACTAGTACACTATATATTCTAGATACAAATCCCTTATCAGATAATATGATTTGAAAATATATTCTCCAATTCTATGGATTGTCTTTTCAGTTTCTTGATAGTATCCTTTGGAGCACAGAAGTTTTTAATTTTCATGAAGTTCAATTTAATTTTTACTCCTTTGCAGGGTTAATTTTCTTTTTAAAGTTTTATTTATTTAAGTAATCTCTACACCCCACATAGGGCTCAAACTCATGACCCCAAGATCAAGAGTCACATGCTCTTCCCATTGAGCCAGCCAGGTGCCCTTGCAGGGTTAATTTTTGAGCCCGGTCTTTGAGGTTTGTTCTGATCCTAGGAAAGGTCTTCTTAGCTGGTTTCTTTCTCTAGTTCTCACTGATAAACTAGCTTGCCTGTGATGTTGTTCATTGGTCTCTTGGAGCCACCAGGAACTTCTTAATGGCCCACCACCATGATTTTCAAGACCTCCCTTAGGCTTGAACTTCCCCACACTTGTTTAAAATAGTCAGTTTTACAAGCAGAGTGCTGGGTTGGGGTGGTAGCCTCTGGTCTGCTCGGTCTTTTGGGGGGTGGAACCTCTAACATACAAGCGGGGAGCTGGGGGAAGAGTGTCGTCACCTCTCAGTGATATTCACCTGGAAATTAGCCTAGGCAACGCGGAGATGTGGGGGATGAGGAATGCTAATGGCCTGCCCTTCCCAAAGAGATATTCTTGACTGAAAACTGGGATAAGCCTCACCTTCTTGATCACACTGGCTTGGAGTGTAGCTTCTGTCACATTGAGTTAGGTGGGAGGGTGAGGTTAAGAATGTGAGGTGGCAGGATGCCTGGGTGGCTCAGTTGTTAAGCATCTGCCTTCGGCTCAGGTCATGATCCCAGGGTTCTGGGATTGAGCCCCACATCGGGCTCCCTGCTCAGTGGGGAGCCTGCTTCTCCCTCTCCCACTCCTGCTTGTGTTCCCTCTCTCGCTGTCTTTCTCTGTCAAATAAATAAATAAAATCTAATAAAAAAAAAATGTGAGGTGGCTTAAGTGCTACCGACTCTGTCTGTTCTTACTAAATTTCAGTAGATTTTCTTGAATAAATGTTTCTTCACTTACTATATGCCCTTAGGGCAATTTCTAGAGACTTTAAATGGTTTGTTTTCTTTTTTTTTTTTTTAAATCATTTCACCAGTTACAGTTGTTTTGCTGGGGTGTGGGTCCATAAAACTCTTCACACCACTATTCTGGGAGTAATTTATAACATTTTGATAAAAACAGGATCATTGTAGCTGTGGGGGTAGGGTTAATAGGTGGGGGGTAGGGATATCAGTAGCAGAATAAGTCAGGAATAGAAGATTGGGTAGCAATCAATTAAGACTTCCAGTTAGCCTAACAAAAGAGGGCAATAGCTGTAAACCAAACTGGGGACCACTAAAAAATTTTGGAGGCTTTGAAACTTCCCTATTCCTTTGTTTTTTGGCATACCCCTCATGCTTCCCATAGTGATTATCAATAAAATAAATATTCATTACCTACTCTGTACCAGGCACTTTGTCAGGTCCTAGGAATAGAGTTAGGTTAATAAGACAGACTTGGTCCTTGCCCTCAAGGAATGAAGAATAAATCCGTTCGGAAATCGGAAAGGCTTTATAGAAGAGGCAGCATTTGAGTTGGACTCGGAAGCAAGGAAAGGGTTGCTCCAAACCTAAATTTAGACAGAAACCCAAAACCTAATAATAAGGTCAGGGGAAGTCACTGTTATGTACGATGCTATGAAATCATTAGGAATATAATTTAACATGTATTGATGAGATTTTCCAGTTCTAGGCATATTCAAAATAGGTCATTTGTCACTGGCGCTCTACCTTCTCTCTCTTTTCACTTTTCAGTGACCTGGGGCTTTCCGATACTATCCACTAAGGCTTCTTAGTCCAGCTCGTCCTTTCCCTTGGACTGGATTCTTGGCTAGATCCTTGGATTTCACCAAATAAGAAATGGTTCCTGATTTTAAAGAGTCCATAACCTGGGAGAGGGAGGTAAAGAGTCAAATAAACAGAAAAGTACCATGACAGAGGTATATAAAGGGGGTAATTGGGATACGCAAGAACTCATCTAACTCAGACTGGGGTGGGAAGAGAGTGGTCATGGGATTTCCCCCAAGAAGATGAATTCTAAACTCTTTCAGAGAATGGGAGAGATAGCTGAAGGTCATGTATTCCAGAAGAAGAAAGCCAAGGCACAGAGATTGGTAAATCCATGAAGCATTCCACTCCCCTGCCTCCCCTCCAAGATTTGGGGAATTCCATATTGTATTTATTTTGGCAAGAAGCAAAGCCTTCCTCTCCCTAAAGAATTCAGATCTCTCTCCCTGGCCCTTAGCAACCAGTAGGTATATGAACTAGTGTCAATCAATTGATTGTTTCCACCAGGGATTTCAATCAAGGAGTAAATGAGGTAAAGATAAATTCATTAGCAGTTATGGTGGATCGGCAGGGATGTTCCATTCAGATTGTTTCCACTTAAAGATCACTGTTGTGTGTCCTTCTTCATGGCTCTTTTCTGCCTGTTTTCCAGGTCTGATACTTGGCTCTCTCATCAGTTCTGTGAGCCTTTACTGCCTTCCAATAAATTCCTTATTCAGATATATTTGGTTTCAGTCACATGCCAGCTTTGATCTTAGGCAAACCATTTGGGAGGCTCTTCCACACAAGAGATGATGAAGGCCTGAACTAAGACATTGGGAGGGAGAATGGAAAGATAGCTAGACGGAGGGACAGATAGATAGATAGGCAGATTTAGATATCAAAGAGGAAGAATTCCAAGCACAAGGTAGATACTCAATATATATTCAAATGCATGATTGAATAACAGAAAAAAATTACTTCTGGATTTCTGTCTTCGAGAAGAGATTTTGTTGCTATTTGTTGCAGAAGAGAGAATACAAGATAAGTGAGTGTTTTTGGAGAAAGAGATTCTAGAGTTTCAGGTGCCAGTAGTCCCATATTAAAGACTAAGGCAGAAATTTCTAAAAGACATTTGGATACAAGCAGGAGCACCTTTTTGGTGCAGTTGGTGGAGCAGGCAACTCTTGATCTTGGAGTGGTTAGTTTAAGCCCCGTGGTGGCTGTAGAGCTTACTTAAAAAATATTAAATTAAAAAAAAAAGACATTTGGATACAAGAATATTGACTGAATATTTATATTTAGGAGTCTTCAAATACAGTTATAACTGGAGCCGAAGAAGTGGATAAATTACCCAGGATAATGGCAGAAATCAAAATTAAGAGCAAGACTGTGAGTCGGATGTCAAATTTGCTATCAACAACATGGTGAATGGTAGGTATATGGAAGCCACAAGATGAGAAGTGAAAAATGCAACAAACCAGGGCATTAGTGGGCGCCTGGCTTGCTTATTCAGTAAAGCATGCAGCTCTTGATCTCAGGGTTATGAGTTTAAGCCCCATATTGGGTGTGGAGCCTACTTAAAAACCAAAAAACCCCCCCAAAAACCACAACCAAAGAAACCCAGGGCATTAGTGCAATGTTTCCTTGTCTTAGCAAGCAGCCCTACCCTGATTGCTATGCAGTTCCTCACTTGACAGAAAGCTTCTGGAGGACAGGGTCTATCTCATTTGATGTATTAATCCCATGGCACCTTGTTCAGTGCTTGGCACAATTGGAAAGAAGAGACCATAAAATCTCTTTACTCTGAAAATTGATGATTCTTTATTCCTATTTACACAGTTCTCGGTAACTGGAATGCCTGTAACTTCCTCTATCACACTATATAGAATTTATCTGTTCACATGTCCGCTTCCCTTATCAATCTATAAACCTTAAGAACAGGGACTGTAACATTCATCATTGCAATGCCAGTAGGAAACATTCTGCCTGATCCACATCAAGGACTTCAATGCTTGCCAAATAAATGAATAAATAAACAAATGAAATCTCTAAACTATTAATTACTACCATTCCTGATGAAGCACCATTGCCATGAACAGTGCTGAGTGCTTTTACGTTCTAATTTAATCCTCAAACCAAGCCTAAGTGGGAAGGGGGAAACTGAAACTCAGAAAGGTTAAATATCTTACCCAAAGACGTATAGGTAGTAAATGTTAAAGCTGGCATTTGTAAACAGTTGACTTTTTAAAAAAAATATTATTTATTTATTTATTTGAGAGAGAGTGAGTGACAGAGAGCACACGCAGGGGGAGCAGCAGAGGGAGAGGGAGAAGTAGGCTCCCCCCTGAGCAGGGAGCCCGATGCAGGGCTCGATCCCAGGACCCTGAGATCATGACCTGAGCCGAAGGCAGACGCTTAATGACTGAGCCACCCAGGTGCCTATAAACAGTTGATTTTAAAACCTATTTTCACGGGGCGTCTGGGTGGCTCAGTTAAGCATCTGCCTTCGGCTTGGGTCATGATTCCAGGGTCCTGGGATCAAGCCCGGCATGGGGCTCCCTGATTGGCGGGAAGCCTGCTTCTCCCTCTCCCACTCCCCCTGCTTGTGTTCCTGCTCTCGCGGTTTCTCTCTGTCAAATAAATAATATCTTTAAAAAAAATAAAATAAAACCTATTTTCACATTATGTTGCCACCGAGCCTAGTCTAAGTGTGACAACTAGGACTTTTCAGAAAACCAGGATTAGTGGGTGGCTCCACAGTGCTAACTTTATCATTAGGGCAATGATTCCCAAGGGACTTTTTTCTACATAAATCAGTCCTGTGTCCTCTGAGAAGATGAGATCAAATATGCAAAGATTTTAATGAAGACATGCAAGGAAATGCTCTGTGAGGGAAAACATGGGGAGAGAGCCGTTAGATGCTAAAAGCAAGTGCAGGGAAGAGGGAAAGAAGGTTGGATAGAAACATCCTGCATTACCATGTAATCTAATGAAGGCCGGACAAATTAGAATGGGAGGCATGGAGCCAAAATTCACCATCAGGAAAGACCTGTCTCGGGGCACCTGGGTGGCTCAGTTGGTTAGGTGTTGGACTCTTGATTTCCGCTCAGGTCATGATCTCAGGGTTGTGAGATCGAGACCCGTGTCGGGCTCCATGCTGAGTAGGGAACCTGCGTAAGATTCTCTCTCTTCTTCTGCCCATCACCCCCCACCCCTCTTAAAAAAAAAAGAAGAAGAAGGAGGAGAAGAAGAAGGAAAAGAAGGAGAAGAAGGAGAGAAAAGAAACGAAAAGGAGAGACCTATCTTTCGGGAACACATGTGCCTTAAGTAGCCCTGCCACATGGCATTGGCTGGGAGCAGCTGGTGGGATGCGTGGCCTCCGTGCAAATGCGAGATGGACTTCAAAGCCAGCAGCTGGGGCATTATTTGGCCAGTTATGCTCCCTGTAGTTGGAGGCTGGCCAGGCCCATTTCCATGGCTGCCATACCATACTCGAAAGCTTTCTGAAGCGTTGCTTTTGCTTTCTCTTTTGTTTTACCTCTTCTGTTGTACACGTGTGGACACTGAATTCCTATAAAGCCCTACCATCTTTGGTATCATCCACCAAATCCCAGTAGGATGGAGAGTGTGTGTGAACAAATAAATTTGATTTTCTTTCTTCCTTCCTTTTCCTTCCTTCCTTCCTTCGAGAGAGAGAGAGAGAGTGTGTGTGCGAGAGTGGGAGGAGGGGCAGAGGGAGAGAATCTGATGGCAGAGCCTGACTTGGGGTTCGATTCCATGATCCATGAGATCATGACCTGAGCTGAAACCAAGTTGAGGCTTAACCAACTGCACCACCCAGGCACCCCTCCATGTGATCTTTTAAAATCTCCTTTTCTTCTTCCATTTGGACAAGATGCCTCCCTTTACTGTACTTTCTCTAAATAAAAGGGTATCAGTGCTCAAAGCCTGGACTCTTTGGACTGATTCCTCTTTAGCGCTTTGGTTGCAGTACATATGTACTGATTATTATGTTTATCAAACTATGACTCAAAAATCCTGTTTTAAGGTCTATTCTGAACAGGCTCTTGTATTGCCATAAAAAACAGAATTGGTGCTTTTTTACCCACTAAAACATTAAGTCCCTCTGTGCTTTGTGAGTCTTAATTTATAAAGGTGACTGAGTGACAATACAAAGAGGTCAGTGCCATTGAGATTAAAGTTTAATGTTACTCATGGTTCCTCCATGTCATGCAGGGCCACAGAGAAAGCACCATTGTCAGGAGGCAAAAAGAAATGAGGGGAGAGCATATGCTAGAGCTTTTATTGGCGTTTCCATGAGGAAGTCAAGGCAGGACAGGGTGTACAGTTTAAGACTGGCTAGTTTTAATAATTCCGGCAGGCTTCAGGACAGAGGAACTGTTCACAGTTGTCTGGTACCTGGCCCTGGAGTGATTCAGGGTAGGGAAAATATTGGCTTGGTGTGTGAGAGTTAAAGGAGGTGGCTGGGGGTATGGACGAAAGATTGTTTGATTTATATATGAAACGTAGGTTCACTGACAAGTTGGTTACTGTTTCCAGGAATTAGCTAGTTTTAGGAAGGGCAGTTTCTCCCAGCAAAGTTCCCCCAAGATGTCAAAACGTTATATAATATAAACAAAAAATAAAGGCCTCAACAAAATTAGGAGGAAAACCATGCCTTTTGATTTTCTGAATCTCCATCAATGGTTAATATCAGAGAAGCAGAAGGCAGGTTTAGCCCATTTTTTTCCTCGTTCTATTAAGAGTGCAGGTGATTTTTTTCCTTAAAGTAAGCTCTACCTGGGGCACCTGGGTGGCTCAGTTGGTTAAGTGTCTGCCTTCAGCTCAGGTCATGATCCCAGGGTCCTGGGATTGAGCCCTGAGTCATGCTCCCTGCTTAGCAGGGGAGTCTGCTTCTCCCTCTCTCTCTGCCCCCACCACCACCCCCTGCTTGTGCTCTCAAATAAATAAAATCTTTAAAAAAAAAATAAAGTAAGCTCTTTATGTTTTACGTGGGGCTTGAACTCAACAACCCTGAGATCAAGAGTCACATGCTCTACCTATTGAGCCAGCCAGGTGCCTCAAGAGTGCAGGTGATTTTTAAAGATAAAATTGAAATTACAAGAGGCTTCTATTCCTTAACCATTGTCCATGGTTTTCCAATTTTAAGCTAACAAATACTTTTTATTTTTTCAACTCCTTCCCTACTTTTACGTATTGCATTTTTGTCCTAAACTAGCTGTATGGACAAGGAGCCAACATTTATGTTCTCCTCTTCCGTGCCAGAACTATTCACCCTTTAACACACATCCCCTTAGCTCATCTCCTTACAACAAGCCTGTGAAGTGGGGATGATGACCTGTCCTAGAATAAGGAAAGTATGGTTCAGGGGTTAAATGGCTTTATGGTAGAGCACTGGTTGGAATCAGTTCTGATGAAGCCCATGCACTTTCCAGGTGTTGCTACAAAGGAATTGAGTCAAAGGAAAAATTGTTAGCATTTATTATTTAAGAAGCACTCTAACTTGCCATTTTTATGGCACAATTTAAAAACTAAGCATAAAAAGCTAAGCCACATGCTTCTATAACGTATTTGTATCTTTTCAAAATTTTACTTTTGTTAATGTAAAATCAGACATTGCCTCTCCCATAAATAATATGCCCTCTCTTTGACATCTGAAAGAAAATTTCTTAAGTTCTTTACTCTTAATATCACTACAGGGGTACTTTTGAGAGTCAAATCAAAGAACGCTAGAGTACACGTTATGGGTAACTTTCTGGTAATTAAAATTTATTTTGTGGATAGGTAACACTTCCATGTGGTTCAGACTAAAACATTGATTATATGCATATTTATACATAATTACATACAATTATATAATGAGTATGCAGTGGTGTTTCCTTTTTACTTGCTCCTCAGCCACCGTATTTCTTCATATACACCAATGTTTTAGTTTATTCTTCTAGTTACTTTATGGACAATACCAGTAATTATGCACATATATTAATATGAATTTTCCTCCATCCCTTTTTTTTGCACAACCATTTGGATGTATTTATGTTATTTACTTACTTGACAGAGAGAGAGACAGAGAGGGAATACAAGCAGGGGGAGCAGGAGAGGGAGAAGCAGGCTTCCCACTGAGCAGGGAGCCCTGAGTGGGGCTCCATCCCAGGATCACGACCCGAGCCAAAGGCAGACACCCAACGACTGAGCCACCCAGGCACCCCTCATTTGGATGTATTTAAAATAAAACAAAACAACAAGTTTTTGGTAAACAAAATTTAATACAACTGTATAGTCAAATAATAATGGTTAAAGGACATTTTATTAGATACAACTTTAAAAAAATTAAACTATGCACAAACTATATCTAAACAAGACATTAAGTATTACTGTGCTACAACCAAATTGAGAACAAATGACAAAGCACTTTTTTTCACTGTGAATTCTTGGAGCCTCTCACTGAAAGCAAATGACATTTGGCTGCCATAGGTCTATACAAGTTGTAAAGCATATTATGCTTTTTTTCAACTCTATAACTGTTGTCTTAGCTCCAGAAATTCTCAATAATTTAAATAAAGAAACTGGGAGCGGGGAGGGATGATGGGGACAGCAAGAGTAAGAACTTTTTCAGGAAATATAAAAGACTATAGAAGGAAAAAAATTGTACATAAGGATGGAACAAAAATAAGTACATTTACTTTTCTGACATTAGATGTAGATATTGCAAATGATGTTTTCAAACGTTTAATCAATGTTAGATGTTTGTCTGAATATCTTAGAAAGCACCTTGGTAACAAAAACAAAACCCTCAAATATAATAAAACTCCAAACAGTCAACAACATTTCTTAATATTCTCATTCTGCCAAGCAACCACGTGGTGCTTATTAAAAAATTTAAGAAGGGGAGTTTACTTACTCTGTAGGAAACCAATATGAAACTCATCTAAGGTAAGCTTCATTTAGTATGAAAACAAAAGTTGAAATAGCACTAGAGAACTTAAGGCACATAAACAAATTCAGATGCAGTTATTTTGAAAACATTAGAACAAATTCTTTTTCTTTGGAACAATATATAAAATAAGTTATATGACTACTGCTGTTTTAAAAAAATTATTTATGATGATCATCTTTAGCACTAAGTAAATTTAATATCTAAGGCAATCACACAAATGTAACACAGTCATAAAAAACATTAAAAAATGTCTGAAGTATGTTGAAAATGTCTCTGGAATTATCAGTTCACACTCTGGCTCAAGTGGTTTCTGATGTCTAGCATTAGATGTGACAGTAAGTAGAGCTACCTAGTCAAACCTACTTAAAGGCCAACCAAATTGCCCCCATTCTGGTTACCTGATATGGCGAATTTGTTTATTTAACTAAAAAGAATAATGGGGTGAGGTGATGTAAACCTGGCTTTCAATATAATGCACAAGAAATTCTAGTAAGGCCAAAATTATGTTGAGGTTAACTGGGGTCTTGAGTTTAGTAAAATAAAGGCTTCCATAGGAAACCTTTAAGAGACATTATCTTATCACTTGGCACCACATAAATAGCTATCTCTTCTCTTTGAAAATACACTCTGGAGATGTCTTTTCCACATATAAATCTCAAGACACGAAAGGCACACACAACAATTCAAACCCTCTCTTTTCATGTTTGGGTTCTCACAGCAATTCTTTTTTTAAAAAAATCTATTGCCATATCCAGACAACAGGAAAAAAAAAAAATACACACCTGGTTTGCGTATTGACAAAAGTAGTGTAACTGAACCTTTGTCTTTCCTGAGTTTCACAAGGGTATATGACAGTAGAGAGACAAACAATTCGTATTCACTAAGAGAAAATGTATCAGTCCACAAAACATTTTCATCTTTCTAAATATAAAAGAATGAATGTTCAACCACCACCTGTGTGAAGCCCCTTTACCGAATTAAATTTACTCTAGGATCATGAAGTTTATATAGTTATGGCACTTTAAACACCCCAAATAGGCAAAAATGACAAGTTAATACCCTCCCTGAATATTTACATCATTTTTTTCTTACCACCTGGTTTAAATGGAGTAAATATATTTCAGTCATCTAGGG
This sequence comes from Leptonychotes weddellii, assembly GCF_054177405.1. Taxonomy (NCBI): domain Eukaryota; kingdom Metazoa; phylum Chordata; class Mammalia; order Carnivora; family Phocidae; genus Leptonychotes; species Leptonychotes weddellii. The sequence continues at coordinate 118,203,831 of NC_138369.1, read as the reverse complement.
AAACAAAAGGTCACTGAAGATTCAATAAGCTATTTCATACCTGTGCAGTAGTCAGTGGGAAGATTAAATTTGAAAACAAAGGTCTACTGTTGTAAATTTAGACCACTCATCAATAGGAAAACACACGTTCATGAACAAAAAACAACTATACTTTCCTGTTAATCCACAAAACATACACTTGAATTCCTTTTCCCACCGAGATATCACAGATGGGTTTAGCAAACTTGTTTCTACCTCCAATTTGTTTTCTGATCTCATGAAAATTTATGTATTACATAGATTCTGACTGTATACAAGTCATTATACTAATACTCATGTACTTTCAAACTTTTTTTAAGAATCTCTACACCCAATGTGGGGCTCAAACTCATGACCCCAAGATCAAGAGTCACATACTCTACTGACTGAGCCAGCCAGGTGCCCCTCATCATGTACTTTCAAATGTAAAAGAGTATTATAGAAATGTCCCAATAAAAAAAATCTTCCGGAAATGAATTTAATGAAGTCAACCAATTCTTACTTTCTGATCATCACAAACTGATCAAATTCTTGGTGTTTGTATATATGTGTGTACATGACCATACTATCTATCTATACATGTATATACATACATACTAACCCAAAGGCTTATATGAGCATCTCCTATCAAAAGGAAATCTGTCAACTATGTGATGACAGTATGAATATAATCTGACACAATTTGGTTGATGAATCCCTTTTGGTATACTAATTATACCCTAAAATTCTTTTATCAATGCTAACACCATTACTTATCAACAATCAGTAAAGGAAGATAAATAGTTAAAGGATATTAAAATACCAGTTGAGTAATTTCAAAAATTGTTAATTTCATAGGATTCAAGCTAAGTTTTTGGTGGCTTAATTCATGTAGCTTTAAATTATGTAGAAAAAAATTAAACAATATTGTCATGAGGTCTATGTTTAAACAAATTGTTTTATAGGATTTCATTTCAAATTTAGTACAATAAACACATGGATATTAAAAATAAATGTATAAAGAAATACAAGTAAATACTTAATACTTTTACAATAGACAAAAGTACTACAATACAAGTGATCTTGAGAAAGTTTGTGTGTGAAGTGTCTGTATTTATGGATGGGCATGATCTTACAAATACACATGAAAATAACAAGTGTCATTTGTATAATCCTCAGCATTTACAAAACACTTTTCTCATACATTATCTCATCTACCGCAAAGAATCTCTGAACTAAATAGGTTCCATTATCTAGAAAAGGTATATTGCAGATGTTTACTTTAGAATTAAAACAAGTATCCCAATTGTATTTACAATGGTCTTTCAACTAAAATGATAGAAAATTATTTCCTGAATTGCTCTGACAATTATCAGAAAAAGGTACATATCATTTCCAAATTATGATTCGAAAAATTTAATTCCCTAAACATTTATAAGATCTTTAGAATTTTCCTCAGAATTCAGATTCCAGCTAAATTGGCGTTCATGCCATATAGTTTTTAGAAATCTCTGTATCCTTCTAAGATGAGAAAACAAAATGGTTTATCTATGTTAGGTTTTTTTTATTACTAACTTGGTTTTAACAGAAATCTGGTGGCACTATAATCACACATTTGCATCATTTCTCCTGTGACAAGGAGTATATAATTATGATGTGAGACAACAATAGTGCCTGGGCAGTCGAAACCCAGCAGGCTACCTGGTACATCCCTGGAATATCCCTAAAATGTGGTAAATTATATGTTCACCCAGGAATAACAGTAATCACTTATACTACAGTTCCTGCCATTCCATTTGCCTTAGAAAAAATTTTACATTCCTCTCTGAAAACCAGTAAGCTTATAAACTGGAGTTGAAAAACCTAGACAAAGGCAATTTGTTGTAGAGAAGCTTGAGCATGTTGACCAGGATTTTCCACAATTGGTACCAACTGAAAGATTTATCTTAAAAGACTGCGAATACCACTGTTAGTTTTTTTGGATAGCTAAAAAATGGACCCACTGATAGGTGGTCCCTGCTTTATCCTTTAAAGGCAACTCAAGAGTGGAGACTCCAGCATTTTTCCTGTTCACAGGAAAGGAGGATAACCAGGGAAGAGGTCCTCACCCAAAGCACCATACTAATGAAGTCAAACCCTACTGGGCTAGGGAGAAAACCTGTCCTTGTTTTCCACAAAATAATATCACAAAATGGATTTCGACTCTCTTGCCAGGTTCAAGAAAAGGTGCTTCCTTAGAGGATTTAGAGATGATACATAAGTACTTTGAGAGCCACAGTGGGTCGTTTTTCCCTTCAATGGTCTTACATAATTTTTTCTTAGGAATTAACCTATAATTTTAATTAGTGCATTTTAGGGGCACTTGCTTTTCTATCTCCTACCCAATGTTCTTCCAAAAATACGTTTAATATAAGCAATTCTAAGAAGTCATGATAATTCAGTATTTTATGATACTCAAATTGTTGTCATTACATTTTTATCAATTACTGAAAAAAAAACCTTCAATAAAATTAATCAGTTTGGATATATTTTTAGTGAAAAAGATTTTTTAAACTGACTTCCTCTCTTTGTAAGCATTCTAAGCATTATGTGAGTCAACCTAAATGAAACCTAAGTCATGCAATTTTCTATACATGTATGACAAAATAAGGAACATACAGGCTTACAGATAAACATATATAAATGGAGAAACCATTCACAAGTTCCTAAAAGTTACACAGGCAGACATTATTTCCTACTCCACATGAGTTTCTTACAAATACTTACAAAGGTACACTCTCAAAACCCAAGCAATAACCACTATTACTTTCAACAACAACAAATTTTTTTTCCCAATTACAGGAAAGGCTTTATTACAGTTTGAAAGATTGATACTTCAGGGGGAAAGGCACCACAATTACTATTTTTACTTTTTTGTGTACATGGCACAAAGGAGATATGTCAAGTTCCCACTCTGGAGTTCTTAGAGCCTCTCATCTTGGATCAGTGTGGCTTCTTGGGTGAGGTATCCTGGCTTTAGAGCTTAAAGCATTTTTCATTGTATCTATGTATAGTCACACAGCCGTGATAGGACACTGGCCTGGGCATTGCGGCCACCCCTGTGATGATACTTGTTGCAGGGTCATAACAGAGAATAGTGTCTGTGGCTTCTCCGTTTTCCCGTCTTCCACCCAGGATATATATTTTACCATTACACACAGACATACCACAGTTTTCCTGTTGAACCAAATACATAAAAAAAAAAAAAAAAAAAATTAACTCTTGAAGGTAAGGGATTTGGTAGCAAACTGAAAAGTAAAATAAGACCTGCTTTAACAGACAAAGAAGTCATGAAATAAGCTCCCTTTTGCCTAACTCCTGCTCTATGTGTGAGTGCTAGATAATTGTGCATGAATGAAATGTTAAAATAAAATATATGTTATGATTGGGGCCCAGATGTAGGAGGTGAAGTGGGGGTAGTGGACTGAGAGAAGGGTTTTAACTTAACAGTAGTTGAACAAAAATATTTTCGGAGAGTGTGGCTTGCGTCTCCTATTACAGGGAGGTCCTTTATTACAGCAAGTGGCTATTACATGGCCAAGGTGTAGGAACATTAATCATTATGTGGGATTACCCACAAGTTGAATGAATGAATGAGAGGAAGACTTATAAACAAATTAACAAAGCACTGTTATAGGGGCTTGGCTGGGATATAGAAACTCCCCAAATAATATTTTAACTTTGTACACAATGGGATTTTTAGCTGAATTTTACTCTTTTCTGTCAATACATAATTACTATAAAAAACAAATATTCTTGCAAGGATGAGAGTGATCCTTCCAAGAAAGGACACTAAAATTGTCTCCCTATTTCATGGATCTGGTTATGCTGCAGGTCAAATATTCTATTTACATTACTTTAATTTTTCAATTACTTTAATTCAGAAAGTTATTACATATTACTATCATCCTGTTTCTATATAACTAATGAGATAGGTTCTACCAATCAGTACAATAAACATTTTTACTTGACAAGATTTGCTGTGTATGTAGGGTTTTGCTCTTTTTTAAGATTTTATTTATTTATTTGAAAGAGAGAGAGCATGAGCAGGTGGAGGGGAGCAGAGGGAGAGGGAGAAGCAGACTCCTGGCTGAGCAGGGAACCTGACGTGGGGCTTGATCCCAGGACCCTGAGATCAGTGAAGGCAGAGGCTTAACAGACTGAGCCATCTAGGTGCCCCTAAGTTTTGCTCTTACAGAAGAAATTAAATCTTGGTAGACTTACATAATAGAAGATAATATCTTCAGGTCTAAATTCGTGAGTACTTAAAAATACCTATATTAGAGTTTACACATACCCAGAATAACCTGGCCCATTATCATTAGTGAACGACAAACTTTTATCTAGAATATCACCCATGAATTGTACCAATTATGTGCCAAAGTACAACATTTTTCATCTAAAGCACAGGGAGCTCTTTCTATAAATTCTAAAAGTTCTGAATACAATAAAAAACAATATCATCCTCAGTTTTCAGATAGAACCTAGCCTATAGTATTGAACCTTACAGTCACTTTAATGGTGATTCTTAAACTATATAATTACAGGATCTTATTACAATGTCATTTCAGGTAGGGGCGCCTGGGTGGCTCAGTCGTTGAGCGTCTGCCTTCGGCTCAGGTCATGATCCCGGGGTCCTGGGATCGAGCCCCGCATCGGGCTCCCTGCTCCGCAGGAAGCCTGCTTCTCCCTCTCCCGCTCCCCCTGCTTGTGTTCCCTCTCTAGCTGTGTCTCTGTCAAATAAATAAATAAAATCTTAAAAAACAAAAACAAAAACAAAAAACAATGTCATTTCAGGTAATAATGCTCAGAAATAAATGAAGCAAGCAACCTTGAAATCAGTTATTCCTTCAGATCAGGAAATTACTTGTATCAGATATAGTAACTTATTTCATTCTATTAGAATCTCAAGAGTAATGACAGCTAGTAAGAAAAATAATTTATTGGGGCGCCTCAGTGGCTCAGTCGGTAAGCATCTGCCTTCAGCTCAGGTCACGATCCCAGGGTTCTGGGCAGCAGAGAGCCTGCTTCTCCCTCTCCCTCTGCTGCTCCCTCTGCTTGTATGCTCTCTCTCTCTGTGTCAAATAAATAAAGTCTTAAAAAAAGAGAAAAATATTTTAATTCATGAAGTTTTTTTTTTTAAAGATTTTATTTTATTTTATTTTTTTTAAAGATTTTTAAAATTTATTTATTAGAGAGGGAGAGAGTGAGAGAGAGAGTGCAAGAGGGGGTAGGGTTAGAGGGAGAAGCAGACTCCCCGCCAAGCAGGGAGCCCGATGTGGGACTCGATCCCGGGACTCCGGGATCATGACCTGAGCCGAAGGCAGTCGCTTAACCAACTGAGCCACCCAGGCGCCCAAGATTTTATTTTTTTAAGTAATCTCTACACCCAACCTGGGGCTCAAATTCACAACCCGGAGATCAAGAGTTGCATGCTCTCCTGACTGAGCCAGGCAGGTGCCCCAATACATGAAGTTTTAATGTTATTTTTCAAGACTGGAATGAAACAGATCCTAATATTAAAAAAAAACCCCTCCCCTTAATTATTATTTTTTATAACGCTTAATGCTTAAATGTTAAAATTCCAACTTAGAGTCAGATTTTTTTCATTTATTATTCTAAACTTTAATGACATTTTAAATCCCTGGGCTACTGAAGAGGGATTGAAAAAACTTCATCATGGACCTAAAAAAAAATTCCACAATTTTTCAAAGGATGTTCCTGACAAGAGTTAAAAAGCAAAATATGTTTAAAATAGCAAGTTGTGGCTTTTAGGAACTATGGAGAGTCAAGAGGCATGGAAATGGTAAGGGACAGAAAGAGAAAAAGGCTGCATTAGGTCCATTAGATCTGCAAAACAAAGAGCTCATTTTTTCAGCGTTTTTGCCACTTAATATTCTAAACATTTAAAAGAAGTTTGACTCAGGGGCGCCTGGGTGGCTCAGTCATTAAACATCTGCCTTCAGCTCAGGTCATGATCCCAGGATCCTGGGATCGAGCCCTGCATGGGGCTCCCTGCTCAGCAGGAAGCCTGCTTCTCCTTCTCCCACTCCCCCTGCTTGTGTTCCCTCTCTCATTGTGTCTCTCTCTGTCAAATAAATAAAATCTTAAAAAAAAAAAAAAATAAAAAAAGTTTGACTCAACTGTCTAATATGAAATTACAGTTGATTTTTCCTTTTTCATTGATTAGCATTAAATGGTAGGCAAACACAGATAGTTCAAAAATTACCAATCAATAACATTTACAAAGATATGAAGATTTTTAAAAAGATTTTATTTATTTATTTGACAGAGAGAGAGAGAAGACAGTACAAGCAGGGGGAGCATCAGAGGGAGAGGGAGAAGCAGGCTCTCTGCTGAGCAGGGAGCCCCACACGGGGCTTGATCCCAGAACCCTGGAATCATAACCTGAGCTGAAGGCAGACGCTTAACCAACTGAGCCTCCCAGGCACCCCTAACAAAGATATACTTAGAGGTACTGGTAGTAAGAATGAACTGAGGAGAAAAGATAATCCCAGAAATCTCAGTGTTTTTTGTTTCAAGAGATTTGACGTAGAATATTTAATTTGGACTTCAATGATTTGTCTTTGTCATAATATACTTTTTTTTAAAAAAGATTTTATTTATTTGACAGAGAGGAAGACCGCAAGAGAGGGAACATAAGCAGGGCGAGTGGGAGAGGGAGAAGCAGGCTTCCCGCTGAGCAGGGAGCCCGATGCAGGGCTCGATCCCAGGTTTATGACCCTGGGATCATGACCTGAGCCGAAGGGAGACGCTTCAGGACTGAGCCACCCAGGCACCCCGTGATTTAATATACTTCTGAGCTAAATGTTTTTTCTTTGAAATTTTCAAAGTCAGTGTTATTCATTAATGAGAAAAAATGTGCCATGTTTGTCCTGTTGTTTTTTCTTAGTTTTATCTCAATCATGTAGTTAGAAACATATTCACTGTATGCCCTGCATTATACTAGATGCTGGAAATTATCTTCCTAAATTATCATTTTCTATAGTATAGCCAAGTTCTGAATGAACAGTACTTCTTGGCAAAAATGCATTACACCTTATTTATTTTAAATATTTTATTTATTTATTTGACAGAGAGAGACATAGAGAGAGCAGGAACACTAGCAGGGGGAGTAGGAGAGGGAGAAGCAGGCCTCCCCCCAAGCAGGAAGCCCGATGTGGGGCTCAATCCCAGGACCCTGGGACCATGACCCGAGCTGAAGGCAGACGCCTAATGACTGAGTCACCCAGGCGCCCCTGCGTTACACTTTAAAATATTCACTATAAGCCAATAAAGATGAGCTTTGATTAAAAAATTTAGAAATTGGGGCATCTGGCTCGCTCAGTTGGTAGATGTGACTCTTGATCTCAGGGTCAGGAGTCCAAGCCCCATGCTGGGGGTAGTTTACTTAAAAAAAATTTAGAAATAAGTGTAAACACTTGTCGCACAGGTGAATGTGACTATAATATGGGTTCTTATATGGTAGGGCACACCCTCACCTCTACAGACCTGGAGATTGTCCTTTCCAGGAAAGGCCACTGAACTAGAGAAATGTGAATCATTTTTACTTAAATGTGATACAAGAGGGATAGAAGATTATATTCCCTCTATACCATGAAGCTGAAGGTCTTATTATGTCCCTTTCATCAGTTGAGGCAATGTTACTTTGAATACATTACTAATTAGAGACTATACCTCAATGTCAAAAACTTTAGAAAAATGGTGTTACATTCAAACCCTACTCATTACCTTTACAGTCTATATCTCTTATGCATCTTGCATTGTAAGACTCTTAAAATTAGGTCCCTTGTTACTGCACTGCCTCATTTGTTAACTTATTCAATAAGTATTTACTGAGCACCAATTAATGCAAGATACATAGAAAATGAGTTAGAAAAAATAGTATTCTCAAGAAGATGGAATTCTGGTATGGAAATAAACATTTATACCCATAACAGAATATTATGACTGCCATAATAGAGGTGTAAGTGGAGTGACATATCAGAAAAGAAGATTAATCCTGAACAGGGAAACTTCAGTTTGTTCTAACTATAAAGTCATCCTTGAAAGAGTAGAATTACAAGTAGAGAAGGTAGAAAAGACATTAGAGTCTGAAAGGACATCATGAACCAAGGCAAGAACACATACGATCTATATAGCAAATGCAATTTTACAGACACTTAATATAATTGGGATAAAGTTGCAGAAAGTGAAGCTGAAAAGGCAAGCAGAGGTCAGACGACAGAAGGCCTAGAATGAAGTGGGGAAACTTGGATTTTATTCAGTATGTTTCCAATCAGAGGAGAGACATAATAAGATTTATGGGAAAATAACTAGTGGCAAAATGGGTGAGAGAAGACATTAAAGAACACTAATTAGAATCCTGTTTTTGTTTAGGGAAGAACTGATAAGAACTTGAACAAAAGCAGGAACCACAGGAATGGAAAAGAACAGGAAAAACTCTGAGGACATAGAACTGATATAATGGATTCAAATTTAGGAGAAAGTGAGGAAAACCTAAGAAATTAAGTCTAGGTATGAAATAATAGAAAAACATATATTGGTCTCTGCCCCCAGTTCCTGATACAGAGCTCCTAAATCCCTTGGAATTTCCTGAGTGATAGGAAAGTCTTTTGTTCTAATGAGGTGATTGTTGGTTGGCTCCTGGATGGGGGGGGCTGCTCACCAAAAGATCAAGCCATAATTAGAATCTTAAAATTTTCATCCCCACTCCCCATTCTCTGGAGAGGGGAAAGGGGCTGGAAATTACCTTAGTAACTACATGATGAAGCCTCCATAAAAATTCCCAAAATACAGGATGTGAACAGCTTCTGGGTTAGTGAACATATCCCTGTGCTGGGAGGGTAGTGCACCTCAACTCCAGGACAGAAGCTCCTGTGCTTGGGACCCTCCGGGGCCTCAGCCTATGTGCCACTTCATCTGTATCCTTTATGATATCCTTTATTATATAATAAACTGATAAACATAAGTATTTCCCTAAGTTCTGTGAGCTGGTCTAGCAAATAATTGAACCCAAGGAGGGGGCTGTGGGAATGTTAATTTATAGCCAGTCAGTCGAAAGTACTGGGGACAAGCTGGAACTAGCGTTTGGCATCTAAAGCAGTGGCAGTCTTGAACTGAGCCCTCAACTTGCGGAATCTGATGCTAACTCCAGGTAGAGAGTGTCAGAACTGAACTGTAAGACATTCAGCTGGAGATGGAGAACTGGTGGGAATAAATCCAGTATCTGGTGCCAGAAGTGTTGTGAGTGTTAGTAAGGAAGCAACAGTTTTTCCATTCACTAGGGTTGTTTGGAAACAGAAAATGTAGGCTTGGGGAAGAAGGTGAATTCTGTTTTAAGTTTGATCTCTTAGGACATCATAAAAAATAACCAAATAGGCAGTTGGAAAATTGAGTCTGGAGCACAAGAGAGAGGCTTTAATGAAGATAAAAGATTTGAAGTCATCAGAACTGGGCAATAAATGTGACCACTCAGGAATAGAGAATAAACTAGGAAGCGGGTAGGGGAAAGAGACTCAAGGAATGCCCATATTGAAGGGTTGACAGAAAAAATAAGAGAATATGGATGAGACTGAGGAGATTATTTGTAATGACCTCTGAGTAGAACTCTAGAGTAGTATATAGGTAGATCCAGATTTCCAGCATTAGAACCATCAAGCATGTTGGTGGTTGGAGGGAGGGTAGAGCCATGAATCAGAGGCTGAGAGAAGGCTTTTTGGGAGGCAGGGGGTGGAGGTGGAGTAGGGGTCTAGGTAGTGTGCACGGATGAGGGAGACCGGAGCCCAGCCATTTCTTTTATAATAAAAACCACAGAAGGAAAGAAAACCAGTTTGGGAGCATTTCTTCTCTTTCAAAATATGTAAGAGATAGGGATAAGGACAGGAGTAGATTCTGAAAGAGGTCAAGGGAAAAAAAACTATCAGCCCAAGTGCAACGGCTGCTTCACCATGGGATGGTACAAAATAAGTTATTTCAATGAAACAACTCCCTGAAATGAGTTCAAAACAGGCATACTATATGCTTTATGTGGCTTTAAAAATTATGAAATAATTCAAGCACACATGAAATACATTAACAGTGAAATTACAGTAAGTATATTTATAATGGCCACGTATTTGGACCCTCCTAGATTGATTTTTTCTTTTGGACTGTTTTATGTCATTACCTGTCGGCTGAATGTATTCTGTACATGCATCCAGTAATCTTCAACTGGATCATAACAATATATTGCCTTGGTCAGTCCACCAGCAACATATATCAAGTTGTTTAAGGATACGGCTGTTATACACCTCTTGGCAATTGGGATAGCTGCACGAAGTAGCCAAGAATTGGTTTCTGGATCATAAGATTGAACCTAGTAATACACAGAAATATTTTATTGAAATTTATAAACAAAAATGCAAATTTACTTAATAAAAAAGTCTACCAATACATAGAAACATGATTAAAAATTAAATCCCATTAACTACATCAATTAATTCACATTAATTCACAGAATTAAGAAAGGTTAGCTTGACAGGGAAATGTCTGATTTATAAAATTCTCAAAAGAAATGCAAATTTATTACTATCAAACAGAATAGAGTAACAAACACAGGTTATTTCCAGGATGAATGGATACTACACTACCAGGATAAGTTTTCTTTACTTACTTCCACTAAACTAACAGTCTAGATTTTTTTTTTAAGATTTATTTATTTTAGAGAGAGAAAGGAGGAGAGAATGCACGTTAGCGGGAGAAGAGGCAGAAACAGAGGGAGAGGGAGAGAGAGAGAATCTCAAGCAGACTCCCTGCTGAGCATGGAGCCCAATGTGCAGCTTGATTTCACAACCCTGAGATCATGACCTGAGCTGAAATCAAGAGTCGGACACTCAACCGACTGAGCCACCCAGGTGCCCCAACAGTCTACATTTTTAAAAAACTGTGTCATATAGGATAACAATGCCTCAATCTGAATACAATTTCTTTATGCTTTTAGGAAGTCCTTTCTTCAAAAGAACACAAGTAAACTTCAATTTAGTATACTTTGAATTATCACAAATTCTGAATTCTAAAAATGTAACATTTGACCACATTATATTAAAGTTTAATTAAATAATTGATTGGGCACCTGGGTGGCTCAGTCGGTTAGGTGTCTAACTCTTGGTTTCAGCTCAGGTCATGATCTCAGGGCTGTGAGATGGAGCCCCGCACCAGGCTCTGTGCTCAGCACGGAGTCTGCTTGTACCTCTCCCTATGCTCCTCCCTATGTTCTCTCTCTTTCAAATAAATAAAATCTTTAGAAAAATAAATAATTGATTGACAAAATTCAGTAAACAATTGCTAAACAGGTTAGGGATCAGACAATTGTTTCCAGAATAACAGTATTTTCTGAGATGTCAGGAAGGAAATGTTCTTTTGTCCCAGGAATTCGATGAACTGTAGCAACTTTAAGCTGCCCTCTATTGACATTATAGGGGTTTCCTTTCCTCTATTTTGTTCTAAAAAATACTTTTAAAGTATGCAGAAGATGACCCACTTGGAAGCAGTGTAGTTACTGTATCTTACCCTCTGCTAATTCACTTCCCAACTGTGTTTTTTGTCAGTAATTTTTTGATTCTATAGACTATAGCAGTAAAAGGTTTAAAACAATTTATTTAGTATAATATCCCAACGCTGAGATTAGTTTCATTTAAAAAAGATTAGGTAATGCTTTTTACAGAAAATTGGTAGATATATTAGGAGTTCACTTCAGTAACTTGAAACTCAGTGTTTTTCCCCCAAAGTATAAAGTACTAGACAATTTTTAAAAGGTTCCCTCACACTAAGGCACCTTGCTATCTATTTGATAAGCTTTGTGTATTCTTCTTCCCGTATACATCATTGGTAATTTCTGTAAGAGAACATGGCTTACCTTATCAGAACAAGTATTATCATCAGGTCCTCCACCAATCACAAACAATTTGCCTACACAGCTAGTCACGGCAGGAGAACTCACTGCTTCCTTAAGGGGAGCAACTTCAGTCCATCGATTTGAAAAGGAATCATAACATTCTACGCTGCTAAGTCTGTTTTGTCCATCATAGCCTCCAACAACATATACCTATATGCAAAATACATGGAAAAATCCTAATTGTCAAAAGTCTGAATTTTTAACTAGTTGGCTAAGGAGTTAAGGGATCTGTCCCCTTTAAAAAGCCCTTGATAACTATAATTGCAATAAATTTAGCGTAGTTTTTGAAACTTTTATTAGCACCCTCTCACCACCGAGCAGACTTTTTAGACATTTTTTTCATAATAGCACCCTCCAATGAAGTTTTAATACCACAGATATATTGTATATCTGTTTATGTACTGTATGTGTATCTGTGTGCTTTATATATGAAAGAGTATAATTTTTTCACCCCCAAGAACCAATCTTCACACCCTTAAGAGTGATACTGCTCGCACTGAGAATTACATGATTCTTTAATGCTCACACTCATGGATGATGAAAATGTTTGACTATTATAAAGTAATAAAGCTATAAAACTAAAATATTAGATAAGGAATACTAGACTGTAAGATCACTGAGGGCAGTGCCTATCTTGTTTTTCATTTTACTTATCTACTGTGCTTAGCAAAGTACCTGACACATAATGAACTCTATATTATATTCAAAGGGCTTCCACAATATGAGGAAGGCAGACAAATTAGTATCTTTATGTGACAGCTGAACTAATCAACAAGCCATTTATTAAATGACCTATATGCCGATAACCCATTAAGAATCATGAGATACACAAGAAACTTTAACTTAAAAGAGTTTTTTCAGTTTAACATGCACAATTCCTTTATCAACAGTCATTATCAATTCTTCCCTCCATATCTAAATAACTATTAAGTCCCACTGAGTCTTCTTTCATAGCATCTCACATCTGTCCCTTCCTTTTGTTTCCCTTTGCCACTATCCTACTTCAGGATCCATACCATTTTAGACTTCTCAATTAATCTCCTGGTCTCCACTCTTGTGCTCCCTCAACCACAGATTCATCTTCCTAAAATACTTCATCAACTCCTTTTAATAGTTCAACAGCAGATGCCTAAGTGGTCAAGGCCAAACTTCATATACCGACATTCAAGTCTGTCCACAATTTATCTTTCTGTACTCCTCCAAATTTCTTGAGTAGCCAATGCTATTTTGTATTTCAATGTTGCACTTCTCATATTATGTTAAAATGATCTCTTGGTGGGTTTGTTCTCCAAACACTATGAAGTTCAGAGCGGTTAAGTAACTTACTCAAGGGCACCCAGCTGGAAGAGTATATGGAAACTGTGGCACAATGTAGCAATTAAGGGCATGGCTTTGAAGTCAGGAGAGGCAGGGTTCAATATCTAGCATTGCTATGAAATGTAAACCTTGGGCAGTTTACTTACCCTCTGAGAGTCAGTCTTTGTTTCCTCAATAAAAATGTACACAGTAATAGTACCTATCACGTAATTTTGAGGATTAAACTTTTTACCATTCTCCTGCATGCATAAATTAAAAATATATGTTGTGAGCACCAAGATGAAAGGACTCTAGATTAAGAAAATCCTGAACTTTGCTTTGCCCCAGCTTTATCACTTTCTGTGTAACCTTGGGCAAGTGACTGATCTCTTTGAATTAGGTTTCTTTATAAATTGAAAAAGTTACACGAAATTTTCTCTACAATTCCTTCCTACTCTCAGATTCTCTATTCCAAATCATCTTACCTAGGTTTTTTAAATAGAGACCATTTATAAATTTAAATACTTTTATAGGTTTGAATTCAGTTTATATTGTAATTTTTTTAGGGTAACAGTTTCCATGATGTGAGTACTTGCTATGTAAGGTAGGAAAGATTCCTTTCATGTCTTGATTTACTGCTTCTAAGTTTTAAGTAACTTCAAGACAAGTATACTAACATTTGTCAAATAAATTTGTGTTCACCAATCCATACATGATATTTGAGACATAAGTCATATGCATTTGCCTTTGTACTTCCAGGCTAAATAATTACAATTTTTTTAAAGTCAGATCTCTTCTCTTTCCAACCCCTTGAATATTTTAGCTGTTCCTTTCAGTAATATTTTATCATTCTTGAGGCATGGCTACCAAAACTATATATAACATAGTAATTACTGGCAAACTAGTGATTTTGGAAAATATCCAAATAGAATTAGTATTTTATTTAATTTTAATTTTTTTTTTTTAGAATTAGTATTTTATTTCCATTACATCTATCCCAAGGTCCTCATTATTTCACTGACCTTGTTGACAGCAGCAGCACAATAGATCAATATCCTTAGGAATTAACAGTAGCTTTCAAAACTGTGCTTTGAGAAACTCTAATATTCTGTAGTATAGAAATTTCAAGAAGCCTCTATGGGGAAACAGACCAGGGCTGATGAGAGGCTGATTGGGAAGGGTTCCTGCACCATCTCTGTTTCTATTAGAGCAGTTCTGTTTTCTCACTGGTTGCTCTAAAATGTCTCCGCGAGGGCCCAAGAGGCAACAATCTTTTTAGAAGGGGGTATCAGGGAACCAGTCAGAAATACATGTGCAAGCAAGTATGCTGCTTTTATTCAGACTGCTCATTAATTTATGGTAGCTTTGAAGGAGCTAAGAGAGATGGAGGCAAAGAAAAGCTAAAGAGCCCTTGGCATACTGCTGTATTTTTATCTATGTAATGGCTTTTTATATTAGATTTAACTTTTTTAACTTTAAAAAAGAAGGTGTGGCTGCTTTTAAAGTGTTTGGAAACCACTAGTCCACAAGTGTTTCTCAGGTTCCTAAGGACAGAGAATGGTTCAGGACCAACATACATTTATTTATTTATTTTTTTAAGGTAGGTTCCATGACCAGCATGGAACCCAACACGGGGCTTGAACCCTGAGGATGAAGACCTGAGCTGAGATCAAGAGTCGGACGCTTAACCGACGAGCCACTCAAGCGCCCCCCAAATTATATATTTTTAAATATTTATTAGCTGCAGTCAATAATCAATTTTCTTTAAAATATATTGGTGAGGGCGCCTGGGTGGCTCAGTCGGTTAAGCGTCTGCCTTCGGCTCAGGTCATGATCTCAGGGTCCTGGGATCGAGTCCTGCATCGGGCTCCCTGCTCTATGGGGAGCCTGCTTCTCCCTCTCCTCCCCACTTGTGCTCTCTCTCTCACTATTTCTGTCTCTCTCTCTCTCAAATAAATAAAATCTAAAAATAAAAAATAAAAAATAAATAAAAAAATAAAATACATTGGTGAATTTATTTTAACACTATTTTAAATTTGTTTTGTCCCTAACTTGCATAAAGAAAAAAAATAACATCAGTCTAGATAAATATATCTCTGCCTGACTGCCGAAGTCAGTAAAGGGAAAACGATTGCTTGGATTAGACATCGGCCTGTTTTTGTACTTGATGTAACTCCTTTATTTTCCAATGCTTCTTAGGCATTCAGACTCCAATGGAGCATGAAAAGAGAAATGTGCTGCACTGCCACAAATTCCAAATTGGGAGAACAAAGTATCCATTCAAAAGTACAGTGTCAAATTGTTTATACCTTCAGTTTATCTATTGAGGTTAGAAATGGAAGGAAATACAATTTGAATCCAAGATACCCAGACAGTGAGATGAAGGATTCAACTGTGGTATTTATTTTGGAAAAGTGCCAGCAATAGTAGTAAAAAGTGGTTTCTCTTACTTTACCAAGGAGGACAGCCATTTTGTGACGCCATCTGCCTTTATTTAGAGAAGCAACTCTGATCCAAATATTTAGCTGTGAGTTATAAATCCACACATCACG
The DNA here is from genome assembly GCF_054177405.1 of Leptonychotes weddellii. NCBI lineage: Eukaryota > Metazoa > Chordata > Mammalia > Carnivora > Phocidae > Leptonychotes > Leptonychotes weddellii. Next base: position 118,187,991 of record NC_138369.1, on the reverse strand, counting down.
GCCATTGATTCTTCCACCTTTAAATGCAAAACAATGTACACACAATAATATGTATATCACCAAGGGATTTATGCTCAAGGCATAGATATATTATAACATGGGAGTTATTCATCCCATCTAAGAATTTGTGAATTCAGTTCAATAAATGAAAAAGGACCGTCTTAGATCTTAATGGAAACAGTTCTACAGAGCAGATTTAAACTTTGCCGACTGTGATCTTGAGAATTATAGGCCCCAAATAATAAAATGCAGAATATGAATTTTACAAATGTGTAAGACTATTGATTTGAATCAGACATCAGAAGCACCCAAACAACAAAATTTTAAAAAGATTTTTAAAAAATCACCCATTTTTTTCAAAAGCATACCATTGTACAAAATAAAGTGTGTGTTGTTATATTCTTCAACATGTAGTAATAGAGTAACTCGAAAGCTGATAAAATTATTAACCAAATAACAGACTCAAAACCATTGATAATGTAGTTATACTTTGTATAAGTCTGTCATTTTATTGTCTCAGATTTTAGATGTAACATCACATAAAAGAAGTTCAAGTTAAGAATTTTAAGGGAAATCCTATTTCATAAACTTTGGGGAGAATTTCAGAAAACCTGGGTGGACCAGAGATGCTTAATTAATTCTATGAGTAATTTTCACTTTGCATACTTCACTGTGTTCCTTAAAACAAAGCTAACAGGTAAAAGTTCTAAAAATTATACCATATCCTATATGCACTTGAGATCATTTAAAATTTGACAATTAAAGGCATTTTTCTGGTGGATCTTTTATAAATCATTCTGGATCATCTTGAGCCTGCTTTTAAGAGCAAAAAGTCATTCTCAGTTTTATTTGTTGTATAACAAATACTTTCTGCTGAAAGTGGGTATATTCACTTTAATATTTTCTCCTGAGACACTACTATTGTTTAAAACAGCCAAGCTGTGTTCAAATTAAAAGTAGCTACTGTAATAATTCTCTAATTACCTGAAACAAGAATGTCATTCCTTAGAGCACAGACTGCATACTCTGATTTGGTAAATTCTGGAAGCTTAGCCAAAGACTTCCATTCTCCTGTCACAGGATCATAGCACTCAGTGTATGGAAGATTAAATCCTCCAACCCGTTCACAGCCTCCAACGACAACTATCACCTCAGAATAGCCAGTAGACCTAAAATAATTATTATAAGAATGTATAAATAATAAAATACACTCAAGATTGTTGAAAACTCTAAAAACATACCATTAACATAAAGAAAGTAGAACATTATTATAAAGTAAACAGTTAAGTTTATTCTCTGAGCATGTGCCAAATAATACAGGCTGCCAATGACTTTGAGAACATTTGCAAGGGGTTTTAGTGACATCATTTTCCACAGAAAATTTCTATGGGTGTTTTTTTTTCTTTGAGTTTTGCCCTAAAAATTGTAAAGCAGTCCAAAGATCCTACCTAACTCAACTGGAATCCTGGGAATAGTAAGGATGACTTTCAAATGCAGTTTTGCAGTAATTCAGATATGTATAACCATACTAAGGTAAGATAATATAGGAAAATAGTGATTTTTCATCAAATTGCTAGTTTTTTGTTTTTTTTTAAGATTTTATTTATTTATTTATTTAAGAGAAAGAGAGCAAGAGCAGGAGGACGGGCAGAGGGGGAGGGACAAGCAGACTCCTGCTGAGCAGGGAGCCCAATGCAGGGGCTTGACCCCAAGACCCCGAGATCATGATCTGAGCTGAAGTCAGACGCTTACCATACTGAGCCACCCAAGCACCCCATATTGCTAGTTCTAAAAAAACTAATTCATAGTATAATCTAAGTACCCTTTAAAGGAGTGTATGTATTTGTTCGGAATCTATTTTTTAAAATAATTTTTTAAAGTTAAGTACATGAGGGCGCCTGGGTGGCTCAGTTGGTTGGGCGACTGCCTTCGGCTCAGGTCATGATCCTGGAGTCCCGAGATCAAGTCCCACATCGGGCTCCCTGCTCAGCAGGGAGTCTGCTTCTCCCTCTGACCCTCCCCCCTCTCATGTGCTCTCTCTCATTCTCTCTCTCTCAAATAAATAAATAAAATCTTTAAAAAAAAAAAAAAAAGTTAAGTACATGAAAGTAATCCAAATCAAAACACCAAGCAGTCCTTAAAGTGTTAACAGAGTTTATAACAAAGAATGTTAAAGGAAAAAAAGCAAAACAAAAAATTGTACAGAAGGTCTGATCAATACTATGTAAAAACTGTGTCTGGAAAGAATATACCAAAGTGCTAATGATGGTTATCTCTGGATACTGCGGCTTCCTTCTTTCTATCAACACAAATTTTCTTTTTTTTTTTTTTTTAAAGATTTTATTTATTTATTTGAGAGAGAGAATGAGATAGAGAGAGAGAGCATGAGAGGGGATAGGGTCAGAGGACGAAGCAGACTCCCCGCCGAGCAGGGAGCCCGATGCGGGACTCAATCCCGGGACTCCAGGATCACGACCTGAGCCGAAGGCAGTCGCTTAACCAACTGAGCCACCCAGGCGCCCCTATCAACACAAATTTTCAAAATGATAATGAACATGGACTATTTTTAGAGTGGAAAAAAAACAACATTTAGAGCACTAAGAGAATCCTAAGGTTTATGTTATCATGGACTTTTTTTATTTTATAGTTTAAATTTAAGATAGATACAGGAAAAACTAAAAGCTTATTCAAGTTCTTTGTTGTTATTCATAAGGCTCAACAGAAAGTTTGGAATTTTAAAATTATTTGGCTTTTATATTTTTTCACAAATATAACTGAAATGAAAAAGGTCCTGTAACTACATTTTATGGTTGTTATAATTTTGATCTCATGAAGCAAAATGCTAACAATCCCTCTTCTCTTAACTTAAATATGGATGGAAAAAAGACCACATCAGAACACTGATTTGTAGTTTTAGTCAGTATGATGTTTCACAATTACACTAGAAAAAAAAAACAAAATTAAGTAATACTGGTATGTCACTTTAACACAGATACTATTTCTAGCTACATTTACTCATAGCTTTTTCAACTAATAATCATTCACCTGTTCCATGCCAGGCATACTTTTCCATTATAAAATCAGAAAAATATATTGTAGAAAAGAATCCTATTCATAGATGTAATAAAAATTACTTTTAGGAACCCAGCAAATCATATAACCCTAATCTAGTATATAGTTAGACATTATCAGAAGGACTGAAATATTATCAATACTATTTTCCAAATAATTCTAAAATGAAACTATTAAAGTAAATACAGAATAACAGCAGATACTTGGTATAACTATTAACTTATCCTGCTTTCCATAAAAGTATCATTTCCTAAAATTACCATTTCCTAAAATTACACTTCAAATACCTCTAAAACAAATCCATGTGATTTTCCTTACTTATTGATTGATCAAAACAAAAGTTGCTAAATACTGTCACTGGGGTTCAACCACCCCCAATTATTTTAATATAAAATCAAGGTAACTATTATATATTATAGAATTGTGTTTTATACACTTTCCTTATAACATTTTATTTATTTTTTATTTTTTTAAAGATTTTATTTATTTATTTGACAGAGAGAGACAGAGCGAGAGAGGGAACACAAGCAGGGGGAATGGGAGAGGGAGAAACAGGCTTCCCGCGGAGCAGGGAGCCCGATGTGGGGCTCGAACCCAAGATGCTGGGATCATGACCTGAGCCGAAGGCAGACGCTTAACGACTGAGCCACCCAGGCACCCCTATTTTTTATTTTTTTTTAAGAGACAGAGAGAGAGCAGAAGTGGCATCACGGGTGGGGGGGTCAGAGAGAGAGAGAGAATCTTAAGCAGGATCCACACCCTGCATGGGGCTCAACGTGGGGTTCAATCTCAAACCCTGAGATCATGACCTAAGCCAAAATCAAGAGTCAGACACTTAACCAACTGAGCCACTCAGGTGTCCCAAAATATGATTTATTTTACAGTTTCTCTTTGCTTAAACTTGCTTGCTTTTTTCAAGACTTCTTAGCCTAATAAACATATATTGTCTCTTTTTGTACCTTGGAATAAGAAGAGAAAATAGCACCAAAAACTAATGGCTAAAACAATTAGTCCCACTAAGTAAAGGATCATTTCAGTGTCTATGGAAATGTGTTTTTATCTGAAAGGATCAACAAACTAGTAGTTTTACCTGTACTGAAGGTCTTATTTGCAAACAAATGGCTCTTAACTTAATTAGAGACAAGTCTGGTGTTCCCATTAGAGACTGTTAATCCAGAAGTTATTTTTAGGGACGCCTGGGTGGCTCAGTCAGTTAAGTGGCTGACTCCTGGTCTTGGCTCAGGTCATGATCTCAGGGTTGTGGGATCAAGCCTGGCATCGTGCTCCCAGCTCAGTGGGGAGTCCGCTTGAGTTTCTCTCCCTCTCCCCCTCTTCCTGCTTGTGTGAGGGCTCTCTCTCTAAAATAAATAAATCTTTTTTAAAAGTTATTTTTTATTTCTTGAGCTTGGAAAAATGTTTTATCTAAGGCAGGGAGATGACTGCCTTAACGGAAGTAAGTTACTACAGCTGATAATGGCAACTGGAACAAAAAGGCAGTCAAGATGATAGTACAGGATGAATAAAAGTCTGGATACCCTATTCAACCTATTTTTTAGAGTGAACATTATTTTATTAATGCTTTAAAGTGAAAATCCTGATTCTGCTGTGATAAAATAACAAATATTTGCTGTTTTAGTATTAAATCTTACCATTTGTTCCTGGGAAAGTATGACAACTAAATTATCCTTTTTTTTACTATGGCAAATATTGTTTTTAAAAAATCATCATTCTCTTTTATCATGAATTTAAGAAAAGATCAAATTAAAAGATTACATTCTTTGATTTATGTGAAAAATAATTCTCTCCCTCTGCCCCTCCCCCTGCTCGTGCTCTCTCAAATAAATTAAAAAAAGATTTTTTTTAACAGATTTTATTTATTTGACAGAGAGACACAGTGGGAGAGGCAACACAAGCAGGGGGAGTGGGAGAAGGAGAAGCAGGCTTCCCGCTGAGCAGGGAGCCCAATGAGGCACTTGATCCCAGGACCCTGTGATCACGACCTGAGCTGAAGGCAGACATTTAACGACTGAGCCACCCAGGCGCCCCAAATTTAAAAAAAATCTTAAAAAAAAAAAAAAAAAAAAGAATCTCAAAAGGCAAAATACAGGACTTGTTGGGTGAAATAACAGACCTACTTATTATTAATGCCAAATATGCCAGAGATAGGCTAAACTAATTCTCACCAAGAAAAGGAGTCACTGGAAATGGTTAATGGCTACTGGGAAGAATAACTGAACGTATTTAAAAAGCACAATAGGAAAGGCAGTGTTTACATATAGTAGGAAATTGGAAGAAAGAAGGGAATGATATTAGTAATATAATCTATTCATCATTCCAAGACTCAAAAATACCTGAAAACTGAGCTATCAAACAAAATAATTAACTAAAATAGAGATATGAGACTTAAAGCCCTAAAGAGACCACCTGGCTCTCTAGTCTGTAAGGTATGATAGTTACTAAACTCAATGTATTAATATATCTAAAGAAAGAACTATGTATCAAAAGAGGGATTGGTTAATCATAGAAGCAATAAGTAAATGAATGAAAAAGTAAATAATCACAAAGGCAAACATCTCCTGTGCCCATTCAAGTTCTTGTCTAAGGGAGAGAGAATCTTAGCTTAGCTAACTTGAACATTACTGGTTCTTTGGTAAGAATATTTTTATGGTGGGTGAGACTTCCTCAAGCTATACTAGCTGAGAGGACTCCTGTTCTAAAGATCTACTAACTCCCGTTGTTTGGATTCCATGCTTGCCAAACAACCTTTGAAAACTTTGGCTTCCCACTTAGTGATTTGTCCATAGTAAAAGAATATGCTAGGGGCGCCTGGGTGGCTCAGTCATTAAGCGTCTGCCTTCGGCTCAGGTCATGATCCCAGGGTCCTGGGATCGAGCGCTACATCGGGCTCCCTGCTCCACGGGTGGCCTGCTTCTCCCTCTCCCACTCCCCTTGCTTGTGTTCCCTCTCTCGCTCTCTGTCAAATAAATAAATAAAATCTTAAAAAAAAAAAAAAAGAAGAATATGCTGAACAGACTGGCTTAAAGATCTGTATGTGCCGATGTGGAATAACCTCCAAGATACTTATAAATGATAAAAACAAGGCACAGAACTGAGTGTATAAAAAAAAACAGGGAAGTATGTGTGTGTATATACATATACCTAGAATATATACACACACAAAGAATATTTTTAAAGAGTTCAAAAAACTGGTTAACAGTGGTATCCTTTGGGGAGAACTGATCTATAAAGGATCAGGTGGATGGAGACTTACATGTATACTTTCATGAAAAATGTTTGAGTTAAAAATAAAAATGAGGGACACCTGGGAGACTCAGTCGGTTAAGCGTCTGCCTTTGGCTCAGGTCATGATCCCAGGGTCCTGGGATCGAGCCCCACCTCAGGCTCCCTGCTTGGCGGGGAGCCTGCTTCTTCCTCTACCTGCTGCTCCCCCTGCTTGTGCTCTCTCTCTCTGTCAAATAAACAAATAAAATCTTTTTAAAAAATCTTAATCATTATCTTCATGTTTTTATTGGTTTGCAATAGGAATTTGAACTTTGTCTTCATTATGGACATAATTTTCATTATGTAATAACTGATTGTTAGACAAGAGGTAGTAGAAAGTTTTTAGATAAGTACTTAATTAACTAGTTCCAACCTTAAAATGACAAGCTTATTAAATCTTAGCTATCTCTATTGCTCAATGGAATGTGGCGAAGAGCATCAATTTTTTCCATAGACATGAACAAACTATTCTTAAACTATTTGATATCAAGCATATCTGTCTTTCAAACCACATTTCCTATTCTGTAAAAGCAGAGCACAAATTTACAATGAATTTTGATTATTTTCTTCATGAAACCAGCAAAAATTTTTATTGTGCATTTTTGTGTATAATACTAGGTTATGTACTTTTCATATCTATTTCCAATCCTCACAATCTTACGAGGTGGTATTATGCTTATTTTACAGATGAGAAAATTGATAGAGAAGTTAAAATGTTTTGCCTAAGGTCATGGTATTAACTATTTGTATAGAGCCAAATCCCAGTCCAGACCTGATTCTGAAGCCAGTACTCTGAACACATCATGATACTTGCACTTGTCATTTATGTAGTAGTACAGAGATTTCAAGCTGCATCATATATATTAATAAAAAGACAACTATTCCTAAGCTTTACTCCTATGATTGGTCTCTACTGTTTTTTCTCCCGACGGTTTACAACTGGTAGTGCAGATTACCAAAGCTTCTGTGCTTAGATTGGTCCTTATCCTCTTTTTAGGTACCCGTTATCATACTCTGTTTTTAATACAATGTATGTTGGAGTTTTCTTTCTTATTTCTTTCTTATTTAAGAGACATGTGGGTATATAGAGGTAGAATATTCAGTATGGACTGAACTCTGGAGAACACTCCCTGAAGAAATTCTGGCTGATGTGAGGACTATAACCTAACTGAACAATGGTGGAAACAGACTGTTATCACCCTAATCCGAGTTAATCTTTGCATCACTAATGGTGGGACCACCAGATATGCTGTGTCTCCTAATGTGATGCAATACAATATACACATTACCTAGGATGAATTCTAGCCAAAAATATTTAACTTGTCTCCATCAAGTGGAAGCTTGTTGAGCTAACTTCCAGTTTCCAGAAAACATAGCTAAATTCAGCTAAGTGACAGCATAAGGAAGCAACCTAATACAGAAGGTGGAATATTTTCTGGACAACTTGCCCATCAACAAAATCATGAAAAAGAAACTGTTCTGGAATAAGAGACTTCATGGGAATAACCAGATGCAATGAGCGGTACTGGATCGGATCAAGGTTCATTAAAGAACAGTTTGGAAAAGACTGGGGAATATGAATACAGACTGGGTATTAGTTAATATGAAAGAAATATTAACTTCAAGTGGGATGTTATTTAGCCTATGTTATTGTTTTAAAGAGATGCATCCTGAGGTAAAAATAAGCAAACAAATAAATCGGCTGAATGAATGGGTGAATAAATGAAAGAGAAAAGTCTGGGCTGGAGTTACAGGTTTGCTAGTCAATAGCATGTATGGTAATTAAAATTAAGAGAGTAGATGAGATCATCTAGGAAGATGTGATGTAAGGCAAAACAGAGAGGTGTGAACCGAGGGGATTATCAACATTTCAAAGGCCAGATATAGAACCATCAAATGGAAAAAGAGCAGCTGGAGAAGAGGACCATGAGGAAAATGGTGTTCCAGAAGCTAATGGAGGAATTTCAAGAAAAAGTAAAGCAATTGATAAAGTCAAATCCTAAAGAGAAATCAAGGTGAATAAAGACTGAAAAGAGGCTAACAAATAACAAATAGAAGGTCAGTGATGACCTGACTGAGAGGAGTTTCAGTCAAGTGACTGGAGGGGAAGTCAGAGGAGTGAACTGTAGTTGAAGTGAAGACATCACTCCTCTTTCAAAGAAGTTTGGAGTTTCTCAGAAAGATGAGAACCTGAAAAACAATACACATTGTTCAGATAATGAAATTCCTAGTGATTGGTATTAATATGCAGTAACAGGTAAGTGAAGGAATAGAAGGAACAGGAGGTGATAGTAGAGTTGTAAAATAAAGGATTTCTCTTTATACTCCTTATACAATGGCTACATAAATATCTTCTATTATATTTACAATAGTCTGTAAACTCAATATAACTATGGTTTGTTTTTTTCCTACTTACCTCCTAAAGAAAGATGACATTGAAATCTTATATATAGATGTGTTTCACTGTATGAAATGGATTGATTCCCTTAAAAATTGGATATAAAATACATTTTTACAAATTAAATAATTAAGGGAATTGGAAAATTATCTATGTATTATCTAAGGCTAATTACCTTTAGACTGCAATCTGATTTCATTTATGTCATATTTTTTTTTTTTTAAAGATTTTATTTATTTATTTGACAGAGAGAGACACAGCGAGAGAGGGAACACAAGCAGGGGGAGTGGGAGAGGGAGAAGCAGGCTCCCCGCAGAGCAGGGAGCCCGATGCGGGACTCGATCCCAGGACCCCGGGATCATGACCTGAGCTGAAGGCAGTCGCTCAACCAACTGAGCCACCCAGGCGCCCCATTTACGTCATATTTTTATAAATAATGTTAATAACAAATAACTTATTTGATTTTACAACATACAACCCTTGGTCCCTAATTCTAATCCTATGCGAATATAGGAGATATATGCTGGAAAGTTATTATTAGCCCTATTTGACCCAAAGCCATTCTGTCTGCTGTAAGGGGAGTCTCTTTGAAAAAATACACAATTTTCCCCTTGGAGGGATACTATGTGTCCAGAAAAGTTCTGAACAGTCCCAAAGCTGTTCAACATTCTTTTCAAGATTTTATTTATTTATTTGAGAGAGAGCAAGAGAGAGCAAGCAAGCAGGGGGAAGGGGCAGAGGGAGAAGCAGACTCCCCGCTGAGCAGAGAGCCTGATGTGGGACTCAATCCCAGGACCCTGAGATCATGACCTGAGCTGAAGGCAGAGCTTAACTGACTGAGCCACCCAAGCGCCCGCTGTTCAGCATTCTTAATCAATACATTTAAGAACCTTGGTCTTGGGCGCCTGGGTGGCTCAGA
>NC_138369.1:118123130-118178220 GCF_054177405.1 Leptonychotes weddellii | reverse complement strand
TTTTTTTTTTTTTTTTAAGATTTTATTTATTTGCGAGAGAGAGAATGAGAGACAGAGAGCATGAGAGGGAGGAGGGTCAAAGGGAGAAGCAGACTCCCGGCTGAGCAGGGAGCCCGACGCGGGACTCGATCCCGGGACTCCGGGATCATGACCTGAGCCGAAGGCAGTCGCTTAACCAACTGAGCCACACAGGCGCCCCCTGGTCTTTCACATTTTTAAGCTCAGCCCATGTTTCTTAATAGTACTTAAAAAAAACAACGACTTAAAAAATTAGTATATTTATATAATAAAATTCTATGTTTTTTGTTCCTTCTTAAAAAACTGAAAGGGTCAAATATACTTCTTTCTCACAAAGCAATTGTTACTTTTCACTAAATTCAGTTGACTTTGAAGAAAAAAATGTACTCTAACCCTAAATACAAAGAAGTATTAATTTTTTATAATAATAATTACCCAATATTGTATCCAATTTATAAAAAGTTCAGACTGTCAAGTACTGGGAGTCTTCTTTAAAGATTTATTTATTTGAGAGTGCACACATGCACGCACATGTGAGTGCACAAATAGGGGGTGCAGAGGGAGAGAGAGTCTTAAGCAAACCCTGAGCTAAGAGAGGAGCCCCACTCGGGGCTTGATCTCAAGACCTTGATATAGGACCTGAGCTGAAACCAAGGATCGAACTCTTAGCCAACCACGCCAAGCAGGCACCCCTGGGAGTTTTCTTAAGTGGGTCAAACCTATACTACACTATATAAATAATAATAGCTAATAATTTTTAAGTACTTCTCTACACCACTTTCGATGACGAGTACCTTAAGGATTATTGCATTTAATAGTTTCAATGGCAGAACCTGTGAGATAGGTACTATTTATCATCATTCTCACTTTACATATGAGGAAACAGATTAAATCTTGCTATGTTCAAACTAGATTTTAAAGACATGCTGTCTCATCATATGCTGAATTTTAATCACATCCCAAAACAATAATAATCAAAATCAAAGCTAAAATTTTGGTTTGAGAGCTACGCTCTAGTAAATTTATAGGAAAAGTGGAGATGATACGAGAAAATAAAAGTAAATACCAGTTTTACAACAATGCGAATATATTTAACACTACTGAGTGGTAAAATTATTAAAATTGGTTAAGATGATAAATTTATGCTATTCGTTTTTTAACCACAATTTAAAAAAATTAGTTTTGAAAAATATTAGATTTTTTTTTAAAGATTTTATTTATTTATTTATCAGAAAGACACAGCGAGAGAAAGAGCACAAGCAGGGGAAGCAGCAGGCAGAGGGAGAAGCAGGCTCCCTGATGAGCAAGGAGCCTGATGTGGGACTCGATCCCAGGACCCTGGGATCATGACCTGAGCAGAAGGCAGATGCTTAACTGACTGAGCCACCCAGGCGCCCTGCAAGATTCTTTACTATATTTCTCACAATAGCCATTTCTTGCCTATTCACAGTATAGTACATTTAATATTATTCCTTCAATTATTAAGACATGGATATTATTTTCCTATAGCTTATAAATTAAAATCTGTATGTTTTACTGAAATAATGCACTATAAGAAGATACAAGTGTAATACTGAATTGAATTCCTACCTCTAAATATGTTTTCCAAATTCTCTCTAATGATGATATAATTTTTATAATCAGAAAAAAAATTAAAAAATTAAGATTGACATTAAATTACTGTGACAATGAGAAGAGATCTGAAACCTGGATTTTACATCAAGAATCCACTCAATAGGGGCACCTGGGTGGCTCAGTCGTTAAGCATCTGCTTTCGGCTCAGGTCATGATCCTAGGGTCCTGGGATTGAGCCCCACATTGGGCTCCCTGCTCGGTGGGAAGCCTGCTTCTCCCTCTCCCACTCCCCCTGCTTGTGTTCCTGCTCTCACTGCCTCTCTCTGTCAAATAAATAAAATCTTAAAAAAAAAAAAAAAAGAATCTACTCAATATATATCAGGTTACTTACTTCACCTTTATATTTCAAGTTGTCTCCTAGGAAAAAAGGAAGTCTGTGAATTTGCCAATTTTTTTTTTTTAAAGATTTATTTATTTATCTGAGAGACAGAGAATCTCAAGCAGACTCCCACTGAGTGCAGAGCCCAATGCAGGGCTTGAGTTCATGACCTGAGCTGAAATCAAGAGTCAGACACTTAACCAACTGAGCCAACTGGGCACCCCTACCAATTGTTTTTTATATGTAGAGGCAGTACAAGAGAGTCTACCAAAGTTTTTTTTTTTTTAAGATTTTATTTATTCATTTGACAGAGAGAGAGCACAAGCAGGGGGAGTGGCAGGCAGAGGCACAGGGAGAAGCAGGCTCCCTACAGAGCAGGGGGAGCCCAATGTGGGATTCGATCCCAGGACCCTGGGATTGTGACCTGAGCCGAAGGCAGTTGCCTAACCAAGTGAGCCACCAGGCGCCCGAGAGTCTACCAAAATCTTTAGTCTACTTTATATCCAAAGACTCTTTGGAAAGAAAAGTGGAATGATTAGGGGCGCCTGGGTGGCTCAGTCGGTTAAGCGTCTGCCTTCGGCTCAGGTCATGATCCCAGTGTCCTGGGATCGAGCCCCGCATCGGGCTCCCTGCTCCGCGGGAAGCCTGCTTCTCCCTCTCCCACTCCCCCTACTTGTGTTCCCTCTCTCACTGTGTCTCTCTCTGTCAAATAAATAAATAAAATCTTTAAAAAAAATAAAAATAAAAATAAGAAAAGTGGAATGATTAGAGATTAAGAGAAATAAGCAGAAATATGTTGAGATGTTCACAGTTGCAAAGACCCTTTGCAATACCCTTTCATAGCTCAGAATAACAAAGAATGATACTGCTGAATCTAGTGTTCACTGGCAAAGACTTTTAAAAAAAAATTTTTTTGAGGGGGAGAGACATTTTAATGATTTACATAATCCAAAACAAATCTTAAATTATGGAAAGCCACATGTAGACAATATATATAAATGACTACACTGAGATTTCACTCAGGAGGTTTAAAAATATTTTAAAAATAAAAACTTTTGTTAATTATGTTGTAGTTCATTTATAAACAGTTTTCTCACCTGCGTGGCCTAGTCCTTGGGGACATCATTTCATTCCCAAGTATGTGGTACCGTCTTGCTTCGTGCAATAGCTGATAACACTCAGGAGAATTCTGGATCAATTGGTCCACCTCAACTGTTTGGACAAAGTAGTTGGGATGCAACAGAGGGAGTCTCACATGTGTCAGGAGCTCATGTAACAGTGGTCTTCTCAGATCAACAGCACGATAGACCCAACGCATGACGGCTTCAAAAACCATCTCCTCTTTACCAATAACAAGTTCATCACTACAAATGTAATCAATAAGTTCATCTTTGTCAAGCTCAAGAAATTCTTCATGCTGCGACACATCTTCAAAAGTCTGTAATGCAAAATTCTTGCATTTTGTGAAGAGTGTTTTGAGAGAATGGGTATCAGCAAAGCGCTGGATTCCTAAGCAGTTACAAGGATCAAGTTGTTCCTCTAAGAACTTGGCACAAGCATCACGGAGAACACTAATCTGAAAGAGGCTTGATGTTTCAAAGAGATACTGTACATTCTCTGTAGTGATCTTTACCTTTCCAGTATAAACATACTGCAAAAAACATTCCATAGCTTCAGCTAAAATACCATTGATCTCAACCAACATTTCTCGGCTTTCTCTGTGGTCATTACAAAACATAGCTCTGAAGTAGCTACTACAGGCTGAGAGAACAGCTCTATGGCAAGGAAATTCTTTGCCTTCCACACAAATGATGACGTCTGTGAATAAGCGGCTGTCTCGGAATTCATTGAATATCTGGAGTATGTTTTCAGCATGGGATGATCCTGAGGAGAAGTCAAAAAATTCATGGCCTGTCAGAGATTTAGGGTCCATTTCAAAAACTTTACGCTTAGTTGCTGGGGAATCACGCACCCCAAGATCCTCTCTGTTTAGTCTTCGTCCCAATATTAGTACCATTGTTACATCAGTTGACTATGTAATTGTTGAGAAATGTTAAGGATCTTCTTTATGTGGCTAAAAGTAGAAAAAAAAAGGTAAACATTTCAATATATAAAAAATTCAGGACTCAGACTACATAGTCTCATTTTGATGTAAACATTACAACAAATTCATATATATATATCTTATATATATATTTATCTTATGTGGAGTATAGAGTACTATCTCATTTTAATAAGAATTGATAAATAAAAATTTGCATTATGGGTACAATCTGCCATAGTACTCCTTAAGCCCACCCCCCCAAAGATATTATATACTTTTTGAATTACTAATAACCTCTGTCTCCCCTTTTACACAACTGGGTTTTATCTACTGACTGTAGAGTTAAGTCTGAATGCTGTAAGACAAAGAATTTGACTATATTCAGATTCCTAATATAAATGTTTATTACCTTAATATAATATTGTGAGAGAGGAATTCAGTTATATCTACCAGCAGCCTTTAAAAATATGTGTATTGGGGCACCTGGCTGGCTCAGTCAGTACAGGATGCGACTCTTGATCTTGTATTTGTAAATTCAAGCCCCATGTTGGGTATAGAGATTACTTAAAAAAAATGTGTATTGTTCGACCAGCAAGTCCATTTCTAGCAATCTATCCTAAGGAAATAATCTGGAATATGTGGAAAGATTTATCTACAGAGATGTTCAATGCTCTATTAATAGAAAATACTTAAAACAATCTAAATGCCCTACAATAGAAGATGAGTTAAACCATACCGCATCTTAGTCTATGCAGCCATTTAAAATTATGTAGACTATTTAATGACACAGGGAAGTATGTCAGAAAGTAAGTGAAAAGCGGATCGTAAAACATATGCTCAAAATAGAAAAAACTTTGTATCAGTGTATCTTAGGGATAGAAAAAAGGAGGCATATACGCCAAAATGTTAAGTGATTTATCTTTTGTTTTCCTCTATTTCACCCAATTTCCACTATAAATATGTAGTATTTTGTTTTCAGATCTTTAAAACACATGTATCTATGCCCTTCTCCCTTTCACTAATAAGAAACATCCCCAAACTTCTCTCAGAAATGAATATGAATAGGTAAACTAATGGATTGAGGCACTGGGCTATGGCTATCAATTCTCTTTAAGTTTTGATTTTTAAGGTGGTTCTTCCACAGCTACTCTCTTTTCACATCTACATAAATTAATATGTGATCCAAAATGTATCTGTAACTGGCTTAAGAGCACTGAGAATAACTCTCAACTATTCCCATTCTCTCATAATCTCATACACAATTCCTTCTAAAGGTCCCAGCTTCTTCCTGAAATATTTCAACAGTCAGACATCCAGGCCTAACTAAGCCTAAAGAATGCTTAAGAACATCAAAGATAACCCCCAAATGAAATGCTGTCCTACATTCACCAGCCACAAATAAAATGGAGACTTGAGAGTTAACAATCTTAATTTAGAACTGTGTTTTGTGGGGCTCCTGGATGGCCCTGTCAGTTAAGCCACTGACTCCTGGTTTCAGTTCAGATCATGATCTCATGGGTCTTGAGATTGAGCCAGGGCAGGCTCCATGCTCAGCAGGGAGTCTGCTTGAAAGATTCTCTCCTCCTGCCCCTCCCCTGCTTACGTGTGTCCACACTTGCACTCTGTCTCTAAAAATAAATCCTTTAAAAAAACCCTGTATTTTGTATACCCATCACACATTAAATTGTACCCCATTTTTAGAATCCTTATGTGACATAGTAAGCTAGAAAATATGAACTATCAAAACCAAGAACCGGGCACCTGGGTGGCTCAATTGTTAAGCGTCTGCCTTCGGCTCAGGTCATGATCTCAGGCGTCCTGGATGAGTCCCACATCAGGCTCCCTGCTCGGCAGGAAGCCTGCTTCTCCCTCTCCCACTCCCCCTGCTTGTGTTCCCTCTCTCGCTGTGCCTCTGTCTGTCAAATAAATAAAATCTTTAAAAAAAAAACCAAAACCAAACCAAGAAGCAACTCGTTCTATTACATTCTCTTTCATATTCTGATTTATCCTTTTTTAAAAGATTTTATTTATTTGAGAAAGAGAGAGTGCGTGCGCACAAGTCGGGGGGAGGGGCAGAGGGAGAGGGACAAGCAGACTCCCCACGAGCAGGAAGCCCAATGAGGGGCTCATTCCCAGGACCCTGGGATCATGACCTGAGTAAAAGGCAGACGCTTAACCAACTGAGCCACCCAGGTGCCCCCTGATTTATTCTTATATTTGCCTTCTTTTCTCATCATTCTAATGACCCAGATACCCTAGTTACAATATTCACTAGATACTTCCAATTTTCATCAATTCCCTCACTGAGTGTATTTAATTTTGTCACTTCCATTTCTATCATCAACAAATATTTATTGTGTGCCTACCATTGTCAGGATACTGTGCTCGGCCTATGGTTTTCAGAGATGTAAGATATTACTGGATGTTGCTGTTGAGGTTGTTTTTTTTTTTAATATAGTTGCAACAAAGCAGATTCACAAAAAGATAAACAGTAAGGTAGTGTGTGCGATATGATGCCACACTGGTATGGATAGCACAGTTCCCACTTAAGTTTCTATTAAATGTTTTCTACCTCTTCATATAAATTAGCACTTAATCTTTCTGAAGTCCAGGTGTTAGGATTTTCCCTAGGCAGATGTACAGCAGGCTATTCTAATTGTTAGGGCAAAGTACCTGGTTGTAATCACATTTGAAGGACACCTAAATGTTTGCATGTACAAAATCCTTTCTCTTCCATTCCTCTCTTCATCTCTTAATTTTGCAGGTAAAGTCAGAAAAAAATTCAAGCAATTTTATTAGTCAAATGGAATAAAGATGCAAGTAAAACAAATACTTTTTTCATTTGGGATCACCAGGTGGGGATTCAGAGACAGTACGCTAATAGGGAAATTCCTGCTGTGTTCTTGTGGATTGCTTGAATTTAAAAAGTCCTAAAATGACCGAAGAAGGGTCATTTAGGTTCCCTCTAAGAATTCTGGCAAAAACTGAGGAAGTTCTTGGAAATCTACCAAGTAAGGCTGTAGGAACTATTAAGAGCCAAATCTGTGTACTAATTGGGTATTAACTGGTTTGACGATACCATGGGGGCTGTATTTCCTTATACACATTAAAAAACAAAACAGAACAACACTAATCTTCTTTTTTTAAAACTGCTTGCCATGTGCCTGGCACTTTCTAAATTCTCTCTTTTTTAAAGATTTATTTATTGGGGTGCCTGGATGGCTCAGTTGGTTAAGCAACCGTTGACTCTTGATTTAGGCTCAGGTCATGATCTCCGGGTCATGAGATCCAGCCCCACAAGGGGCTCTGCGCTCAGCAGGCAGTCTGCTTGAGATTCTTTCCCTCTCCCTCTGCCCCTCCCCTGCTCTCTCTTTCTCAAATAAATTAAGTAAATCTTTAAAACAATAAAAAGATCTATTTATTTATTTGAGGCGGGAGGGGCAGAGGGAGAGAATCCTCAAGCAGACTTCCCCCTCAGTGCAGAGCCCAACACCAGGCTTGATTCAACGACCCATGAAATTACTACCCCAGCCGAAACCAAGAGTTCGATGCCCAACTCAGGTGCCCCAACTTTCTAAATTCTTCATACAGATTTAATTTAAACCTCCCAACAACCTTATGAAGTTGTTATTACAATTAACAAGAAAATTGTTTACAGCCTTAGGACTTTATATACAGGATTAAGACAGATTTTTCTTTTTTTTTTTTCAAGATTTTATTTATTTATTTGACAGAGAGAGAGACAGTGAGAGAGGGAACACAAGCAGGGGGGTGGGAGAGGAACACAGGCTTCCCGCCAAGCAGGGAGCCCAATGCGGGGCTCGATCCCAGCACTCTGGGATCATGACCTGAGCCGAAGGCAGACACTTAACGACTGAGCCACCCAGGCTCCCCAAGACAGATTTTTCTAAATAGGCAGGAACTATTTACAAGGTAAGTGAAAGACTGACAGGGATAAACTTTACCCTCACTTTTAAGTTTAAGAAAACAAACAGAAAATTTTAAGTATTCAAATACGTATGTCATTTATTTTTTAAATGTGTAACAAAGTTTATAATATAATGAAACTGTTAGATAACAGTGGAAACTCATGTAGAAGGCCTATTTAAATAAACACACAAGTAAAAATAAACCTAAGAGAATGCTTATGAATAACTGGTTTTTGGAGCAATGTCAATTATTGGATATTTAGTCAGTAAAATTAGCTTTTCTTAAATTTGAGGGAATATTTGTCTACACATATGTTATGGTCCAAGAATGCCAGATTTTGAACTGTAATCTAATTATGTTTGGGAGGTTTTAGGTAACAGATCTGCCTGAGAATAAAAATCTTCTTTTGTTAATTTTAATACCTAAATGAATAAAATTGCATGGGTTTAAAATATTTCACTATTAGTTTTAAAATGTATCATCACAAACTAAAAAAAAGGAAGATGTTTCTTCCCATCTCTTTTGAGATTTTCCTGACTAGCGAGTTCATGTTTGCCTTACTACAGGTCATTCAACTTCTTGGGTTATGGCTCCCACACGTGTGTGCCATCCACAAATACATGCACATATACATGTGTTAAAATTTAAAAATTCACTTATAGTACATATCATCACTTTTAAATTGCAAGCTCCCATACATGTGCAGTAGCACATATCTCAAATACACTTTTAATCTGAAGTTATCTCAGTAATGGTTCAATACACAGAAACCTATCTCCCATAGATGAGAGATCACTACTGTGCCTGAATGCCAATTTTTTGTTGTTGAAACTGAAAAATGTTCAAAGCATGTAATATCACAAGTGATAACCATTCAATTATGATAAACATAAACAAATATGATATGGAATATAACTTACTTTAATGCTTTACCAAGCTAAATTCAAATTATGGTTGAATCAGTCACAAGTCAGCTTTCAAAACAAGAATTTATCTTCAAATCAGCTTACTTAATTTCTTACTGCATTTCAGATTCAAAAACTTCACAAATTATTGTTTTTGACTAGTGGTGTGATTACTGGTGTTACTGAAAACAATCTCCAACTTTATGCCTTTTCTGTTCTACATTTTTGTTCTCTCAGTGTTTAAAGATTTTTTATTTATTCACTTATTTTGCGGGGGGGCTCATAAGCCAGGGGAGGGGTAGAAGGCAAGGAAGAGAGAGAATCCCAAGTAGACTGCGCTGAGCACAGAGCCAGACGCGGGGCGCAATCCCACAACCCCGAGATCACAATCTGAGCCAAAATCAAGAGTCAGATGTCCAACTGACTAAGCCATCCAGCTGCCCCTTCTCAGTGTTTAAATGAATGCAAAACAATGCAACAGAATACAAACAAAATGCAAAATAAAATAACATATTGCAAAAACTAGGAATTTCCCTTTTGGCTAAAAGGGACAAGAAAGAAAACAAATGAAAAGGTACTCTGCTTTCTGTATCCAATAATTTTACTGTGTCTGGTATTTGTTATCTGATATCTCTATCTGATAAATTTGGAGATAGCAGATTGAGCAAGTTATGTATTAATATAAGGCTGATAAAACCTTTATAGGAGTTAAGGGTTTGTCTTACGTTATTTTCTGCCTCTTACTCTCGTAGCTAGTTCCTTGACTATTGACTAGCAAGTCTTCCACTGCTTTCGCCCAGTGTAAAACTGAAAATCCTGGATTAGAACAGCTATAAAATCACCTGCTATTACAAAGTATTCAACAGCAACAAGATACTTGTTTACTGCTTTGTATGTAGATAGGCTATCTCATAGATCTGGGCTATTTCTTTCCAAGCAGCTTTGGCCTGGCTTTTGTACATCCTCACTTTCCCTAGAAAGTTCTGAGAACTCGCTTATTAACCAATCTCCACAACACGAAATGTAAACTCTGCCTATTGATGACAGGGTAAATAATTCACACAGGAGGGTCTTAGAAATAGGAGATACATTTCAAAGTGCATCTTTTGGGCTTCCAGATGTAATTTACTAGCTTGTTTTCCCATTTTACACAAGCGAAGTATTTTAACTAGTAATGGTTAAAAATATAAAGTTTAACCACATCTCAGAGTACAGTATCTAATATAGGTTCAAGATTTATAATAAACGAATTCATACACAATCAAGCAAACAAAACATAAATTACAGATAGAATTCTTCTAAAAATTTAGCAAATATCAAAGTATCATCATTCTCTTCAGGAAAAAGTAAGCAACTAAGTAAGCATCTCTAGATAAAATAAGAGGGGAAAATGTTTGTTCCAAAGAAATACAATGACAAAGTTTTATCTAGATAAAGATAGCAAATGCAAGGGTGATCAGACTGTCTTGTCAGCAACTGACTGCCAGTTGCATGATTTGTCTAGAAAAGCTAGTATCTTTCTTTCCCTCCCTCATTTCTTCAGGAGCTTAATTCCTGAAGTGATACCCTCACTTGAAAGGAAGATTTTTCTTAACACAAAGATTCTTCTGGTTAAAGGTACTCTAGGGTTTATTTCCAATTGCAGAACTCATGCATGTTGTAGACCTAGTTCCTGATTGCTAGGTAGATTTAAAATTGTTTTTGGCCTATGTCTCAGAAAAATGAGGAGAGATAACTTATTTTAGTATCTCTAAGGCTAGAGAAAAATGTAGAAGAGGGACTGAGGGAGGGAGGGAGGAAGTGAAAAGAGCGGATACTTTATTTGGTAACAGAAATGACTATGACGGGGTGCCTGGATGGTTCAGGTGTTAAGCGTCTGCCTTTGGCTCAGGTCATGATCCCGGCGTCCTGGGATCGAGCCCAGCATCGGGGTCCCTGCTCGGCGGGGAGCCTGCATCTGCCTTCGGCTCAGGTCATGATCCAGGAGTCCCTGCATCTGGCTCCCTGCTCGGCGGGAGGCCCACTTTTCCCTCTCCCACTACCCCCTGCTTGTGTTCCCTCTCTCACTGTGTATCTCTCTGTCAAATAAATAAATAAAATCTTAAAAAAAAAATGACTATGATATTGTTTTCTTTTATGATCTTGAGGACAGAATTGTTCCCCATTACTCTGATTGGCTTAAGTAATCCCTGGTTAAAGAAAGGAAAATGGTTTAGATTCTCTAATAACAATGTTTAGTTGCGGGTTTTTTTTTTTTAAAGATTTATGTATTTGAGAGAGAGCGAGCGAGAGAGCCCACAAGTGGGAGGGGTAGAGGGAGAGGGAGAGGAAGAGAGAATCCCAAGCAGACTCCGCACTGAACGCAGAGCCTGACACAGGGCTCTATCTCAATGACCCTGAGATCAGGACCTGAGCCAAAACCACAAGTCAGACACTGAACCAACTGTGCCACCCAGGCACCCCTTAGATACTTTATAAATACTATAAATATAATACCTTTTTAGCATTTGCTTGATCAAATCCCCAGACAAAATATTTGTGTTGTTTTAATTTCCACACCTAAAATAAATGGAGAACAGTAATATATTATCAGATACTAATCACTTAATGCATAGTTGGCATTATTTACTAATATGTTGAAAAAAGTTTTTAGACTTCAGTTTCTGACTTTTGCATAGTTTAAAAGTTTACTTTTGCATAGGAAATCATTACTGAATAACAACTCCTTAAAGCAAATTAATATTATGCTCTTTTACATACAAATTAGTTTCCTTATTTGTCAACTTCCTTACTTGACAATATTATCTTGGAGTAAAGTTTCCTGAAAGATGAGTAAACAAAGATTATTGTCAACAGCAAGCTAACTGGTGGCACTGAGATGACAAAATATATATCCTGTGATAATTCTGCAATGGATATTTGAAGAGTGTCTGGTAATTGAGGTCTCATCTGAGTTTGCAGCCATTAAATAATTCTGAGTTGGTCTAGCAATACTACAAAAATTGACAGTTTAGTCATTATGTATTATAAAAGTATGGATTCAAATTGAGAAAATCAGAAAATATCTTGGTAATTCAAGAAAAAAAATTTAGTTTTTAATCCTTAGTTATCTAGATTATCCATATAGAATCTCAAATAATTATTTTAGAATATACAAATGCATTATTTTATATGCATTTTAATGCATTAATATATATTATTTCTTCTGCTTTGTTAAACCTTATAAACTTAGTACCTGTGGAAACCAACTAATTCAGCACAATTCTTTTTTTTTCTTTTGGTGGATGGGAAGGAGAGGAATGCTTAAGAGAAAATACCAGAACCTTGAACTGTGCACAGAATGGCAATGGTAATTAAACATAAGCAATTCTGGTGTCTGGCCCAAATATCTACAAACAGAACTCATAATGTCTTAACAAATTAATGCAAATAAAAAAAGTTGATCATGAAAACCAAGATATGGACTACTGATTTTTCCCTATATATGTACACAAACACGTATCTGTATGCCCTGATTTTGCTACAATCGTGAAATAAAAGTTATTTTGAATGTTTCCTTACTCCCGGAAGTAAGTCTAACTTGTGTGTACCCTTGGTAAAGAATATTTCAACTTAGGGGCGCCTGGGTGGCTCAGTTGGTTAAGCGACTGCCTTCGGCTCAGGTCATGATCCTGGAGTCCCAGGATCGAGTCCAGCATGGGGCTCCCTGCTCGGCAGGGAGTCTGCTTCTCCCTCTGACCCTCCCCCCTCTCCTGCTCTCTCTCTCTCATTCTCTCTCTCAAATAAATAAATAAAATCTTAAAAAAAAAAAAAAAAGAATATTTCAACTTAGTCAAATTAGGAGATTGTTAATCCTAGCTAAGTAAGTGTTTTTTCCCAGTGGACAATAAAATCCTGAGCCAATGTAGGTATCCAGGTCAACTAAAGAAATGTTTATTTTTCCGTCTGGCGCTGGGGTCACAAATACTGGATTCAGATCCAATTCAAGACTCTACAGGGTTGGGGTGCCTGGTTGGCTCAGTCAGTAGAACATGTAACTCAATCTCTGGGTTGTGAGTTCAAGCCCCACACTGGGTATAGAGTTTACTTAAATAAATAAATAGATAAACTTAAAAAAAAAACAAAAAACTCCAGAACTGATACTAAAATAGATTAAAATTTTTAGTGTTCTGCTAGTAGAAAACACAGATTGGAATAAATTTTCTCATGACTGATCTGGTCCAGAACTATTACCTTGAGGAGAAGAAGGGCAAGGCAATTTACTAGGGCATTTTGAGCGGAGTTTTAAGGTAATACTTACCAACCTAATAGGTAAGGGCAAGGGACAGAGGAGGTCAGTGTACAAAGTCCAAAGGAGTTATAATATCAGAATTGATCTAGAATGTAGCTGTACTGCAACCAAGCTTAATTTTCCTTTAGAATGCAGGAATCCTATACAAAATAAAGAAATTACCATCAGTCTTAAAGATAGTGTGGATTAAGGAGGAGCTTTAAAGACTAATAAATACCAAATAGCAAAGGAAACCAACATGTTCACTATTGTGATTCCTACAACTAGTGATAGTGAACTGTCAAATACTATGCTCTACACCACTCCATTTTCTCAAATTTAACTTTGAGTGCAGAAAACATAGCAGAGACAACCAGAAGACTAACCAAGAAGAGGTTTATCTTTTTTTTTTTTAAGATTTTATTTATTTATTTGACAGAGAGAGACAACGAGAGAGGGAACACAAGCAGGGGGAGTGGGAGGGGGAGAAGCAGGCTTCCCGCTGAGCAGGGAGCCCGATGCGGGGGTTGATCCCAGGACGCCGGGATCATGACCTGCGCCGAAGGCAGACGCTCAACGACTGAGCCACCCAGGTGCCCCAAGAAGAGGTTTATCTTTAAAGATATATAAAGCTATACAGATATAAAGTAAAGCAAAAGAAGGAAAGCCAGAAAAGTACAACATAGTAAGTCCATTATTTAAAAATGACTAGAAAATTATACTTAACATGGTACTACATAAAACCATGCAGTTTTTATACATTTCAAATATTTTCACCTTATTTTCTCAAAAGCTAATTTATTTATTAGAAACATTCTATTTAATGACTTTTAAAAAACTATAAATTTACACTCTTAAAATTTCAATTTAAAGTTTTACTCTGGGAGCAGTGAGTGGTTCCTGAACCAAGTTTTACAAATGCAGTATTTAAAGTCCAGTCTTCAAGATGTTCTGTTCTTTTCTTTTGAGGGGAAGAAGAAGAGTTTCTTTTACATAGCTAAATGAAAAATAATTTAAGAAATAGTAAATAAACAAGATGTTATTTTCAACATTTTAATTTTCTTAATGGAACCACCAAGAACATATTTACCCACCATCAGACAACAGAAACCAACTGACACTTAAATTTCTTTGCCTAGGATTACAGCAACTAGTGATTATCCCTTGTTGACTAGAATTCAAATGGTCAATACATTCTGACTGTGATTTTTTTTTAAAGATTTTTTTTTTTTTTTTTTTAATTTATTTGACAGAGAAAGACACAGCGAGAGAGGGAACCCAAGCAGGGGGAGTGGGAGAGGCAGAAGCAGGCTTCGGGTGGAGCAGGGAGCTCGATGCGGGGCTCGATCCCAGGACCCTGGGATCATGACCTGAGCCGAAGGCAGACGCTTAACGACTGAGCCACCCAGGCGCCCCCTGACTGTGATTAATGAGAGAAAAAAAGTGTCTAATGATGAAAAATTTAGCCGTGCCTAAACAATGTGTCAGACTTAACAATATGGTTCTATAACTAAACAATCTTAAATCACAGAACAAAAAAATCAAGTATCTCCATTCATTGTTTCTCTCGCTTGCGTTAAAACTTTTGGTTACTAATATTCCCCAACCCACAAAGGAAAAAAAATGTTATCAAGCATCACACCTGCAATCAAGCTGCCTATTGAGCTTACTCACGCTTTTCACTAGACTTAACATGTCAACTTAACGTCATTTGGTTTTACCCTGCTAACATGTTTCTTTTAAGTATTTAATGCATGTTCTTTATTAAAATCAAATTAAATCTGCAAGGACACTACCCTCTGTTCTGCCACTCCAACAAGTTTGAGATCTAGTATTTCAGAGGACTTCTCCATGTATAAAAATATCTTTGTCAGTGATTTTTATTTACCTAGCGGTGACACAAATTATTTACAGAGATAACTTTTAGAAACTATTGAGTAAAGAGTAAAGCCTAACCACTTTTTTTTTTTTTAAGTAGGCTCCAAGCCCAGCATGGAGTCTAATGTGGGGCTTGAACTTACAACCCCAAGATAGAGACCTGAGCTGAAATCAAGAGTCAGACACTTAACCAACTGAGCCACCCAGGCGCCCCAGGCCTAATCACTTTTTTTTTGAAGATTTTATTTATTTATTTGACAGAGAGAGACACAGCAAGAGAGGGAACACAAGCAGGGGGAGTGGGAGAGGGAAAAGTGGGCCTCCCCGCCGAGCAGGGAGCCAGATGCAGGGACTCCTGGATCATGACCTGAGCCGAAGGCAGATGCTTAACGACTGAGCCACCCAGGCGCCCTGGCCTAATCACTTTTAAACATCAATTAGTAGACTTTAAGATGTGCCAAATGCTGAAAAATTATAAGCCCTTGGATGATGAATTTAGACAGAGTGACAAATTCATCAATTAAAAGTTTAGCTATTGTGTTTTTAGTAGTAGAAAGAATAAAGGTTTTAAAACGTCAACAGTTGTCACATGGCCACATTTTGTTCTAGTCACACAGTTAGAATTATACAAAATGTACTTTTCATATAGTTAGATGGATATACTTATAAGGCTATTTTATTTACATTTTTCAGCATACAGTCCATACCTAAATATTTATTGAAAAAGGATCTCAAATTTACAAAAATAACTGCTGTCATTTATGTAATAGTATTTACTTTTCACAGGCTTGACTTTTGGGTTTTAATGAAATGGCAGAAAAACAAGGAAGTTAAAGTTTGTTTTTTTTAAACAGCATTAAGGTTTTAGCAACTTGAACAAAAGCTAGGGAAGTTTAAATTAAAACTTATAACCTTAACTCAAAATACTTCTTTTTCCTGTTCTTAGACTAAGTTGCAGGCTTTGTCTAGATAAGCAGGCTTTTGACTGTTGATTTTAAAAAAAGGTTAGAGGTTTGCAGTTTGCACTTATTTAAATATGTTAAATGCCCTCAATGCACAAGTGATGAGACAGTTTGGGATCACAGAAGCTGCCCTTATGGTGTAGTGATCTCCACTCAAATATCAAAAATATATTAAGAATGCATAACAAATAAGAACTGTTCATATTCAGTTCGTGCTTCACGCAGGGAACTCCATCTACCTTCTACAAATATGCATTGGGTCTTGGGTCAATTCCTACAAATTTACAGGAAAAGAAAATCTGATAAAGCCCAAGTACGCTATTAACTCATGAAATTAGGCAAATTCTATCTTCAACACATTACCGCTACAATGATTTTCTTGGAGATTTTACTAATGTCCTCTTAATTTACAATTTTAAAACAACAATCTGAAATTCACTCAAATTTTGAATTACCACGGGGATTAATATATAAGAATGTGCCACCGTCCTCTAAACAAGGAAAACTATTCATCTAAACCGGGGTATAGAAGACTCTTAACTTTTAGGAAAATACCCTTAAGCTACTTTTTTTAAAAAGTAGAATTCTAATTTTAATCTTGGTCGACACGAGGCAGATTTTAAATCTATTTTACATTCCTAATAAAAATCAAACTCAGCTGGTGGACCTAAAAGGCTATAGCTGCAAATACTAAGGCGTAATTCTTAAAAAACTGGTTGAGAAAAAGCTACTTGAAACCAAGTGATTAATCACTAAAATGAACTGTGAATAGTCACTGCCTCAGGGGTGAGTGAGGCATCCTAAGGTCCTTATTTTGCTACTTAAATCTTGTTTACAGAACCAGCAAGGACAATTTCGTAAGAGGATTTCCACCATCTCGGTAATAAAACACTAGTTAAAGGGGGTTAATTTTCCGGTCTCCGAAAGGAGGGCCGTCCGCTGCTGTCCCAGAACTGCCTAAGGCTTGGGCAGAAGCTGCAGCGGTCACCGAGGGACAGCGGGGTGGCTCGGCCTCAAGCTCCAGTCCTTCCGCGCGGAAACGCGCGCCGCTAGTTCCAGTTGGGCCGCAGGGGCGCCAGAGGGGAGAGCGCGCGCTCCCGCGCGTCCTCCAGATCACCTTCAAGGGGGCGGGGGAGAACTGCTTGGGCATAGCGACTAGACACCCGCCAATAAACACTCGGAACTTGCCCAGTCGTCCCGCCCGCAGTCCGCCGCACGCGCCCAATCCCAGCTGTGGTAACAGTCTGCGCCCCGAGCTTCCAGAACTTGGGGGCGGGGACATTAGGAACTAAATTAAGAAACCTCGTCCTGGACTGGTAGGAAGGTGGGGAGGCTAGGCGGAGACTCGGCCAGCTGAAATCCTGCGCCCCCGCCCGCCCCGACTCCCCGGGGACGGTCGCTCTAGGGCCGGGTTCCCGGCGCTGGCTCAGCCGCCATCCGTGGTAAACAAAGGCTCTCGGGGGTGGGGGCGGGGGTAACGGTCAGGTGACGGTGCCTAGCACATTTCGCAACCGCTTTAATGGGGCTTCTCTGGCCCGAAGCCCTAAGACCCACCTTGACCCCGTCAGTCCTCCCCAACAGGACCAACGGTTGCCCCCACCAAACGACACGACTTGAGAGCTTCGCATTCTCAGTGCTTCCTTCGATTAAAAAAAGAGCAGCGCCCGGTTCAAAGCCCACCGGCAACATGCGGGGCCCGCCTGCCCAGCCCCGTCCACCAGCTGCCCCTGCCCCTGGGGCAGCGGGGTGACCCGCACCTGCTACCCCCAACCCCGGCGGCCATGCTCCTCCCAACCCGCCCCCGGCGGGCCGCGCCAGCAACGCCGCGGTTCCGGGGCGGTAGTGCCAGGAGGAGGGGGTGCCCTCCCTTCAGGACTGCCGTTACCGTGCGGACATTGAAGACAACCCCCCCCCCCGCCGCAGGGTGCCCTGGAGACTCCGCGCCCCAGACAGAGACCGTGCAAGTCCCAGCCGCAATCTCTCCTTAGACCCCACATCTGGCTCCGAGTCGGCCGACGCTGGCTTCCCTCCTGCAGACACCCCCATGGTCGCGACCTCAGTCGCCCCTCCGCCCCCGCTTCTAGCCGGTTCCTCGCCTCTCGGCTAGTTCCAGAGCTGTCATCCCCGGGTACCTCTCGGCGAAGGCTGGAAACGGCCAGCAGCGGCAGCCCCGGCCTTCCCTTAGCGGCCGGCAGCGTAGCGCTCTCTGCAGCGCCGGCGTCTCCCTCCAGCCACCAGTGTTTGCGGCAGCTCACAACAAAGGAAACATGTGACCGTCCGGGCCAAAACACTGAGCGTCACTGACCCCTGGCCAATCCGAGTGAGCGCCCCCCGCCCTGGGGCACCCTGGGATATGTAGTTGCCACTCTGGGGGCGCCCGCCGGGGCCACTTGGGTTTCCCGGTATAGGGTGGGTGTCGGTGCGGAGTGTGAAGAGACCCAGTCCAGGGGTTGCTGATTCGGAAACACTTTTAGTTAGAGACGGGTTAAGGAAATCCACCCATGTTGGGAGCCTTAGTGAGAAACCTGAGTCGTATGTTTATTGCCACGTCCCAAGGCAAAAGCACATTACCAAGAATTATCAGAACCTTAGAGAGTGGGCCGAGGACGTAGAGATCTTTTTATTTGACCCCTTGATACACAATCGGGAAATTTGAGGGCCTGAGGGGTGAAAGGGACTAGAACTCTGGTCGCTAGACAGCCCAGGGAAACCGCCTTTCCCTGCAAATCTGTTCATGTCAGTCATATCAAATCCTAGGTTACCTTTTAATTTTAAACGTACGTGCAAGTGGAACAATGTTATCGCAAAGCCCTGTTTTCCCAGGCAGATAGATTCCTCAAAGCACATTATTTTGTTCCTTTGTTTCTGCAAATATTTTTTTCAAGGATGAGTATACCTCCTGATTTTGAAACATTTAACTAGTTTTTGGCTTCTGATATCGGAATTATAACTTCTCTCTCTTCTATACTTTATGAATACAGCCATGCTCTTGTTAAATAATGGGACGTGTTCCAATGACCAGTTATGGAAATAATAAAGAAAGCACGTGTTCAGGCCTTTAAAATAGGCTTTTTAGGCCTCTTTTCCATCTCTTATTTTAAACAAAAGAGCTCAGGGTGCCTGGTTGGCTCAGTCGGAAAAGCGGGTGACTTTTGATGTCAGGGTGGTGAGTTGAACCCTCACCTTGGGTGTAGAGTAATTACTTAAAATAAATAAATAAACTTAAAAAAAAGTGCCTGTCATTTATTAAGTTTATATATTAAGTATGTAATAAATATTGAATAATAGTAATATTATTTATTAAGCTCCAAACTTAGTGCTAAGCACTTTACATATTTAGTCCTCATAATAACCCTGCAAAATAAGTGTTGTTATCCCATATTACAGATGAAGAAACTCAGCTACAGAAAGGATAAAGAATTGTCCCCTGGTCACTCAGTTATTGAGTGATGAAGCTGAGGTTCACATATAAATACTAAAAAAAAGTTTTTATTTATATTAATATAAGTACATAATTATCTTTCTAAAAAGCTTATTTACAAACTTACATATTACAAGGCTAGTAGTGAGGGTGCCTGGGTGACTCAGTCGGTTAATCGTCTGCCTTCAGCTCAGGTCATGATCCCAGGGTCCTGGGATTGAGCCCCACGTTGGGCTCCCTGCACTGCGGGTGGGGGGGGGGGGTACCTGCTTCTCCCTCTCCCTCTGCCTGCCCCTCCCCCTGCTTGTGCTCTCTTTCTCTCTGTTAAATAAATAAATAAAACCTTAAAAAAAAAAAACCAAGGCTAGTGGTGAAAAGCAGTCTCATCTCCCATCCTTCCCCACTCCTGATTCTCCAGAAGCAAACCACAATTATTTGAGTGATTCTGGTTATTTACATATATTTTTTCACATAACATGGTTATTTCCTATTAAGAAAGCTGTTATCCCAGTCCCCCATCCTTCCAATATTATAATTTCTGGTTAAATTAATATTTAATGTTTATGTTATTAAGACTGTGTATTTATTATTCAGTGCTGAGTTAAATAGTATACCATTTCCTTTCTTGTATGTTTTTTTTTTTTCCTAGAGTATTAAGCCGTGGTCCTCACTGCCTTCATAAAGTCTCAACTTCCTGGGAATGCATACAAGATCCTTCTTTTTTTTTTAAGAAAAAAATTTTTTAAAATTTTTTTATTTATTGGGGCACCTGGGTGGCTCAGTCGGTTAAGTGGCTGCCTTCAGCTCAGGTCATGATCCCAGGGTCCTGGGATTGGAGTCCCACATCGGGCTCCCTGCTCGGCAGGGAGCCTGCTTCTCCCTCTCTCTCTGTCTGCCGCTCTGCCTACTTGTGCTCTTTCTCTACCTCTGTTAAATAAATAAATAAATAAATAAATAAATAAATAAATAAATAAATAGATAGATAGATAAATAAAAGATTTTTAATATATTTACTTGCAAGACAGAGATAGTGACAGAGATAGTGACAGAGAGCAGGAACAGGGAGGAGAGGGAGCCTGACGCGGGGCTCGATCCCAGGACCCTGGGATCATGACCTGAGTTGAAGGCAGACGCTTCACCGACTGAGCCACCCAGGCACCCCACAGGATCCTTCTTGATGCACCCTGGGGTCCACCTGTGCTGCCTGAACACCAAGCTTCAATGAACTACCCACTGTTGCCCGAAGGACTCGCTCTTCAGGCCTTCCCATCCATACCTGTTCCCTATGCCTCTTATACCACCTCCATTCCTTCATCCTAATCACTGGCTAACTCCTGCTTTTCCTTCCAAGAATCCTGGGAAACTCTCCTTTCCTCCTCATTGCCCTCTGGACTAAGGATCTCCCCTCAGTCTTCCCACAGCAGCACTTCCTTACCTCCTTCTCAGCAGTTTTCACACTAATTGTCCATGTTTATTTACAGGTCTCTCTCAACTGAGATCCCTGAGGTCAGGGATCATATCCTTTGTTTTTCTTTTTTAAGATTTTATTTTTAAGTAATCTCTACACCCAATGTGGGACTTGAACTCACAACCCCAAGTCACACGCTCCACCAACTAAGCCAGCCAGGCACCCCAGGGACCATGTCTAATTAATTTTGTATCATAGCATCCCTTGTAGATGTTCAATATTTATCTGTTAACTGATGGAATGATCTCTACTTCTTGAGGTTATGGGGACGGGAGTGAAAAAAAAAATTGCCACCATATGCCCTAGGATTCACTTGGATCTACATGAGGAGGTCCTCAGACTCTTGGGGCAGATGGGGTGATCAACCACAGTTCTGAGAGTGGAGGAGATTGAGGGGACCCACAGAACAGGCAGCCCTGAAGACAAGCAGAGGCCTACTGGTGGGTGTGGGAGCTCCTCAGGCAGCCAGAATATAGGTAGTTTCAGCATTGGTGGAGGGCCCTGGGAGTTAGACCTACCCCACAAATCAGTGAGCATGGCCGGGTGGCAGCCTTTTCCTCAGCTAGGACTGGAATAGAAGCAGAGCTGTCAAGTCCAGGGGGAATCTACTGAAGTTGAGTGAAATTAAGTTGTAACATGGTTTGTTTTCTGCAGTGTTTACAATCCAGGTTGGCTTAGTCATTTGAAGGAGGCAGCTACTTGGAGTAGGGAGATCAGAGGGTCTTCAGACCTATTTCCTCTCCTTTCAGGGATATAGCAAATTGTGCCATATTCTATTCTTGCAAATACCCCATGCCAGGCCGTGTTTTGCTCTCCAATGCATCCATGACAGCCTTAAATGTTTGAAGGTGGCCCATCATCCATAGTTCTTCCAGCCATTCTTTTTTTTTTTCCCTCTCCAGCCTGTCAGGACATAGTAATCATCAATGGAACACTTTCAGACCTTTCTGCCTCCCCTCTTGGCCTCTCACACTTAGTCCCCCTGCACTATTGCAGTAGAAATGTTGGTCATTGGGTAAGGCTCATCTCTTGTGCCACCTCTCCTATGGGGCTTCCTCTGATTCTTTCCTCTCTCCCTGACTTGCTGTGAGGCTGGGCATCTCTCTCAGGTTCATTCTTTCTTTCTTTCTTTCTTTTCTTTCTTTCTTTCTTTCTTTCTTTCTTTCTTTCTTTCTTTCTTTCTTTCTTTCTTTCTTTCTAAGATTTTATTTATTTATTTGACAGAGAGAGACAGTAAGAGAGGAAACACAAGCAGGGGGAGTGGGAGAGGAAGAAGCGGGCTCCTATGGGGCTCGATCCCAGGGTTTGGCAGACACTTAACGACTGAGCCACCCAGGCGCCCCTATTTATTTTTTAAAGATTATATTATTAGAGAGAGAGAGAGCATGAGCAGGGCAGAGGGAGAAGCAGACTCCCCGCTGAGCAGGGAGCCTCACGAGGGGCTCGATCCCAGGACCGTGGGATCATGACCTGAGCTGAAGGCAGCCGCTTAAACAACTGAGCCACCCACACACCCCTTTCAGGTCTTTTAGAATGTGACACTCACACTGTGTTTATACCCAGTCCTGGAATGCAGGGGTCATTTGATTTCCCCTGCAACAAATCCCAGTTACAAAGCACTGATGAATGGAGATTTTACTGAAGGTTTTACAATGAGAATCATAAGGTATTTCACACTGAAAAACTACATAACAAATCCCTTCAAACATTTCTGCTCCTTCATCTCAGCTTCTCTGTTGGTACCAGCTACTCCTCTTTGCCCACCAGACGCCCTCTCTCTGGGCCTCTCTTCAGCCACAAAGTTGGGCTTCTTCCCTTTCCATAATCTCTGCCACCTTCCTCCGGGACACGCCCATCTCTTTTTCTGCAATTTGCATTTTCACACTCATCATCTTTCTTTTTAATTTTTATTTTTTTAAATTTTTTTAAAGATTTTATTTATTTATTTGAGAGAGAGAATGAGACAGAGAGAGAGAGCACGAGATGGGGGAGGGTCAGAGGGAGAAGCAGGCTCCCCGCCGAGCAGGGAGCCCGATGTGGGACTCGATCCCGGGACCCCAGGATCATGACCTGAGCCGAAGGCAGTTGCTTAACCAACTGAGCCACCCAGGCGCCCTCTTTTTAATTTTTAAAAAAGATTTTATTTATTTTAGAGATAGAGAGTGAGAGAGCAAGTAGGGGGAGGAGCAGAGGGAAGAGGGACAAGCAGACTGCCTGAGCACAGATCCCGACTCAGGGCTTGATCCCACAACCCTGAGATCATGACCTAAGCCAAAATCAAGAGTCGGACTATTAACTAACTTAGCCACCCAGGCACCCCACATGCTCATCATCTTTCAAACAAGAGCGTTTCATTCTTCAAAAGACAGAGAATAGCAGGGCACCTGGCTGGCTCAGTTGGAGGAGCGTGCGACACTTGATCTCAGGGTTGTGAATTCAAGCCCCATGTTGGGTGTAGAGATTACTTAAATAAATAAAACTTAAAAATATAAAAAGAAGACAGAGAATAGCATAAATAACAAATGATCTCTGCCCACCCCACCCCCACCTTATCTTCCTCCACAGACAATTTAACATCTCGGCAAGTCTATTACACGATACCACCTCAGAGTGTTGAGTGAAGGGGAGAGTAAGCACAGTACACTATTTGCTCTTGGCACCCGAGTCTCTCCAGTCTTGAGGCCCACCCCTTCCCTCCCTTCTTCTCTGGTGAGGTGAGATGTGATTCATCTCTGAAGCCCTTTGAATGCAGAGTTCTGACTCTCCGTCACTATATAGTTACTGGGAAAGTTTTTGGTTACCCTGGTGAGGTCCTACTCCTATCCCAACCCAGACTGGGCCAGTTAAAGCTTAAGGTCAAACACAGTAGCATTAGGATTCAACAAGGGAAGTTACAGCTGGAAAATTTTCCATTTGGGGATCTGGGAAAAGAGGTAACTTTGCCACCTGGAAGGTAAGCTCCCTCTCCTCTTCCCTGAGCTTTTTCCTCATGAGCTTTTTCTTGCCTGCCACAAGGTATCTTTCCCCACAATTGAAACAAACCCATCTCTTGCTGGTTGGGTACGGTGGCAATCCTTGCTTTTTTCTTGGAACTATCACAGGTTGAGGTCAATGAGATACTAGTAGTCGGTGCCTTGATGGCTTCAGGATCCTGTTTGTTACCAAACTTGCTACAGTATGTGCAGATAAGGGTGACTGGTCATCACCATGAGTCCCGGGCTCTGACATCAGATGGCTGAGGCATACTTGTACCCTTCCTGCTCTGTGATGCCAAACCCCGCTCTGCTCTTCATTCTTCTGCCCTGAGGACATCTAATTTCACCTCCCTTTCTGTTTCCTTAATTAGTTCCCCAGTAGTGAGAATTCAGGTGGTTTCTTTGGTCTCAGAAGAAACCTCGGGGCACCTGGGTGGTTCAGTCTGTTAAGCGTCCGACTCTTGATTTTGGCTCAGGTCATGATCTCAGGGTCATGAGATTGAGCCCCATGTCAGTCTCCACGCTGGGTGTGCAGCCTGCTTAAGATTCTCTCTCTGCCTCTCCCCTCCCCCCCCATGAAGAAATCTGACATTCTGGAAATGTTTTGTCATAAGTTACTCCTGCCCTGACTGCCCTAGGTAGACCTGATTCTCTATAGCACCCCATAGCACCTTTTCACATGACTTGCTGCAAACCCCTCTCAGGTATGAACACATATGAGAAGTGTCTTCTCGGGGCGCCTGGGTGGCTCAGTCGTTAAGCGTCTGCCTTCGGCTCAGGTCATGATCCCAGGGTCCTGGGATCAAGCCCCGCATCAGGCTCCCTGCTTGGCCAGAAGCCTGCTTCTCCCCCTCCCACTCCCCCTGCTTGTGTTCCCTCTCTCGCTGTCTCTCTCTCTGTCAAATAAATAAAATCTTTAAAAAAAAAAAAGAAAGAAAGAAAAGTGTCTTCTCTTGTTCATGGCATCTGGTCCCAGGCTTAGGCCAGTTAAAAAAATGACTCTTTTCCCACTCTTAGCTCTGCTCAGCAATCTGTCTCACAGATGCTTGTGAGCCCATATAGAATTCCTGCTGCTGGCCCCAGGGGACTTTTACTCCATCTCCCGTTTCTTGCTGTCCTGTGACATTTAAGGGCGTATATAATTCCAACTTGATCTTTCTCTGCTGTCCCTGGCACAGCTCTCCTTCCAAATGACTGCAGTTTCTGAGAGCGTCTTGACCATCTGTGGTTCCCTTCTGCCTGATGGGCAGCCCTCCCAGGAATTCTTCAGCAGGTATGAAAGGTCAGGACCTGTCCAAGAATATCTGCAGAAGGGGCGCCTGGGTGGCTCAGTCGTTAAGCGTTTGCCTTCAGCTCAGGTCATGATCCCAGGGTCCTGGGATCAAGCCCCGCATCGGGCTCCCTGCTCGGCAGGAAGCCTGCTTCTCCTTCTCCCACTTCCCCTGCTTGTGTTCCCTCTCTCGCTGTGTCTCTCTCTGTCAAATAAATAAATAAAATCTTAAAAAAAAAAAAAAGAATATCTGCAGAAGACCTCTCCTGTTCTTGAAAGGAGAACTTAGCTCCCCAGTAGTGAGAATTCAGGTGGTTTCTTTGGTCTCGGAAGAAACCTCGGGGCACCTGGGTGGTTCAGTCTGTTAAGCGTCCGACTCTTGATTTTGGCTCAGGTCATGATCTCAGGGTCATGAGATTGAGCCCCATGTCAGGCTCCATGCTGGGTGTGCAGCCTGCTTAAGATTCTCTCTCTGCCTCTCCCCTCCACCCCCCCCATCCAGTTTCTTAAGAAATTGTGTCTGTTGAGACTGGCACACTAATCTCCAGCCTGAGAATTCTCACTTTAGTAAGCTCATCTGATGATGCTGTGCTCATCAGATCTTCTGTCTAACGCACTCCTTTTGAACAGTGTAACCTCCCCAAAGCTCTAATGCAGATCTCAGAGCAGTTCCCATACACTGATAGGCCAGGGACCACCCTAATTTGTGCTAGGTCATTTTTCACTCCTTAGGCAAGTTCAGCACTCTGCCAGTCATGTCCTCTGTCTCCCTACGAAGACTGAAAATCTGTTTCCAGTGGGGTTTCAGAGTTGAAGAGTCTATGTTCAAAATTAGGCTTTGTTGGGGCGCCTGGGTGGCTCAGTCATTAAGCGTCTGCCTTCGGCTCAAGTCATGATCCCAGGGTCCCGGGATGGAGCCCCGCATTGGGCTCCCTGCTCAGAAGAGAGCCTGCTTCTCCCTCTCCCACTCCCCCTGCGTGTGTTCCCTCTCTCGCTGTCTCTCTCTATGTCAAATTAAAAAAAAAAAAATCTTTCAAAATTTTGCTTTGTTTCTTAGTAGCTATAGATCCTTGAGTAAATTACTTAATCTTTCCCAGTTTTCTTGTCTGTAAAAATGAGGATAAAAACACCTACCTCATAGAATTGTTATGAAGACGAAATGAGAAAAGCAAAAAATATATTATAGTGCCTGGAATATAGTGGGTGCTCCATTAACAACCACAGCTGTTACTGTTGTGTTTATTGTCCCCTCCCCCACCATTTCTAGCTATGTCCTCTATGCTTTGTCCTTTGCTCCAGAATAGGAGGGGTAAAGAAGGACACAAAGGAAGAGTAATAGAACTTATAACCTCTGTTATCTATATTTGAAAAACAAGGCAAAACAGGCTTTCTGAATACTCAACAGGGTCCTGTCCTCTAACTTCTTTTGTCTTTGCCAGTGGGCATTTGTAAGATTAAAAAAGAGAGACTGACTGGGCGCCTGGGTGGCTCAGTTGGTTAAGCGACTGCCTTCGGCTCAGGTCATGATCCTGGAGTCCCTGGATCGAGTCCCGCATCGGGCTCCCTGCTCGGCAGGGAGCCTGCTTCTCCCTCTGATCCTCCCCCCTCTCATGTGCTCTCTCTCTCTCTCATTCTCTCTGTCTCAAATAAATAAATAAAATCTTTAAAAAAAAAAAAAAAAAAGAGAGACTGACTACCGGATGTCGGAAAGCAGTTTTCCTCTGCTCTTAAAATATCCACACTCAAAGGCCGCATAATTGAGCTTAAATTGTGATTGCTTCTGAGTTGCAGATCAAGGGGCTAGTAGTCAGGGGTTGAGGGAGACCTATGTCCTCTTCAGTAAGCTTTTGACATTAAGACAAAAACAATAACACTATGTGCATATATACACTTTTAAAATTAAACAAAAATGTTTTAAAAAACCCTTGCCTGACAAATGTACTCACTATTGTGCAACCTCCTTTGCTTCCAGCCTCAGATCTCTTTGTGACTTGCCTAGAAACAGCAGGCTTCCTAGGTCACCGGTGCATAGGGACAGACACTCTTGACCCTGCTTGTGACAGCATCGC
Source organism: Leptonychotes weddellii (assembly GCF_054177405.1). Lineage (NCBI taxonomy): Eukaryota > Metazoa > Chordata > Mammalia > Carnivora > Phocidae > Leptonychotes > Leptonychotes weddellii. Next base: position 118,151,056 of record NC_138369.1, on the reverse strand, counting down.
AAGCACATGTCTGACATACTTTGGATAGCCAGCCTGGTTCTATTACTGGTACATGAAAGTTTTGCTCCGGCAGCAAATCTCTAAATTTAGATGCTTTTCAGGATGAACTCTGAATGATCTTTGTCCTGAAGACTAGTAAGGAATTGGAGGGCACCTTGCTTTTTATTTATTAATTCAAGTGTCAGAGTAGATGTTTCATAATATAAAACTTATGAAGACTGCTGTAATAATGGAAAATAAAATAAAACACAGGGAGTACCTAAGATTTCTCCTTCACAGTTCTCACAAAAATTTTACCCTGAGTTCCTTTTTTCTTTTTTTTTAAGATTTTATTTATTTATTTGACAGAGAAAAGACAGAGAGAGAGGGAACACAAGCAGGGGGAGTGGCAGAGGGAGAAGCAGGCTTCCCTCAGAGCAGGGAGCCCGATGGGGGGCTCGATCCCAGGACCCTGGATCATGACCTGAGCTGAAGGCAGACACTTAACGACTGAGCCACCCAGGTGCCCCCCTTTTTTCTTTTTTAAAAATTAATTTATTTGAAAGAGCAAGAGCAAGCAAGTGCAGAGAGGTGGGGGGGGGTGCAGAGGGAGAAACAGAATCACAAGAAGGTTCCATGCCCAGCATGTAGCCTGAACTCATAACCCTGAGATCATGACCTGAGCTGAAATCAAGAGTCGGACACTTAACCAACTGAGCCATCCAGGCGCCCCTCCTTTTTTTTTTCACTTGAGTATGCAAAGCATTACCATATTATAGTAATACATCATAATAATACTTTGCACACTCAAATGAAATAAAAACAAGTCCAGGGTAAAAATTCTTATCCTGGTAACTCTATGGAGGTGTTTAGAATTAATACAATTTAGGAATTTAGTTCTCATATAATGTCAAGATGCTTAAATGTTGCCATTTTCATCAAAGAAAAGACAATTTCACAAATGAGAGAACTTTAGGGAATGATGAATTTACTTTAAAGATTTTATTTTTTTATTTATTTGACAGAGAGAGACACAGTGAGAGAGGGAACACAAGCAGGGGGAGTGGAAGAGGGAGAAGCAGGCTTCCTGCAGAGCAGGGAGCCTGATGTGGGGCTCGATCCCAGGATCCTGGGATCATGACCTGAGCCAAAGGCAGACGCTTAACAACTGAGCCTCCCAGGCACCGCATGATGAATTTACTTTGATAAGAACCAGCTCCTTGAAAGGACAGCCACACCAGGGTGTTTTTTTTTTTTTTTGTATAGTCAAAGTATTTTTATTTATTTATTTTAAAATTTCTACTGGGATATAGTTGACAATTAAAAATTGTATATATTTGAAGTATACAACTTGATGATTATATATATATATGTAGAGAGAGAGAGAGAGAGAGAGGGTCAGGACATAATGCTAAGTATTGTCAAGATATATATATATATAATTTATATATATAAATGATTACCACAATCAAGCAAATTAACGTATCTATCATATCAGATAGTTATCATTTTTTTCAAAGATTTTATTTATTTATTTGTCAGAGAGAGAGAGAGAGAGAAAGAGCACAAGCAGGGGGAGGGCAGGCAGAGGGAGAAGCAGGCTCCCCACCGAGCAAGGAGCCCAATGTGGGACTCTATCCCAGGATGCTGGGATCATGACCTGAGCAGAAAGCAGATGCTTAACTGACTGAGCCACCCAAGCGTCCCTAAAGATTTTATTTTTAAGTAATCTTTATTCTCAATGTGGGACTTGAACTTACAACCCTGAGATCAAGAGTCGCATGCTCTACGAAACTAAGCCAGCCAGGCGCCCCACTGTTTTCTTCTTTTTTTTTAATGTGGTGAGAACATTTACAAGCTCCCCTCTTAACAAATTTCAAGAATACAGTAAAATATTGTTAACTATAGTCACATTGTTGTACCTTAGATCTCAGAACTTATTCATTTTGCATAACCAAAACTTTGTATTTTGGTAAAAATCTTCCAGTTTTCTTGGTCCCCCAGCCCCTGACAATCACCATTCTGTTCTCAGCTTCTATAGCTTCAACTTTTTTTAGATTCCATATTTAAGTGAGATCATACAATATTTGTCTTTCTGTGTCTGACTTATTTCACTTAGCATAATGTCCTCCAGATTCATCCGTGGTGTTGCAAATGGCAGGATTTCCTTCTTTTTTGAGGCTGAATAATATTTCATTATATATATATTTATATAACATGTATATGTACACACACACACACACACATTCACACACCCCCGGGTTGTTTTTTTTTTTTAAGATTTATTTATTTAGGGGCGCCTGGGTGGCTCAGTTGGTTAAGCGACTGCCTTCGGCTCAGGTCATGATCCTGGAGTCCCGGGATCGAGTCCCGCATCGGGCTCCCTGCTCGGCGGGGAGTCTGCTTCTCCCTCTGACCCTCCCTCTCATGCTCTCTGTCTCTCATTCTCTCTCTCGCAAATAAATAAAATCTTAAAAAAAATAAATAAATAAATAAAAAAGATTTATTTATTTACTTTAGAGAGAGAGAGAGAGAGCGCGGTGGGGAGGGGCAGAGGGAGAGGGAGAGAGAGAGAGAATCTCAAGCAGACTTCCCGCTGAGTGCAGAGCCTGTCGCAGGGCTCGAGCTCATGACTTTCACGACCCTGAGATCATGACCTGAGCTGAAATCAAGAGTCAGGTGCTTAAGTGACTGAGCCACCCAGGCCCCCCTCAACCAGGGTGTTTTTATGGAGAGTCAAGAAGGTAATTTTGGATTCAGATGGACTGGGCTCAAATCCTGACTCTGCTACCACTAACAGGTGGTATAGCCTATATATGTTTTTATTATGGGAATTAAATGACAGCTTATAAAAGGAACACATAGGACTCAATAAATGGTAACTGTTATTCAGTCAGGACATATGCTAAGTATTATTTGTCAAGATATAATGATAAGTACCAATATGACAGGAACTAATGTTGTGTTGATGTATCCTAGCAAAGGAAGATTCTTCCTGTTTAACAAGGAACAACATGGAGTAATAGGAAAAAAAAAAAAAAACCCACAGAAAAAAGAGGGATCCTGGGCGGGGGGCTGCCATAGCTTACTCAGTCACCCTGGATAAATCACCTAAACCCCTCAGGCCCTAGTGCTCTAAAAGGAGCATAGTACCTTGAGCCCATGAGGGCATTTGGCTAAGGTGTTTCCAAAGGCCTGGTCTAGTTTTGGAAGTATAGGAAGTCTGCATATTTCTTTATTGAAAAGACTTCATTGGAAAAGTTCTTTTAGTTCAAGAAGCACCCACATCAGGACATACCTGGGAGTACAAAAAATTCTTTGGGAAGAAATTGGATGGATATAAAAGGCTACACATCACCAGAAATCAGGTTGCAGGTCTGGGAGTGGAAACCTGGTTGACAGGCTAATAAGACTGGGGAGGATCACACTGAACTTGGCTTCTCCACTGAACCTTTAAGACAACTCCCACTCATGAAGCAGTGCCCTCCACAAAGCCTCTCCAAGATGCATCCCTGGCTGAGCACCTCTTCCCTATACAGTCCCCACTCCTAATGGGGAGCCCTGAGCCAACCTGCCCTCTCTCTCAGTCACCCTGCTCCTGTGCTGAATCCCAGTTTGCCCCCTTCATAGCCTTTCTTGTGGGACCTGTTGTAACAGCCCTCTCCCCGCCGCCGCCCGCCAAATTCAGCCCCCAGCTCTTATTATTTTTAGGTCCCAACTGGGGGACTTTTAGAGTAAACAATCACATGCTCTAGGGAATTTACGACATTACTGGCTTGCGTTCTCCCTCTTACGTCCTCATTAAGAGGCCCTTGCTATAAAAAGAAGAAACGAATAGTTTTTAAAATTCCCTTTCCCCCAACTTAAAAGTATTACATGCCATGTAGGCAACTTTAGAAAGGACAAAGAAGAAATTGGGTATTATCTGTGATCTTCCAGCCCAAAGATAGCTACTCTTAGCAATCTATTTCCAATCTTTTACTTCTTTATGTTTATATTAATATATCTACAACTATTTATACATTTTTTGCATATTTGAATTAATACTATACATACGAAAGAAACTCTTATATGTTAACATTTAACATGTGGCTTTCTATTTTCTTCTCTCTGATCTGTTTCAATCTACCTCTTGGCAGTCCCAATCATGCTGACCTATATCTTGGAATTAGCTTTCATCTGTATATTATTACTAAATATTGAGATCAATTGGAGTTTTATATGCTAAAAGAAAGATGTCTCTCCCCAAACTGAAGGTCATATAGGCTCATCAACTCTGCAAACATGAAACCCAGGGAAAATTTATTTTTGATTTTTTTAGAGAATTTTAAAAAATATTTATGTATTTATTTATTTATTTATTAGAGAGAGAGCGCTTTTGCATGTGCACACAGGCAAGCGGGGGGTTGGGAGAGAGGGAGAGGAAGAGAGGATCTGAAGCAAACTCTGTGCTGGGTGCTGAGCTCCCCACAGGGCTTGATCTCACAAGCCTGAGATCATGACCATATTGGAAATCAAGTGTCAGATGCTTAACTGACTGAGCCACCTAGGCACCACATCCTCACATTTTAAATTTTATTTTTATTTATTTATTTATTTTAAAAAAAGATTTTATTTAACAGAGAGAGATATAGCGAGAGGAGGAACACAAGCAGGGGGAGTGGGAGAGGGAGAAGCAAGCCTCCTGCCGAGGAGGGAGCCCGATGTGGGGCTCGATCCCAGGACCCTGGGATCATGACCTGAGCTGGAGGCAGACGCTTAACAACTGAGCCACCCAGGCGCCCCTATGTACTATTTTATATATTTTTTTCACTTAAAACTGTACTGGGAACATTCTCTATGCTTTATTATTATTTTTTATTTATTTGACAGAGAGAGTTAGCGAGAGCAGGAACACAAGCAGGGGGAGTGGGAGAGGGAGAAGCAGGCTTCCTGCTAAGCAGGAAGCCTGATGTGGGGCTCCATCCCAGGACCCTGGGATCATGACCTGAGCCGAAGGCAGACTCTTAACGGCTGAGCCACCCAGGCGCCCCTTTATTAAGTGCACCCAATTAACTTCACATTAATAATGATACCAGTAACGGCAACATTTTCTGAGCATGACTCTAGGTGTTCATTAAGTGCTTTACCTGGAGTAGCTTATTTAATCTCCACAACAGCACTGTGAGATAGCAACTATTATTAGTTAACCCCATTTTTTAAATTTAGATTTTAGAGAGAGAGAGAGAGCCCATGAGCAGGGGGGAAAGGCAGAGGGAGAGGGAAAGAATCTCAAGCAGACTCCCCACTGAGAACAGATCCCAACATGGGGCTCGATCCCATGACCCTGAGATTATGACCCGAGTGGAAATCAAGAGTCAGATGCTCAACTGACTGAACCACCCAGGCACCCCAATCAGCTAACTGCATTTTTTTTAATGGGAAAACTGAGACTCAGGTACACTAACTATCTTTTTAAAAAAAGATTTATTTATTTTAGGTGGGGGGAAGGATAAAGGGAGAGGAAGAGAGAATCTCAAGCAGATGCCCTGCTGAGCCGGAGCCCCATCTCACCATCCTGAGATCATGACCTGAGCCTAAATCATGAATCAGATGCTTAACTGACTGAGCCACCCAGGTGCCCCTGAGACTCAGGAACAGTGAGTACTTTGCCCAAAGAATGAAGCTTAGAAAATCTGACTCCAGGGTCTGTGCTCCTTCGGAACCATTACAGTTATTGTGTGTCATATTGTGCATTGCTAGATGTGCTACATTTTGTTCAACTACTCCATTAGTTTTGGATACTTCTTTGCATCTAGGGTTTTTTTTCCTCCAATTTTGATAACTCTGCAATGGACATCTTTCTGCATATAGATTTTTGCTTCTACTGCATGATTTCCTTATGCTTAGTTCTCAGAAATGGAAAGAGAAAATGATTTTCCTCAAAAATTTTATTCAGAAGGACCTTATTGGAGGAGCTGTTGAGAGAAGGCAAGGGGAATGTATTCAGTTCTTTTGCCACAGGCTCTGAGCCTGAGCCCCCCAACTTTATAGTGTGGGGGGAGGGGAGATGGCACTGAGGAATCTTGTCCTTTTCAGGCTGTGTTTGGTGCCTCTCCTATTACGGAACACTAGACTTCCTATTATCATAACATTTATCACAAGCATTTTAACATTTTCATTATGTTACTCCACTTAAAGAAAGGACTGTTTTTCTCCTTTGTACCCAGGACTTAACATAATATCTAGTACATAGTAAGTACTTAATACTTTTTGAGTGAACAAATGAAGGATAGAGAGAGAAAGGACTTCTCTTAACTGTGAACTCTGAGTTTCAATGGGATTAACTATGATAGTAAAGATCAATACCTCCTAGGGTATGTATTAAATATTGAGGTGTGTATTAAGTCTTTCTATTTTGATGCTTTGTGGGGCCTTGCCTACTAGAAGGTGCTGTCTATTCCAGGGTTAGCAAATTCCTACAGATAGCAAATAACTCCCCTAGGAGAGTATCTTTCATATGTAAACCAGCCAATCTAAGACCATATCCCCATCGCTTGCCTTATTGGGTTCTCACAGGACTCTCACCTTTGGGCCACTGTTCCCCTGCATTTTCAGACAGGGTACTAAGGTTGACAGTGACTAAGATAATGGTGGCTGAGATACTGTGACAACAGAGGGGGACAGTAGGGCTGTAAGATGTAACCGACAGGACGAGTGGCACTAACTATAGGGTATAGTGGTTAACAGCCAGGGAGAGGGCATGGTAATTATGATAATTAGTAGCAACAATAATTTTATAAACTTACAGAGCACTTCAATAATCTCAATAAATAATAATAATGTCACTACTTTACACTTTTTTTTTTTTAAGATTTTATTTATTTGACAGAGAGACACACAGCGAGAGAGGGAACACAAGCAAGGGGAGTGGGAGAGGGAGAAGCAGGCTTCCCGTGGAGCAGAGAGCCCGATGCAGGGCTCGATCCTAGGACCTTGGGACCATGACCTGAGCCGAAGGCAGACACCCAACGACTGAGCCACCCAGGCACCCCATTTTACACTTTCATACATATTGTATAATTTGCTTTTTACAATGCATACCTTTAGGTAATATTATTATCCTGTCTGATTACAGAATGGGCTAGGTCTTCTGGTAAGTTCATAGAACCAGAAATAAGATTGAAGATCACCATAACCAATCTCCTCATTGTAAAATTGAGGAAACTGAGGCCCAGTGAGGGTCTGATTGTTACTTTAAGTGTCAATTGGATTGGGCCATGGGGTGCTCAGATATTTGGTCAAACATTATTTCCAGGTGTGTCTGTGAGGGTGTTACTGAATGAGATTAACACCTGAGTCTGTATACTGAGTAAAGCAGAGTGCCCCCTCCAGTGGGGGTGGGCCTCATCCAATCGGTCGAAGGCCTAAATAGAACAAAAGATGAAGAGAAAATTCGCTTTCTGTCTGATTGTCTTTGAGCTGGGATATTGGTCTTTTCCTGCCATTGGGTCAGACTCAGACTGGAACTGTACCATTGGCTCTCCTGGGCCTCCAACTTGCCAAGTGCAAATATTGGGGCTTCTCCGCTTCCATAATTGTGTGAGTTGATTCTTTATGATCTATCTATCTATCATCTATCTATCTACCGATCATGTCCCATTGGTTCTTTTTCTCTGGGAAACCCAGACTATAACACAGGGAAAGAAAGTCTGGCTTTGATTGATCCCATCCCTCCCAACTGTCATCTTATATGTCCTCTGTTGACTAACCCCAACCTAATTTAGGAGCCATCTCAGAGTCTGACAGGAAAAGGGCAGTGTGCCAGCAGCTGGTGGCTTGGGATCAACTTCTAAGGCTTCCTTCTCCCTGCAGTCTGGCTGACACCCCTTGGTGAGTACCCAAAGTCCATCCTTTTTGCCTTGCGCCAGAGCTGAGCCAAGGGGCCAGGTTATGTCCTTTTACCTCTGCTCACATTTCACAACAGCACCCATCACTGCACCTGAGATAGTAGCTGAGGAGGACAAGGCTCTCCTACAAGAGAACTGCCTTCATGTTCCTGGGATGCCAGGCTGGCTTTGCCTTGGAGATCCAGACAGGAGATCAAGGTCACCTGAAGTTTCAAGACAGGGGCTTAGTTACAAGCCATTCCCATTCTTTTAGCAGATTCAGAATAGAACCGGCCACCAGATTAGGATACAGAGGTCTGAATTATTGGTCCAGGTGCCTCAAATTGCCCAGGAATGAAATTTGCCCAGTAGTGTAAGGTTAGGCTGAAGTTGTAGTCGAGAGACATAGAATTTTAAAGCACTGCAGAACATTTCCCGCTGCTTATTTCACGAGCACCGAAATTTTTTTAAAAGAACCATTGGCAGCTGAAGCGTTTCAGGTCTGGTTGATGGATCTGACTCTGTTCAGAATTAGAGAACTTTTTTTTTTTTTTCAGAGAACTTCTATATGAGACAAATTTAATGGTAACAGCAAAGCTTGGTGGAAAAAGAGAGGCAGCAGCAAGTACAGACAAAGAGAAATGGCAAAAATAGAGAGCACTCGAATTGTCTGAGCTGGTTTCTGTTGTTAACTATAGCCAGGAGCTACTCTAACACTGCTGATGTCACCACCAGAAATAAAATCTGACTTCTCTGGATCGCTACCTTTGCTAACAAATGTTGTGTCTATAAAAGCGTGCTGAAGACATGACCAAGAGCTGCTGCAAGGGTGCTGGCTGGGTCGGTGGCCAGCAGGGGCAGGGAGCAGGGAGTCGGGGGCATAGTGGAAGGCAAGGGCTGGGTCACCAACAGGCTCAGACAGGATCCAGGCAAGCTTGAGGCCTGAAGAGGTATCAGATCAGTAAACAATCAGAGGGAAGTCAGGTTCTCTGGTTTACAAAGAGATTCTGAACCAGGGCAGTGGGTAAGGCAGAAATGGAGGCGGGGAGGGGGGCGGGCAGAGATGGCATCAGGAATTTTTCAAATTTCCCTGAGAGGAGGTCACAGCCCTATAGCCTTAGATGGGGTTTTTTAAAAATGAAATCGAGTTAATTTTAATTAATCAGGGATGGCTCAGGTTTTTAAATTTTAAAAATTAAATTAAATTTTATGGACAACTGCACCCACAAGATAGTCTTCCTAGACCTTCTAGGGACTAGACGTCTCAGGGAAGCCAAATGCCCACCTCCATTCACTTCCTTAGAGGTTCATGACAGATGACAGGCTGTGTCATTGGGCAGAGGGGACTCATTTGAACCTCAGGGATCATCTTTGGATTTTTCCTTCAGACCCACCCTCCTAGCTCTTGGGATAGGTACAAGGGGTGGAATTAGAGAAAATATAGAAAGAAGTGGTAAAGAACTGGAATAAGCCAACCACAAGTCTATTCTTCAGAGGCAATCACTCTGCTTCTACATCTGTGGAGTGGACATGATTATTATAACAGGATTGTGATATTAGGTGAGGGAGAAGCTATTTTAACATTTTGGTACATTTCTTTCTAGTCTTTTTTTTTTTTTAAAGATTTATTTATTTATTTGAGAGAGAGGGAGAGAGCGTGCATACGTGGGAGAGTGAGGGGGAGGGAGGAGGAGAGAGAATCTCAAGCAGACTCCCTGCTGAGTGCCGAGCCCAATGTGGGGGCTCCATCTCAGGACACTGAGATCATTACCTGAGCCAAAATCAAGAGTTGGATGCTTAATTGACTGAGCCACCCAGGTGCCCCTCTTTCTAGTCTTTTTATTAAGCATGTTAACACAATTGGAATCACAGTGTATATATAAATTTTTATACCACATTTTTCCTTAATAATATATCATTATTATTCTTGTGGTCACAAAAATACTGTGTGTGAGGGACACCTGCTGGCTCAGTCGGTGGAGTGTAAGACTCTTGATCCTGAGCTCATGACTCCAAGATCAAAAGTCACATGCTCCTCCAATTGAGCCAGCCAGGGCCCCCTTGGCCTCCTTGCTCTTGCCTATTGGTCATCTCCTTTCTGTGGAGTAGAGAGTCTGAGAGATGGGAACATAGGAAGAGACTGGAATTTCCCTCCTCCACCCTAGCTGGTACTGTTTGGGCAAGAGCCCAAACAAGATAGGGCAAGATCTTGTCCTAATCTCTTAAACTTAAATTCTTTTCCCTGGAAGTAGTGGGCTATAGAAAACTCTTCGGGTTCTGGAGTCAAGTCCCAGTTCTGGTACTTAACTAGCTGAGTGATGTTGGACAGTTCTTTGATGTGTCTGAACCTCAGGTTCCATATCTGTGAAATGGGCACAATAATAGAGATGTAGTGAGGATTAGATAAAAGAAACAATGTGAAGTGTAGGACCTGGTGTACATGATGTATTTAACAAATAGTAGTCCTTCCTCATTCTTTTTTCTGTTATGAAGGGACTAGGTTGGGCCTGGAGTTACCATCTCAGATGAGGCACTGGAATCACATTCTTATAACTGGAGTTTGACTTGTGTGACAAGAAGGACACATATTTTCCAGGCCTTTGTACATTTTGTTCCTCAGCCTAGAACAGTGACTCTCAAACTTTACCAGGTACCAGAATTGCCTGGAGGATTTGTTAAGACAAATGTTGGTGGGCCCAGTACTTAGAATTTCTGATTCTGTATGTCTGGGGAAGGGTCTGGGAACTTGTGTTTCTAACAAGTTCTCAATTGATGCTGCTGCTGGTCTGGAAACACATTCTGAGAAGTGCTGGCTTAAAACATTTTATTACTCTTCCTATCCTTCTGGCTAACTCCTACTCATCCTTTAGGTGTCAGCTTTGATTTTATTACCTTTAGAAAGTCTTTTTTTTAATGCTTTATTTTTTTTAAGTTATCTCTACACCCAACACTCAAACTCATGACCCCAAGATCAAGACTCACATGCTCTACCAACTGAGCCAGCCAGGGGCCCTTAGAAAGTATTTCTCTCTCTCTCTCTTTCTTTCAAGATCTTATTTATTTGAGAGAGAAAGAGCATGCTCATGAGCAGGGGGGATGGGCAGAAGGAGAGGGACAAACAGACTCCCCGCTGAGCAGGGAGCCCAATGCGGGGCTCCATCCCAGGACCCCGAGATCATGACCTGAGCCAAAGTCAGACGCTTAATCGACTGAGCCACCCAGGTGCCCTCCTAGAAAGTCCTTCTTAAACCTGAAGTCCAAATTAGGCATTTATCCTCTGTCTTTTCAAAGCTCCCTGGGCTTGCCAGCTCATAAGACTTATCACAATGTTCTGTCATTGTCTTACTGCTTATCTATATCTCCCACTACACTAATTACTTTGGAAAAGTGACTATGTCTGCCCTGTTCATGGTTGTATCTCCAGGACCTTGCTCAGTGTCTGGTACATAGTACTCAATAAATGCTTGTTGAATGTATGAGTGAGCGGTACCCTGGGTAATTGGAACCAGAGCATAGGGATTCATGAGGGTCCCCAGGGAGTAAGTTCTGGTGGCCAGTGGTCAGGCAAGTCTAGGAATTCAGTGTCAGGGAGATAAGCAGAGCATTGCAAGAGTTATAGGTACAGGGACTGGACCTTAGGAACTTGGTCCACCCTTTGGGGTATGGAGAACAGGGCAGAACCCAGCATCATAGAAACTGAGCAGGGACTTAAGACTCAATTCCTGATTAAGATGATTGATCTATAGATGGTTCTTGAGGGCATTATGTGAAATGAAATAAGTCAAATGGAGAAAGAAAAGTATTATATGATCTCTCTTATGTGTGGAATCTAAAAAACCAAAACAACAACAACAACAACAAACCCCAAGTTTATAGATACAAAGAACAAATTAGTGGTTACTGGGAGGTGGGGGTGGGGTGGGAGAAATGGGTAAAGGGGGTCAAAAGATAAAAAGACAAAAAAATGTATATATAATACGTGGCCATGAGTTTGGGCATTGTTATCTGGGACTTGGGACTTCCTATTGATTTGGGTAAAAGATATTTGTGGTGTCTTTTTGTGTTTAACATCATTTGAGAGGATTTTCATTTAACCTGAAATATTTAAAAATTTGTAGTATTTGGCATTTTCGTTTTCTGCTGTATAGACAGAGTGACACAATATATACCCCATTAAACCATGGAATTACCCCCAAAAAAGATGCTTGATCCAAAAAACAGGATTTAAAACATTAGTGGTCCCATTTGTGTTTGATGGCCCAAATATATGGTCTATCTTGGTGACTATTTAATGTACACTTGAAAGGAAGGTATCTTCCGTTGTTGAGTGGTGTGTTCTATAAATGTCAATTAGGCTAAGTTAATCGATAGAGTTCAAATCTTTTTTTCTTTTTTTAAATATTTTATTTATTTATTTGACAGAGAGAGACACAGCGAGAGAGGGAACAGAAGCAGGGGGAGTGGGAGAGGGAGAAGCAGGCTTCCTGCCAAGCAGGGAGCCCAATGCGGGTCTCGATCCCAGGACCCTGGGATCATGACCTGAGCCAAAGGCAGACGCTTAAAACTGAGCCACCCACGCGACCTGATAAGAGTTCAAATCTTTGATGTCCTTACTGATTTTGTTTACTGTTCTGTCAATATTTGAGTGACAAGTATTTATAACTCCAGATATAATTATAAATTTGTCTTTCTTCTTTCAGTTCAATTAGTTTTGCTTCATGTATTTTTTTTTTTAAAGATTTTATTTATTTATTTGTCAGAGAGAGAGAGAGCACAAGCAGGGGGAGCGGCAGGCAGAGCAGGCAGAGGGAGAAGCAGGTTCCACACTGAGCAAGTAGCCTGATGCAGGCAGGACTCAGTCCCAGGACCCTGGCATCATGACCTGAGCCAAAGGCAGATGCTTAACCGACTGAGCCACTCAGACATCCCTATTTATTTATTTTATTATTTTATTTATTTATTTTTAAAGCAATTCGAATGCTTTTTTTTTTTTTTTAAGATTTTATTTATTTATCTGACAGATAGACAGCGAGAGAGGAAACACAAGCAGGAGGAGTGGGAGAGGGAGAAGCAGGCTTCCCGCTGAGCAGGGAGCCCGATGCGGGGCTCGATCCCATGACCCTGGGATCATGACCTGAGCCGAAGGCAGACGCTTAACGACTGAGCCACCCAGGCGCCCCCCTATTTATTTATTTTAAAAAAGATTTTACTTTGAAGTGATCTCTACACCCAATGTGGGGCTTGAACTCACAACCCTGAGATCAGAAGTTACATGCTCCACCAACTGAGCCAGCCAGGCACCCCTGTATCCTTATATTTAAAGTCAGTTTCTTATAGGCAGTTTACAGTTGAGAGTTGAATCTTGCTTTTTTATCAAGTGTGATAATCTCTATCCTTTAAGTACAGTGGTAGATAATTTGCATTTGATGTAATGTTTGATAGAGTTGTGTTTTAATCTACCATTATGCCATTCATTTCTTATTTGTCCCATTTGCTTTGCTCATTTCCCCCTGTCTTTTCCTGTTTCCTTTTAGATTAATGGAGTATTTTATTTCCACAATAAGCTTATTATCTATATCTCTTTTCTTTGGCTTATTTTTTAGTGGTTGCTATAAGATTTATAATATTCATCTTTAATTTAGAACAGTCTATTTTCAAATAATATTATACTGCTTCATGTATAATGTAAGAAACTTATAAGAGTATACTTCCATTTCCCCCCCCTTTTGTCATTTGTGCTTCTGTTGTCATACATTGTACTTCTACATATATTATAAGTTCTACAAAAACTTGTGGGGTCTTTTTTTTTTTTCCTTTAAATAGTTAACATTTATAAGAATTAAAACATGAGAGAAAAAATTCTTTTATATTTACCCACATATTTACCATTTTTGTCACTCTTCGTTCTTTTTTTTTTTTTAATATTTATTTATTTGTTTGACAGAGAGAGGGAGAAAGCACAAGCATGGGGAATGGCAGGCAGAGGAAGAGGGAGAAGCAGGCTCCCAGCTGAGCAGGGAGCCCAATGCGGGGCTTGATCCCAGGACCCTGGGATCACGACCTGAGCCGAAGGCAGATGCTTAACGACTGAGCCACCCAGGCTAAGTCTAAACTTAGACAATCTAAGTTTTCATCTGGTATTATTTCCCTTTGCTTGAAGACCATTCATTCATTCATTCATTTATATAAGCTCTACACCTAATGTGGGGCTTGAACTCACAACCCTGAGATCAAGAGTTTCATACTCCACTGACTGAGTCAACCAGTAGCCTCTCTTTGTCTACTTTTAATATTTTCTTACCACCTTTTTTCCAGCAATTTGATTATGATATGCCTTGCTTTTTTGTTTTTTTAAATATGTGTGTGTGCGGCAGGAGGGGGGGCGGTCTATGTGTATGTATTTATCTTGCATGGGGCTTTGTTGGGATTCTTGGATCCATGGGTTTAGAGTTTTCATTAAATTTGGAAAATTTCAGCAACTGTTCCATTTAATATTTTTTCTGTCACTCCCCCACTTTTTCCTCTTGTAATCCTATTATATATATGTTAGACTACTTGCTATTATAGGTCACTGAGACTGTACAGTTTTTTCTAGCCTTTTTCTCTCTGTGTGCTTTAGAAAAAGGCTAGAAAACTTTTATTATTATGTCTCCAAGGTCATGATCTTTTCTTCCACAGTGCCTAAACTTTTTTTTTTTTTAAGATTCATTTATTTGTTTTGAAGAGAGCAAGTGGAGGGGGGGTGGAAGGAGGGCAGAGGGAGAGACAGAATCTCAAGCAGACTCCCTGCTGAGTGTGGAGCCTTACGTGGGGCTGGGTCTCACAACCCTGAGATCATGACCTGAGCTGAAATCAAAAGCTGGATGTTTAATGGACTGAGTCACCCAGGTGCCCCTTTTGTTAATCCCTTTCAGACGTTTATTAAATTTTATTTCAGACGTTCTATTTTTCACCTCCAGAATTTCCACTTGGTTTTGTTTATATCTTCCATTTCTCTCTGTATTATGTTTATTCTTCTTTTAAATACCTTAACATAGCTATAATGGTTGTTCTGGCATACATTTTTGGTAATTCCATTACTGTTGTTATTTCTAATTGTTCTTAACTGACTGATTTTTCTCCTTGTCATGGTTCAATTTTTTAAAAAGATTTTATTTTTTTAAGTAAACTCTTACCCAATGTGGGGTTTAAACCCACAACCATGAGATCAAGAGTCACCCACTCTGCTGACTGAGCCAGTCAGATGGCCCATGGTTTAATTTTTTTTTTATTGGTTTCTTTGCATATCTTGTAATATATGATTGGATGTTGGGCATTTTGACATTTGTTGAGCATGGGAGTTTTCTTTCTTCCTTTAAAGAATGCTGACCTTTGTTCTGGTAGGAGTTGAATTATTAGAAGATCAGTCTGATCCTTTTGAAACTTATTTTATTTTATTACTATTTTATTTTTTTGAGAGAGGGAGCACTTGTACATGAGTGGGGGGAAGAGAGGGGCAGAGGGAGAGGGAGAGAGAGAATCTTAAGCAGGCTCCATGCCCAGCACAGAGTCCGGTGGGGCTTGATTTCACTACCCTGAGATCATGAGCAGAGCTGAAATCAAGTTGGATGCTTAACTGACTGAGCCACCCAGGCACCCATTGAAGCTTATTTTATTTATTTATTTATTTATTTATTTATTAAAAGATTTTATGTATTTATTTGACAGAAAGAGAGAGAGAGAGCACAAGTAGGGGGAACAGCAGGCAGAGGGAGAGGGAGAAGCAGGCTCCCCGCCGAGTGGGGAGCCCGATGCAGGGCTCGATCCCAGGACCCTGGGATCATGACCTGAGCCAAAGACAGATGCTTAACGACTGAGCCACCCAGGCACCCCGAAGTTTATTTTATTTGTTATTGTAGGTCTAGAGTAGCCTTTATTCTTGGACTAATGTCCTGTTAGTGAGATGTGACTCTGGGGTCTTTACTGAATATCTCAGGTGCTCTAAGAGGTTTCTGCACTGATCAGAACTCAAATGTGTCCCAGATCTAGGTAAACTCTGGGAATTTTTCAAATGGCAGCCACTGATTATAATTTCCCAGGATTGTTGTGAGGATTAAATTAAATAATGCTTATGATCGGAATATTGCAGGAGGTATGATCAGGAGGTCATGAGGGACTTCTGGAGTGCTGGCAATATATTTTTTTATCTGGGTTACATTTCACTTTATAACTATTTGTTAAACTGAACATATTCTGGGTATATGTTACATATCACAGTACAAATTTAAAGAAAGAATGTAAATAATAATAAATAATGCTGACATATAGCTGGTACTTAATATATGTTAGTCACCCTGATTAAAAGAGATAAGATATGCAAAACACCTGGCACAGAATCCAATGTACAGGGTCGCCTGGGTGGCTCAGTCGGTTGAGCGTCTGCCTTCCACTCTGGTGGAAGGGAAGCCCCACGTTGGGCTCCCTGCACTGCGAGGGGGTGGGGGGACTGCTTCTCCCTCTCCCTCTGCCTGCTGCTCTCCCTGCTTGTGCTCTCTCTCTGTCAAATAAATAAATAAAATCTCTAAAAAAAAAAGAATCCAATGTACAATGGATTCAGGATCGTTTCCTGTAAATAAACTTTTTATGCAAGTATAACATACATAAAGACAAGTACAAAAAGCATAAACACACAGCTCGGTGAATTCTTCCCAATGTGAATACACCCAAGTAACCAGCAACTGTGTCAAGAAATAGAACTGAATTGCTGTTGTTAATATAAAAGGATATGGAATGGAATTTTTCTAGAGTCTCAGAATTGTGGTTAAATTCTCAAAGCTGGTGATAAGGATAAGTACCTCTCCTTTTCTAAAGAATGTCATTATACATACCTTCAGGGCTTCCTAAAAGATGACAGCTGGCCCTGTGACTAATCAGCCTGCCATTTACCTCCAGCCTCATAGGAAACTAAGATTTCAAAGGTGGCTTATTTCAGAATTTGCCTATGAGGATGTGATGTGATTAAGTGATGGGCTGACAAGTAATCACAGTGCCTGTGCTTCCATAGAGCCAGAGTTATGGGCTAAGAGAGTTAGGGGGAGCCTGATATACAGACCCTGAAGTTTGAGGTGGAAGGTAGTGATGGGGTTAGGGGTGGTCCTAGTGAAATAAACACTGGTATTTTCTTCTCCCTTGGAGAATTCTGAAAGGAGAAGGCAGGCTAGAGCAGACCTTGATGGAGGGGCAAAGAGAGAGGGCAACAGTTTGGTGGGGCAAGGATGTGTGAGCTCCTTGGTGAAGTGGACTCTGCAGTAAGGGGTGGGCTTTGAGCTGCCTTGTTGGGATCCTGTCCCGCAGGGCTAGCTGCCAGGACTCTAGCAGTAAGGCAAAGTGGGGGTTATCTCCAGGGGTCAGAAGCCAAGGGGGTGGATCACAATAAATTAGTGAGAGAAGACATCACCCACATCAGGGAACCATGCACTACAAAGGTACCCGTGGGCCTTCTGAAGAACCCACAGATGCTTCCTCTCTGAAGACCTAGCATTTGAAGTACTCATGGACGTGACGACGCTCTCCCTGGCTGGGCCTAAGCCACACCACAGGAGGGAGCGGCATTCAGGCGGAAGGGGCCGCTCTTCTCGCTCTGCCCACCGCTCCTCACCTGTGCTCCCCGCGCACTGGCAGCCTGTGGAAGGAGGAGGTGGGGTTGCAGGTTGGGGGAGCGTGTGGGGCTGGTGAGTCCGGCGCCCTCTGCCTCCGGGGCCGGGTCCTCGTTCGCAGCGCTCTCCCAGGAGACCGCGTGTCACCCTCGCGGCGGTGTGCGGCTGGAGGGCCGTGCAGCTGCGCGCGCAGCCTTGGCGCCGGCGCGCGTCTCTCGCGGCCCTCGGTGGTGCCCCCGCAGCGCCTGAGGCGGCGTCGGGGTCGCTCAGGAGCGGGAGGCCGAGCGGAGGCGTGGTTTCCCCTTCCCAGCGACCCGCTGAGGCGGCAGCGGCGGCGGCGGAGTGTCGGAGGAGCCGGGTGGAGTAGGTAAGGGTGGCACACCGGTCCCATTCTGGGGGCGGCCTCGTCGTCCCGCTGTTTCCCGGGCGCACCGCGTGTCGTCTTTGCCGCGTTGCATGCGGCCGTGTGAGCGATGGTGGTGGGTTGAACGCGGCCTTGTGAGCTATGGTGGCGGGCAGAGCCAGCCACGCGGCGCTTTGGCCATCTTTGAGAGCTACCCTGTGGCCGATATGTGTGTACGCTTGGGCTCCTTTCCTGCCCGAAAAGCGAACTTCCAGGCAACACGGGATGCTCAGTAAGACTTCAAGGAGACGAGGAAGGCAAGGGGACGAGCCTGTGGCAGCACGGGGTTTATGGCTCCCACCGCAGACGCTTGCGATGTCCTAGGCTTGCCGGTACCGCACCCTTGCCCAACGTCCTGGCGTCTCTGAATGCCTTCCCGCCGGTGGGGACAGTCGGTGGCGGTGACGTGCCCTCGCGAGAAAGCCTTCTCCACGGACCTGAGGGCGTGCCCTGGGGTGCCAGACCCCCCCCCCCCGGCGCCGCCCCTCCTCCGCGGAAATGCCCCCCCCACGACCTACCCTCGGGTGTGGGCCGAGCCCCTCTGTTTCCCCCGAGGGGTCCTCCCGCCGGGTGGGGCCCAGTGCTCTTCCTGGCCTGAAAAAAGAAAAGAAAAGGAAAAAAGACCTAACACTTAAACATCGGTCCACTGTTAGTCAAGAGATCACAAACGGTACCAGACTAGGTTAAAAGACCTTTCCCTCCCCCCTAACCCAATCCCGCAGGAGCCAGGAGCGGTGGATGAGGTAGCCAGAGAAATGGCACACCACACATGCCTTCTTATCCAATGTGGATCCTCCAGCCACAGGTCAGGCCTGAGGGGTGGGAAGTATTGAATTAGATGTAAGGTGTTTTTGTTTGTTTGTTTACTATGGACTGGTTTTGTGTGTGTGTGTGTGTGTGTGTCTGTTTTTTAAAGGGCCCCAGATGAAGCTATTCATATAACCTTTGGAGATCCTGGAAAACTTCAAGATCTTTCTGGGATGTTGGTTGTCCAGGGGCTTAAAAAGGCACATTAAAAGACACTGTTAGGAGACAAAGCCGTTTCCTGTTTGTTTCTCTTGTGTGTGTACCCTTTGCTTCAGCTGGGGTGTGACAGAGTGTGAATTTCTCCTCCTTTATAAGGTGCACTTTTCCAGAGATTAGAAGTCACCGAGTCCTGTCTGTCTCCTGTGGACAGTCCTAGGTAAATGCAGGTAGATTTTCTCTCTTCTCTTGCATTATCAATCACTGAAGTATTCTGTATGTGAGGCTTTTCCTGATGACACTGTTTAAAAATCCACAGTTGTTCTTCTACCAGTTGCATTTTAAATTCATGCCTTCGATATAGTGAAGGAATCCTGGGCCCCTTGGACTTCAGTCCCCTCTGTCTGGGATGTGGTCTCCTGGAGTTGCGGGATCCACCCTCTTCAGTATCTTTCTGCTCTGTTTAGCACCCAGCAATGAGCTTTCAGGACTATTTGTTTCATCAGTTTAGAATTTTCTTTCCCAACTCTGGAGAGATGTGCTTGGTCCCTTCCACAGCGGAAAGATCGGCCTCTTTGCAGGGAAGGCATGGGGGATGGGGGAAAGAGATGAGAGAAGGCAAGAGACCGGCAGGAATTGATGGAACAAGAGGAGGGTACATGTGACAACAAGGGTGTCAAGGAGACAGAAGGAAGGTACGGAGAAAGGGTTTGGAAGGAGGACCAAGGCAGGTGCATGAAATTTTTGACTGAAAATGGTATTACATCAACTAAAACACACGGTACTTAAAGAGTACAGTGTTGAAATTTTTTTTTTCTTAAAGATTTTATTTATTCATTTGAGAGAGAGAGAATGAGAGACAAAGAGCATGAGAGGGAGGAGGGTCAGAGGGAGAAGCAGACTCCCTGCCGAGCAGGGAGCCCGATGCGGGACTCGATCCTGGGACTCCAGGATCATGACCTGAGCCGAAGGCAGTCGCTTAACCAACTAAGCCACCCAGGCGCCCGAGTACAGTGTTGAAATTTATATTGTAATCACAATTACAAATCTTCCTGGAAAGATCTCTATAGGTGGCCAGTAAAAGAGCATCTAATTTTGATTACTGCATCCTGTGTCCTCAAAGGTTTATGTTTCCTGATATTTTTCTATGAACTTTGGGATTTGCCCTATTTGGATCCTGCAACTTCATGATAAAGTGGAAGGAGTTTTTGAAAGATTTTGAAGTCAGACAGATCTGAGTTGTCTGCTATTATTAACTGCAAACTTGAGCCCATTACAAAATCTCTCTGAGCCTTAATTTCTCCATCTGTAGCTATCTACCTAAGGTAGAGACTATTAAGCAATTAAATGCAAATACAAAATAGAATACTCAAGACACCCAGCACAGTACCTGGCACATAGCAAGTGCTCAGTAGATGGTTAAAATTGTTAATATTGTTGTGTATAATATTCCACTAAAATATCTTAGAGTAATTATTTCTGTAGCTGTAGTTTTTGGCATCCTAAGGTTTTGAAGGTTTCTAAATCTTGTTTGTCTAAACTATTCAAAACCGTACTACCATAAACACTTTTGCCCAGAATGCAGGTTTCCTTAGGACTATATTCCTAGAAGTGAAATGATTAGGTCAAAGGTGTAAACAGCTTTGTAGCCTGCCAGTTGGTACTTAGAGACATTGGACCAATTTGAAATGCAAATGCAGTATCTGGGTGCATTTATTTCCAAGGTCTGGTCAATAACGATACTTTAAAAATATTTAAATTTGTGATGGGTGCTGAGACCTTCTCTTTTATATAAGATTCAAATCTTCATACTTTTAATGAGCTTTTTCAATCATATTTGCCTTGCATATTTTTCTACAGTCTGTGTTATTTGTGGTACAGTCCTATTCCATTTTATTGTGCTGAAGTTTTTGTATATATCTTTCTATAAAATATATCTATCTTATAATAGAAAATGCATTTTATTTTTCTTTAATAGTTATAAATTTATCATCCATTAAAATAAAAATTTTTTGGTTCTCTAACACATCTGCAGCTTTAAATAGTTAACTGTGGGTATTAAAGACTTGTTATTAATCCATTTGCCAAGATTTATTACCTAATGTTTCATATGTGTTGCTTATTTTGTACAGTAGGTGCTTATGCTTATGGTCTGATATTTTGAGTCTGTTTCTGGGATCTTGATTCAATTTCATTTGTCATTTTTTTTTAAAGATTTATTTATTTATTTGAGAGAGTCATTTTTTCTGATTATAGCCCCATATCAAACAGATTTCCTAATTATGATATGTCTGTTTAAATGGTCATTCATATTCTTGCTATTTTTTTTTTTTAAAGATTTTATTTATTTGACAGAGAGAGAGAGCACATAAGCAGGGGGAACGGGAGAGGGAGAAGCAGGCAGGGAGCCTGATGCGGGGCTCAATCCCAGGACCCTGGGATCATGACCTGAGCCGAAGGCAGACGCTTAACCGACTGAGCCACCCAGGCGACCCTTGCTAGTTTTTTTAAAGATTTTATTTATTTATTTGAGTGAGAGAGCACATGTGAGCACAAGCAGGGAGAGGGGCAGAGGGAGAGGGAAAAGCAGACTCCACTGAACAGGGAGCCCAGTTCGGATCCATCCCAGGGCTCTTGGATCATGACCTGAGCCAAAGGCAGATAGTAGATGCTTAACTGACTGAGCCACCCAAGTGCCCCCATATTCTTGCTAGTTTTATTTTATTAAAATTCACCAAGGAGTTTTAGTTTTTTGGAATATGGTATTTTAATTGTTATCTCCTACAATCTGTGTGCAAATTTTGGGTGAATGTTCATTCTATTTTTATCTGTATATTCTAATTTTTTCTATAGCGAACATGCAGAAACAGTATACATTTAAAAATAAGAAAAATATGATATAAAGGATCTTTAGTGGTAATGAAGTGTAAGAGGGCAACATGATTGTAACTTCATAACTAAGCATTGATTGAAATAGGCAGAGAAGTGTGGGTCATTGTCTTACTGGTTTCTTTACATAGATTCGCCAAGCTGTCCTGTTTATTGAGCACTGGAACATTTTATTCTTTATTTTTTTTATTTTTAAAGATTTTTATTTATTTATTTGACAGAGAGAGACACAGCGAGAGAGGGAACACAAGCAGGGGGAGTGGGAGAGGGAGAAGCAGGCTTCCCTTGGAGCAGGGAGCCCGATGCAGGGCTCCATCCCAGGACCCTGGGATCATGACCTGAGCC
Organism: Leptonychotes weddellii; assembly: GCF_054177405.1. Taxonomy (NCBI): domain Eukaryota; kingdom Metazoa; phylum Chordata; class Mammalia; order Carnivora; family Phocidae; genus Leptonychotes; species Leptonychotes weddellii. The sequence continues at coordinate 118,128,974 of NC_138369.1, read as the reverse complement.
AAAGGCAGACGCTTAATGACTGAGCCATTCAGGCGCTCCTGGAACATTTTATTCTTAACTACAACTCTCAAAGAACCACATTGAGACTTGCAAGACCAGGAATAATCTTGGCACAGTATAGGTAGTTTGTTTGAATTTGCTAAATACATAACAGTGTCACCTTGATATTTTTTTCTATTGTGCTAATAACAATTGCCATAAATTAAATAAAAGAGGTGACTTCTGTCTGATTTCTGTTTTTGATTGAAATGAGCTGACTTTGGGGTGCCCGGATGGCTCATTTGGTTAACCTGCCTTCTGCTCAGCTTATGATCCCGGGGTTCTGGGATCGAGCCCCACATGAAAGTCTGCTTGGCCCTCTTCCTTTGCGCCCCACCCCAACTTGTGCTCTCTCGCACGTTCTCTCTCTCTCTCAAATAAGTAAATAAAATCTTAAAAAAAGAAAGAAAGAAAGATGGGAGCTGACTTTGCTTCCAGACATGATAGAGTATAATAGGGCCTGGATTTACCCTCCAGCCTTAAGCAGCTAGAACTCTGGACAAAATATATAACAGTTTTTGGAATGTGGACAGCAGGTAGAATAGACCTGTGATCCCTGAGAGAAGAAAAACAAATGAGGTGAGTTTTACAATTGACTCAGTATACTGCCTGGATGGACTGAGTGCAGGGAAAAGGAACTAACACTTCAGGCTGTAAATATAAATTGGAGTTCCCTCGGAGAGGTCAATGCAGATAGAACTTGTGGGGCTGAGTAAAGGAGGGGAGGGAACTTCACAAAGAGAGAGCTCTGTATATTTACAGAGAGACCCCCTTAAGTGTTTGGTTGACTGATCTGCACATTTGTTTTTGTTTTAAAGATTTTTATTTATTTATTTGACAGAGAGAGACACAGCGAGGGAGGGGACACAAGCAGGGGGAGTGGGGGAAGGAGAAGCAGGCCTCCCGCGGAGCTGGGAGCCCGATGTGGGGCTCGATCCCAGGACCCCGGGATCATGACCCATGCTGAAGGCAGTCACTTAACTGACTGAGCCACCCAGGCGCCCCGAGTGATCTGCGCATTTGTAAGAGGAAACTACTGAGGCCATGGAAAGGATCACCACGAAGCTGTAAATCAGACAATTCCTAGAGCTCCCATGGAGATGGGAATAGTTTGTGCTCTACAGCAGCTGGAGTAGAAGGATCTCATAAGGCATCAGGGACAGCTCAGAAAGCTATTTTCTTAGTAGTAAGGCTGAATTAGCCCTAGACTAAATTAAAGGCTGCTCTGGCTTCAAAGGAGGCTTTGAAAAGAACAAACTGATTCTAAGTGATGTGATTACACCAGAACACAATCCAAAATCAACTGAGGAAATTCAACAAAATCTAGCACTGGAGGGATAAAATTCACAATGTCAGGCATCTAATAAAAAAAAAAATTGCCAGGTATGCAAAGAAGTGGGAAAATATCCATAAGCAAGAGAAAAGTCAATCAATAGAAGCAGTCTCAGAAATGACAGACATGATGGAATGAGAAGACAAAGATATTAAAACAGCTTCCATAAATACACTCCATATTTTCAAGAAGGTAGAGGAAAACCTAAGATAGAAATGGAAGATACAAAATGGATCCAAATGCAACTTCTAGAGATGAAAAATATAATATATAAAATGAAAAATATAATATATAAAATGAAAAATATAATATATAAAATGAAAAATATGGTATGTGAGATTAGTTCCTGCAGAAAAAAAATCAGTGAATCTGGAATCATAGTAATTCAAATTCAAAGTGAGGCACAGAGAGAAAAAATACTGAAAATATATGAACAAAGTATTATGATCTGTGGGATAATATAAGCGGTCTAGCATACATGTCATTGGAAGTCAAGAAGGAGAAGTAAGGAGGGGTTAAAGGAAGAAACAGGAAAAAGTATTTGCAGAAATAATGGCTAAAATATTTCCAAATTTGATGGAAACTATAAACCCATGTATAATGAACACCAAGCAGAACAAACACCAAGAAAACCATACCATGGCATATTAATAATAAAATTGCTGAAAACCAGTATAAAGAGATAAAACTTAAAAGCAGTCTTAGGGGTGCCTGGGTGGCTCAGTCGGTTAAGCATCTGCCTTCAGCTCAGGTCATGATCCTGGGGTCCTGGGATGGAGCCCAGGCTCCCTGCTCAGTGGGGAGTCTGCTTCTCCCTCTCCCTCTGCCCCACCACCAGGTGCACACATGCGCTGCCTGTCTCAAATAAAAATAAGTAAAATCTAAAAAAAAGGCAGTCTTAAAAACAGAAAAGGGACAATTATACAAAGAGGAACAAAGGTAAGGTTGAGAGTAAAGTTCTTATCAGAAACTATACAAACTAATATCTGTGTAACAACTTACAAATTTTCTTTTTTTTTTAAGATTTTATTTATTTATTTGACAAAGAGAGAGAGCACAAGCAGCGGGAGTGGCAGGCAGAGGGAGAGGGAGAAGCAGGCTCCCCTCTGAGCAAGGAGCCTGATGCATGGGACTTGATCACAGGACCCTGGGATCATGACCTGAGCCGAAGGCAGACGCTTAACCGACTGAGCCACCAAGGCGCCCCTGATTACAAATTTTCTGTTGGACATTCCATTTAATAGAATATAAGTAATAGTTCTTCTTAAATCTATTTATTTATTTAATTTATTTTAGAGCAGGAGAGAGCAGGGAAGAGGCAGAGGAGAGAAAGGATCTTAAGCAGGCTCCATGCCCAGCACGGAGTCTCTCACAGGGCCTCTCACAGGGCTCAATCTTACAACCCTGAGATCATGATCTGAGCTGAAGTCAAGAGTTGACTGCTTAATGGACTGAACCACCCAGGCACCCCAGTTCTTCCTAAATTAAAAAAAAATTGTTTTCTTTCTCATTTGTGATTTTACTTACAAAATTCAGCTAACTTTGAATTTTGCTAAATATTTCATAAAACCAAATATTGATGATTTCTATAGTTTTTTATTTCTATAGTTTTACATTCTGTTGTTTTATTTGCCTTAAACATTATTTTTCTTTACCTTTTTAATTTTATTTTGATTTTCTCCATTTCTTTTTTTTACGATTTTATTTATTCATTTGAGAGAGAGTGCGCATGTGAAAGCATGGGCAGGGGTGGGAGCAGAGGGAGAGGGAGAAGCAGGCTCCCTGCTGAGTGGGGAGTTTGACTGGGGGCTCAATCCCAGGAACCCGTGATCACTTCTTGAGCCAAAAGCAGATTTCTTAACTGACTGAGCCACACAGGCACCCTTTTGTGGTTGAATAATATTCCACTATATGTATGTGTGTGTTTATGTGTGTGTGTGTGTCTCCATTTTCTTTATCCATTCACTCATCAATGGACATTTAGGATGCTTCCATGTCTTGGCTATTGTGAATAAAACTGCAGTGAACATGAGGGCACAAATATCTCTTCAAGATAGCGATTTCAGGGGTGCCTGGGTGGCTCAGTTGGTTAAGCGTCCAACTCTTGATTTTGGCACAGGTCATGATCTCAGGATTGTGAGATCGAGCCCCATGGTGGGCCCCGTGCTGGATGTGGAGCCTGCTTAAGATTCTCTCTCTCCCTCTCCCTCTGCTCCTCACCCCACCTCTTTTTTTTTTTTTAAAGATTTTATTTATTTATTTGACAGAGAGAGACACAGCGAGAGAGGGAACACAAGCAGGGGGAGGGGGAGAGGGAGAAGCAGGCTTCCCGCCGAGCAGGGGGCCCGATGCGGGGCTCGATCCCAGGACCCTGGGACCATGACCTGAGCCCAAGGCAGATGCTTAACGACTGAGCCACCCAGGTGCCCCCTCTCCCCACCTCTTTAAAAAAAAAAAAAAAAAAAAAGATAGTGATTTTATTTCCTTTGAATATATACCCAGAGGTGGAATTACTGGATCATATGGTAGTACTATTTTTAATTTTTTAAGGAACCTCCACACTGTCTTCCATAGTGATGGTACCAATTTACATTCCCACCAACAGTGCACAATGGTGCTAACCCTTGTTACTTTTTGTCTTTTTAATAATGGACATTTAACAGGTGTGAGATGATATCTCATTGTGGTTTTGATTTGCATTTCCCTGATGCTTATTAATGATGTCTATCTTTTCATGTGCCTGTTGGCCATCTGTATATCTTCTTTGGAAAAATGTCTCTTTGGGTTCTTTGTCCATTTTAAAATCAGATTATTTGGGGTTTTTTTGCGATTGAGTTGTATATGTTCCTTACATATTTATAACTTCAATTCCTTATCAGATATTTTCTCCTATTCTATAGATTGCCTTTCCATTTTGTTGATTATTTCTTTTACTGTGCAGAATCTTTTAAATTTTATGTAGTCCCACTCATTTATTTTTGTTTTCATTGCTTGTGCTTTTGGTGTCATATCCAAAAGGTTGTTGCCAAGGGCAATGTCAAGGAGATTTTCCCCTATGTTTTCTTTTTTATTTTTTTTTAAGATTGCATTTATTTATTTATTTATTTGACAGAGAGAGCACAAGCAGGGGGAGTGGCAGGCAGAGGGAGAGGGAGAAGCAGATTCCCTGCTAAGCAGGGAGCCCAATGCAGGGCTCCATCCCAGGACCTGGAGATCATGACCTGAGCTGAAGGCAGGCGCTTAACCAACTGAGCCACCCAAGTGCCCCTTTCTGATTTTTTTTTAAAGGTAATCTATACGTTTAGAATTTTTACATCCTTTTGATAAATGACCCTTTTTTTATACAATGACTTTCTTTGTTTCTTGTTACAGTTTTTGACTTAAAATCTATTTTGTGTGATGTTAAGGATAGCTACTGCTGCTCTCTTTTGGTTTCTGTTTGCATGGAAAACCTTTTTCCATCTTTCACTTTGAGCTTATGTGTGTCCTTAAAGCTTATATGAGTCTCTTGTGGGCAGCATATAAGTCGGATCTTGCCTTTTAAAAAAAAAAATCCATTCAGCCATTCTGTGCCTTTTTTTTCTTAAAGATTTATTTATTTATTTGGGGGGGAGGGGCAGAGAGAGAGGGAGAGGGAGGGAGGGAGAATCCCAAGCAGACTCCCCGCTGAGTGTGGAGCCCAAGGTGGAGCTATATCCTAAACCCTGAGACCATGACCTGAGTCGAAACCAAGAGTTGGACACTCAACTGACTGAGCCAGCCAGGCACCCTGTCTTTCTTTTTTTTTAGAGAGAGAGAGAGATCATGTTAGTCAGGGCGGGGGGGGAGGGCAGAGAGAGAGAGAGATAGAGGGAGAGAGAATCCTAAGCAGGCTCCACACTCAGCACAGAGCCCAATGTGGGGCTTGATTTCATGACCCTGAGATGATGATGACCTGAGCCGAAATCAAGAGCTGGATGTTTAACTGAGCCACCAGGTGCTCCTTTTGACTGGAGAATTTAATGCATTTACATTTAAACTAATTGTTGATAGGTAAGGACTTACTAATGCCACATTATTGTTTTCTGGCTGCTTTGTTCACTTGTTCCTTTTTTCCTCTTTTGCTGTCGTCTTTTGTGAATTGATGGTTTTCCATAGTGGTATGCTTTGATTCCCTCCTGTTTATTTTTTGTGTGTCTATTGTAGGTTTTTGCTTTGTGGTTACTATGGGGGTTACATAAAACATCCTATAAATATAACATCTTATAGATATAACAGTCCACTTCAAACTGATAACAACTTAACTTTGATTATATATAAAAACTTGATTCTTTCGCTCCCCCCATTTTAAAATTTTGATGTCATAATTTACAACTTTTTATATTATGTATCCTATAACAAATAAGATTTATTTATTTATTTATTTGACAGAGAGAAACACAGTGAGAAAAGGAACACAAACAGGGGGAGTGGGAGAGGGAGAAGCAGGCCTC
>NC_138369.1:118108921-118123030 GCF_054177405.1 Leptonychotes weddellii | reverse complement strand
TTCCTTACAAGAGGAACGTTTGAACAAATTTTACAGGTAGTCATCAACCCTCGTTCAAATTGGGTACACATCAAATCTAGCATTATGGGAGTTTTGTTTATTTGGAAGTGAACTTTTAACTATCAATACAAATGCCAAGATACTACACAAAACATCCACAGGAACTTTTTTCATCGTTTTTTTTGAATTGTTCACAAACTAGTTATACTTATTTTTAATACTTTTGTCCTTTAACCTTTATACTTAGAGTTTAATGGTTAACACTTAAACATATTACAGTATTAGAGTATTCGGAATTTGACTATATATTTACCTTTACCAGCATGTTGTATATTTTCATATATCTCCATGTTACTAATTGTGTCCATTCTTTTATTTTATTTATTTATTTATTTGAGAGAGAGAAAGAGAGAGAGCACAAGCAGGGGAAGTGGGGGAGGGAGAAGTAGGCTCCTGCTGAGCAAGGAGCCCGATGAGGGGCTTGATCCCAAGACCCTGGGATCATGACCTGAGCCAAAGGCAGTTGTTTAACTGACTGAGCCACCCAGGGCCCCCTAATAGTGTCCTTTCATTTCAACCTCTAAAGAACTCCTTTCAGCATTTCTTGTAAGGCTATTCTAGTGGTGATGAACTCCCTCAGCTTTTGCTTCTCTGGGGAAGTCTTTTTCTCTCCTTCATTCCTAAAGGACAGCTTTGATGGGTAAAGTATTATTGGTTGGCGGGTTTTTTTTTTTTTTCAGCACTTTGAATATATCATCCCACTTTCTCTTTGCCTTTGTAGTTTCTTTTAAGAAATCCACTGAGAGCCTTATGGGAGTTCCCTTGTATGTGAGGAATTTCTTTTTCTCTTGCTGCTTTTAAAATTTTCACTTTGTTTTTGAATTTAGAATGTTTTATTATAATATGTCTTGAATAAAATCTTTTTGAATTGAAATATTTTGGGAACCTGTGATTTTCATGAACTTGTATGTCTGAATATCTCCCCAGATTTGATAAGTTCTCAGTCATTATTTATTGAATAAACTTTCTTCCCTTTACTCCCTCTTCTTCTGAAACTCCAACAATGCACAGAATGTTTTTCTTAACACTGTTCCATATTTCACTTAGGCTTTCTTCATTCTACTTCATTCTTTTTTCCTTTGTTCTCCTCTGAATAATGTATTTCTTTTCTTTTTTTAAGTTTTTATTTATTTTTTTTTAAAGTAATCTCTACACCCAACATGGGGCTTGACTCACAACCCTGAGATCAAGAGTCACATGCTCTTCTAAATGAGCCAGCCAGGTGCCCCTCCTCTGTATAATTTCTAATGACCTGTCTTCTACTTCACATATTCTTTTTGTTTGATCCAGTATGCTGTTGATGCTCTCTATTGTGTTTTTCATTTCATTCATTGTATTCTTTCATAAGAATTCTCTAATTCTTAGAATTCCTGTTTGTTCTTTTCTGTGATTTCTATCTTTGTTAAACTTTTCATTTTGTTCATGTATTGTTTTCCTGATTTTGTTGAATTGTCTTTCTGTGTTTTCTTGTAGTTCACTGAGCTTCCTTAAAACAACTATTTTGAATTCTTTATTGGGCAAATCACAGTCCTCCATTTCTTTGAGGTCCATTATTGGAAACTTACTGTTTTTCTTTGCTAGTATTATGTTTCCTTGATTTTTAAAATGTTTCCCAAAGTCTTCCATTACTGCTTTCACATCTGAAGAAACAGTTACCTTTAGCCTTTACTGACTGGCTTTGGGAGAGAAATACCTTTTGTCAGCCCTGTTAAGGATTCTGAGGCTTTCTCAGATCTTTTCTATGGATATCCCTGCTTCATATTTCTTGTTCCCTCGTGGGAGCGGGTGGAATTCTTAAGATTGTATGCAAAGCCAGGCTAGGTGCTGACAGCCTCCCCTTTGCTTTCCCTGGGGTGATGCTGAATGCTTAAGTTTGTTTACTTTCACCTAAATCTGCAGGGCTTGGTCAGCTTTCTGTGTGTGCTCACTAGGCTTTCTGCAAACCTCACTCTCATTGCCCTTCAGGACACACACAGGGAGCTGGCCATAGGATGTGGATGTATGTGGGTGAGGCATGTTGAGCTTTGTTGTGGGTCCCTGTGGGCCGTTTGGGGGATCTTCAGGTCAGGCATCCCCAGCACCTCATAGCTGGGCTTCTTGATGGAATACATGACACAGTTAATAAAATCTCTGTCCCTCCGATGCTCTTCAAGAGCCCTGTCTGCTGGTCTCCAGCCATTCTCTGACCCAACCTCCCCTGGCCCCACCGCCAGGTCATGCAATACTCCTCAGTATTCTGGATGGGTGAAAAAGTAGTGGGCCCTTGGCAGCATTGTGGACATCTGGGGATGCTGGGCACTTACTTACACACTCTCACTTTCCCCTGTGGGAGAAATCATGGGCTGAGTAGGTCACTCTTGGCACTGAGATGTGCTGCCTTGGGGGAAGGGTGACATGGGTAAAGAGAAATTGTTTCCTCTTACTTTCTTCAGTGTATCCAACATCAGATATTTTTTTGCTCCAACAGTGTGCTGGAACTTCTCCATTGGATTCCTGGACTTCCACAAAGGCACTCTTGTCCATGGGTGATTGTCAGAGTTAGTGTTCTTTAGGAGGAAGATGATAGAAAACTCTTATTTCACCATTTTGATGACTTCACTCTGTGTGTTGTGGTCAGAAACATTTGAAAGCATTATTCAGTCTATATAGGTGCTTAACACATCAAAGAAAGAGCAGACTCAAGAACTCAGCAAGCATAAATTGTGGAAATTTAGTGTTATTGTTGTTGCCAGTTGTTCTCCATAATTTAGTAGGCCCTGAGGTTATTTTAGAGAAGACTTAATTCAGAGTTCCAGAAACTCACTCAAACTTGCATAAGCTAAAAAGAGACACAAGACTATGTGTTTCACAGAACCAAAGGTCTAGAGAGAGCCTCGTGAGGCACCAGATTGGATTCCGGAAAGCCACCGTTTAGAAACCAAGTTGTCTCTTCCTCTTTACCTCTCTCTGTGAGGCCTCATGGTCTTTTATTTCTGTTCTGAGAGCATGCTTCATTCTTTTCTTTCCTTTGCTTTTTTGTCTGCTCAGCCTCTCATCCATTCTCTTCAGTAGCCTTATAGCCTAACTAGAATGGCTATATCCAATTCCAAATTTCCATAAGAGACAATCTGCTCGGCCCAGCTTGGCCAGGTGTCTATCCTTGGACCAATCAAATGTGGCCAGGAATGTGAAATCAACAAGAACATACCTATGGAAATTACCCCCTTAGGAAGGGGCAGTTCTCAGAGGAGAATCCCAGAAAAAGTCTCTTACAACCAGATATCATTGATGTTCATTGCAAGGACTCATCAACAAGAGAAAGATCATTACAAAATAATTAATTAATAACTGCCTTATTCTGAAAATGATATGAGGCAGCTAATTCTTAAAGTATGTACAGGTGCAGATTTTAATATAATAAGCCTGGAAAATACATAAATTTAGTATTAAAATACTTTACTCCAAAATCATTAAAAATTTCAAGTGTGGCTTAGTTTAAGTTATTGTTCTAAGTGGAAAGTTTTATTCCTAGTGATTACAGTTAAGTGTGGAGATTTTAAAAAGTGAGTATTTGGCTGGTTTGTTTCTTTTTACTTAAATGCAGTCTGTATTTTAGCCAAAATTAAATTAGTAAGAAAATGTAATAAAATAAGAACTAGTAAATCAATTTGAATTTAATCAACAGAGGGAGCTAGTTTTAGATATTTAAAATATCTTGGTCAATTGTAATGTTTTGGTTAACGAATTGTTGAAATTTCATAAGGAAATGAAACCCAGTTGTCTGGCTTTACCAGGTGTTTCTATATGACTATAGCTAATTGTACCCCATAGCATGGGTATTAAACATTTTAGGCAAGGTATCTTGTTTTACTGCTAACTGAGTAGGGGAAGTAAAATGTGGAACAAATCATTACTCTGGACAGGAAGCAATAGAAAGGCAAATCAACGTTGTTCTTGACTTGGTCCTTTGTATTGTTTTTATATTTTTACTGGAAATACTTTATAGCAGTGCCCTTTTGGATCATCATTTAGTTGATCAGTAAATGGGTATCTGATATAGTGCAAACCCCAGCTGGGACTGAATGTTTCTTTTCCGCTGGGGAAAGACCCTATAACCTGAGTTAATTTGCATATGATTCAGGTGGCTAGGAAAGGGAGAGAGTGCTGACTTGGGGACCAGGCTTCCCACAGTTGAGGAGAGGGGCTATATTCTCCAACAGGCATGGGTGCATGTCCTTTCGTGCAATTATAATTAGAAAGTAGGAATGTTATGGGGCGCCTGGGTGGCTCAGTTGGTTAAGTGTCTGCCTTTGTCCCAGGTCATGATCCCAGGGTCCTGGGATCAAGCCCGCATCAGGCTCTCCGCTTAGCAGTGAGTCTGCTTCTCCCTCTGTGATCTCTCTCACTTTCACTCTCTCTCAAATAAATAAATAAATAAATAAATAAAATCTTAAAAAAAAACAAAGTAGGAATGTTAAGGAGGGAGGGGTTAAGTAACAACAAGCTCCATTAAGTTGATCTGCCTGTAGCCCTTGGTGAAGTGTGGCTTAGGGGTAGGCTCAGCTTGGGGGATAAACAAATAACTGCAGGCTAGGCTCTTGGGTAGCCTAGCCTCTTGAGTTTCTTTGTGACGGTAAGTAAAAATTTGGAGGATTGGCCCTTCCTTTAGAATAACCTCAAGAGGATAAAAAGCTGGGCTCTTGCTGGCCTCAGTTGAGCCCAGAGTTTGTCTTAAAGAGCCCAGCCATGGGGTGCCTGGTTGGCCCAGTCGGTTAAGCGTCTGCCTTTGGCTCAGGTCATGATCCCAGGGTCCTGGGATTGAGCCCCGCATCGGGCTTCTTGCTCAGCAGGGAGCCTGCTTCTCCCTCTCCCTCTGCCTGTCGCTCCCTGCTGCTTGTGTTCTCTCTCTCTCTCTCTGTCAAATAAATAAATTAATAAATAAAATCGTGTAAAAAAAAAAAAAAGGGCCCAGCCCTGCAGGGATCAGCCATTGACTTTTCTCCAGACAAAGAAACAGCTCAGAGATGGCTGGAAGGATTCTACCAACAGACTACCAGGGAGGGAGTATGCAAGCAGTTGTAGTCAGACAGTGCAAACAATAGTGTGAGAATTGGTGGTTCTTCCTTGTTGGGGCATCAGCAAGATCAGTGATGGAGACTCCAAGAGTGGCTGTGCACATTAAATGAGGTGACAAGAACATGCTTGTACCTGCAGCTCTGCCCTCTCCCCTTTCTACTGTTCATCCTCATCAACTTACAGACTGGGTATAGTGTCTCCCATCTTAAAAAAGCCTACACTAGATCCTTCATCCCTTTTCAGCTGTCAGACCATCTCTCTGCCTTTCTTCCCAGAAAAACATCTCAAAAGAATTACCTACACTCTGCCTTTAATTTTTCACCTCCCTTAAGACTATACTTTATCTTTAGGATACTTTTGGCATTAAATAACAGAAAACTCTTGGAGTGCCTTGGTGGCTCAATTGGTTGGGTGTCCAGCTCTTGGTTTCAGCTCAGGCGTGATCTTGGGGATGGGACATGGGGCTCTGCTTGTCCTTCTCCCTCTGCTCCTCCCCCGGGGTGTTCTCTGTCTCTCAAATAAATAAGTAAATGAAGTCTTTAAAAAAATAACAGAAAACTCTGAATCAACTGGGGATTTATGAGTTTAAATAACAAGAACACCACAGATAGAGCAGCCTTCAGGCATGAGTTCTGGCTCTGCTTTGTGACAATTCTCTTGAGTCTGCTCTTCTCTTTGGCATTGGTTTTATCCTCAAGGTTGGTATCAAGACGGTTTCTTTTTTTTTTTTTTAACGATTTTATTTATTTATTTGACAGAGAGAGACACAGCGAGAGAGGGAACACAAGCAGGGGGAATGGGAGAGGGAGAAGTAGGCTTCCTGCGGAGCAGGGAGCCCGATGCGGGGCTCGATCCCAGGATCCTAGGATCATGACCTGAGCCGAAGGCAGACGCTTAATGACTGAGCCACCCAGGCGCCCCTCAAGACGGTTTCTACAGAACTAGATGTCACATGCAGAAATGACAGTAGCCAATGGAAGAAGAGAAGCTGTCTTTTCTTTATGTTTCTTTTTAAGCAAAAAAAGACCTTTACAGAAATCCTCCAACAAACTTCCCCTCACATTTTGTTAGAATTATATCACATGCCCATTCCTAAACATATTGCTAGAGGAAAGTAGATTATAGTGGTTGGCTTGCACTAATCAGGATTTACATTGGAGCTGGCCATAGGATTCTATTTGAAGGAAGAAAGAGAGAACAGATTTTAGCGAAGTATCTAACATGCCAGTTTAACTTTTGTCCTCAACACTACACTGGGATGAAATTGCATAAGACACAAATTCCAGTGAGCATTCTTTGTCTTCATCTAATTCCACCTTTTAGCAACATTTGACTATTTGAGTACACTTTAGCTTCTGCCACATCATGTTCTCTTGGTTTTTCTATTCTCTCTAGTTGTTTTTTCTTGGTTTTCTGTGTACCAGGATTGTAAAACAGGACTCATCCTATTTTGTCTTCAGCTTTATCTTCCCAACAAATCAGATGATTCCAACATTTCAAAGTAAGGAATGAGATGATTAGCCAGGACTTGCAAAGGAGGTGGCGAAGAGTGGGTTTTATGTCTATTAGCTGATTAAAAATCCAGCCTTATAAAAGAGGTTGAAGAGACCGACCTCTTTTAAGAAATTGGAGAGAAAATTACTTTAGTGATCTGCAATACAAGTTTTCTCCCACAGTAGGGAAGCAGTGGGGATGCTTGCTCTTCTCTGTCAGTTTAGTGAAAGGGGCTTCATTGGGAAGCACTTGGAGAGTGGGGGCACAGAGGACTGGAGTCTGACTGTGGCTGACTAGCTCCTCTGATGGCAGGGTAAAGAGGTGATGCTGTGTTGGGGATGGCTGCTCTCCCAGAGTTTTGGACAAATGATGCTTCAGAGCTTCCCACAGATGTTATATAGTACATGCATAGAGAGCAGGTATGGGGTTTTCTTAGATCCTGCCCAAGAGAGCTGCTTGGGGAAAAACAAACAAACCCTGGAGATATACCCTTAGATTCTGGGGTAATAAGGGGAGAATTTTAAGTGACCAACCATGGGAAATGCATTTATTTTGAAAAAGGGAACTGCCATTGCGAGATTTCCTGAGATGATGGAGCTCTAAAAAAGCCACAAAATAGTCCCATGAAATAAAGAATATGCTTTAAATACCTACCAAACCTAAGTAACTTTGTTTAGTTCATAAGTCAATTAAGATCTTTCCTGTCCCATACCTTTTCTCCTCCTTAGTTTGTTTCCACCCTGAGGAAGCAGAAGCTGAAGGTCTTAGGTGAAAGAAAAAAAGAGGCACATTGGGGCGCCTGGGTGGCTCAGTTGGTTAAGCAACTGCCTTCAGCTCAGGTCATGATCCTGGAGTCCCAGGATCGAGTCCCGCATCGGGCTCCCTGCTCAGCAGGGAGTCTGCTGCTCCCTCTGACCCTCCCCCCTCTTGTGCTCTGTCTCTAAAATAAATAAATAAAATCTTTAAAAGAAAAAAAAAAGAAAAAAGAAAAAAAGAGCCACCTATATCCTTTTCCCACTAGAGGCAGCCAGATTGGAGCACACTCAAGTTGGGGGGTGGTGGAGAAGCTTCAACTCTTCATCGATTTGGAAGTTGTTATTGCTTTGGACCACTTGTAATACTTACTGAAATGAAACTGTTTGTGTGTCTGACCAGAGGTAACCTGATGGCGTTTTATTACTTAAGAAAGTCTAGAAAAGTCACAAAATTGCCTTTGATTTTATTTAAGGAGAAGGGAACAACCAGTTCCACCGAAGGGATGATTTGAACAGGTAGTGGAAAAAAAGAATAAAGTGGTTTTCTGATAATACCAAGTGCATCCCTCTTGCTCAATGTATCATTAAGATGGACTTTTTCCTCTTTCATCCAGCTTCTAAATGAGATCGTGCCCAAGACCTGTCCTAGGTCTTCTTCTCATCTTTGTCTACATTTTCTTGATATGTTATCCTATCTCATTGTATGGCTTTGACTCAATGCTGCCTTCCAAATGTGTACCAAATGTGTACCTTTAGCCCAAACATTTTCTGAGCCCCAGAATCATGAATCCAATATACTGGCAACTCCACTTCTTGCTAGTCTAATAGGCATCTTTACATGCAAATTTTCCTGTCCCATCTCCATCATTTGTTTTTCTCCAGTTCTTTCCCATAATTAATAAAGAGCATCAGTTGCTTCACCCCTAAATTTAAAAAGTCATTTTGGATTTTCCTCTTTTCTTTATCCCTTACTTCCAGACAATAACCAAGTCTTATCAGTTCTATTTGAAGAATATATCCCTAGTCCATCCTCTTCTTTCCATCTCTACTATCATCCCTTCCTCCAAGTTACCATCAGCTTCTCCTGGACTGGTCCAAGCCCTCCTTCCTGGTCTCTTATCTTCCACTCTATCCCTGTTTAGTCTGTTTTCTATATCACAGAGTGAATTTTATTTTATTTTATTACTTTTTAAAGATTTTATTTATTTATTTGTCAGAGAGAGAGAGCACAAGCAGGGAGAGCGGCAGGCAGAGGGAGAAGCAGGCTCCCCACTGAGCAAGAAGCCCGATGCAGGACTTGATCCCAGGACTCTTGGATCATGACCTGAGCTGAAGGCAGACACATAACCAACTGAGCCACCCAGGTGTCCTACACCAGAATGAATTTTATTTTTTTATTTTTATTTTTATTTTTTTTTAAGATTTTATTTATTTGCGAGAGAGAGAATGAGAGACAGAGAGCATGAGAGGGAGGAGGGTCAGAGGGAGAAGCAGACTCCCTGCTGAGCAGGGAGCCCGATGCGGGACTCGATCCTGGAACTCCAGGATCATGACCTGAGCCGAAGGCAGTCGCTTAACCAACTGAGCCACCCAGGCGCCCCACCAGAATGAATTTTAAACATTTAAATCCAGTCATATCACTGCTTAAATCCTCTATTTTATTCCTATTTCATAAAAGTAAAATTCAAGCTCCTAATCATGGCCTACAGAAGCCTTTATGATCTGGTCTTTGTCTACCTTTTTAAGTTCATATTGACCAGCCCCTCTTTGTTCACTGGGCTGCAGTCACTCTTCCCTGAATGGCCCAGTCTTCTGTTTATCGCAGGGACTTTGCACTTCTGTTCCTTCTGCCTGGAATGCTCTTTTACGGACTCCCTCTCAGCCTTCATGTCTCTGCTCTAATATCACCTCTTTGGGAAGGCTTTTCCTGAGCAGCCTATCTAAAGGAGCTCCTTCTGAATCCTCTGTTATTCTCTATCTAATCACCTTATTTCTTGTATCGATGGCACTTATCACAAATTTAAATGATCTTATCTGTTTACTTATTTTATTTTCTATTTAACAAATGGGGGAAACATCCAACAATGAGTAGGTATCCTCTGAAGAAACCAGGTGGACCTGAGTTAGAAGAGCCCAGAGTGAAATCACAGGGGCCCTAAAGTTTGTTCAGAGGGGAGGATGTCACTTCACGGTGACATGCTCCACTCTGCCATGTTACCTGGGAAGAGGGGTATAGTATCCTCATGGTCCAGAGAAGATACATGTTATCATTAATTTGTTTTCTCTTTTCTGCAGCCAGAAGATGATAGAGAAGGAAATTTACTTAAGGCTTGGGCAACCTCTCCCCAAGAAAATCCTATCAGAATGGCGAAAAGGGCAACACTTTAAGCATTTCACTCTGTAATGGCCAGACTGAGTAACAAATCCTTCAGTACAGAGGGCCTGGGTGAAGATCTCCCTCCTCAGGGACAGAGCACTTGCCTCTACTGGAGCCCTCAAGACCTCCTACAGCTGAAAACTGATTTAATGTACACCCAGCTAATAGAGGATCCAAGGTGACTTGGATAAGTTGCTGTGAGTCACAGAAGTGATGAGAAATTCTGTGATACCATCCTATGTTTATAACTTCCATGCCCTCCTCCACAACCAAATTCAAATTGCAAATAGCAATAGATGACCATGAATATTTGATCAACATGGTATGGTGGGAAGCACATGAGCATGTGGCCAGACATGTGATTTTGAATTATATCTCTGTCACTTACTGGCTTAATGATCTTGGGCAAGTTACTTAACCTCTCTGAATCTTAATTTCTCCATTTAAGGAATAATTACCTTTGTTAAGTTGTTCAGGTTTAAGGCTCTGATACATGGAAAGGGCCTGACAAATGATGGTATGATCATTATGGTGGGAGATCTTCTGCTTATACCTCACTGTGCTAAAACACTTCATAGGCATAATAAAATGCAAAGCCTGTCTTACCTTTCTCCTACCATCTCTATGCTAAATCTTGGAGGATGTGAGCCTTTTAGAGAAGCTGAATGCTGTAAAGCAAGAAGTTGATTTCAGGGGCGCCTGGGTGGCTCAGTCGTTAAGCGGCTGCCTTTGGCTCTGGTCATGGTCCCAGGGTCCTGGGATCGAGCCCCACATCGGGCTCCCTGCTCGGCAGGAAGCCTGCTTCTTCCTCTCCCAGTCCCCCTGCTTGTGTTCCCTCTCTCGCTGTCTCTCTCTGTTAAATAAATAAATAAAATCTTAAAAAAAAAAAAAAGTTGATTTCAAGTAAATTTGGGTCAAGATTGACATCCAACATATCATTAGTGTATATTAAGACATGGAGGTACCTGTGATCCATGCTGGAAACAAAAGGTAATCTAATTCCAAGGAATAGGAGGTTACCAGGAATTAGCATGGTTAAAAGGTGGCAGGCTGAATCATAAGAGATTAAGTCTAAACAGAGAAGTGACAATCTAGGTCAGTTCAACTTCTCAGTAGACAAATGGAAAACCATTTGCTTTCTGATGAGGCTATGTTAATTCCTCCACATGTCATTCAATCTCTTCAAAGCCTCTGTTTTCTAGCGTTTTACCAGTAATATCTTACATATCCCTTTAAGCACTGGGTAATTGTTTGCCATGAAAGATGAGACAGTTGTACATAAATGTGGGTGGTGGTAACAGTCATGTTTTCTCTTGTAAAGATGAAGAAGCTAAAAGAGCCAGTCTCAGAAAAATAGTAAATCAGATGTTAAGAGAAGAGAATGTTTCCTGGTTTATTCTCTGCCCTGGGAGACCCTGGGAGTATTCCCGGTCATGGGTTCAAAGTGATTTCTGTGTATCTGGAACAGTTTTATTTTTCACACCTGTGTCAATCTGAGTTGAGTGTTGTTACTTGTGACAGCAAGTAACAAATTTTTTTTTCCACTTAAATAGCACTGTTTTATTCGTCCCAAGCAGGTACCACTTTTATAACCATCATTATTATATGTGTTTATAAACACTTCTTGAAATGCATTGCAGAAGAGCTATCACATCCATTTTCTGAAATAACACTCTTCTCAAAGTGTTTTGCACAGAACAGGCAAGAGTCCTGTGTAATACAGTGTATGACACAATGCTTGTTACATAGCAGCAGTTCTCTGACAAAAAAGATCGCTATCATTATTACTATTGCTGTTGGTACCACTCCATGAGGATAATACCCTTAGCCTCACTGGGGGCATTCCTGAAAGTCAAATGTCAGTGTGGTCTTCAGAGATAGTTTGGGGAGGGTGGTAAATCCTGGCCTTAAACTAAATCCTTGTAACTGGTTCTATCTATGGAATACACCTGTTCCTACTTCTCTCTCCATCCATCCATCCATCCATCCATCCATCCATCCACCCATCCATCCATCCATCCATCCATCCATCCATCCATCCATCCATTCAGTGTGGCACAAACTAGGGAAATAATTTCCTGTTAGTCAAATGATCTAACAAGAAACAGATTCTTCAACCTTCCGGAAGGAGCCCCAGTAGAAGAACTTCAGAGTGAGAAAATGGATCTGGTGGTGGTTCTATGAAGGAAGACTTGTCAGATCCTTTCAGTTAGAGTTTTCTTGTCTTTGGACAGTGCTTAGATGAGCCATTCCTGTTTGTCGTCCTCTAAGCAGCTACAGGCCTGAGCTGATCCATGTCCTGCCTGACCTCACATCAGCTTTCTGGCCGCCTCTGCGTTTTGCCTGACTTTAATTACCCTTTAACAGCTGCTGCCTCCTTCCCTGGTGCTGCCCCAAAACGGCCTGGCTTCCAGCTGGCTTCCTGAGAACAGGCATCCAAGGAGCTGGAAGATAATTTCTCCATGTCTTTGCAGAGGGGCGTTTGCCCTGATAGCATGACTTCTCAGAGTTGCAGAGTCTCTCTTCTGTAATCCTTGCTATTAGCAGTGGTGTTTTCTGCTGTTGAGTCCATCTTTGCCAGAGATAGCTGGAAAAGCAGTGCAGAATGTGTCCTTGGATGTGGATCACTTTCATCAGGCAGGGAACCAAAACACCACTCATTCTGTCTCTCTGGAGAGTCACAGTCACGAAAGCACAAACTACATGGAGAAGCTAAGCAGCTGCATTAATGTGCCAGAAAATACCTCAGCAAAGACATCAGGGCAAGAAGTTGCCCTGGGACAGTGCTCAGCCTATGGGGATGAGGCCTCTTTTCAGGGCTCTGTCAGCAGCCTTGGGGTGTGGAATTGCTAGGAGTTTTAAGGGACTAGGACAAGGGAACCAGGGAGGAGCAAGTGCTCCTGGGCCTGAGCCTGTGGATTCCTGATGGTCTGATGCCATTCTCAGGACTGGAGGGTCAGTCAGCCCATTCCAGGACACAAGGGTCATAGGCCAGTCAGATGGGGGAAAGCTGTTTGCTTGAAGCAGCTTGAGCCCACGTGATCAGGGTGGAGAATCAAAATCATCTCCCAAACAAGTAGCATAATCAGAATGGAAGAAAGCATGAGGACTGGGTCAAGGAGACTGGTTCAAGTTTGTGAGGGAGTCTCCTTTTCCTGTGGAGCTTGTGTGATTCTGGGGGGTGGGTGTGAGGGCTTGAAGTAGCTGTTCAGGGTGCACAGATGGAATGTAGAACCAGGAACCTGGTGGAAGGGGAATCCTGCAAGTTCCTAGGACTGTAGGATTGATGGGATTCCTCATATAGTTGGCCATCCTGACTGTAAAACCTTGTCTTATATGTATCTGTGGAATTTTGCTCATTTCCTTTGTCCATAACGTGGACTGTTCTCACAGGAAAGGTGAAATTTGCAAGCTTATGAACAACCTCCCCTCTTTTAGGTGTTCTTTCTCAGATGCAAGATGAAGGCTTTGGTGTCTTCCCTATGCTGAGTTCTGATTTGTCACAGGATACAGCCTTGCTAGCTTACAGGCAACGTCTGTCCTATCAACATCAATGTGGCATCTGCAACCTGATAATTCACAGCTCAGGTGCTGGTATTTGGTTAAATGCCTTCCATTTTTTCTCCGCAACCGCTCCACCATGTCTTTCTGAAATATTTTTTTGTCATGTCATCTAATCGTTTGGTCCTCTACTAGCAGAAAAGGAAGACTCTGAAAGTCTTAAATGTTTTTTTTAAACTTGATGCTTAAAAAAAATAGAGACAAGTCAGAGAGAGCTGTGATAAACTTGAGAAAGACTATATTACACACATTTTGAGGACTACTTAACTATTGGTTAAATCTGAAAAATACTAATGTAATGGAAATAAAGGGTCTAGTAGGGTCTCATTGAGTCTCCAGTTGACAGAATGACCCCTGAAGTCACTAGTCTCTTGGGGCCTCATGATCAAATGAGAGAGCAACCAGAGCTGTGCTTCTCAAATGGTGGCGTGCAGGGAGAGTATTGGGATCTTAAAGAAATGCACATGCTGATTGAGTAGAAGGGGGTGATGCTGCTTTACCATTCAGACTTGAATAGCTAGGGCTTAGAAGACCTCTACAGAATTCTCAGTCCTGGCTCTACCTCAGAATCTTGGGAGTTTGAAAAGGACTCAAAGAAGCTACATGTGCCCAGGCCCTACTTCCAATGATAAAATTGGCCTGAGATGGGCCAAAGCACAGTCTTTTTATTTATTTATTTATTTTTAAATTTTATTTTATTATGTTATGTTAATCACCATACATTACATCGTTAGTTTTTGATGTAGTGTTCCATGATTCATTGTTTGTGTATAACACCCAGTGCTCCATTCAATACGTGCCCTCCTT
>NC_138369.1:118017698-118108421 GCF_054177405.1 Leptonychotes weddellii | reverse complement strand
GTTTTCCCTGCTATAGTCTCCTATACTGGATATTGTTGATCATGGTCCGGATTGTGTGTTGTCATTGCTTGACTAAGTCCTCAAGTAGTTGATGAGACACCTGACGGTGGGGTTCTCTGTGTCTCAGTGTTGTATCTTCAGTAATTACCCTGTGGCTGGTCCTCAATAAATTTGTCTATGGTTTGTGGGAGTCCAAAATGGATGATTGCCCTCAGAAAGATTTGATAGCAAATACATTATAATAAAAAAATTTTTAAGGAATTTTATTCCCAACCCCATCTTGATTCTTTACAGTTCTATTCTCCAAATACTGTGAAGTTTTGAGCAGTGCATGGAATAGGATAACCTGGTATGGTAGAAAAAGCCCCAGACTTGGCCAACTTTTAAATTTTTTTTGTTTTAAAATTTTTATTTATTTATTTTTTAAAGATTTTATTTATTTATTTTAGAGAAAAAGAGAGAGAGAGACAGCACCAGTGGGAAGGGCAAAGGGAGAGGGAGAGAGAGAATCCCAAGTGGGGACTCAGACACAGAGCTTGATCCCAGGACCGTGAGACCGTGACCTGAGCCGAAACTGGAGTCGGATGCTTAACCGACTATGCCATCCAGGCGCCCCTTGGCCAACTTTTTAAAAAAATCTTAGTACATGCCAGCCTGTGTCTGTGTTATGCAGATTATACATATTATCTCATCTAATCCTCATAAACAACTCTATTGGATAGATATTATTATCTTTATTTGGCAGATAAAGAAATTGAGGTACAGAGATCAGACCTCAGTTCAAATCAATGCTCTGTCACTTATTAGCTGTGTGACCTTGGTCAAACAACTTCTCCTTCTGAATGTTCATCTTTTCAGCCATAAAATGGAGAAAAACACTTGCTGACAACTTAGATTCCAAATTTTTAGTTTAGTTTATTTTTTTTTAAGATTTTATTTATTTATTTGACAGACAGACACAGCGAGAGAGGGAGCACAAGCAGGGGGAGTGGGGGAGGGAGAAGCAGGCTTCCAGCAGAGCAGGGAGCCCGATGCAGGGCTTGATCGCAGGACCCTGGGATCATGACCTGAGCCGAAGGCAGACACTTAATGACTGAGCCACCCAGGCACCCCTTTAGTTTAGTTTATACACCATACACATTACACCTTGGCCTCCCATAGGAAGGCCCCTGATTCAGTGTCCTGTGTCAGTGAACAAATGAATGTGAGCTGCGGCATGGTGATGTCCCAGCCCACCAGCCGTCAGGACAGCTTTAGCAGCGTAGCCAGTATGTTTGTTCAGGTAAATATTTTATTGCAACTTTTTCTTATTATATTATAAAAATATATGGAAAATGAAAATAAATGCTCTGATGCTAGTGATGAAGAAGAATAACTCACAATTATTCGGCACTGTGCCAGTTATTAACCTATTGGCTCTCAGTTTCAAACCCACAATTCTGTATTCTGCTTTGTGATGCAGGGACTGGGGCTCTGCCAACCACATTTTTCCTTTGTCAGCTGCTTCCTTTTAGGCTCTATCAATAAGCAACATTAGAGGGAGACTGTGTGGCAAGGTGAGGAAGAAGAGATTTACTCTTTCCTCTTTGCTTCTGGTTTTTCTTCTGGTTGGCTTCCTGTTCCTGTCACCAGTGTCCAGCAATGCTGCTTCTTCACTCCAGCAGAGCCAGTTCATTCCAGAAGCAGGTTGTTACTGGTTCAGCTGTGTCCCCTAAAATTCATATGTTGTAGTTCTAACCCTCAGTACCCCAGAATGTGACCTTATTTGGAGATAGGATCTTTAAAGAGGTAATCAAGGGGCACCTGGGTGGCTCTGTCAGTTGGACAGTGACTCTTGGTTTCAGCTCAGGTCATGGTCACAGGGTTGCGGGGTAGAGCCCTGCATCAGACTCTGTTCGCAGTGCGGAGTCTGCTTGTCCCTCTCTGTCTGCTCCTCCCCTGCCCTCAAATAAATAAATAGATAAATAAATAAATAAATAAAATCTTTAAAAAAAATAAAGAGGTAATCAAGTTAACATGCATTCCTTAGGGTGGGCCCTAATTCACTATGACTGATCTCTCTCTTTTTTTTTAAAGATTTTATTTATTTATTAGAGAGAGAGAGCATGAGATGGGGGAGGGTCAGAGGGAGAAGCAGACTCCCTACAGAGCAGGGAGCCCGATGCAGGACTCCGTCTTGGATCATGACCTGAGCCGAAGGCAGCTGCCCAAAGGACTGAGCCACCCAGGCGCTTGACTGTCTTTATAGGAAGATATGCTTAGAGGAAGACAATGTGAAGAGACATAGAGGGAAGATGGCTGTCTACAAGCCAAGGATAGAGGGCTGGAACAGCTCTTTTCTTCACAGCTTTCAGAAAGAACCCTCCCTGCTGACACCTTAGTTTTGGACTTTCAGCTTCCAGACCTGTGAGACAGTAGATTTTTGTTAAGTCACCCAGTCTGTGGTACGTTGTTATGGTAGCCCTAGCAAATAACATTCAGTAGGATCTAGTTTGAGGTTTTACCAGCTTGCAAAGGCAAACTCATTATATCCCTGCAGAGACACCAGCTCAGGTGGCTGGCACCCCTTTTCAGGGACTCTCTTCCAAGCTTCTAAGTTTTAATTACAACCTCTTCCCTTTGTTTCCCCAGCCCTATGAACTGCTTCCCGCTCTTGCTACCTGTGAAAGCTTAGTGTTCTTTTTGCCTTTTCAATTACTTAGTTAACAATTCTTTATTACCTAGTTAAACATTGTCTATTTTAAATTCTGTTAAAATAACTGGAGCCTAGGGGGCAGGTTTGCTGCTGGCAGAGCCTTGAGGGCACGACCCTGGCCTGGTAGAACTGCAGGGTGGGGCCGCTGCCCCAGTCGGTCCGGAAGGCCAGGCATTGAGCCAAAGAGGATTATTCTCAAGACTGAAGATCTGATGGAATTTACCATGCTGGGTTTTGTACTTACTTGAAACCTATCATTCCTTCTTTTTTTCCTATTCCTCTTGGAATGGGAATGTCTATCCTATGCCTGACCTACTCGTGTGTTTTCGAAGCATGTAACTTGTTTGATTTCACAGGCTCATAGCTGGAAAGGAATTTTGCCTCAGGATGAATCACAATTCTAGTCTCACCTATAACTGATTCAGATATTTAGATGAGAATTTGGACTTTAGACTTCAGAGTTGATGCTGGAATGAGTTGAGACTTTGGGGGTTGTTGGGAAGGAATAAATGTATTTGGTATGCAATAAGGACATGGATTTGGGGGGACCAGAGAACAATGCTATGGACTGAATTGTATCCCCACAAAATTCATATGTTGAAAGTTGTGATCCCCAGTATGACTCTCACAGAGAGTGTAGCAGAGAGATCTTTTCTGGCATAGCCCTCTCCAGACTGTAATAGATACCTTTCCTCTGATGCTAGCGACAAGAATCAGAGCTGACAAATTTAGCACAATCGAAACAAAGATGGCAACTCTTTTTTTTTTTTTTAAAGATTTTATTTATTTATTTGAGAGAGAGAGAGGACGAGCAGGGGTAAGTTTACAGGGAGAGGGAGAGGGAGAAGCAGACTCCCTGCTGAGCACGGAGCCCAAGGTGGGGGTGGATCCCAGGACCCCGAGATCATGACCTGAGCCAAAGTCAGATGCTTAACCAACTGAGCTACCCAGGCGCCCTAAAAATGGCAACTCTTAAGCAAACCGAAAGTGGTGAATTTTGTTTTCTCATTTGAATGTACATTGGACTTAAGCCTATTTTCTGAGTGTTTAATTGTTAAGGCAAATAAAGTGCAGAACAGAATAAAATGTTGAAAATATATAAAGATTGGGTCAAAAGGCTTCATAAAACTTAGGATGCTTTATTTTCTCACAGTAGCCTGTACGTTCTATATGCCATTCAGTTTTCCTGTTCACATGTTGGCCTCATTACTCTGGGAGCTCCTTGAGGGTAGGCTGGGGAATATTTAGTTACCTCTGTATTTCCTAATTTCCAGCACAGTGGCTGGACCATGCTTGACATTTAATGCAAATTGTTTAAGCTTATACTTAAATTCTGGAAAAGGACCTGTTTCAACTCCCCATTGTCAGTGTCATCTCAGACCTGTCGACGACCCAGGACAGAGCCGGTGGAGAAAGGGGCAGCTCGGTGAAAGGGGTGTACCTTGTCCAATTTAGACATAGAAATGACTTTCCGTTATGGTCGGTTATTTTGAGAGGGTTAGACATGATTTACATGTCAGTCAGTGGCCAGGATGGTTCTCATGTCTGGAGGGAATTTATGTCTCTGCTCTTCTTTGCTTAGGTTTTGAAACTTTCGTTATTTAATAATAGTTGCTATTTATTTAGCACTACAGCATGTCAGGTGCAGTGCTGAGGGCTTTACATAATGAGCTGTCCTTCAATAACCACAACAATGCTATAAGATGGGT
The DNA here is from genome assembly GCF_054177405.1 of Leptonychotes weddellii. Classification (NCBI taxonomy): domain Eukaryota; kingdom Metazoa; phylum Chordata; class Mammalia; order Carnivora; family Phocidae; genus Leptonychotes; species Leptonychotes weddellii. The sequence continues at coordinate 118,104,017 of NC_138369.1, read as the reverse complement.
AATCCTTATAGATAAAGAATCTGTGGATCTGCAAAGTTAAGCAAATTGTCCGAGGCCACACTGTGGGAAATGCAATAACTGGGATTAAAATTCAGGTCTTTCTTACTCTAGAGTTTGGCCCTTTCCAGTGGTCTTCTTTCCTGCTCAAGCAGAGCCCCTAGACCTTTAGAATGGAATGATGGATCTCCTGACTCTCTCTCCACACCGGGATCCTTTCTCCAGGTATAAAAACTCAAAATCCCAATTATCCCTCTGAGAAAGTGATAGCTAAATTTTCCAGTCCCCAGTTTGAACTGGTTAATACACCTTCCCTTTCTTACACACCATGCTGAAGGAGGCATTTTACAAAGTGGCAATGTGAGGTACACAGATGAGCAGGGAACTTTACTTTGTGTGCCCCCTCAACATCTCTTGTCATATCTGTACTTGGAAGGGTTGATATGATGATTAACTATGTTATAGAAGACTATTGTTTATATAGGGCACATTTAATAATATTTTCTCTTTTCATGTATATATATCCACAGTGCTGAGCAGCAGTGTTGTTAACGCAAATTGGGGATTGTACAAAAGTCCTTCCTAAATGGCTTTGGAATGTGTTAAAATATGTCTATATATATTTAAAGAATCATAAAAGGTAAGAGCTGGGGTGCCTGGGTGACTCCGTCAGTTAAGGGTCTGACTCTTGGTTTCAGCTCAGGTCATGATCTCAGGGTTGTGAGATTGAGCCCCACGTCAGGCTCCACACTCAGTGGTTTGTCTGCTTGAGATTTTCTCTCTTTCCCTCTGCCCCTCCCCCACTGCACTCTCTCACACTCTCTCTCTTTCTAAAATAAATAAATCTAAAAAAAAGATAACAGCTACTGGATATTTATTGTAACAGGTTTCCAGTATGTTAAGGCTAGAAGAACTTAAGTTAATTCAGAAATCTCTGGATAACGTGGATAATACACCCAGAGGTAGACATGAAAACTTCCCTTGAAATGGAGAGGTAGAAAAAGTAGATTTTATTAATCCAGTGTTTTTCTTATTTTTCATCTGTCATCTAAAGGTGTATTGAAATTCTGTAGCTTGAAACTTCAGACTTGATCACATTTCTTTACCCTGGATGAAGTGTCTTAAGGGTGAGAAGGCCACCTGGCTGTTTCAGAATGAGATTGATTGGAAGTCCCCGTCCCCCAACTCCTCTGCCCCAAGCTATGCCTTGTCTTCTTATAGTCAGCTGATCGGGTCACACTTTAATTCTAATGGTACATCCAGAGGTGACCATCTCTGCTAGACTTACTTACTCATTTGGAGTTTGTTGTGAGGCCGAGTCCTTGGGGGAAGTGATGGCATGGGTGTCGGGGTGGCATCCCCGTGCCCTGTACCAGCAATATTAGTGCTGAACGCTGCAGCATCTCATGCTTGGGGGTGAGGAAAGTGGTATCCTCACCAGGCTGATCCTTCACAGAGATTTTCAGCCTGTTCTTAACTGCGTCTTTCAAGCCTTATTCTCCTTCTGAGCTGGAGATTTTGTCCTCCCCATATACCCTCCAACGTTTTTAATTAGTTAATTAATTATTATTTTTTCACATCAGACGGGTAATGTGCCAAGGTCGTAACAGGTTTGAGGAAGGCACATGTCACAGTGGTGTGAACAACCAGTCATCATGCTTATGAACTACAAAAGGATCCAAACATTTCAGATTTAAAATATAAAAGAATATGGGGCGCCTGGCTGGCTCAGTCGGTGGAGTGTGTGACTCTTGATCTCGGGATTGTGAGTTTGAGCCCCATGTTGGGTGTGGAGATTGCTTAAAAATAAAACCTTGGAAAGCCTGGGAGTTTCAGTTGGTTAAGTGTCTGCCTTCAGCTCAGGTCATGATCCCTGCTCTGAGGGAAGCCTGCTTCTCCCTCTAGCCGCCGCTCCCCCTGCTTGTGCTCTCTCTCTCACTCTCTGTCAAATAAATAAATAAATAAATAAAATCTTTAAAAAAAATAAAACCTTAAAAAAAAGAATAGTATGATGAGCTTGCATATACTCTGCTTTATTTCTCTCTTTCACTGAACCATTGGAAAGTAAGTGGTGGCATGATGATGCTTCACTCTAAAAACCACATGTATTTCCTGAGTACAAGGATGTTGTCCTACATAGCCACAATGCCATTATCGTATGCAAGAAACATAACCTTGATATAAAATCACTGAGTACAGTTCATGTTCAAATTTTCCTTAGTCCTTAAAACGTCTTTTATAGCTACGTTTTTTTTTTTAGGCAATGTAATCAAACCTTTAATACCACTTTTGTGCTAGATGAATTCACACATAATTGAAAATATCGGGGCACCTGGGTGGCTCAGTCTTTAAGCGTCTGCCTTCGGCTCAGGTCATGATCCCAGGGTCCTGGGATGGAGCCCTGCATGGGGCTCCCTGCTCTGCTGGAAGCCTGCTTCTCCCTCTCCCACTCCCCCTGCTTGTGTTCCCTCTCCTGCTGTGCCTCTCTCTATCAAATAAATAAATAAAATCTTAAAAAAAAAAAAAAAGAAAATATCTTAGATCATCTCAAATATCCCAGGACTCAAGTTTGATTAATTTTCTATTTCAAACCCAAGTCCATATTCAATAGTGTTTCATCTAAGGATATTTTGAAACATGTGACATTTGGTGTTAATACTTTTGAAACTCTGGAATAACCCGTGCCCAATATTCCCAATGTGTTAAAACTAGAAAGAAAACTCCTTTCTTTTAGCTGTTTTTGTTGTTCTTATTGCTGGTTTTTGTTTTGTTTTTTTTTTACCATGTTAACCATTTTTTTTTTTAAAGATTTTTTATTTATTTTTTGACAGAGAAAGACACAACGAGAGAGGGAACACAAGCAGGGGGAGTGGGAGAGGGAGAAGCAGGCTCCCCTCGGAGCAGGGAGCCTGATGCAGGGCTCGATCCCAGGACTCTGGGATCATGACCTGAACCAAAGGCAGACGCTTAACAACTGAGCCACCCAGGCGCCCCTACCATGTTAACCATTTTTAAGTGTAGAGTCTAGTGATGTTAAATATATTCACATTGTTGTGCACCAATCTCTTTAACTCTTTTCATCCTGCAAAACTGAAACTCTGTATCCATTAAACACTAACTCATATATCTCCACCTCCCCACCAGCCCCTGGCAACCACTCTCCTACTTTCTGTCTCTATGAATTTGACCACGCTAGGTACCTCATGTAAGTGGAATCATGCAGTATTTATCTTTTCGTGACTGGCTTATTCCATTTAGCAGTTTCCTCAAAGTTCACCCATGTTGCAGTGTATGACAGGATTTCCTTCATTTTTCAGGCAGAATAATGTTCCATTCTATGTAAATACCACATCTTGTTTATCCATTCATCTGTCAGTGAACTGTTGGGTTGCTTCCACCTTTTGACTATTGTGAATAATGCTGCTTTGAATATGGGTGTTGTTTTCTTTTTGAATCCAGGATCCAAACAATAATTATACACCCAATATTGTGCTAATAAATTCACTTTCTGCTAAAAATAGCTGGTGTTGAATTAATGCTAGTCATCAGGGACTCAGACTCAATCCAAATACATATGGATAGCATCTTGTACATGATTGAGCTTGATTTATAAACCTGATGCTAAATACAGAAACCCATAGTGGGTGTTGGTGAGTGTGACTGCACCTTACTTTTGGGATTAGCCTTACACTCCTGGCTTTTCTCCATCTTTACGTCCCCCCCTCATTCTGCCTCAGGGGAAATGCTGAGTGAGGAGATAGAAACTGTGTGTGCATGACCAAGAGTCTTCCTCTCCTCTTCCTTTGGTTGCTAGCTACCCTCATGTGCCTTCTGTTTTGCAATTCTGGGGATAAGGTGGGAGTAGGGGCTGGCTCTGTTTCAGTGTTGCCACAACTGGGTGGATAATCTGTTAATTATATGGTTTGACTCCCCAGCTCATCTAGTACACAAATATTTGGCCCTCATCTTCTAACTCTTTGTTTTATTTATCAGTTGGTTCATCCAGGATGAGGGGAAAATATTGCTTTTTATTGGGCTTCTTAAAACACCTCAATTATCAGGGAGACACCTGAATACCAAACTCTACCATCTACCTGCACTGTGGACCCACTCCTGTTGCATAAGTCTACTTGGGATAACAAGTTACAGTTTGAAAGATGGCAGGTTCTCTGTAGACCCATGTAAAAGAAATATGGTATTGCCAAAGAGATATTAGCATTAAACTAATTTGGCTTTCTCCACTCTAGGGACCTTCCTGTTGAGGTTACTAATGCCAGTTATGAGAAAGAGTATTCCTCTTTGCTATAAGCGCAGGGAAAAGTTTACTCTTTTTAAAAACTCTATTTAGAAAAAATTTTTTTCATTGCTGAAAACCTGAGAAAAGCAGAAAAGTACAAAGAATAAAACAAAAGATACAAAAGCTTATCACCCAGAAATAACCACTTTTCGTGTTTTAGTACATCAATTTTATCTCCAACCCACACTTCTCCTTTGAGCTCCAGACCGTGTATCAAACATTTCACTTGATAGTACATCTCGAATGTCTCAGACTCTACACTCAGCATGACCAAGAATAAACTTCTACTCCTCTCCCCCACACCTGTTCCTTTAGCAGTGTTCTCCATATCAGAGTGTTGGTATCTTCATTCATACAGCTGTTCACACTAGAAACCTAGGCCATTCTTGAAAATTCTTTTCCTTTACATTCCACATCCAATCCTTCAGCAAATTCTATTGATTCCAACTTTTGTTTTGTTTTGTTTTTGGTGGGCAACAAAGCAAAGTTTATTGATCGATAGTAAAGAGATAGTACAAAGCTCCCGAAGAGGGAGGGGACCCGAGAGGGTTGCCCTGATTTTAACTTTTCTATATACCTCAGATTCATTACTTGTTTCTCCCCCCAGCACTACTCCCCTGTCCATGCTGCCGTCATAGGCCATCTGGATTTTGATAGATTCCACACTGGTCCCTTTCTCTTCTAGCTCACTCCTGCTGGCCCCTTTTTAAATTACCTCTGATTAGACTGGGTTACTTCTGGGAAGAATTTCCCAATGGATAAATTCTTCTATGAATTGTTGTGACTGTGGGTAGAATAATATTTCTGATGCACAGGGTGGAGTGATGGAAATGTTTATTTCTCTGGGGAAATGGTGGTCTATGGGCCCCTCTACACTGATTATATGGAAATTATCCAAGATAACATGGGAACAATAGACAACCTGTAGGTATTAATAAAGGCCATTGTGCTGAAGGAGTTTTTGGTCTAAAGCCAGAAGCCAGGTTTAGACTGAAATACACATACTTTCTTTTTTTTTTTTTTACATTTTTAAAAAACATTTTATTTATTTATTTGACAGAGAGACAGCAAGAGAGGGGACACAAGCAAGAAGAGTGGGAGAGGGAGAAGCCGGCCTCCCGCTGAGCAGGGAGCCTGATGTGGAGCTCGTTCCCAGGACCCTGGGATCCTGACCTGAGCCGAAGGCAGACGCTTAATGACTGAGCCACCCAGGCATCCCCACATACTTTCTTTTATATAGAAAAGTTTGAATAATAATAGCTAATGCTTACATAGGGTTTCATATATTGCCAGACATCATTTTTTAAAAATTTTATTTATTTAATTTTATTATTTTTTTTTAGAGAAGGCAAGAGAGAGATATGTGGGGGAGGGGCAGGGGGAAAGAGAAAATCCCAAGCAGGCTCCATGCCCAACTCTGAGAGCATGACCTGAGCCAAAATCAAGAGTCAGACACTTAACCTACTGATCCACCCAGGCGCCCCTGCCAGACATCATTTTAAAGGCTTCACATGTATTTATTCATTTCCCCTTCTTCACAAACACATGGAGGTAGAGACTACTACTATCACCAATTTACAGATAAAGATACTGAGACACTGATCTATTTTTAAAATCCTTTTTTTTTTTTTTTAAAGAGTATTTATTTGACAGAGAGAGGCAGCAAGAGAGAGAACACAAACAGGGTAAGTGGGAGAGGGAGAAACAGACCCTGAGGGAGAGGACCCTGGGATCCTGACCTGAGCCGAAGGTAGACGCTTAACCACTGAACCACCCAGGCACCCCTAAAATCCTTTCAATAAACCATAATCAACTGACCTTGCTTTAACCTTATGCCTATCTGTAGTCCTTAGTCCTCTGGGTACTATGTTTGGTATTGCTATTCCTTCAGGACTGAAGTTTTGCCTCTCTCCTCCAGCTTATTCCCAGGGCTAACATTCTTTCATAAACTTCAAACCTGAGGGCTGCCACCAGAGCCCTTAATACCTTTTTTTTTTTTTAACAGTCCAGAGATCGATCGATCTTTCTTTTTCTTTCTTTCTTTCTTTCTTTCTTTCTTTCTTTCTTTCTTTCTTTCTTTCTTTCTTTCTTTCTTTCTTTTCTTTCTTTCCTTCCTTCCTTCCTTCCTTCCTTCTTTTCTTCCTCTAACACCTATTATGCCATAAGGAATGAGTTCTAGAAGTTCAGGCTCCTTTCTGTTGATTTTCACAAAGTGCTACTCTGGTTGGAGCAGGCTGGCATTTCAGTTTGTTGGGGCTCAGGGCAGGCTGTGTGCCAAGATGTGCCACAGTGGCATATTGATTATTCTAAACTGAAGTTACTTAAGCAACAGCCAGTGCTAGAGGAACACTCTGACCTTCCTTTGTCTTCAGAAAGCAGGAAATAAGTCTTTCATGTGAAAGGTACCTTCCCTGTACCAGGAAGTATAGAGATATCCTTACAGTCAGAGATTCAAAATTGAGGGCCAAGAAGACTATATAAACAAACTCTGCATAGATTCTCCACTAATTAATACTCAAACCTAAGTTTGTCTTATCAATTTGTCAGAAATTCATTGTTTCTTTGTCTAGAAAGTATAAAAGCTGCCTGCCTTGGTTACTTCTTAGGTCCCATGTCTGTGAGTCTCCATACAGATGAATTAAATTTTTTTTTTCTCCTGTAAATCTGTCTTGTGTCAATTTAATTATTACACAAGCCAAAAGAATCAAGAAGGTTAGGGAGAAAATTTTCCTCCTCCCCAACAAGTTGAACCCAAGTACTTTTCTCTTTGGTTTCCTTCTTTTTCTGATCATTTCCCTTCACATATGTCAGGACGCTATCTTGGCTCTTAGGGTGCTTATAAGATATGCTCAATATACACATTAATTCTCTTGGCAAGAATCTTGCCCTTAACTTGTTTGTTTACAGCAATGCCAGCAGCATGCTGGGTAGTATTGTAAACTCTTCCAGTTTTGCCATGTGAACATGTCCCTTTTTGAGCAATGCCGTTCCTTTAGCCACATACTCCAAATCTAGAAGAAGGGCGATATTGTAGACATAAGGGAATGGCACGGCCTGAAAAGGAAGAAGTCCATGTTTTCTAAAAGGCCTAGAGAACATACAGAGGGCACCTTTCTTCTTTCCTTTTGTGTTAGTCATTTTGGTGAACTATTGGAATATGGCAGTTCTGGTTAAAAAAAGAAAAAAGAAAAAGAATAAAAACCTCTTAATATCTTGAGCAACCCTGGCTAAGAGGCAAATTGGGACAGAAAACCATAATGGGACAATGAGTGAGAGACTACATGAAGATAAATTGTTCAAAAATAAGTGTCTTTTGGGCGCCTGGGTGGCTCAGTTGGTTAAGTGACTGCCTTCGGCTCCGGTCATGATCCTGGAGTCCTGGGATCGAGTCCCACATCAGGCTCCCTGCTCAGCAGGGAGTCTGCTTCTCCCTCTGACCCTCCTCCCTCTCATGTTCTCTGTCTCTCATTCTCTCTCTCACAAATAAATAAAATCTTAAAAAAAAAAAAAAGTGTCTTTTGAAATATTCCCTTTATGAGAGAACTGGAATTGCCATCAGGGCAGGTGTAGAAGCTTTAAGGGCTGCAGATATGATTCCATAGTGAGTGCTTGGAGGTGGGGCCAACATTAGAGTCTGGAGGAAGGGTAATATGGTGGTAAGTATGAGGGTCAGACAGAGAAACATCCTGGTACTGCTTTTCCTGTTCCAGGGAAGCCCATTTGGATGTAAGGAGCAGAGGATCAATCAAGCTACCTTGCAAAAAGGGGGATTTAGGCAGAATTTCTCTGAAATCCAGTAATAGAGCCTTAACTGGAGCTGAAGAGTGGCCCAGATTCAAAGTAACCTGAGGACCTCCACAGTCTAAAGGGGAAGGTGATATATAAGTCGTGTGCTGGTAAATGTATAATAACTGGATTTCAAACAAACAGACAGACAAAAGGGTGCTGATTTATAGCATTTACCAATTTCTGTGGTGTAAATACTCCTATCATGGCCAATTTCAACCAACATAATATCACTGAACTTAAAGCTGGGAAGAAATACATGCAGCTCTATCTCTCTAGTCGGTTTAAGTCTATTCCAACATATCAAATGTTAACTTTGATTTTTTCCCTGAATTTTCCAAGTTTTTAAGAAGTGGTTTATTATTGTTTTATAATCAGAAAAAAGTAACAAAAGTTATTTTTAAAAAATAAATGGAAACATATGAGATATGGACTGGTGTATTACAAATGAATTTCTCTGGTTTTGCCATTTGTTGAAGGTCAGTCTTAACTTTTGCCATTGGCCCCCTGGTCCACCTAAGGGCTTGCAACAGGTTTGGTTGAGCTCACTTCCAAATTTTGACTCCCTATTTTGTAGACATTGTTTCAGAGAGAGGTTGCTCAGAACCACCTGGTGGGGGTCTCAGGAACACCTGGCCTTCCTTAAGTTCAGATCTGCAGAGGACATTCCAGAGCGATGCTCAGGGACCTGGCTAGGTGGCTCTGAATAGAGTTTGGTAAAATTATAACCAGTACATGACAAGTCTTTCATTATGTTGACTAAAAACTGAGAAGTTATGCTATGGAAAGTGTTTGCTGTATGTGGCATTTGTAAGAGAAAATAAAACCTTGACAGATCTTTTAAAAATAATCACCTCCAGGGACACCTGGGTGGCTCAGTTGGTTGGGTGTCTGCCTTCGGCTCAGGTCATGGTCTTGGGGTCCTGGGATCGAGCCCCACATTGGGCTCCCTGCTCAGCGGGGAGCCTGCTTCTCCCTCTCCTCCCTGCTCATGCTCTCTTTGACTATATCTCTGTCTCTCTCTCTCAAATAAATAAATAAAATCTAAAAAAAAAAATCACCTCTGGATTTAAATGATGAAACAGTTGGCTTTAGACTTGGCCCTGTATTCAGATTTTGGTTTCTGGGCTCCCCGCTTAGATCAGCCTTATGCTCTTTCTCATGCAACTTCCCAACTTCCTGTTTCTGACTCAGTCAGGCCCCCAGCTCATTGTTCTTTATGAAAGCATTTATCTTTTGTTAATATTAAGCTAGGACAATGTGGTCAAGAGAAGTTGGCCTCAGAGGCCCAGGGCTAGGGTTTGACGGGCAGGAGTCTAGGAGCCTTGGGCAGCTTTGAATCAGGCAAGGAAGAGAGACCAGGCCACAGTGTCTGCAGGATGGGAGTGGGAGCGGCTGGGTGCTCCACCCATGAGCTGGGGATACACAGGTGAACCTGATCTGAGGTAGAAGCTGCAGGTTCTCTGTCCTCTGGATCCTCAGCTATTAACTGGAACCAGAAGAAGATCACAGGACAGAGGTAAGGCTACTCTTGTTTGAGGCGTCGGTGGATATTCCAGTTACCTCCCACTTACAAGTAAGATATATACAAAGTCTTGACCACCCTACTTGAGCCTGGGATGGATAAAACACTGACTCAGGCGTTGCAAGTCCTGAATTCTTGCCCCATTTCAGCTACTAACTAGCTGTGTGACTTTGGGGCAGTCACTTAATCATCTGGGTTTATTTCATGATCTACAAACTACTTGTTTGACGTAGTTGTAAGCCAGCCTGGGAAGACTAAGGATTTGGGAATTCTTCATATTGGGCTCCAAGTGGTCTGCTTGTAACTCTTTTTTGTTGGCTCTTACTTGATTCCCTGGAGTCATCCTCTAGTTTCTTCCACCTGATGGCCTTCCAAATCCCCTATCAGAGTCCTTCTTTTCCCCTTTGTTAAACACCTGCAGAGCTTCCGACAGATTCACATACAACAATGGTTCTCAAAGAATGGACCTGGGACCAGGACCAGCAGCGTCTGCATCACCTGGAGCCTGTTAGAAATGCAAATTCTCAGACACCACTCTAGACCTACCAAATTAGAAAGTCTGGGGTTGGGGCTCAGGTTACGCTGATGCATGCTCCAGTTTCAGCATCACTGCCAGAGGGAGTGGGTCCAAATCCCCTCACTGGCCTGGTCTCTGTCTTTTTGTTTAAGGAAGAAGTTGAGTGTTTTATTATCAAACTACTTATCTTCTTGCAAGGCTTTGCTTCATTGTATAAAAATAGCACCAGCAAGCACTGTATATTGCAAAATTAAGATAGTATTGCTCTTTATCTGAGCTGTGCAACTAACAAACCTTTCTCCACTGCCAGTTATTTCCAAGGAAAGATCATTTAAGTATTTTGACCCCAATCCAGGGATAGATGTAAGCAAGTTACGATATTCCCTAAGGCTTAAGATTACAGAGTTATTTTTGAATTACATAATTTTTGTAACTACTTTTTAACCACACATAATTTCAGGATTCTGACTTACAACTGGAGCCTCGCCAAAAAATCATAGGGTGTTGCAAAAAAGATGCATATTGTGTTTATCTGCAATCATTAGAAAGTCAAAGGGTGGGCGCCTGGGTGGCTCAGTTGGTTAAGCGACTGCCTTCGGCTCAGGTCATGATCCTGGAGTCCCAGGATCGAGTGCCGCATCGGGCTCCCTGCTCGGCGGGGAGTCTGCTTCTCCCTCTGACCCTCCCCCCTCTCATGTGCTCTCTCTCTCTCATTCTCTCTGTCTCAAATAAATAAATAAAATCTTTAAAAAAAAAAAAAGTCAAAGGGTGTTTTCTTCCATGAACATTGTTGCAAGTAGTTTCTTTTTCCATTAGCATTGCTAAAAGTTGCAATTTTTAAATCCTCTATGCACCACTAATTTAAGACCACTATGCTAGATTAAGTTGTTTCTTTAAGGGTTCCATTTTCACTCCTTAGTAGATTTTATGTATTTCTCATATGCTTCTTCACTCATCAGTTCATCCAGTTCTGAAGGATTACTCCATGTATCTTGATCAGCCAACCATCTTCATAACAAGATTTGTTGACAAATCCCAGATTCTCTACAAGAGCTTCATTAATTTCAATTACTTCTCCTGATAGAGGAGAATAGAGTTCACTAGCAGCTTTCACACTTTCCAAAGCACCTAACTCATCTTGTTTGTCCAATTTTGCCCCAACTTCAGGCAGACTATAGTAAACAACATCTCCCAAAGCTTCCTGTACAAAATTGCTGATTCCCACTGTTCCAGTACCATTTTCTGTTGCTATCCACTTATGTTTGTCTGGGAGTTAATGCACAGAGAGCTGAGCAGAGCCTGCACGCAGCATCAGGCCAGCGGCACCTGCCCTCAGCTCCCCAGACGGTAGCAGGCAGGGCGCGGCGGGCATGGAGGGGGTGCCCAGGCTGCAAGCCTGCAGCCCGCATGCTCCGAACTGCTTGCTCATATCGACATGTTCACAGGGGTATGGGGGTCGTAATGCAGCGTCTCAGGAACCCCGGCCTGACCCACAGGAGAGGGGTGGGGGCGGCCCCCTCTGGCCTGGTGTCTTACCATTGTACCCCATTTTCCCACCCTACCCAGCTCACACACCTTGTCTTCCAGTTGTACCTAATGGTTTGTAGTTCTCCAAATACTCCTTGTTCTTTTACACCTTTGGTGTGTTCATTCCACCTTTTTCTTGGAAAGCCTTTACCCTCTCCCTTTTCTCTCATAAATTCTTCTTGTCCTCCCAGGTGAATTCACACATTACCTTGGCCATGCAGGAAGTCCTCCTAAGAGAGCCACTGGCTACCAAGGCAGAATTCTTCTTCCGTTTTTGATTATTCTTTCATCCCACCATGAAATCCGTCTATCCACCCCTTATTTCTTGACTGAAGCATATGTAACTGGGCTTGTGCCAGGTTCTGGGTTATAAGATGGCTTGACTTGAGCTCACAGCCTACTGTGGGAGACAGACGAATAGCCAGGTAATGACAAGACAGTGCTTTAGTGCATCCATAGGAGCATGAGCAGAGTGCAGTGTGTACACAGGCAAGGCTTGCAATAAATATAGGTATTTGGGGAAGCTTTATGAAGGCAGGAAGGACATTTATCCTGAAGGATAAATTTTCCAGGCAGCAGGAAAGGATGAAGCCTGGGTCTCTTTCGGTAGGATTTAGACCTTGAAGCACTTTGTTCATTCTGCTGGTTCTATCCTTCCACACCTGTTGCTGCTCATCCTGGAGAAATTAAATTAAAATGAACTGCATGTTGGGGCACCTGGGTGGCTCATTCGGTTAAGCTTCCAACTTTTTTTTTTAAAGATTTTATTATTTATTTGAGAGAGAAAGAGAGAGAGAGAATCTGCAGCAGATTCTGCACTGAGCGCAGAGCCCCACTCGGGGCTTAATCTGACCATGGCGAGATCATGACCTGATCGAAAACCAAGAGTCAGATGCTCAACCAACTGAGGCACCCAGGCACCCTAAGCTTCCAACTTTTGATTTTGGCTCAGGGCATGATCTTACGATTGTGAGATGGAGCCCCGTGTCAGGCTCTGCGCTGAGTGTGGAGCCTGTTTAAGATTCTCTCTCTTCCTTTCCCTCTGCCCCTCCCCTCCCCACTCCTAAATAAATAAATAAATAAAATGAACTGCATGTTAAATGTATATGTATAGGTTTCAATTTTTTTTTCTGACAGGAAATACGAAGTCTCTGAATCAGAAAAAAGATCATTTATTATGCACAGACCATCTTCTTACCAGTTCCCTGCATCCCTATCTCTATAGATAATGCGATGAAAGCCTGATGTTATTCTGAGTGTACAGTGGGGTTGCATCATAAGAGATGAATGCTGAAATTATGAGACTCAGAACTTATATAGGTCAGCTGGCACATGGGTCTGTTTCCTCCTCATCTTCCTCCTTCTCTACCTCCCCCGGAGAAAGAAACCTTTATTCTGGTAAACAAATCCTCTCGGGGTGGTGGGGGGGGAGGGGGCAGTCTTGGCTTTTCCTTTCTTACCCTGGAGTATAAGCAAATGGCATCAGAGGCTTCCCTCCCTTAGAGGGTGAATGGGTTACTACTGTGGGCACTTAGAGCTCAATCCTCTGAGAGTCTTCTGATAGGGTAGAACACGCTTCAGCATTGTCCCACCAAGAGACAGGAAGCTAGCGTTTTTTTTTTTTAAAGATTTTATTTATTTATTTGAGAGAGAGAGAATGAGAGAGAACACATGAGAGGGGATAGGGTCAGAGGGCAAAGCAGACTCCCTGCCGAGCAGGGAGCCCGATGCAGGACTCGATCCAGGGACTCCAGGATCATGACCTGAGCTGAAGGCAGTCGCTTAACCAACTGAGCCACCCAGGCGCCCGGAAGCTAGCGTTTTTATCAACCAACTCCTGACTCTCAGTTGCAGGTCACTCTTGGGAGCACTTCTGATGAGCCGACATGCTCTTACAGCTGGACAATGCTCTCAGGCAGAGTGATGCTTTTGGTGTGCTTATAGGAACTGTCTGTGGGTGACCTCCAGGATGGGCTGAGGGGAAAGGGACATGATACCAATTATGTGATCTTATCTGTCTTCATGTGTCTAAAATGGAGATCATAATACTCAACTGCACTGGATTGATGGGAAGATTAGGTGCATCAGAGTTCATAAAGTGCCTCTCACAGTTCTTGAAACGTAGTCGATATTCAATAAATGATAGCTTTAGTAGTAATAAGTTAACATGAGGGACCAGTGGCTCTTCCTTTGTAGCTGACTTAAGACTTGTTTCTATCACTGTAAGTTGTGATAGAGAAAACAGTGACTGGGGTCAGAAGGGGCAACCTGTGGTTTTAGGAATAGAGATTTCCCTTTAGTGAAGCTACCCATTTGCATGGGGACAGAATCTATTCCTTTCAAGCATTATAAAGCCAACTAGTCTAGTAAGATATAATTAGTTTTCTCAGTATTAAAGCTTTTGCCAGTGCCTTGTACATTTTGTTGCTTGATAGGGAAAATAAAACTTCCACAGAACAGAGTTATTTTGCTTGTAGCTATAAAGAATATTTATCAGTTCATGCTAAATCTCAGAGCATATCCAGGTTGACATGGATGCCAAACTGGTTGTGTTTTTTTCCTTTGCACTAAATCTAATTGTAGGCATTATCACACCTATGGTACAAGTTTGTGCGTGCATCCCTACTTACTAGGAAGATGTAGGGGTGGGGGGAAGGTAACAGTTATCTGCTCATGTCAAGGGAATGGGGCAGGTGGACTTGGAGGTATATGAAAAATAGTAAGGGAACTTGGTGAACAGGATCCATTGTGAATGGAGAGTTGAGTTTTTTTCTTATTTTGTTTTAATGGGGGGAGATGGAGTGGAGCTGAATATGGTCAGTGTTGTGTATACTTTGAGAGGTTCTGGGTGACAAGATGCCATGAGAGAGGGATTGGGTCATGTATTGTCCTCAGTTCTACCAGATGTGGCGGTTAGAGTCACGGAGCTGGAAGTGCTGAGCTCCTCCCAGTCGAGGCCTGCGGGAAGAGTCAGTTTTGTGCATGTTACCTGTGGTGGGCTCAGGAGGCTAACCACACACCAGCCCTTGCCCCTCCTCTGTGCTAACAGGCCCTGATTTTGTTTGGCTATCAGATCCTTGTTCTTGGGGAAAGTGGACTCAAGCCAGTAGATGAATCATGTTTCGTGCAAGGCAATCATGTTATTCCATTTGTATTTCCTGGAGCTTGGTCTGAGGTGGTCAAGTGACTTAGAAGTCCAATGGAGATTTTAGGAAATATCTTCTTTCTGGTAAAAATAGATGAAGGAGAAAAGGCCTGCCCTTCTTCCTGCTTTTGGACTGGTTGGTACTGTGGCAGCTATTACGGGATCATGAGGGGGCATCTCCATAACACAGAGAGTGTGACAGAATGGGAAAATGGAAAAATTCTGTGTCTTTGATGATACAGAAGGATGAGCGTCTGGATTAGCCTGGGACTCCATACCTCTGGCTTCTTATGTGAGACTTCTATTGCTTAAACCACTTTGGATGGGCTATTCTGTTCTTGAAGCCAAAACGTCTTGATTGACAGAGCCCTGGATACAGAACAAGTCTGGTGGAGGGGAGATAACATAGACACTGACATTAGGAGTAAGCATTCATGGAAGAGAGGAAGAGCTAAGGCAGAACTGGGACCCCTGGAGAGGGCTCAGTCACCACTGACCAGGGCAGAGAAAGAATGGGGACTCCCTGTTGATCAGTAGCACAGCGAGTGCTCCCCACTGCTAGATGGTGCATGAAAGCAGGAGCGAGACAGCAGAGGCCACTTTGGTGAGGCGCTGCAGACTGGAGTGGCCATGGCAGGTAAGCCCTGCGGTTCTCTCTGGGAGATGCAGGAGTCAGGACCAACATGATATTACAGCTCTCGTAGCCTGATGGTGGTGGAGGAAACAGGGGCTTTGGAGCCAAACAGATCTGGGTCCCGCCACTTGCTTGAGCAGAGCTTCAGTTTCCTTCTCTGTAAAATGAGGAAAATCATATCTGCCCCATTGGATTCTTATAAGGATTAAAATACATTAAAATAAGTTAACTTCTCTAATCTGTAATATAGTGGGAGTTTAGGAAAAGATAGTTACTATTATTTAACAGACACCTGCAGAGGTAATGAAGATACTTCATGGTGTACCACTAGATACATGACCACTAGATGCTGAGTGAGATCAGGACAATTTGAGTTGAGACTTGCTAGGGTAATCTGGTGTTGACCTACCCTGATTAGTCTACTAAGAGAGAAGCCCCTGGGGATGGAGTTTCTGGAGACCATTTCTCCTCTGTCCCCAGAGACGTATCTGAAACAATAGACTTTCTTGGGGGGGAGAACATTAATATTTGCCATGACATTTTTTCCCCCTGAGCAGCAGAGGAAGACAACGGCAGAAGATGCGCAGTGCTGATATAAATGAGAAGGCCAGCCATAAGTGGGTTTTCCAAAGTTCCCAAGGGACTGGGTGGGGGCTTATCGTGGGGTCTCAGACTCCTCAGAAGAGGGAGGGGGAAGATCGTAGAATGTTTCCTGCCCATCCTATCATCGACCACCTCAGTTATAAAAGCACCAGAGGTACAAATGTAATAACCAGAATCAGAGGCTTCCTGCTCACGGATATGAGGGGGAGATGGACCAAAATAACCTCACAGCACTAATAGCAGACTCTGAGAAGCCACCCCTTCTCTCCTGGAGCCCCTTTCTGCACACCCCTGCTAAGTAATTTCTAACCTTTTGTTGACTCACAGAAAGAAGAATAGAAGTTACTGGCATTTGTAGTAACAGGATGAGAAAGTACGAGACTTCCTGTTGTGTGTGTGTGACAGCTGGTGATAAGTGGAGGACTCTGCACAGGAAATCCGCTCAGCTTCTGCAATGTGACCTGCCTGAAGCTTGGGCGCTCCTTCAGTCTGGATGTTGATGGCAGGACAAAGGGGCGCCTGGACCATGGGCGACGTGGTAGAGAAGAGTTTGGAAGGGCCTCTGGCACCTTCTACAGATGAGCCCTCCCAGAAGAAGGGAGACCTGGTAGAAATCTTAAATGGGGATAAGGTAAAATTCGATGACACGGGACTCTCCTTAATCCTGCAGAATGGCCTGGACACCCTCCGTGTGGAAAATGCTCTGACTGATGTCATCTTGTGTGTGGACATTCAGGAATTCTCCTGCCACCGCGTGGTGCTTGCTGCGGCCAGCAACTATTTCAGGTCAGCACGCCTAGGATTACAGTCAAATTGGGTGCAGGTTGTAAGGAAAATCGGTATCGATGTGAGAGCCCAATCTAAGTAGGTGGCCGTTGTTGCGTGTACAGTTTGTATATCTATTTAGGTTTGTGTGTCTATTCAAGATACAAGAAAGGAGGTTATTAAACCTTAGATTTTAGGGTTGGAGGCATATTAAAAGAGAGATTGGTATCATTTAAAAGCAATGTTTATTTATTATGGTGAATCTTCTGTATATGTGTCTTTGTTCCAGAGGATGGAAAATTACTGAAGTCATGGGGATTTTTTCCCCTTGGTCTGATTAGTGTGTTGGAAACATGATGTTGTCTTTTTTCACCAATAGAGGTAGAGAAAAGGTTGTGGCCCCTCGTTTGGAGTTATCAAATGACTTGCTGAAAATTAGGGGCTTCTGGTTGTGTACAGGGAGTGGATTGGAAAAGAAAACATAACAAAGGTGCTTTTGCAGTGAGGGGCTCCCAGTTATAACACACTCTGAGACCTGGGCTCCATCCTGTCCTGCCCTTCCTGACATTGGGACTCAAGGCAAGTCACTGCATGGTCTGGTTTCCTGTTTTGTCATGCATAAGGTGGGGACAATGATTACCTTTCTGGATTGTTGTGATAATTAAATATGAGAGGGAAACTGCTCTTACACAGTGCCTAGGGTATAGTAGACGCTCAGTATGTCTTTGTTGAATTCTTCACCTCATTCTGTTTGGTTCAGCTTAGAACCATTTATTGAGTGTTTACCACGAACAAATGCTGGGACAGGGAAGTGGGAGAATCAGGAACGCAGTGAATAGGGCTGGATCCAGAGTTCTCCCGATCACTGTAGGCGTGGTGGGAACCAGTCCCCAAGATGAAGAGGAAGATGAAGAAGCTATTTGGGGAACTTGAAAAAGAAATGCTTTTATAATTCTTTTTAATGAGATTCTTCTTAACTCTTGGTTCTGGCTGAGGAAATTAAAAAGTATTTACCTATGTAAATATCATGAAAATATTTTATTTTTTCATTTTTCTGAAAGGCTTAGAGGGAAATTTTTCCTTGGATTTCAAAGAGCAGGGTCAGTGGACTGTTGTGGAATTGATTAGGTCCCATCTGTAGATAAGGCAAGGGGACGCCTGGGTCGGCGGGAAGTAGTGCTGCTCTGTGCCAGACAGACACCGTTATCTGATTTTATTTTTGCAGCAGTGTGGTGAAGGTGGCTGATGTTCCCTTTTACAGATGAGGAAATGGAAACCCAGCTTTACATATGTAATCATTGCTAGAGCAGGGATTGGGCACATTCTAGAAATCCTTGTTTTTACTGCAATACAAATTGCCCCTAAATTTGGGGCTTCAGGGGTGCCTGGGTGGCTCAGTCGGTTGAGCGTCTGCTTTTGGCTCAGGTCATGATCCCAGGGTCCTGGGATGGAGCCTTGCATCGGGCTCCCTGCTCAGCGGGAAGCCTGCTTCTCCCTCTCCCTCTGCCTACCTCTCTGCCTGCTTGTGCTATCCATCAAATAAATAAAATCTTTAAAAAAATAAAAATAAAAATAAATCTGGGGCTTCATTCCACAGGAAGTATATAAAAGGTAACGGGTAGGCACAGCATAAAGATGGGTTGACACAGATAAACACATTACTTACCCACCAGTTTTGAGCATGGCTTTCACATTGATCACAACCACTTTCAGAAGTGAATGAAAGTCAACTTGGCTCAGTGTCCTGAGTACCCGTTTTTAGGTTTATTCATTCTGTTTTGAATCACTGGAAAATGGCTGTCACACAAAGGTATACCCGATTAGCAATTTTGTTAGTGGCTCGAAGGATCGCTGGCTGTGTGCTCTCAAGTACATCACTGGTTCCTCTGGTCCTTGGGTTTCTCATCCTAAACCGAAGGTGTTTGGGCCCAGGTCCTTCCCACCACGCTGATGCGGAATACTTAGGGAAAGTGTCTACCAGCCCCCAGAGGAGGTGGTGGCAATGAGATGCGGGAGGCTCCCACACAGTGTGCATATCTGCCTGGGGATGAAGAGTCACTTCCAAAACTGCCTGGTCGTGGAGGGAAATTCCTTTTTTTCTTCAGAGCAGTGACTTTTGATTCTTACGTTGGTATTTCAAGATGACTTTCCTCCTATAATGAACACAGTCCTGGAGACAGGATTCTTTTTTCCAGTACTGCTATTAATAATGACGTCTGTCATTGAGCACTTACTGTGAGCAGAGCTCTGTGCCATGGGTGTCACACACTATCCTGCAGCCACCCTGCGAGGGAGGGAATTTTATCCCCATTTATAGATGAGGAACCAAAGCCCCGAGTGTCTCAGTTAATAGAGTGACCAAGTGGGATTTGGACCTAGGACTGATATGAAGTCAGACATTGCCTCACCACCTGTTGTGCTTTGTTTCTAAGGTTTTGAAAGGGGTTGGGAGCCAAGTTCCTTTTATGCTCACACTTCGGAAGGGCAGAGAGTCTGCTCTGTCTGAGAGGCTTCCGACACAGCCCCCCATGCTTAGGAGGGCCTGGAAGCTGGCTGTTAAATTATGTAAGTTATTTTTCCTTTATTCATTGAAAACATAAATATTTTCCATGGAGTGATTGAACCATAATTGATTTAACCAGTCCCCTGTTGACAGACATTTGGATTCTTATCTTTTGCTATATAACAATATCACAATGAATGACCTTATGCATGTCATTTTATATGCATGCAGGAGGATCTGGGGGTGTATTTCTAGAAGAGGGTTTGCTGGGTCAAGGAGAAATGCATCTGCAGTTTAAGTGGGTATGCCAGATTCTCCTTGATAGCGGTTCAGTTGTTTTGTACTCCCCACAGGCTTGCCAAAAGAGGATGGCTTCCCACTTTTGGATTTTTCCCAATCTGACAGATGAGAAACAGTATCTGTTTTGTTTTAATTTGCATTTCTCTTATTTTTAAGAAAAGATTTATTTATTTATTTGAGGGGGAGAGGCAGAGGGAGAGAGAGAGAGACAGAATCTCAAGCAGACTCCCTGCTGAGCGCAGAGCACAACATGGGGTTTGATCCCACCACCCTGAGATCATGACTCTGAGATCAAGACCTGAGCTGAAACCAAGAGTCAGACGCTTAACCAACTGCGCACCCAGGCGCCCTGTATTTCTCTTATTTTTAATAAGCTCAAACATCTTTCCATATGCTTAAGGATTGTCTGTAGTTCTTTTTCTATGAGCTCTCTCTTCACAGCCTTTCAAATTTTCACGTATATTTTTTAAAATTAAGATTTATTTTTATCAAAGTACTACATGCAGATAGTTAACGAAGAGTAAAATACTATTTAAAGGCTTATAATGAAAAACAGAAGTTCCTCTTCACCTCCTCTACCCTTCAGTTTTGCTCATCAGAAGCCACCATTTTTACACTTAGCTGTTTCTTCTGGTATTATATATATATTTCTTCAAAATATGCTTATCCTACTCTTTCCTGATTTCTCAATGTTAGACATCATTTATTGATTTCCAGGTATGTCTGATAAGGGCTTAGCACTTACACCTAACTCCCTTACCATACACTTCCCTTTCTTACAATCTCTCAATATAATGTTATCACATTTTTTTTTGTTTAATTTGTATTAAGAATTTACATTATGTCCATGAAAACATTGTTTCCTGTTGAGCCAAGTTGTGTGATAATGTTACACTTTCTTTCTTGTAAAGCTTTTTATCTTTCCTGAAGTTAATAATTCATTCTTTTTTCCATTTGCTTAATTTGAGGCTATCTTTCACTCACAGCTTCTCACCATGATCTTTCATGTGGTCCAGTGCATCAGAGAATCTACCAGTTCCATTTACCCCCCCCGAATCTTCCTCACTGACATCCTTTTATACATGTTCTTTGGACCTGCTGCCCAGCTATTGTCTAGCCGCATATGAAACCATGATGGCTGTAAACAGGGACTTTATTAGTAACTCAGACAATGTAGTTCCCTTTGGGGGCCTATTTAAAAGTCTTGAGTGGAATGAGGAAGTTGGGAAGATACATAGAGTTGAGGCTGAGAAAAGGGCAAAGGAGAATAAAGCTTTAAAAGTAGCTCATGACACACATTGAATGTCATACAACCAAATGGCAAGGTGTCCCTCATGGCAGGAATATCAAGGGAAGCATGATTTAACATTCATAATAATGCTTTTTAAAATGTTGTAAGACTACTAGTGTCTTTTATAAGACTGAGAGAGCTGCCATTTGTCTTATGCCTTTGGACATGTCCCCAAATCAGTCTTTGGAACTGGTTGTGCATCCTGCATGCTGAACCCCTCCTCCCAAAGGATCTCCATCTAAACCAGTGGTTCTTGCCATTTTGGGGGGCAGGGAGCAACAAACTGCAACTATGGCACACCCCATAAGTGATGTTGACCCCTGAGAGCAATCACGTTGTGAGTCCCAGGGATGGCTGAGGGGAGGGGTGGTGATGAAGGGAGGGATCATCAGGTTTCTCACAGTCCTACCTCATGACTGGCCTTCCTACATGAAGAAAAAAGCTTGCAGACTGAGGCTGAGTCAACAGCAAGCTACTTTGTTGCTGCTGATGCCCCAAATCTGCCTGGACCTTGGCTCCTGCCTTGTACTTCTGTACCTCAGTCTCTGGGTTTGTTTCCCTGAGGCCATGATGAGGGGACTTTGACCACTGGCTACAAAAATCAAGCGCAGGTCAGGAATGGGAATGGCGTTGTGGGACCAATCTATTAATATTATTATTATATATTAACCAATTACTGTATGGCAGAAAGTGGGGTGAGAGGCTATTCTTAAACCATATGTAGAAAGTCTTTGCTTTTGCTACATAATAGTATAAGGTGTCTACAAAGGAGCCAGCAAGTGTGGGTGATAGTGTAAGTGTAAAAGAAAACAAGAATGAGTTAAGGCCATCTGGGTCTGGATTAGAAATCTGGCTAATGGTGAGAGCACTGAAGGTGGCTGTCGCCGCTGTGGGGAACTCAAGCTAACTGGTGATTGTACTTCTAGCATCAGTTCCTGCATTTTATGTTTTTAATATTGTTTGTTTGGCAGAACCAATAGGCCTATAATTTCTTATCTTCAATTCTAAAATCCCCAAAGTGTTGATAATTGAAAAGCTTTTTATAACTTACTTGGTGGACAAATCTGTGTCTTGAACTGCACTTGTCTGATGGAGACATCTATCCTGAACTGAGGGGAGGCTACTTAGAGTCTGTTTATTCCACTTAGGGCCACTATTCAGATATTTGCTGCTGGAGTACTAGTGCATTGGATTAATGAGTGCTGGAGTTGCTATATAATATGCAAGATACGGCAATATCCACACAATTCTAAATGCCAGAGCTCAACTGACTGCAAGATTTTGGGGTAATGGATTATGGGACTTTCTGATAAAGTTTGTTTTCATTTTGGTGTTATTCTTCTACCTTGTTTCATAGGACTATTTTACATACTTGTAAACATAGTTTACATACAGTTTTGCATTTTTTCATTATAATCTTTCCCCATAGTTTTCATAATTCCTATTTATTTATTTTGCTACAATTTTTAATAGCTGCATAATATGAAAATCATTCTTTCATTGTGAATGTAGGCTACTTCTAATATTTTGTTTTCATAAATAATGTGGTAATAAGCATCTTCATATTAAGTATTTTTTGCAGTTTGGAATCTGGAAAGGTCAACATTTTTTGAGTACTTACTGCATGCCAGGAACCTTGCTGGATTCTTTTTCATTTGGTTTAGTCTTCACAATATCAACAATTAGGTAACAATAAGTAGATAACAATGTCTCCATTTTACCCTCCAAGGAACTCACTTTGATAGGAAGAGCAGCTTCCTCATTGGGATCCAAAAACTGAAAACAAATCTTTCCATTGGGCAGAAGTGTGGCTGTTGGGACATTTCCTGTGCAAGACCATTAATTCCCTCTCCCCACCATGCACAAGTATGGCCTACATAAGCTGAAAATGAAGAGAAAATGTAAAAATTATTGCCTCTATGTGCATGTATCCCCCCCCACACACACCCACACAGGCAGGATACTATGGAAACATTCAAGCCAATTTGTGTCTGGGGGCTGAGCTGACAGACCCCATAGCAGCAAAGACTCAGCATGCCTTAGGACACCAGTCTGGGTCAAAGGATTAAAGAAGAAATAAGAAAGTAGGTCAGGATTCGAGGTGAAGAGACAGTATACTTTCAAAGTATAAAAGGTCTCAAGAACCCATAGGACATCATTGGGTCAGGAACAACAACTGCTTGGTATAATGGAAAGAATAGCATCTTAAAATCTTGTCACTGGCATTTGAGTCTGTACCCTTCTACTTATTGGCTGTGTAAATCTTGGAGGAATTGCTTGGCCTTTC
The DNA here is from genome assembly GCF_054177405.1 of Leptonychotes weddellii. Classification (NCBI taxonomy): domain Eukaryota; kingdom Metazoa; phylum Chordata; class Mammalia; order Carnivora; family Phocidae; genus Leptonychotes; species Leptonychotes weddellii. The sequence continues at coordinate 118,080,840 of NC_138369.1, read as the reverse complement.
TGATGTTCAGTGCCATTCATTATACAGCACAGTGAAGCTAATGATTTGTGTTTATCCCAGTAAGTTTGTGAAATACACATAATAAAATAGATTCATTTATGAATTTATTTGCCTAAACTTTTTATACAGGATAATGACTCAGATCTCTTCATTCTAAGGAAGAGAAATCAACTGGATTTATATAGGTAACTCACAGAATCCCCCAGAAGACCAAACTCAGAAAACAGACAGGGGCCAGGGAGGCCAGGGAGTGGCCAGGACCACAGCCCAGAGCCACCCAGAACCCATGTGGGGAGGACTCCCCCGCTGCTGCAGGATCCTGGGGGCCAAGGCTAGCACAGTTCTGGCCACGGGCACTATTGCCCTTGCAGTTCCTGGAAACTGGAGCCTGCTGCTGCTTCTGCTGCCTCCACCCGAATGGGCTCTCCTCTTTCCCTGCTTCTTTGCATCACCAGCTCCCAAATCCCAGCCTGTAGTTAGTTTATCTGATTGGTCAAGGCTGAGTTACACACGCCAATGCCTTAGCTGTGACAGAGGCTGGGAAAGTGTGCGGTGGGCCTTTGCAGCTTCTGGATCAGGAAGTGGCTTCTTCCACACACTACATCTCATTCCGAGGAAGAATTTGCCATACCTACGAAGGGCTTTAGATGCTGGGCAACCAAAAACTGGCAAGAGTCTATTACATGCAGTTACTATGTGCCAGACCTGCATTAGGTGCAGAAGAAGAGTTAAGGCATCATGAAAAATATGCAAGTATTAGAGAATTCCATGACTCTTGTCTCATATGCATCAGAGATAAGGATCCTGAGATCTTACGGGCAAGAGGACAATTCTTTTGCACTTTTAGTTCTCTTCTCCCTTCAAATCTTGAGTAGCTCCCAGTATACCTATGAGAGTGTGTGGCGTGCAGGCATCATCCATCATGCGTGGTCTAGAAACTGGCTGAAAGTGTGAGCTATGAGAGGGTCTTTGACACCATTGCAATGGCTGGCATTCAGCAGACAACCTGTAAATATTTGATGTCAATAAAAACTTGATATTCCGCCTGCAGTTTCAGTCACTGATTAGGTAGCATCCTGGTCAGAGCAGGAAGTCCTCACAGAGTTGGGAGGCTGTTGTACAACCTTACAGAAGGGAAGGATGATCAAGTGTGGTCACCATAGGAAAAATTGGAAGGAGCAGTTAAAAAATCCAAAATGCTTCAGAATGTTGTGGATTCGATAGGTTACTCACATGACTGGACACAAATGTGCTAGGCCTACATAGTGACTCCTGAAGACCTTTTTTTAGGATTAGAAGGTACTGGGCAGGAGTTGCTGCCCCGGGGTAGAAGTACAATTGAATTTTTTTTTTTTTTTAAGATTTTATTTATTTATTTGACAGAGAGAGACAGCGAGAGAGGGAACACAAGCAGGGGGAGTGGGAGAGGGAGAAGCAGGCTTCCCGCCGAGCAGGGAGCCCGATGCGGGGCTCGATCCCAGGACCCTGGGATCATGACCTGAGCCGAAGGCAGCCGCTTAACCGACTGAGCCACCCAGGCGCCCCAGTACAATTGAATTTTTAATGAAATATCAATTCTGGGGGTGCCTGGATGGCTCAGTCAGTTGAGCATCCAACTCTTGATCTCGGCTCAGGTCTTGATCTCACGGTGGTGAGTTCAAGCCCCGGTTAGGCTCTGCACTGAGTGTGGAGCCTAGTTAACAATAACAATAAAAATTCATCTCTGTCATCTCCACCTCTGGTGTCCAGGGCATGTGGGTCATCCTTCAGTCAAGACCAGAAAATCCATTCTTCTCTTGGTTTGAATAATGCTCCATAGAGCTCTCAACTAAAACACAACAGAGAAATACTTTCATCATTCACATCTCAAGTTCTGAGCTTTACCCCTATGTCAAGTACACAGATATGGAAATGTCCATTTATGAAAACGCCTTTATAGAGTAGATTCTAATATAGTAAACACCAAGCAGTCCATGAGAAGAGCTGCCTATATGCAGAACATCTATGTTTTTGGTAAAACTGCCTTGGAGCTCACCATCCATCACGTTGCTCAATGTTCCTATATTAGTCAGCATTCTTTTGGTTGCCAGAGATAGAAACTGAGGTCAAATCAGCTTGGGCAAAAGAGGAAGGTATTTGGCCACATAGCCAATTCATAAGAAGGGCCAGGATACAGCAGAGAGTGGGAAGAAGAGGAACCAGGGCCTTGAATGCAGTCAGGGTGTTTCTTTCCACCATCCTTTGGCTTCTTTCTCAGGTGGGATTTCTCAGATGGACTCCTGCCACACGGTTGGGGGTTTGCTTGTTGGCATTTCTGAGACTCACTTCTCTTTGGTTGGTTCCAGAGAGAAACTGAGGGGCTAGCTTCAGTTTGAAAAGCCCCCAGGAAAGACTCTAATTGGCCCAGCTCCATTCAATTACCCAATCCTAGACCAATTACTATGTCAGGGAGGTGGGGCACAATGATCAGCCCAGTTTGGTTTAGGAGTCCAAGATTGGCCAAAGAGGGTGTAGGGAGAGGGGAGTGAAGAAGGGGAGATTGGTAAAAAGGTAGAGAGCTTCTATTTGAGCCACATGATTTGGGTGCAACTTGGGAGAGAATTTCCCAGAAGGGGAAGGCACTGGACAAAAGGAAAAGTAAATGTACATTAAAGAGGGATAATAAATCCTGGTTTACTTTCTTTTATTAGCTAACTTACTGTACTTCTGTCTTTGCTCTGGCTGTCAGGAGGCTCAGTACATGAGTTTCCTTAGCCTAGGTTTCAGTGATATATTCTCCTCCTACTTTAATTACTTAGATCTTATCTTCTTACTTTTTGTTGTTATTGGTTTGTATTTTATAATACCTCTGAGGCTTTAGTATGAGCCACTTTAAGTTCTTTTGCAGAAGCCTTTTTTTTTTTTTTTAAAGTAAGCTCTAGGCCCAATATGGGGTTTGAACTTCGACCCTGAGATCAAGAGTTGCATGCTCTACCGACAGCCAGCCAGATGCCCCTAGAGAGGCCATTTTTGTATAAAGATAAGTCTCCCTTGCCATGAAAAAATATAATTTAAGCAACCTACATGTCCTCTGCAAGCTGTAAGAGTAGACATTCTTTTATTACATCTAACTTTTGTGGAAAGCTTTAAGGCCACAGTAATTACAGGAGTGTTAATACTGCTGTGACTTTAAAACACAATCAAACCAAAAGTTGCATCATAGCTCTTTCTGAGGAGACACTCCAGGATCTATAAATTTACCCACCAGCAGGTTTGCATATGATGTATCAGGTCCAGGGTCAAGTAAGAACTCACACTGACATTCACAGGATGTCTGGGTGGCTCAGTCGGTTAAGTGTCTGCCTTCAGCTCAGGTCTGATCCCAGGGGCCTGGAATCGAGCCCTGCATTGGGCTCCCTGCTCTGCAGGGAGCCTGCTTCTCCTTCCTTCTCTGCCTGCCGCTCCCCCTGTTTGTGCTCTGTGTGTGTGTGTCAAATAAATAAAATCTTAAAAAAAGAATTCACTGACATTCAAGAGATCATGTGTCATGTAGAGTAAGCTCAGGCTTGTCAGGGGTAGGTATCAAGGGCATTTTGGTGTTGGGGGGATTAGGGGAAAGGCAGATGCCCAGTGAATAATTCTTGGAAGGTGGGGTTAGGGATCACAGTGCTCTGGGTCAGAATACATGAATGGATAGATGAATGGAATTTCACTAAACCCACTCTCTACCAGACATTGAGTTTACAAAGAGTAATGAGTTCTGATTTCCTATTGACTTCAAAATCATAGTCAGTTAGAGGAAAGAGAGGCAAATCAGTGTTTCAGTACAGGGTGATAAGTGCTACAATGAAGTTCTGCTTACAGAAGGGGCATTAAATCAGACTGGAGGAAAAAGCAATCAGAGAGGGCTTCCTGGGAGAGGTGATATCAAAGCAGAGTTTTATTTATTTTTTTAAATTTTTAAAAATTTTTTTATTGTTATGTTAATCACCATACATTACATCATTAGTTTTAGATGTGGTGTTCCATGATTCATTGTTTGTGCATAACACCCAGTGCTCCATGCAGAACGTGCCCTCCTTAATACCCATCACCAGACTAACCAATCCTCCCACCCCCTCCCCTATTTTTTAAATTTTTTTATTTTTATTTTTATTTATTTTTTTTAAAGATTTTTATTTATTTATTTGACAGAGAGAGACACAGTGAGAGAGGGAGCACAAGCAGGGGGAGTGGGAGAGGGAGAAGCAGGCTTCCAGCAGAGCAGGGAGCCTGACGAGGGGCTCGATCCCAGGACCCTGGGGTCATGACCTGAGCCAAAGGCAGTCGCTTAACCAGCTGAGCCACCCAGGCATCCCCAGAGCAGAGTTTTAAAGGATGAGTAGGCATTGGCCAGAAGGTACCAAGTGAGGGAAAGAAAGGGGGGAAGCATTCCAGGCAAAAGGAAATGCATCTGGGAAGGTATCATGCAGTGTAAGCTTGGGAACGAGAATTAGATGAGTAGGGTTGGAGTAAGGATATGCATGGGCCAATAAGCCTGAGAGACGGGCAGGGTCAGACCATGAAGGTTTTGTTGGGCTAGAGTGAAGAGTATGATATGTGTCTTATAGGCAGCAAGAAGCCATGGTAGAATCTTTAAGCAGGGAAGTGATTTGAGATCTCTGTTAAAATAACCTTTTGGCCTGTGGTGTAGAGGCCTTGTCAATCTAGGAAGACCCTCAGGTGGTTGCAGACAGTGGCCCAGCCAGTGGGCATGGGGAGACATCTCAAGTGACATTCTGAGTCCTTGGGGCAGCTAGACCATAGAGGAGCTGCAAGGAGGGGAGGCCCTGCCTGGTGAGAAGGGGAGGAAGAAGGCAAGCAAGGCTGTGGGGACTAGGAGACAAACTGAACTGGAAGCCAAACCATACTTTTGCTGAGGGCCAACTCTGAGCTTCAGGATTGGGAAAAGAAAGCAAATGTGAAGTAACTTTATAAATCCTTCACCCACCCATGTCATCCTATTTTAGAGCAAAGCCCAGAAACACAATTCATTTTGAAGTAACTCAAGTTTTGAACTTGTATTTTTTGAACACCTTGAAGGAGAGACATACCACAGCTGTTATTAAATTCCGTTCTCTCTTATCTACATCTCTGACCTGGACCAACTGCTAGCTTTTAGGGCACCTTCCTATGAATTTTTAAAAGTTCTCTTTGGGAAGATCAATTAGAAATAGATGTCCTCTTCTCTGGGGACTGTCATAGTCCACCTTAGGGCACGAGGCTTAGGGAGTGTGGCAGGGGCTGGATTTCAGCCCCAACTCTAGCACCTATCTGAGCAGCCCTGAGTACAGCCCAATATATGGTAGTCCTTCTTCACCTCTTTGGCTTTAAAACTTCTCTCCATTCCCAGCTGGAGCATCTCCTGTCTTCCTCTCCCCTCTCCCTCTGGATCTGTGTCACAAAAGCCCAAGGACCAGGCCTGGCAGTCCAGATTCCTCCATGGAAGCTGGTGGAGGGAGAAGTCTGGAATACATAGATGATCACCTTTGCTCTGTCACAATAAGGATAGCCTTTATGACTTGGGAATACCTTGGAGTGAGGATTGGGGCCAGTGCCAGTTCACATGTTTCCAAGTGGTCAGAACTAGGGAATGCTCAGAAAGTCTTGAAGAGGCTGATCCATGACTTCTGGATAATGACATGGAAGTCATAAGGAAGCCAGCATGGGGTCCTGGGGGTTGGGTTGGAACATGTTTGGAAAAAGGGGGTGATAAGGAGACTCCAGGACAACAGCTTGGTCAGGTTGTGGCAGTGGATGTAAGCACAAATGCTGACCCTGCTCATGGCCCAGTGGGAAGTGAGAATCAGAGCAGACCTCATTGAAGAGGGAAGTGGTATTTTGTTAGGGGAAGCCAGGTTTCATCTCTGGCAAGGAGATGGAAGATGTGCCAAAGCAAATTAAGGTGAAGAACAACCACCATGTTTTGTATTGTAAGATCTAAGTCAGGAGGGCTTAGGGTAAACATCATGGGCCTGAGGTTCCAATTTGGAGAATCACTAGGTAATACAGTTCCCTATTATACACACACTTTGTACCAGGAGCTCATTGTTATTTGTTCTCATGGCAGTTAGAGGAGAAATGTGGGTTTGGAGAGTGTGGTGTAAAATAGGCAAATCCACTTGGCTGGCAGGACCAAGTACAGGACGGCACTGCATGTGTAGCTTCCTTCTATCCACTTATCCATCCATCCACCCACCCACCCACCCATCCACCCATCCATCCGTCCATCCATCCAACAAATATTAAATGTCTACTGTGGGCCAGCAAATAATTGAGAGAGAAATTGAATCCAGCCCCTTGCCTTTCAGAGCCTTATAAATCTAATAGAGGAGAAGACTCATTAAAAATAGGCCGAATAGGGGCACCTGGCTGGCTCAGTTGGTAGAGCATATGACTCTTGATCTTGGGGTCGTGAGTTCAAGCCCCACATTGGACCTAAAGTTTACTTAAAAATAGGCTTAAAAAAGGCTATGTAGAGTGTACATAGAGAAGTCTGTCTAGCTCAAGGTTGTTGAGGTAAACAGAGGCACATGCTGGAAACTCTAGTTGTTGGGCATAGCTGCATCAGGGGAAGGGGTAGGGGGTGCATAGACCAGACTCTGAGGAGCCTTGAATGGCAATATTGAGAGTACATTAACATTTCGTTTTCTGGGCACTTTTAATACAATCTTCTTTAGCATTTGGACCCATTTGTTATTCATTATCCATTTGTCTGATTGTGTCAGTCAGGACCCCTCATTGCAAATGCCAGATACTAGGTTCAAACTGGTTCAAGCATATTTAAAAAAGAAGTTATTTGCTCACATAATTTAAAAGTTCAAGGGTATTGATTTCAGGTCTCATTCGATCCTTGTGTTCACATAATGTCATCAGGACTCAGTTTCTTTCTCTGTCTCTTGTCTCTACTTTCCTCTGTGTTGGTTTCTCTCTCAGGGAGGGTCTTTACACATGGAAGCAAGAAAATATCCAGCAGCTCCAAAATTTTATTTCTCCCAGCTCAGCCGTTAGAACAGAGAACTTCTCTTTCCCAGGTTCCAGAGAAAGTTCTAGAATTGGCTTTGATTGGACTGGCTTCTTCCTGTGCCCATCCGTGAACTGCTCCCTGTGGCATGGGAGATTAATATGTGACTTGGACTATTCTTACCCTTGGTCTAGGAGGTGGGGCTAGCTCCCTCCAAACCTCCCAGACTGATATTGGAGGAGGGATAGTTTCCCAAAGGAAAATCTGGGTATGCCTACTAAAAAGATTAGGAATGATGTTGGACAGGCAAAATAAGAACTGCCTATTATATTTTTGTAGTTGAATCATTGCTGAATCCTGGCCATAAGCATTTGCTGTGATTGATGCTCTATCCTGCTTGATCTTGCAGGATAGAACAAGCCCTTCTTTCTGTTATACATTTGGATGGGCTGAGTTACATGGCATGCCGAGGCCTCAGCAATGGTCCAGTGGGGCTGGGAGGGACACTAGTTCTGTAGAAGCATAGCTGGAGTTCTGGTCTTCACAGGGTCCATGTGCAGTGTCCTTGAGGTGTGCTGAACTTGGGCAAGGAGTTTGGCAGAAGGCAATTCTGTCAAGGCTTGATGTTTAGAGTCAGGTGGGGGCAGCTCTGGGGTTCTAGCTCCTCTGCCAGTTTGGAGCCAAGACTCAGCCAGCTGCTGGGGGTTCAGGGAGCTGACTCCAGGCCCCAGGTAGAGATGACAGCATGTGGTTAGTCATGTCTCTAGAGATGGCCATGAACCCCCAAATTCATCTCTGAAGGCTTGCCTCCAGGTGTGTGAGATTCACATGTGATAACAGAGAATTGCACACTGTTTATTATTAATAGGGCTGTGGCAACACTTCCTGTTTCAGAACTCATAAGTCTAATGAACTGTGTTACTTGAATATAAGTTGCAGGGGCCCCATCTATACAGCTAATCTAGAGGAAGACTTAAAAGGCCAGCATGAGGCCAGCTTCCATCTGAGGCTATGTGACTTCCCCCACCCCCAGTTTGGGAGGCAGCCTTAGGCCTCATGGAATTCTAGAAGGGCTGGAACTCAGAAGGTAGAAGGGAGAATCTACAGGGATGGTGGATTTTCAAGGGCACGTCTGTCCCAGACCTGGAAATTTGTGCAATCTCCTCCTTTTCAAGGTGAGCCAAAGGGGCTTGTGTTGGGAAGTGAGTTGACCTCTCCCTAGGGCACTGGTTCTTAGATATTGCTTTACCAAAGAATTATGGGTGGGGCTGGGGGAGTCTAATAAAATTCATATTCCCAGCCCCATTGCCAGGGATTTTGATTCAGCAGGTCTGGGGTGGGTGGGGTTCAGGATTCTGCATTCTTCAACCACCCCAGGAATTCCAATGCAGGTGTCTAGGGACATACTTTGAGACTCACTGGCTTTGAGGTTGGAGTGTCTGCAGCCCAGGGATGTAGGCAGAGCTCTAGTGTTGGGGGACACCTGAGTGGCTCAGTCGGTTAAGTGTCAGACTCTTGATTTTGGCTCAGGTCATGATCTCGGAATTGTATGATTTAGCCCCACATTGGGCTACACGCTGAGCATGGAGCCTGCTTAGGATTCTCTCTCTCCCTCTGCCCCACCCTCCCCCAAACTCTCCTCCAACCTGCTCACAGTCTCTTTCTCTCTCTAAAAATGAAAAGAAAGAAAGAAAGAAAAAAAGAACTCCAGTGTTGGGACCTCGTAAGGCTTAGGGAGCACCTTGAGGTCAGAAATGAGGCTGAGCCAAATGTTTATGTCCTTCTTTTTGTTAGGAAATGGTAGGTGAAAGGTTTTGGTGCCTGGGGACCATCAGAAGTGTTGTCATCCCATGCTAGGTCACCCCTGCATCTACTGCATCTGCTGACTCTACTTTTTTACATTGACCATCCACATTGTGTTTATATCCAAATAATCTCTTCTTAATGATAGTATTCATCAAGCAGCACATGATCACTAATTAAAAAAAAATTTAACCAATTGCATATACATCAACATTTATATTCTTTCTTTTTGGGGGTGGGGAGAGGCAGAGGGAGAGGGAGGGAGAGAATCCCAAGCAGACTCCACGTTCAGCACGGAGCCCAATGTGGGGCTCGATCTCACAACCCTGAGATCATGAGCTGAGCTGAAATCAAGAGTTGGACACTTAGGGTGCCTGGGTGGCTCAGTTGTTGAGGGTCTGACTTCAGCTCGGGTCATGATCCCGGGGTCCTGGGATTGAGTCCCATGTCGGGTTCCCTGCTTGGCAGGGAGCCTGCTTCTCCCTCTCCCACTCCCCTTGCTTGTATTCCTGCTTACGCTATCTCTCTCTCTGTCAAATAAATAAATAAAATCTTAAAAAAAAAAAGAGTTGGACACTTAACCGACTGAGCCACCCAGGTGCCCCAACATTTATATTCTTAAATAGAATTTAGCTCATTTAACCAATGTTAGAGCTATTCCAATGCTGAATGTCTCACTGATGCAGAGTTAGTTTCAGGGATAAATGGGATGGTGAGGGGATTAGAGGAAGAACAGAGCAGGGGGCATAATGGGTGGAGCTAGCCTAGGAATGAGATAGTGGGGATGGTGGGGTGGGTGTTGGTCTACAGGCCTGTGACTGGGATTAGAGGTATAGGAGGCAGGGGTTTCAGAGGCAGGTGTGGAGGCCCAGGGAGGGGATAAACCATAGTAATGTTGGGCTGGGTGAAAGATTCTGAGTCGGTAACATTTAGGAACTGCAAGGGCATGTTAGCACGCATCAGAGGTCTAAATGGAATGTTCCAGTGTGGCTGTGTCTTTTCCAAGCTCCAGGCCCTGGACTTGGGGGTGTGATGGGAGTTCTCTATGGGGGTAGAGGGCACATAAGGCAGGCCTCCTAGGTCTGATTCTCCTAAGGGTGTTTGATAATTTTGGAGGGGCAGATTCCTGTCAAAGGCAAACACACAGGGGTTAGGAAGGACAAGTTCATTTGTTCATTCATTCACCCATTCATTTTCTCCCCAAATATTTACTGAGTCCCTTCTAGGCTCCAGGCACTCTTCTAGCCCCAGGGATACAGTGGTGAGCAAGGTGCAATCCATGCCCTCACTCAGCTCACATTGTAGTGGGGAGACTGTTGTTAAACTAGTTAATTTCAGGTTGTGACAGGTTGTAAAGAAAAAGATAGGAGGCAAAGATGTTAGGGAGTGACTAGATTGGGGGCAGCATCAGGGAAGGCCTCTCTGAGGAGGTGACTTCTGAGCAGAGACCTAAATGACGTGAGGAGTAAGGCTGGCAGAGCTAGGAAAAGAGTGTGGCCCAGGCTGTGTTTGGGGCCACACCCTGACTTCATTCCAGAACACTCTTAGGCCCATGGAGTTTTTTATGGCTATTGTGGGAGACGAGCTCACTTGCCCAGCCTCTATTTTGGGATTGGCACTGACTCACTGCTGAGTGTTGGGCAACTGGCTCCCTGCTTGAGACTATTTCTGTTATAAATTGAGGATCTTAATAGCTACCTCTGTTTTACAAGAATCTCATGAGAATTGGTCAGTGTCTGTAGAAAGTATTTTTTATTACACAAAAATTTTATTTATCTCAAGTATAAGCCAAGGAGTAAATGATTAGCAATTAACTCAGCTTTGTTTCAGAGAGCAAAACTTGGTCTGGTTCACTTGGTGCTCATTCAGTTGACGCCCCCAAAGGTGGCCTTGAACTCCTGCTGATTTTCTTGGTTTCAGAACACTGTTGAGCTCCAGACTAAGAGCCCAAAGTCCTAGATTCTCATCTCCATTCTATTACTGACAACCTGTATGGCCTTGGGCAATTCACTTAACTTCTACCTCTATAGTCTATCAGCTATGAAATGGGTATAATAATCAAAGAAGATACTGTTCTTTGCCCCATAAAGTGCTACAAACATAAATGTAAGAGATTACTATTATTAAAGTGGAAATCTAGGGGTGACCTACCTTACATAGGTTATATAACTTTCATGGGGTCCCAACTTTGCCTAAGTGTTTGTATGGACTGCCCAAGAGAGCAGCAGGAGGCCTGGGAGTTTGGTCTATGAGAAATATGTAGATCTCTTCTAGTTTTACCTTGTCAGTATTGAGCATGATTGTGGCCCAGGAGAGTGTATTTAAGTGACAGAAAATCAGTGACAAAGTCTCAGAGGAGAGCAGAAAAATACTGGGACTTTGGGAGCCAAAGCAGGCAAAAAGAGCCCTAGAGAGAGGGCTCTGTCTTTAGGGCACTTCCTTTCTCTCTCCCATGAACATTTATTGAGCTCCTACTGTGTGACAGGCACTGTGCTAATGTCTCTGGACCAGACTGTGTGTAGCCCTAGCCCTAACTCTGTTCTGGAGAGGTAGTGGACAGAGTGCAGTGACTCTGACACCCACTTACCCGATAGGCACCAGGCCAAATGCTGGCAAGTCAAGAGTTGCAAGACAGAGTGTGATGGGCCTGCCTATTCCAAGTATCTCCCACTAGTCTGCCAAGATTCCTCTGATCTGGTCTAAAATGCCTTCCCTTAGTAAGTGCTGGGTATTGTGCTAACCACTTTGTTTATATTATCTTACTTAATCTTCCCAACAACTCACTGGGGTAGGGACTATTATCATATCACTTTACATAGGAGGAAATTGAGGTTTGCTCACTTGTACCAAGTCATGTAGTGAGGTAGCATCAGAGCCTACACTAGACTACAACCCCCTTTGCCTTCCAACAGCCAGCACTGCAGGCTTTTCTTCCTGCCCTCTCCTAGCCTCCTAGAGCCCCTTTGCTTGTTCACACATCCACTCACACACACAGAAAGCCAGAAGTGCCTGAGAATTTACCTACTTCTGGGGCAGCCCATAACTAAGACTGTCAGCAGGTGCTGGAGAATTACAGACCAGCTTCTTTGCCTCTTGTGGGGACAACTCTGGAGTGTATTCTCCAGCAGTCCCATGCAGGATCAAGCAGAGTTACTTTCTGTTGACTTGTCTTGCTTGACCTCCTCCTTTCCCCTGTCCTGCTCTTCCTATATCCCTAACACATCACTAGCTCACAAGGGTCAGCTTCTGAGCAATCAAGAGTCCCACTCGGGTAGGGGCTGAGCTGGAGCAGGATGTTATTCAGTGACTGATTCCAAGAGAGAATTCAGAAGCTGTGTCTAGCAGTGACAACCTGATCAAGAGTCCAGATGACCACAGAGATCCCAATAATTGTGTCACATGGGAAATACATAGGCTTCAAAAGAGCCCCTCAAAGTGCAAGGCACTGACTTAGACATTTATATACCTATCTTATTTAATATTAGAACATCTCTCTGTTGGGCTTTTCCAGTTTTCATTGGAGCATACAGATTCAACAAAATTCACCTTTTACTAATCTTAAAATCACATTGTAGGTGAAATAGCACTTCTAAATTTCACCTTGGTGGGACTCTGTTGATATGTTGCCTCGGTTATGTGAAGCTTCATTCAACCCCATCATCACTGCCCACCCTCTCCTGCCAGATGTTCTGTTTTCCATATTGATGTACATGACATTCATGTGGGTGGCATTCACTTTACCCCCTGAGATGATTGGTGATCTGGGTGGTGCTCTAGAACTTTGCCATCTAATAGAATAGCCACTAGCTGCATACAGCTATTGAGCATTTGAATTATGACTGGTCTGAATCAAGATGTGTTTTAAGTACAAAATATACATGAGGGATTTTGAAGTCTCAGTGTGGAAAAAAGAATGTAAATTATCTCATTAATAATTTAAAAGTATTTATTACATGTTGAAATAACATTTGAGGTGTATTGGGTTAAATAAAATTAATTTTATCTCTTTTTACTTTTAAAAACATCATTACTAGAAAATCTGAAATTACACATATGGCTTGCATTATATTTCTATTGGGCGGCGCTGCTCTAGGGACTCAAAAAAGGGAAGGTTTAGCAAGTGAAGTTGTCCAAATCCTGGACAGGCTTAGCTGGGAAGAAATTGTGTCCTTGCTGTGATGGCAGGGTTCTTTATCGGATGCGGAGGCAGCAAGGTGAGTCCTATGTGATACCACTTTAAAAGGCACGTGGTTCTGCAGATGACTCTATGCCTCTCTGGCCAAGAGGAGTTATGGTTGACAAAAGTGGCTTGTAAATCAGCCATCTGCCCAAATGACATCACTGCCTCTCTGCTTCCAAGTTGGGATTTAGTAACTTTGCAGAATTCACATTTGTTCTTTCTTTCTTTTTTTTTTTTTTAAGATTATATTTATTTATTTGACAGAGACACAGCGAGAGAGGGAACACAAGCAAGGGGGAGTGGGAGAGGGAGAAGCAGGCCTCCCGCCGAGCAGGGAGCCCGAAGTGGGGCTCGATCCTGACCTGAGTCGAAGACAGACGCTTAATGACTGAGCCACCCAGACACCCCTTTTCTTTCTTTCTTGCTGTCATAATCTCGAGGAGAAAGAGGCCAGTTGAGGGGAGAGAAGAGGAGGAAAGAGAGAAGGGTGGGAGGATTATTATTGATTACAGTAAGGAGCTGGGAAGGACACAAAGAGACCCTAGGGAGAAGATCTCATTGGTTAAAACAAAAGGTTCAGAAAGTCAGCTAGTCAAGTGATTTCTCTCTCTCTCTCTTCTTTCTCTTTCTTTTTCTCAATCTCTTTCTTTCTGGGCCTTTTGACTTTTAATGTTTATGATTGTTCCTGGGAAACCAGAAACAGTTACTTTTGTTTTGCAGATTAGGAAATGGGGGAAAGAAACTGATGAGGGATTCCCAGAGATAAATAGGAGGTGTGGAGAAAGGAGGAGGAGCAGGATTTAGGGGTAAATGCTTCTGTGTTGACATGGAAGTCCCAGTTTGGGGAAGTGCATTCTATCATCGGGGCTGAACCCTGGGGCCTTCCCATTTCAATGACCTGGCTGGGAGATAATGGCTCTCTAAGGGTCCTGTTCATGTGTCTGAAGTTCAGGAGGTCCAGTCGCCTAGTAGGATGGTGACTGCCTTAATTAGTACAGTTTCTGGGACGAGGCTTTGGCATTGTCACAAGCCTCCCAGCTCTGTTTGGGTGCAATTAATGCATTACTCTAAAAGCACCTGTCACCAGCAAACTAAAGTGAGAACACACCCGTTAAAAATGTTCTTTTTGAGTCCTGTTTCTGCTCCCTTCAATGGCTCCCCATTGCCCACTGAGTAAAAACCTAACTCCTTAGCCTGCCTCCAGTACCTTCCACAATTAGGACCCAGGTTATCTGGCTGCACTGATCTCTCCCTACCCTCTCTCATAGCCCCTGGGCTCCAGCCAAACCACATGCCTGCTAGATCCTCTGCATGCCCCACACTCTTGCATCTACTTCCCGAAGTCCTATTCACAGTTTTCACATAGCAACATTTTCCTTCTCCATGAGCAGCGATCCCTGGCCAGCACAGCACTTTGTAAGTCTTTTTGACCTTTGTAGACTATTATTTGTGCATATGTGTCCCTGCTAGGGGCTAGGGGAGAGACTGTCTGTATTAGCCAGCCTGGGCTGTCATAAAAAAATACCATAGACTGGGTGGCTTCAACAACAGAAATTTATTATATTTTCACAGTTTTAGAGACTGAAAGATCAGGGTGCCAGCATGGCCAGCATCTGGTGAGGACTCTCGGCTTACAGACAGCCACTGTGTGCTCACACGGCAGAGACAGAGTTTTGGTGTCTCTTCCTCTTCTTTTAAGGACACCAATCCTATTGGATTAGGACCCCCCTCTTACAACTTCATTTCACCTTAGCTATCTCCTAAAAGCGCTATCTAAGTTGGTGGGTTAGGGCTTCAATATATGAATTTTAGGGGGACACAATGAAGTCCAGAGACTGCTTGATATTTAAATCCCTTTCAGGATTTTGAGCCCCAGCTGGCCAGGCCTGGGTGTGGGGACAGCCTCCAGGCCAGAGGAAGGCTGGAATGAGGACTGAGAATGAAGTCAGAAACCCTCTTGTGGGGTACCTAGTCATTAAAAAAGTACAGATGAGGCCTGAGCAGGGGAGGGGCCCCACAATGCTCCCAGAAGAATCTCCAGCACTCTGAGCCATTGAAGTAGTTCTTTGGGCCATTAAAGTAGTTCGAGATCCCACCAGCTTGGCCAGTAGGGCTCCTACTGTCCCTTCAGATCTGGGACTGCTATAGGGACCATAGGTGGGCACAGCAGAGCAGGACAGTTCTGTTCAGTAAGTTTTGATTGAATTTCTGGTGCGTGCTGGGTATTGGAGGAACAGAGAACAATCATCCTGGGTCCTGACCTTGGGAACCTCGCAGTTCCATGGGGGCAGATGGGTGTGAGGGGGGATCTATTTTGATCTAGAACTAAGAATCACGGGAGGACTCACATTCACTCATCTTTCTTCCAGGGCCATGTTCTGCAACGATTTAAAGGAAAAGTATGAGAAGAGGATCATTATCAAAGGGGTCGATGCTGAGACCATGCACACTCTTCTGGACTACACCTACACCAGCAAGGCGCTGATCACCAAGCAGAATGTGCAGCGGGTCCTGGAAGCTGCTAACCTCTTTCAGGTGTGTGAACAGTCTCAATGCTCTCCTCTGGAGCAGGGGAAAGCAGCGACTCCTCAGAAATCTGCCTGGACTGGCTCCCAAGCTCATACCTGGCACACATATATACACTACCCTCACACACACACTTAGCTGGGCCTCTACTTACTTGAAAGTCAGAAGAGACTCCTTTGGAAATTTCCTGAGAGGTGGTGAGATGTGGCATTGACTTCTTAATGCCATTAAGCCAGGACAGCATGGTGCCTGGAATCTATACTTGGTTCCTAACAGCAATGACTATAATTTGCTGAAGGCTAATTGGAGCCAGGGTTCCAGTCATCACTTCAATGCGTAACTTCTTTTTTTTTTTTTTTTAAGATTTTTAAAAATTTATTTGAGAGAGAGAGAGAGAGTGAGCAGGGGGAGAATCTCCAGCAGACTGCGCTGATCCCTGAGCCCAATGTGGGGCTCAATCCCCAGGACCCCGAGAGCACAGCCCCAGCTGAAACCAAGAGCCAGATGCTCAACCGACTGAGCCACCCAAGCACCCACCCAAGTTATATATATAACTTCTAATCCTTAGCACAACCTGGGGAGATAGTTACTTCTCCCTACTTTACAGGAGGGAAGAGTAATAATGTACAGAGAGTGGGTTATTTGAACCCTGGGCTTTCCGAGTCCAGGAGCTACATTTTTGCAGTACAACATGCAGTCTCTCTGGGAGCAGTGTCTAGATTTTGGGGCACACAGGACCTTGCCTGGTCAGCACTTTGTGGTGGGTGTGGAAGAAGAGCACTTTTCATGAGGGTTATTACAGAAGATAAAAGAGAGAACCCTCGGGATTAAGTTTTATGGTTTCCGTTTGACTATGTTTGTTTCAATCCGATTACAATTATATTTAGCTTCATGGGATAATTAGACCCATAGATTCTGTTGGTTGCATCCATAGTTATCATAGGGACTCCATCCCCCATTACCATCTTTGCCTAGGTCTAAAAGTACACTTGAACTTGGTTTCGCCAGATTAAGCAGAGAGTGTCTCACTGAGGTTGAGATTTATGACAGAGTCCAGGGACAAGCCCAGTCATTCCCAGGGACTGGGACAAACATCAGATCTTGTGCATGGTTTGGGACTTTGGGAGGTGGTATCCTCTTGGATCCTCTGTAGGTCAGCAGTTAAGGGGAAACAAAACAAAGTCTGGGAAGGTGAGGAATGAGGGGCCATGAATCAAGACCATGGACAGTGGGATTATCTTTGTTGAAGCTGGAGTCTAGGCAGGATCTGTGGAGTCCAGCAAGGAAGGGAGAGTAGAAAGAGGGAGGAAACTCTATGAAACAGCACTGATTAGTTCCGAATAATTGTTTGCCAATTTTATTGTCTCAGTTTCTTCAGGGCATTTTCCGTCAGGGCTGGTCACGCCTTCTGGTGATGTGTCCAAGTCAGTTACTGCACCCCCCGCCAACACACACACAAACAGCCTTCCCCCTTTCTCCGTCCTGACCTGCTTACCCCTTCAGCCTTACTAACCCACAGGGGAATACTCTTCTTTCTGTGGAGGGAGGGACTCCGCAACCTCACTCTCAGCAGCCCTATCTCATCCCACTTCCCACCCCTGCCCGTACTGCTCCAACAATCTAACCTCAGGGAAATCCTTCCCTGATAGGGCCTCTATTTAGTTTAGCTTTTGCCTGGGGACTATAAGACAGCTGCATGTATTCTACACTGGGTGTGAGGGTGTGGGAGTATTTACAAATCTTTACTTAGCCTCCTTATTTTCAGTATGATGTCCTCATGTGTCTTCCTCAATTTCTGGTGTCCCTGGTCCAGAACCTCTCTGGTCTGGTTTCCCCAGAGGATAAATCTTCTTTTCTAGTGGGAGTGGAGTTGTTAGATCACAAGAGGTGGGGAGGAGTCCCAACAGGCTTAAATTCTTCTTAAGGTGGGGCTGATACCAGGGGTGGTATAGATACCCAGATGCCCAGAGCACTCTTCACCTGCCCTGGCCTTGCTCTTTCCCTGGGACTTTAATATTCCTGCTTTCTGGGGTTCTGAGGGACAAACTCCTTTGTAGGCACTTGGTCTGACCTCTTTCCTCTCAGCAAAGCCATTTGCCAGTCTTCATAGTCTGTGGTTTGGGGTTACTGATAACTCCCAGTTTCATGGAGGAGGGAGTTTGTGTTTCTGTTTCTTGTTCTCCTTTCAGTTTTGGGTGATTTTAGTAAAAACTCTTTAGATAGTAAAGAGTTTTGTAATGTTGCAAATATTTTCCATTGGTTATTTGACTCATAATTTTTGGTTATGACTTTTTTTAATGTACAAAATTTAAAATTTGTGTTTTGTCAGATCTGTTGATCATTTCCTTGATGTTTTTTGCCTTTGTTATGTGTTTTTAGAAAGACCTTCCCCGCTGCTTAAGTATATACTTATTCACTTATAATTTCTGTTAGTCTTGTTATATCCACAGCTTTGATACTTAAATCTTTAATGTATCTGGAAATTACTTTGGCATTAAGTTTCTCCTTGTCCTCGTCCTCTTCCTCCTCCACCTCCTCCTCATTTTCTCCTAAGTGGTGAGCTTCAATAGAGATTTTGGTTTTAATCAGAGGTGGAAGGAGGAGGAAGACAGAGACAGGATAGAGATAGAGCGTGCTCAGTTTATTATTGATTCCCCTATTCTGGTATTCCCTCACCTTAAAATTTTCCAAATCTCATTCACTTTCTAGGCAAAAAATACTAAGTTTCTCTTTGAGGCTATTTTACTCATTTTCCTATGAGTGTTAATTCTTTTGAAAACAAGAGAAGAGTGCTCTGGGCGTCTGGGTATCTATTTAACCCACTTTCTGATTTCTGTTGCTTCTGGATGACTTGCTTTGAAGTCTTAGATGTAGAAAACTGGGAATATCTTCATGCTTGAAAGCACCACAAGGGACAGAAGTTTATAGGTTGTTGAAATCACTTTGTGGTTTTAAAAAAGTATTTATTCATTTGAATGAATAAAACATACCCTTGTTCCAAATTCAGAAAACAGAAGGGGAAACAGTGGAACATTTTGCCCTGTTCACTTTTGACCATGTCTTGCTTTCCTTCATATCCTATGCACAATGTATATGTGCATATATCACTCCCACTCATTGTCTCCAGTTTTTAAACGTGAATGTTGGCACACTATACACCCTATTTTGCATGTTGCTTTTCTTGGCTTTACAATATATTTTGGAGATTGTTACAGATCAGTATGC
Source organism: Leptonychotes weddellii (assembly GCF_054177405.1). Lineage (NCBI taxonomy): Eukaryota > Metazoa > Chordata > Mammalia > Carnivora > Phocidae > Leptonychotes > Leptonychotes weddellii. The sequence goes on along the minus strand of NC_138369.1, from coordinate 118,062,124 downwards.
ATAGAGACTTTTCTTTCTTTTCTTTAAGGTTTTATTTATTTATTTGAGAGAGAGAGAGTGAGCACGAGGGTGGGGAGGGACAGAGAGAGGAGAGGCAGAGACTCCCAGGCAGATTTCCTGCTGAGCCTGGAGTCCGACCCGGGGCTCGACTCATGACCCCGAGAGCACGACCCCAAGAGCACAACCCAAGCCGAAACCGAGTAGGATGCTTAACCGACTGAGCCACCCAGGTGCCCCTGCATAGAGCCTTTTTGATGGCTGCATAATGTTGTTGGGGTCTCCTGAGAAGTGGAACATGTCGAATTATCTTAATGGTCTCTTATAAGGCAGAGTGGTAGAGTGGAAAGAACATGGGTGCTGGAGTCAGGCAGAACCTGGGTTTAAATCCCAGTTCAATCATTTATTTGCTGTGTGGATGTGGAGAGGTTATTTAGATTGTCTGAGCCTCAGCTTTCTTATTTGTAAAATTAGGATGATAACAATACCTATACCTACCTTTTAGGGAGAGTTATGAGGATTTAATGAGATGCTATTTGTAAAATGCCTGGCACATAATAGATGGATAGAATTTTCTTCCCATTATTTGTGCATTAATTTTAACTTTACTTCGGGCAATTTGTACCTTAAGTAAACTGGGCTGACATTGAGCTGTGAGAACATTTTCCTATGCCATCCCCAAATCTTTGCTTTTACCTGGATTAGAATTATAAGAGACCATGATTTAAAGTTTTGTTTTATCGTGTTCATATGACACTTGGTTAGTAGAATGAATTGGACTGGTGCTATATTTAATTAACTCAGGATTATAGATAGAGAAAAGTGTGCCAGAGTTGGCACTTTATCTTGTTATTTTAGAACATCCACAGAAGCCGATACCACCTTTGTGGGACTGAAATCAATGGGAATCAGAGTATCTTGGTGTTCTCTACCCAATCCGGTGGTAAAGGTTTTTAGTTGTCACACCATCGCTGATCCTCAGCTGTTCCCTCACTTTCTTCTTCTCTTTTCAGCTCTCTTGCTATTATCCATAGATTGCTTCTATGCCAGAATTTCCCAGTCCAGAAAGAGATCTTTTGATTGACCCAGCCAGTCACCACTATTGCTGTTTGAAAAGAGCTTTCCATGCGAGGCAACTTCATGAGTTGCTGACCTCATGAAGAAGGCTAACCCTGGGGTCAGTTACCATTACCATTGTCATTTGTCATTGGTCCAATCATCTGTGCCCAGGGTGGGACAGTTTCTTTTAGGAGGAAAGTTAGTGTGGGCAGGTACTGAATGAACTGCCCATGAGAGGAACTTTGCAGTAATCTAGCCATAATTTATTGGTGAATTATGGGGAGAAATGTATTTTCTCCAAGTAGTTTCTAGAAAGGTAAGAGTAAGAAAAGCACCTACGAGGAAAGGCCTGAGTGACCCTTCACATGGGAGGCAGGGTTTTTGAGATGAATGTCATCCAGTGGGGGCCCCGAGAACTTGCCTTAGCTGGAACTTCAGGCTCTTGAGTTCTAGATGAGCAAGGCAGTCAGAAACTGTAGAGACTGTAGACCTGGGACAATGGCTATAAGAACTTGGTAAGATTCTTTAGTTTTGGAGAACTGCCGTGTTCGTTTGGAGAACTTTGTCATATTCATTACTTTCATTTTTATTATTAAAAACTCATGAAAGAATATGGACTCGTGAGTTTATCAGCAGGGCAGCAAAAGGTGTGAGGTCAGGGAGACCAGCTCACCCCTCATTTAGTTTTGGGACAGAGGATGCCTAAGATAATAGAACAGCTGGTTAGAAGAAGGAGTTTAGAAGCTGAAAAGAGATCAGGCTGAGTCCTGAGGGCTGACATGAGGAAGGAAAGAGGGGCTTCCAGAGTGGGAGCCTGGTCATCTGGCTGGGCCTGAGAAGACACAAGCCATGACATGCTCTGGGCTGAGATCTGTATGGACGAGGTAGCCATGTGGTCAGTGGTTGACCCTGATGGCCTGGGTTGGCTTCTTGGCTTGCTCATAGTACATAAATCATAGTACATAAATATTTGTTGAATCAATGAAGGCGTGCGTTGCTCTTGTTCATTACTAGCTGAATATGAGGACTGCCTCAGAAACTGCTCAAGACCCCATCAAAATTTGCCCGACTTGCCTTAAGAGGACACTAAGAAGCCCACTCCCGGCTTTAAGAAATGTTGTGGGCTAGTAGAGGAAGAAGTATTCCACAGGTTAATACTAATAACTACTTCATTTGTAAGCACCTACTAAGTGCCAGGCACCTAGCAAAAGCAGATCTCATCACTGCAAGTTACAGATGAACCTCTGTTGTCATTGACAGGGACCCACAGATTGTATGGACCCAACATCAGAGTAGTCAGTTGATCCAAGCAAGGAAACCAGCCCAACTATTTCTTTGCTGCTATCTAGATAAAATCCATCTATTGACCGAAGCACCCTCTCCCACACACCCCTTTGTCAACCAATGTTACTGTGTGGCCACTGTAAGTGATAAGACATCAGGGTTAATATCCTGATCCACACGGCAGTGATAGTTTTGCTTTTCAGAGCATTCACTATGTGGCAACTCTTGCCTGTACGGTTTCATTTAAAATGAGGTCAGTATTTTTACCCCCAATTTAAAGATGGGAGAAATAAAAATTCAGTGATGTAAAGTAAATGTTCAAGGTTTCATGGCTAGTGAGAGAGGAGCCTGAATTTCACTCCTGTCTGCTTACGCTAGCCTGTGTGTTCTCCACTCCACACACTGCGTCCATCTCTCAGCACGAGGCCTGAATCAAGCCATGATCCTAAAGGCAGCTGGGGCCGTCAGCAGCCTCAGGGCTGCCCAGTGGAAAATTCTGGGAACCAGTGGGGCCCTGTAACTGTGTCAGGGGGCAAGACTGGCACAGCTGCCACCCCTCATGCCTAACTCCCTCTGGGGAAACTGGGACACTTGGGGCCACCAGGTGTCCCCATCTCAACAGTGAGCCTGCTGCTGTCCAAGCAGCGTCTCTTTAGTCTTTACAGTTCTGTGTTTAATCTCAGTGGTGACTCTTTTTTATTTTTAGGTATAACTTATATTTAGTAAAATGCATACATCTTAAGTGTATAGTTTTTTATTTTTTACATGTGTTTGCAACCATGTAACCTCCACCCAGATCAAGCTCCAGAACATCCCTGGCATCCCAGAACACTCTCTTTAAAATCCGGGTTGCTTATATAATTACAAGGGGTGTTTACAGAATGCTAGGACATAGCAGAAAGAGGCATCTGGCCCAGGCTTACCATGGTTATTTGCATCATTGGTCCATGCTGGCACCTGCTGGAACATCTGTGTTCCCATCAGTCTCTCTCTGATCATTGACACCCCCGCCATCAGCTGAAAATTCTCAGGCCCACCTGGTTCTGGCCCTCAGTCTTTGTGGGTCACTGTGCATTCTCTTTGTCCCATTTGCCAGGCCTCCTCAGGTCTGCCAGTCCCCTCTGCAACTTCTGTGTCCCTCTCAAGGACACACAAGAAACTTCATTTGCTCTCCTGTGCCAGTCTGGAACTCTAGGGAACTTGGAGCGACTGGCATAGACCCCCTTTGTCTAGAAACAACACATTCTAGCTTCTCTTCTGTGGCCGCTCTGCTGGACTGCTGCTTTTCTGATTTATTTCGGCAGTCCAGGCACACATTCTTTTGCTCTCAGATCCACAGCCTCTAAGGAGCTTTTTGCATCTCCCTTACTCTAGAGTTTGGCCTGAGTTGGGAGGCGGAACATCGTCTCAGGGACCCACACCTGCTTCTCACTCTACTACTAGACTCTTTCTTCCTGGCCTGGGAATCATTGTTGGAAAAGCTGGCTCCTACATTATCATCCATTCTCCTATATTTACTGCTTTGATATAAACTTTATTCCTGGACTCTTTGGTATTCTGGCTTTTCCACTTCAAAGGGCCCAGTTATTACCACTAATTGATGTTTTAAAACTATTTTCCTACTATAGTTCTGAAAGTGTATTTAGAAACTTAAAAACCAAAATTGTATTCTTCTGTCTATCCTATTACCCCTTCCCTGGATATGAAAGCCTGAAATGGCCTAGTTGCTGTCTGTAGGTTGTAGAATATAGGAAGTGAGATACGGGTTTTAGTTGTAATGAAAACCCATGTTGCTACCAGATTCTGACTTTTACTTCTACCTAATTACCACAAATTACTAACCATTTTCTATGTGCAAGGTACTTTATAAGAAACTATCATGGGGAAATAAAGATAAAAGTTATAAATGTAGATCACATTTATTTAACCATTTATCGTATTCTTTCCCCTACATGATCCCATCTGATGTTGACAATATTTCTGTGAGTGGGCTGGCCAGGGAGTGCCCTCACAGTGAAACTGCAAGGTGGGCTTTATTATTCTCAACACTTACCAGAAGAGGAAACTGTGTCTCACAGAGAGTGAAGCTATGATCTGGGGCCTAAACCCAGAACTTCTGACCCCCATACTGCTACCCACCACTACACCCAAAGCCTCAAAAGCAAGGATTTCCACTGAGCTTTCAAACCACAGAGCAATCCAGCCAGACCCTGGGGCAGAGTGTAGGAGTAGAAAAAAGTTCTGGGTCTGAAGGAGGTGGCATTGAACTGGACTTCACAGAATGGGTAGGATTTTAACAAATGGCAGCTGGGTTGGAGGAAACGTATTCTAGGCAGAGAGAATTTGTAAACAGAGACTTAAGTTTCCACCTTCTCTACCTGCTACCTTGCCTATTACAGCTGTCTGCTCATGGATCTGCTTCTCAGGACTTGGCTTTGCTTAGATGCCCTACTGCTTCTGTGCCCAGCCCCCTGACCTCCCAGATAACCCATATCCTGAGCATCAAACATGTCCCAGACACAGTTATTCCATTTAGTCCCTCCCTGGCTTTCATCCTATCCCTGGGCTGAGTCACAAAGCTCCAGCTGTGGCCCTGGCCCGTTGAATCTTTGTATGGCCCATGTGGTTCCCCCGCACCCCCATTGTGTGCTGCTGGCCTGTTGGGGGCCCCACTGGCTCCTCTGCAAATTCAGGGGCTGTCTGTTGCCAGAATCTTGACCAAACTTCCCACACCCTTTCCTTTCCCTTTGATTCCACTTCTGAGGTCAGTCTACCTCTACAGTTGCATCAGTCCCCCAGCACCTACCCCACCTTAGTGAGTGGGCCTTTTTCAGGTTTTGTTCCCTTCCTGCCCACCCCACATAGCTTTCAGGGACCAGCAGACCCCTCAGCCAAGTCTAGAGCGAGGACTGAAAGTTTGGAGGGAGCAGAGGACATCCTGGAGGTAGGGGGCACATATTCCCATTGGTCTGAAATAGATGTATCACCTGAGAAAGAGGGAAAGGGGCAGGGTTAGAAGATTAGGAATAGTGGTAATTTACAATTTTTAAGTATGAAGACTCCTCTTTTTTGGGGTGGGGGAGCAGAGAATCTTAAGCAGGCCCCACACCCAGAGTGGAGCCTGATGCGGGGCTTGATCTCATAAGCTGAGATCATGACCTGAGCCGAAATCAAGTCAGATGCTTAACCGACTGAACCAGCCAGGTGCCCCTGAAGACCCCTCTTTAACATCAGTACACACCCCATAGGAGAACAACTTTACTTTTTATAACTATTGTCTGAGAAGGAAAATGGTGACAAAAAATTTACTATGAATTCACAAACAGTTCACCAAAAAATCACAATTTCAAATGATTTTGACTTATTAATCTCATCAACAAATTATATACTCTTCACAAACACTGATTTGTTGGGGCTTGAAGGTAAGAATACTAGTGTCTTTACATACCCTTTGCAATAACTATAAGGTCGCTTGGGGACTCTGGTCGATGGAATTGCTGATTTGGGCCAAAACAGGACTTCAGTTTTTCTGGAGTGGATTTGAAGGCACCTCTAGGGAGATGTGGAATTACACTGGTTAAGTCTGTTAAGACCTCATATTCTGGAAAGCATGAAGGGAAGCAGAGGAGGGCCAGTGGAGATGGGGGGCAGGGGGTCCATTCTCATTGAGGCAGACACTTCTCATGGGAACTGCAGCCACGTCTCAAGTGGTTTCTTTGATTGTATTTTTAGTCTCCCTATTTGAGAGTCAGGTGCCTGACTGTAACCTTTTGCTCACATGTCCCCTCAAACAGGAAGTTGGCTGTCTGTTGCCATTATCTGTCATCTCTCAGCTTTAATAAACAAGTTCATGGGTCAATGGGACAGGCTGAGAAAGAAAATTTACGCTAAAGTCCTAAGTAATCTTGAATATGAAGAAGCAAAAAGCATATATATTGTAAAGAAAACAATTTGTTTTTCCCATGACTGCCCTGCACATCAGCAGTTTCCCAGCCACTGGTTAGGATGCTGCTCTACACCCCTCACGTTTGGAAGTATTTCTTGAAGCATATTTTGGGGGAAATGTAGGCAACTTGGAGATTCTCACTACGCTTGTCCTCATAAGGCCTCTTCAGACTTTCCTGGAAGTTTGTTAATTCAACAATGTGACAGTTACAAAGGCAGTGTGATGGCCAGTGAGAAGAGTGAGCTAGCCATGACCTTGAGTGTCATCTGTACCACCTATTGGCTGTGTGACCTTAAGCAATGCACTTAACTCTTTGAATTCTCTAATTCTTCCTCTGTGCAAATGGTTTGTACTAATACCTACCTTGTTATTACTTATTAAATAAAATATATTCGTTAAAAAAATAAAATTTGTTCATTAAATAAAAAAATGGATGAGAAAGTGTCTAGCACAGATCTTGGTACATACTAGGTGTCCAAAAACTATTTTCCTTCTCTCTCTTTCCTTCCCTTCTTTTGGCAGAATTTGTGCAGGTGCTGTTGGAAATAAAAACACAAGTATGACCTAGAATCTGCCCTTGAGATGCTTGACCATAGTACAGGGGAGAAATGTAATCTGTGCTCCACGGAGGGGTAGGTGAATTGCCCAGTGGAGCACAGAGGAGGGAGGAGTTGATTCCATGTTAGGCAACTGGAGAAGCCAAGAAGGAGAAGTGGCTCTTGAGAAAGAATCTCATGAATGGGTAGGATTTCTCCATGTTTTTTCCCTTCCCTTCTCTTTCATTCTTCTCTTTTCTTCTTAAGCAAGTACTGACCCAGAATTAAAAGTGTCCAGAGGCAAGGAAGGCTTAAAGCACAGTCTGGTTAAGACTCTCTGGTCTTGTCAGCCTGGCTCTCCCTCTTGTGTTGACTTTGTCCTCAGGTTCATGGATACTAGAGAGCAACTCAGTGTCTCCTGTAAACTCAATTTCCAGAAAACTGCCCCATGTGCAAACAGATGTTTGCACACCATTGTAGGAGTTCACAGACTCGGAACCCATCCATCAGTCCCAGATTTAACACTCTGAATGAAGAAAACAGCCTTGTGTAGATAAGGTGATGGTCATGGTACTCTTTCCCTTTTTTTTTTTTGAGGTTAACTTGAAAGAGGCCTTTTCAGTTGAAATTGGGGCAAACTGTCCTGAGTCTTTTCTTAAAAAGTGGAGCTCTGGAGTCAAACTGTCCTGGACAAGGAGAGCAGGATTTTAACAGATAGTGATGAGGAAGAAAGCTGGTCCAGGCTAATGAAACAGCATGAGCACAAAAAAGCACTGTGACAGGCGAGCTTAGGAATATTTGGGGAAGGTGAGCAGACAGGTCTGACTGTGGAAGGGTTCCATCAGGGAGAGTCCTGGTGACAGTGCACAGCTTGAGGGGTAAGAATAAGGCTATGTCTTCACTTTCAGGCAGTGGAATCACTGAACTTTGTTACATAGCATTTATCACAGTTATAATTTGACACTTGTGTGATTATTTGATTAATGTCTGCCTTCCCCACTGGTCTGTCAGGTCCAGTGAGCACAGGCACTGTGTCTCTTTCTGCTCAGCTCTGTACCCCCAACACTGGTTGATGGCCTCCTACATAACAGATGTTCAGTACACATTCTGGAAATTAACAGGTGGATGAATGAAGGAATGAATGATTTCTGGGTGGGGAGGGATACTTTGGATCAACGTTTCTAACAAATCTGAGCTCCAGTATTTGATGTGATTCTCTTTCATGGTTTCCTTCTTTGCTCATCAGCAGTCATCAAGCAGGGGTAGGAATTAGCACCTTGTCAGCCAAGCCTTCCTTTGGGCAAATCAGATTATTGAAGCTCTCCTTGGTGAAGTGTGCAAATCATGGTTGACATCTGCCAAGCCCTTGTTCTGTGCACACACTGTTTGACCTGAGGTAGCTTGAAATGGTCTAAAAACATGTGTTTTTGGAATCAGATAAGACTGGTTCAAATTTTAGCTCTACCTCTTAATTAGCTTTAAGTTTCTGAGGAAATTACCTCACTTCTTTGGATCTCCTTTCCTCATCTATAAAACAGGAATAACAATAAAAATCTATATAGTGTTGTGAGGATTAAATTATCTGGGTAATATAAAGGGACTGGCATATAGGAGTTGTTGTTTTATTCTTTACATTTTATTTTATTTTCTCATTGTGTACTTGAAAATCGCAAGGAAGTATTTATTTTATTTTTTCTGATTTTAAAAGCAACCTCATTGGGGTGCCCGGGTAGCTCAGTTGTTAAAGTGTCTGCTTTTGGCTTGGGTCGTGGTCCCTGGGTCCTGGGATTGAGCCCTGCGTCTGTCTGGCTCTCTGCTCATCAGGGAGCCTGCTTCTCCCTCTGCCTGCCCCTCCCCCTGCTGGTGCTCTCTCTCTCTCTCTCACTCTCTGATAAATAAATGAAATCTTAAAAAAAAAAAAAAAGCAACCTTATATGGGGGCGCCTGGGTGGCTCAGTCGGTTGGACGTCTGACTCTTGATTTCGTCTCAGTTCATGATCTTAGGGTCATGGGATCATGCCCCACTTTGGGCTCTGCACTGGATGTGGAGCCTGCTTGGGATTCTCTCTCTCTCCCTCTCCCTTTGCCCCTGCACCCTCCCCCTGCTCCTGTGTTCTCTGTCTCTTTCTTGCAAAAACATAATAATAATAAATAAAATAAAATAAAAACAACAACTTCATGCTCAGTGTAGAACATTTGTTCTAAACAGCAAAGTCTAAAAGACAAATTAATAACTTTATAAAACTGCATTTGAGATAAATGTGGATAGCATTTTGACATGTTACCTTCTAGTGTTTTCTCCATTCATGAGAAACTTTATTTTATTTATTTATTTCTATAAGAAACTTTATTTTAAATAGAGAATTCTGTCACATGGCACACAAAGCAAGGGAGTACAAATAGATGAACAGTGAAAAGTAAGTCTTGCTGGGGCGCCTGGGTGGCTCAGTTGAGCATCTGCCTTCGGCTCAGGTCATGATCCCAGCATCCTGGTATCAAGCCCCGCATCGGGCTTCCTGCTCAGTGGGGTGTCTGCTTCTCCCTCTGCCTGTGGCTCCCCCTGCTTGTTCTCTCTCTCTCTCTGTCAGAAAAATAAATAAAATCTTTTAAAAATAAGAAAATAAATAAATAAATAAAAGTAAGTCTTCCTTTCTACCCCGACCCCAGCTACCAGTTCCCCTCCTCAGAGACAACCACTGTTACCAGGTTCTTAGGTGGCCTCCCAGTGACAGTTTACATATTTAGAAAATTTATTAATTTTCATATCATCTTCTTCTCATGCAAACACTGGAATAGTGTACCTGCTGTTTGCACTGGAGGCTGCCACAAAAGTGAGTTCCCTTTCAGTGCTCATAGACACTGGTGGGCAGAGCCACAGAGGGCTCTGGTGACAGGTTCTGAAGGCTCAGCAAGTCTTGGTCTCGGTTGTATATTTTTACTCTTTGAACTGAAAATCTGCAAACAACTGAACAGGTGTTAGAATTCTCAGTCTCAACCGTTTCTACTGTTGCTCATGTGAGGAGTAGATCTGCAGGCGATGGCTGGGGCCAGCAAACAGGGTGGTCTGAGGCCAAATTCAAGCTTCTTCAGCATTTCCTTTTTTTAAAGATTTTATTTATTTATTTGAGACAGAGAGAATGAGAGAGAGAGAGAGCACATGAGAGGGGGGAGGGTCAGAGGGAGAAGCAGACTCCCTGCTGAGCAGGGAGCCCGATGCAGGACTTGATCCCGGGACTCCAGGATCATGACCTGAGCCGAAGGCAGTCGCTCAACCAACTGAGCCACCCAGGCGCCCAACTTCTCCAGCATTTCATTGACCCTCAGTCAATGTTTTCTAAACCTACAACTGGAATGAGTGTTCTGACATGGAAAGATAATATGTTGCAATTGGCATTGACCCAAAAATCCTAGAATGCTTTGGAGTGAAGGCCGGAGCCTAAATCAATATGGTTCACTCTAAGACCAGTCCTACCCCCACCTCCACCCTTCAGGCCTCCCAACCCTGCTACCTTCAGCTCGTCACTGGAGTGTCTCCTCTGCAGGTTACACCCCATTGGATGCAGGTCTGTCCCATCCAAACTCTCACTGGGCTTTCTGACTGCCTTCAGACTGGCCCTACCCACCAGGTCCTCTCCACTCAGCCTTCCTTTTTCCCTCCTGTTAATTAATTCATCAACCCAAGAACACTGAGAACTTGACCCGTTACTGGCCCGTGGACAAGGAAGGGGAGATAGGAAGTTAGACTTGTTCAAAGCTAAGCTCCAGAGAGCAGTGAATAAGAATGAACTGATGCATTTGAATATTGTACACCTTAAACTAATATAACACTGCATGTGTTACGTTAAAATAAAAAAAAAAAGAATGAACTGATGCATTTGAGACACCTCATCTGTAAAATGAATATTAAATAATATAATGGATATGACAGTGCTTTGTAAATGGTTAAGTGCTATATAAGCATAAGGGACTCATATTTTTATAAGAATGATGATAATTTATCTTCTTTAAAAAAAATTTATTTATTTGACAGAGAGAGACACAGCAAGACAGGGAACACAAGCAGGGGGAGTGGGAGAGGGAGAAGCAGGCTTCCCGCTGAGCAAGAAGCCCGATGCAGGGCTCGATCCCGGGACCCTGGGATCATGACCTGAGCCGAAGGCAGATGCTTAACGACTGAGCCACCCAGGCACCCCAACACAAGGATTCTTCTCGAAACATAATCATAATACCATTATCACACTTAAAATGAACACTAATCCAAATAAGGTCCAGACTTTGCACGAGGTTGATGTGTCTCTTACATCTCTCTTCATTTCTAGGTTCCTCCTCCCCGTCTTTCTCTCTCTCCTTTACCCCCTTGTGATGTATTTGTTGAAGAAACTGAACTGGTTTTTCTGTAAAGTTTCTCACAGTCCAGATTTTGCTGATTGTATATTCCCATGGTGCCATTTAACGTGTTCCTCTTTCTGCTATATAAGCATAAGGGACTCATATTTTTATAAGAATGATGATTTCTTGTAAATTGCTGATTAAATCGAGAGGCTTGATCAGATTCAGTGAACAGATATTTAAACTCAATACATTATGAGCATTTTCTATATCATTTAATATTCTTTTACATGTCATATTAATGACTACAGAGTTGCCAAAAATAAGAATGTACATCATTTCTTTAGCTGGTCTCCTACTGTCAGTCATTTGGATTGTTCTAATTTTTTTTTTTTTAAAGATTTTTTTATTTATTTGACAGAGAGAGACACAGCGAGAGAGGGAACACAAGCAGGGGGAGTGGGAGAGGGAGAAGCAGGCTCCCCGCAGAGCAGGGAGCCCGATGCGGGACTCGATCCCAGGACCCCGGGATCATGACCTGAGCTGAAGGCAGTCGCTTAACCAACTGAGCCACCCAGGCGCCCTGGATTGTTCTAATTTTTTGCCACCACACACGACTTGCTGATAAGGCTCCCTATGGACTAATGGTTTTCTGGCCTGATTTGCCTCCCTTCTGTTCTCTTAGTTCCTGCGGATGGTGGATGCCTGTGCCAGCTTCCTAACAGAAGCCTTGAACCCCGAAAACTGTGTTGGAATACTGAGGCTGGCGGACACACACTCCTTGGACAGTCTGAAGAAGCAGGTTCAAAACTACATCATTCAAAACTTTGTGCAGATTCTGAACTCTGAGGAGTTCCTCGAACTTCCTGTGGATACTCTGTACCACATCTTGAAGAGTGATGACCTCTATGTAACTGAGGAGGCTCAGGTGTTTGAGACTGTGATGAGCTGGGTCCGGCACAAACAGTCAGAACGACTCTGCTTGCTTCCCTATGTCCTTGAGAATGTGCGCTTGCCACTTCTGGACCCGTGGTACTTTGTGGAGACGGTGGAGGCAGATCCTCTTATCAGACAGTGCCCAGAGGTCTTCCCACTGCTTCAGGAAGCCAGGATGTACCACCTTTCAGGCAATGAGGTGAGTTGATGAGCGACCCTGTAGTTAAGCGGCAAAGTAGAGGAGTCAGCGCCCTCACAGAAATATAGGTGAGGCTGGCTTACCAATCCTTAGGAACGGCATGGAGAAGAAGACGCTGCACTGTTCATGGTTTGAGTCAGGCAGTTCCAGAAGCGCTGGATTTCTGATCTGTAAAATGGGGCTGATACCACATTATAAACAGCTACTGAGTGGACTGAGTGAGATAGGAAACCACTCAGCACATCCTTCCTCTTCCCAGTGCGTAGGGTGGAGGTTGATGGGGGTGACACACATAGGACAGGATGTGCCCTGTCCGGTCGCCATCCCATAGGAGTACCGCTTTCCTCGTTTGCCCTCTCTGGAGAACCACGAGTCTCTTGGATATCCTGTGATGTTACCTTGGTTCCGATTGTCATTATTTCCTTCCTGAATTTCTGAAAATTCCTCAAAACTCATTGTCCTGCCCTCAGTCTGGCCTCCCTCCAGTTCATTCATCAGCTGGATGATCTAAAACTCAAGCCTAATTATTGTGTTCTTGGGCTTACCCTCTTCACGGCTCCCCATGACTCTCAGGGTAAAGCCCACACACTTCCTGCCTCCGCTCCCAGAGCCGAGCCTCGCCTACTTCACCTCCCACCCACTTCTCTAATGCCGTCTCCAGCCTCTCCCTCCTGCTAGGCTCCTAATGCACTGCTTGCAATTCCTCAAAGTGGATGTGCTTTTTTCATCCACTAAAGCAGACTAATGTTCAAGTGCCTTTTTCCTCTCTCCATCTAGTTGACTTCTACTCCAGCTGCAAAAAGTTAAAGCATCACCTTCTTCAGAGACCTCTCTCATTCTCATAGCACCTGGTGCATTGCTCTGTCGTAACACCAGCCACCACATGGTAACCATTGACTTCCTCATCTGTAAATGTCTCTATACTGGCAGCTTGTTATGGTCAGAAAAATGTATTATTGGACTTTTCATCTCTAGACCTTACGAGAATCCTTGGTATAGAGTAAGCGATTGGTAAATGTTGAATAAATAAATGGGTACCAAGATGATGAATACACATATCATTTGGATATATCTGGTTCTCCTTAACAACTTCTGAAGAAATGTTTTATTCAAAACTTCACAAATACAAAAATAGGCTTAGTGGAGAGGAACAAAACCCTCAGGAAATAATAATATAGGGACAGTGTGTTAAGTTTATACACATGGACACACACACTTATATACCACTGTACAATAGTTCTAGGATAGGCTTCCAAACCTTCATTAGGCCATTGGTAGATCCTAGCCACAGGTGGTTTAGAAATTGTCTGTATGAGGCCACTGGAGCCTCCTTCTTTTCTTGTGTGTCGTTTTCTAGTTCTGTGTTGTCCTCAGATCTACTGTCATTGACTCACTCTGTAAATATATCCTTAAATGTTTGGTAGAATTTACTAGTGATACTATCAGAATCAGCGAGTTTTTGTGGTTTTTTTTAAGATTTTATTTATTTATTTTAGAGAGAGTGAGAAAGCAAGTCAGGGAGGGAGAGGGACAAGCAGATTCCGCACTGAGCGTGGAGCCCGATGTCAATCTCACAGCCTTGAGATCATGACCCCAACTGAAATCAAGTCTGATGCTCAACCAACTGAACCACCCAGGTGCCCCAGGAGTTTTCTTTGTGATGTTTTTAACTACAAATTGTATTTCTTTAATAGATATAGGGCTATCTATTTCTTCTAGAATACACTTTGGTAGTTGTGTCTTTCAAAGAATTTCCCATTTCATAGAAGTTGTGAAATTTATTAGCATAAAGTTGCTCACAGCATTCCTTTATTATCCTTTTAATATCCGTAGAATCTATAGTGATGTCACATCTCTCATCCAGATATTGGTGGTTTATGTCTCCTCTCTTTTTTTCCTGATCAGTCTGGTTAGAGGGTTATCAATTTTATCAATTTTCTCAAAGAAACAGCTTCTGGTTTCACTTGTTTTTATGATTTATTTCATTTACTTGTGTTCTGGTCTTGATTATTTTCTTTCTTCTGCTTACTTTGGATTTAATTTTCTCTTATTTTTTTAAAGTGGACGTTGATGGGGCGCCTGGGTGGCTCAGTCGGTTAAGAGTCTGCTTTTGGCTCAGGTTATGGTCCCAGGGTCCTGGGAGCGAGTCCCACGTCGAGCTCCCTGCTCAGCAGGAAGCCTTCTTCTCCCTCTCCCACTCCCCCTGCTTGTGTTCCTCCTCTCGCTCTCTGTCAAATAAATAAATAAAATCTTAAAAAAAAAGAAAAGAAAGTGGAAGCTGAAGTCATTGATTTGAGAACTCTTTTTCTAGTATTGTCAGTAGTGCTATAAATTTCCCCCAAGTACTACTTTAACAGCATCCCATATATTTCAATAGGCTATACTTTTATGTCTGTCTGTCTGTATGTAGTTTTTGCAAATAAATTCTGAACACCAGCTGTAGGCCAGATATGGCACCAGGCACTACAGAAAGAGTCTCTGCCTTATGAAATTTATGGTCTGTCAGAGAAGCCAAGACAGTAAGCAAATGAACGGTGATGAGTAGACTGATGGAGGGAGTTCAGGCAACCATATGGGTCCTACCCTATGCTGGGTATGTGGGTCACTGGCAGATGGCTCAGCATTGGGTATCAAAGCCCTCATAAAACTGCAGACAGTGTCTGTCTCTGCAGCTGCTCTCAGTTTAGCATTCAAAGTACAGAGTCTTGATCAACTACACTTCCAATATTCTAGCTACTTTTATTTCTGCTTCCTGTTTCCTAAGTCCCTGAAATGCAGGTGATAAAGGTTTTCTGCTGATATAAGATATCTCTGCTCTCCCTTCTGCAAAATTGATGCTATGAAGTATGTGTTCTGACTTTGGTATTTGCAGTGTGGAGGAAAGTGGCATTATGAATTTTGGATTTAGGAAAAGAGAGAATTCTGATATCTGGAAGAGTTTCCAGTGGCAGGACATGGGCTTTGCATTTAGGCAGATCTGAGCTTTAATCTTGACTGCACAATTTACTGACTGTGTGACCTTGGGGAAGCTACTTAACTGCTTGAAAGCTCTGTCCTGACCTGTAACATGGAGATAATAATGCCTACCAACTGTTACAATTGTTTTGAGAGTTAAATAGGATAATAAATGAGATGTGGTTAGCACAGTGTCTGGTGCATGGTAAGGCCCCACAAATGAAGACTGTTCTCATTCTTTCTCAATTCCTTTATGGTGCACTATTTCTCACAACCAAGCATTTTCTTTCTCTGAAGCTAAGATTTCTCTTTTCTTTTTTTTTAAAAGATTTTATTTATTTGTCAGAAAGAGAGTGAGCATAAGCAGGGGGAGCAGAGGCAGAGGGAGAAGCAGGCTTCCCGCTGAGCAATGAGCCTGATGAGGGACTCGATCCCAGGACCCTGGGATCACGACCTGAGCCGAAGGCAGACGCTTAACCGACTGCACCACCCAGGCATCCCAGATTTCTCTTTTCATTGTGTCTAAGGGTTGCTGCATAATTGTCCCAAATCCTCAGGGCACTTTCTCATTCCCATTTTACAGTCTGGGTAACTGAACCAAACAACCACTGTGATCTTCGAATCGAGGTCTCACTGCCAGTTCATTCCCTGAAACTCCCTGTCTGCTCACTGCTTGAATGATCTTGGGTTTCCTCCTGGTAATAGTGGTGTAAGTCTGGAGGCTACTCTCTGAACACACTTCTCCCCTTAACCTTCCTTTTTCAAACTTAAAACCTTCTTGTCCTATCATCATCTCCCCCTTTTAACCATATTCCTCCTCTAAGCTCGTGGAGGCGGCCACAGTGGGAGATTTTAGAACCCTAAAAGCAGACGTCAATTTATATTTGATTTAGAAGTGGTAGTTAGTACCTTCATTGAGAGAAATCTTTGGGGGCAGAGATAGTTTCCCCTCTGTTTCATTGCCTCCTAAGTTTCCAGCGACCACCTTGATTTATACCAAAGGCTGCTCTGAAATGTGTGGTGTTGCTCACTCCTGAGTGAGGCAGAGGCTCACCCCTGAGGACAGCTTTGTTGAAGCAACACGGTCATTTCTGGTGGTCCCCTAGTATAGGCCCTGTTAATGAATAGGCAGCAAGGTGCAATTGTCTGTTCTATTTTTAACAATCTGAAAAGACACTGGTTAGGGCTGATTGTTGCATGTGATTCACTGGAAACCCTCCTGTGTGTCTACAACAAACTTGCACAT
The DNA here is from genome assembly GCF_054177405.1 of Leptonychotes weddellii. Lineage (NCBI taxonomy): Eukaryota > Metazoa > Chordata > Mammalia > Carnivora > Phocidae > Leptonychotes > Leptonychotes weddellii. The sequence continues at coordinate 118,045,637 of NC_138369.1, read as the reverse complement.
CTCTGACTTCAAGACTGGCCCTTGTCATGCCTTTGGGGTTAATATTTTGTCAAATGTAGTTGAATTTACATTTGGTAATAGTGCCACCACTTGGGAGTTCTGTGGTGCCAAGTGATAAGGCAGGTCTTAATACCCAGCAATTCCATCAACTAGAGTGTTGTATTAGTTATCTATTGCTGTATAATAAATTGTCCCCAAACTTTATAGTTTACATTTATTATTTCACAGCTCACAGGAATCTAGGCCTGGTTTAGTTGGAGTGTCTCATGAAGCTGTAGTCAAGCTGTTGGCAGGGGCTACAGTCATCTCAAAGCTCAAACAGTGTTGGAGGATCAACTTCCAAGCTCACTCACAGGGTTGTTGACAGGTGTCAGTTCCTTGCTGGCTGTTGGCTGGAAGCCTCAGTTTCTTGCCATGTGGGCCTCTCCATAGTAGCTGGTTTTTCCAGAGCAAAGGCCCCAGAAAGACTGAGAGAGCCATCAAGATGAAAGCTGTAGTGCTTTTTATAACTTAGTTTCAGCAGTGGTAAACCATCGCCTCTGCTGTATTTTGCTGGCATAGAGGCCTCCCCGGAACAATACTGGGGGGACAACATAAGATGGAAATACCCTGAGGTGGGGATTGCTGGGTGCCGCTGTGGAAGCTGGTTACAACCGTGATCCAGACTGGGAAAAAGTCTGTATCAGGTCCTGGGTTACCTAGTTCTCCTATTCATTCATTCATTCATTCATTCATTCACTCATTCAACAAATGTTTATAGAAACCCACAATCTCCAAGACTATTCTTGGTGCTAAGGATCCATTGGAGAATAAGGACTGTTTCTGTCATCAGGGACCTTATAGTAAATTACAAGGAAGTAGGAAAAGTGCTGTGATGGGGAAATTCAGGACTGTGGGAACATGTATAGAAAGTCAAGAATGGCTTCTTAGAGGAAAGGACAAAGGGACATTACAAATAATGCCAATGACTTAAAGGGTAAGTGATGGGGAGGTGGTGTGGGAAATCAAGGACAGATATTATGGGGGGGTCCAGATAGCAGGTAGGAATGCAGGGGTTTCTTTTTTTTTTTTTTAAGATTTTTTTATTTATTCATTCGAGACACAGAGATACAGAGAGAGAGAGCACGAGCAGGGGGAGAGGCAGAGGGAGAAGCAAGCTCCCCACTGAGCCAGGAGCCAGACATGGGGCTCGATCCCAGGACCCTGTGATCATGACCTGAGCCGAAGGCAGATGCTTAACCATCTGAGCCACCCAGGCGCCCCATGGAATGCAGGGGTTTCAATGGGAGCAGAGTCGTCCACAGCCCAGGACTCAGGAATGGGGTGCCAGGCTGGGAATCAGGAGTAAGATCACAGCTAGTCCAGTCTGGCCAGCAGGCTATTGAGGACAGCCACTGTGAAGAAGATGGGGGACTTCAGAGGAAGGCTGAGGCCTGGCTTTCAGAGCTGGAATAAAGGTCACACAGGGACCAATTCTGGGAGGCTAGTGCTGTCCTCTAAGTGTTGCTCCACAATCCCTAATCCTTTTGAAAGGACCAGATTGGTCCTGGAGGTTGCATCTGAACTGTGGGGAGGGGAGATTTAGGGGCATGAAGCAGGGCAGATAATGGGAAAGAAAATCACAGAGTGGCAAAATTTGCGTTTGGTGCCAACTCATTGCTCAGATCCTGTCCTGCCAGCTTGGTATCCTCACAGTGACTCCAAGTTCCCAGGACCACCCCTCCCACCCTTACCCCAGCTGTCTTCTCCACTGTCAGTGCCCTCAGATTCTGCCCATTGCCCCACATACATCCCCCACTTCTTTCTGCCGACCTCCAAAGGAGAGCCCTGTGACACACTTTATGGCCATTGAGGATGCAAAATTTACTGTATCTGACTCTTTGATACAGAAACCAAAGTCTCTGACGGAAAAGTAGAGGTTGGGTGTTGGCTGGTCGGCTTACTTGTGACCATTGATTGGATTCACCACTTGAGGGGGCAGTTTTTGCTACTATAACTTGTTGGTTACATCTGTGGTCAAGATTGAAATTTCAAATCCTGTGTGAGGTCAGCCTGACCTTGCAGGCTGCTTTGGTCATTGGGAAATGGGTACTGTCTCCCATCAGCCCACCTGTAGAACCTTCCCCACTGAGCCCAGGGGATGGATGGAACCAGGAGAAGGGCAGCTCTCCCTTTTCCCTAATAATGCCAATATACCATCTCTAGCTTCTCCTACTGCCATGACTATCTGTTAAGGGCTGTGCCTATGCTAGGTGCTCTGCTCATCCCTCATGCCTCTGCATCACAACCGCATGAATGCTCACAATGACTTGATGACACAGAAGTGATCTCAGGCATTTATGGAGATTGTGTTGCTTCTCCAAGGTCACATAGCCACAGGTGGTGAAACCAGGACCAAACTCTGGTGTACTTGACTTTCTGTTCTTTCAGCTGGTTTCAAATATCTGTGATGTGGATTTCTTTGCTTGTTCAAGGCTCTGAAGGGTCATATCTTTGATGTTGGGACCCAGTCCTCCAACATCCCTTGCCACACCATGCTCCCGTTTGGTTCTTTTTCCCTAAGTCTCCAAGTGCTCTGTGTGCCTACCATCAGGACTCCTCTTTCAGAAGAGATCTAGTGGTGAGCAAAGTCTGGGATATCATTAAGAAATTGAAACCAGAAAGGGGTGGAAGGTGGCCAGAAATGAAATTCCAAGGTTCAAGCCTTCAGACCGGGCGGGAAGGGTGAAGTGCATTTGATGATAAACGGACCAGGACTTCTTAAGATAGCAGCAAAAGCAACAATAGGTAAGCTTTGTTGAGTATCTATTATACCCCGGGCCCCTTGCAAGCCAGGCACACTACATACATGATACCATTTCATCTTCACCACAGACCTATGAGGTAGTTACCACTAAAGTCCCCATTACACAGATGATGGAGCTAAGGCTCAAGGTGAGGTCACATGGTGGCAGAGTTGGGAACTAGGTTCTGCTCGGTCTGGCTCCATAGCCTGGGCTCTGAACCTCTGTGTCATCCTGCCTTTACGTACTTCCATTGGTTTTCCAGATCATTTCGGAGCGCACCAAGCCCAGGATGCATGAGTTTCAGTCTGAGGTATTCATGATCATTGGTGGCTGCACGAAGGATGAACGGTTTGTGGCGGAGGTTACCTGCCTGGACCCCTTGCGGCGCAGCCGCCTGGAGGTGGCCAAGCTCCCCATGACGGAGCATGAGCTGGAGAGTGATAATAAGAAGTGGGTGGAATTTGCATGCGTCACATTAAAAAATGAGGTCTACATCTCAGGTAAGCAGGAGTCACATAATGCCAAAGCAAGAGCCCCAGGGGCACTATGCATTTCCCGAGTGAGAGCCAGGCAACCAACTTAGTAGAATTACTGTGAATGGCGATGGTCTAGCTCTGACTGGATCAGCACGTGGGAACCAGGAGCTCAGGTGGTCTTATCTTGGAAAGCACATTCTGACTTTTTTTTTTTTCTTTTAAGCACATTCTTACTTAATGGACGCTAACCTGTGAGCAGTACTGTACTAGGATCTGGGGGAGCAGGCAGACAGGTCTGGCCCTTCATGGAAAAGGAAGAAGGAAAGTGATACTAGAGTTTATTTGGTATTTGCTAGAGGTGTAGGGCACTGGGTAATGAATTAAAATGTCTGCTCTTCTCCCCAAACCTGAGCTCTCACCTCAAGTTTACTGTCATACTTTTAGATGCTCCAGTAGCACACAGTACTTTGTCATTTCTCACTTCTGAGTTATTTGCTTATTTATAATTGCACGGCGCCTGACTCCCACTAGTCCTTAAATTCCACAAGTCAGTACTGTATTGCCAGCACCTGGCGCTGCGCCTAGCTACTAGTAAATGCTTAATAACTATTTATTAACTGACAAAGTCTCTACCGTCTTTACAGCACAGTAGGTGAATTTACGCTTTGATGGTATTTAATCATCTGCCTCTCACATCAACTCTCTAAGGTAGGTGATTTTAATCTCCAGTTACAAATGGAGAAAATGCAGGCTCGGAAGGATTATAAAATGTATCTGAAGATAGATCACACACTGGTAAATGTCAGGCAGGGTTCCAACCGAGGTTCTCTGAGTCCCATATCTCCCCAAGACATCAAAAGCCACCCAGCTCTTCTTGGGGCCCCAAGGGAGGAGACAAGCATCCTTTGTCCTCTCTCGGAGGCTTTCTCTAATCTGAACTTGTTTGGGGAAGAGCTTCTTCCCAGAACTGGCATCCTCCAAAATCAAGGGCAGGTCAGTTCTTCCCTGGGTATGTTAATACCATAGATTAGGTAATAACCCTTATTTATTGATGGGAGGCATCAATCTGCTCACACTCTTTTGGCAACAAGTAGCCCCATGCCCCCCTGCACCGCCAGCCCCCATGCAGGCGGGCTAGGAAATGTAGTTTAGCTCTGTGCGCAGGAGGAAAAGACAGGTTTGGCAATCATAGTCAGTCTGTGTCACATACACTACACACGTTATTCTACAGTTTGTCCTTTCCCTCTGTTAGATTTGTTGTTGTCTATTGAGAAATGATACAAGCAATGCATGAAGGCAGGCTTGTTACACACAGTTAAATCACAGAAACTTGTACTTCAATTAACAATCTGTTTTGGACATAATTACATGTTGATATAATGAATCTATCATATGGATTAAGTCTATTGAATTAATGAAACACAATTTTTTTAGCTTTTATTTTCATACTGGAAAAAATACTGCAATAGGCATTTTATTTTATTATCTTACTTTTTTAAGGATTTTATTTATTTATTTTAGAGAGAGAGGGGAAAGAACAAAAGGGGAGGGAGAGGGACAAGCAGACTCCATGCTGAGCGCGGAGCCCCATGCAGGGCTTGAACCCATGACCCTGAGATCATGACCTGAGCCGAAATCAGGAGTCAGGTGCTCAACCCACTGAGCTACCCAGGTGCCCCGTAATAGGCATTTTAATACACATGTATTTATGAACTTGTGCTGCTATTTGGAGAAATTCCTGGAGGTGGTCGTAAGATATGTCAATTTAGAATTTTTGTAGATATTGTTAAATTGTCCTCCAGAAAGTTTGTACCAATTTACAGTTCAACCAGTGTTGAACAACAGTGCCCATTTTCTACATCCTTGCTAATATTTTTTATTATCAATTACATATTTAATAGCCTAGAATATTTAATTCATTTATTCATTAATTCATTAATGATGTTAGCATATTTTCATATATTTATTAGCTAACACTTTATTTTTTAAAAATTGTCTATTCCTACACTTTGTCTTTCTATTGGCTGTTTGTCTTTTTATTATTTTTTTGGAGCTCTTATTATATATCCTTTGCTATTTGTATTGCAAATAGTTTCCCTCAGACTATGATTTTCTTTTAACTTTGATTTATATTGTATATAGTAACTGTCTTTCTTATGTGATGCTATGTTTCATGTCATGCTTAGAAGGCTCCTCCCCACCCCAAGATCATCAACATCTTCTCCTATATATTCTCCAGTTACTTTTATACCATTTATTTTTTAATTTTATTTTATCCGTAATGTGAAAGAAGGATCTAACTTAATTTTTCTCCAAATAAATAGCCAGTTGTTCTAATACCATTTATTTAATGATGTTTATATCTTCCAGTCTCTTCTGTATTCTTTTCATTGGTCAGTTTGTCTCATCTTATGCCAATGCCACACTGCTTTCATTATCATAGCTTTTTACTACATTTTGATATTGCTAGGAAAGCCTTATTCATTCTTTTTCAAAAGTTTCTTAGAAATTTTTCCAAATTTACTCTTCCAGATGAAATTTAGAATATCTTCAAGTTCCCTGGAAAGTTCTGAAGGCACTGAATGTATCAATTAACTTGGGGAGGGTTGACATCTTTGCAATAACCTGTCTTCTCATCTATGCACATGAAATGCTTCCCACTTAATCAGGTCTTCCTTTACATCTTGAAGTAAAAAAATCATAGATTTTTTTTCTTTTTAATACAGTGTACATACATTTCTTTGAAAGCATGTAGTTATTTTATAACTTTTTAAAAAAGATTTTATTTATTTGAGAGAGAGAGAGAGCGCATGTGTGCATGTGTGAGGTGGGGAGGGGCAGAGGGGGAGAATCTTAAGCAGACTCCCCGCTGACTCCCTGCAGACACTCCCAACACGGGTGGGGCTCAATCTCATGACCCTGAGACCATGACCTGAGCTGAAATCAAGTCGGACATTTAACTGACTGAGCCACCCAGGCGCCCCTATTTTATAACTTTTGACACTACCTAAATGAGATCAATAACACACATACTGTTTTGAATAGAGAGCTCTAAAAGGTATACAACCCAAGGAAAAATGGTTAAACTATATGAACAAAAAATTCACGGAAGAGGAAGAAGCTCAGTCTCCCTAGCAGCCAGGAAAAACCAAACTATGACATTACTTTTCTCCATCAGCCTATAAAACAAAACAAACCAAAAAATGCTCTTAATATATGCTGTGGGTAGGGTAGGGGAAGGTCAACCAGGACAGCTGTGGAAGGCTCTTTGGCAACACCTGTAAAAATTTGAAGTGTGTGTGCCCTTGACTTAGAAATCTCACTTCTGGGCTCTACCCTAGAGAAACGCTCACCCAGGACACAGAGCATCATCAGTGATACGCATTGCCCTACTAGTGCATATTTATAAGTCTGAAAAGTACATCTTTTGCTTTAAGTAGTTGGTGGTACTCTGTGCTGATGAGGAATGGTACACAAAGCTGATAAAATATTTTATTAAAGTCACCAAAAAAGTCACTTCTCCTTTATCTTGGTCTCGCGCCCTAACTGAATTATGTATTTTCTGTTTATTGAGAGAGTGGTCTTGAAAAAAAATATTTACCAGCTCATTCTCAAATTACCTATTGTGAGCATCTCATTCTTTTATAAAAAAAATATTTAACAATAGGATAAATCCCACTTATGTTTTTTGTATAGATTGGAGATTTGAACTGAGACAATTTTGTAAGATTTCTTGGTGATTTTTCCAGGTTTGCATTTGTCTAAATAAGTAAGCAAACAGAACTTAAGTGCCTTCTAATTTGGCTGCTGGTCAAGGGCCTACCATCACCACCCGCAATGGTCCAACCTCACCTGACCTGCCTTACTTCCTGCCCCTTGGCTGCACAGACACTGAGTCCAGGTGCCTGCTGGCCCCTATCCACCCACATGGACTTGGGTGCAGCTTCCCTGAAGACTTCTCTGAACCCAATTCATTCAGCCACCTCTTCTCTGAACTCTCACGGCACAGAGGTGACACAGGACACAGTCCTGGTACACAATTCACCCCAGCCGCACACTGGCTCTCTCTATCCCTCTGTGTTGGCTATGTCTCCCCAACCAGACGACACACACCTTCACGATTTCTTAAGGACTGTGGGAAATTATGGGACAAGCTATATTTCTTACACATCTGGTGGTTTCTTAAATGCTCTGTATCTCTTCTAGGTGGCAAAGAAACACAGCACGATGTTTGGAAATATAATTCTTCAATCAACAAATGGATTCAAATTGAGTATTTGAACATAGGCCGCTGGAGGCATAAGATGGTGGTGTTAGGTGGCAAGGTCTATGTGATTGGAGGTTTTGATGGCTTGCAGAGGATCAACAACGTGGAGACCTACGACCCCTTCCATAACTGCTGGTCAGAGGTATAGGAGATTTCTTTCTTTTTTTTTTTTTTTAAAGATTTTATTTATTTATTTGAGAGAGAGAAAGAGCACAAGCAGGGGCAGAGGGAGAGGGAGAAGCAGGCTCCCCGCTGAGCAGGGATCCCGATGTGGGGCTCAATCCCAGGACCCTGGGATCACAACCTGAGCTGAAGGCAGAGGCTTAACCGACTGAGCCACTCAGGCCCCCAGGAGATTTATTTCTATGAGTAACTTTGTATTACTACTTCAAAGCTTAAAAAATAAAAAGTATATGCCAATGTAGGTATATGGCTTCTGATTTCTCTGCTCGCACTGAGAACATTGTTGGTGGCTCTGAGCTTCCCTCCTGAAAGGGGCCATTGCTTCAGCATTGCTGATCAGGTCACAGAAACAGCTTCCTTCCAGGTGGGGAAGCTCTGTGTGGGCAAGAACCCCAGCTGGAGAGGGGAGGCTTGGTCCCAACCTCAGTCTGCACGTCTTAGCTCAGAGTCTCTGTCCCCTCAGATGCCAGCTGTTGTCTCCACAGTGGGCCTACAGGGATCCCTTTACTACACTGTTTACTGAGTCAGAGTCATATGCTGCTTGTAAGACTTTAGCAATTCAACCTTAGGTGTATATCATTGCTAATCAGTGGGCATAAAATTTCAGTTATGCAAGGTGAATAAGCTCTGGAGATCTGCCTACAGATAACAGTACTGCATTTTATGCTCAAAATGCATTTTATGCCTAAAAATGTGTTAAGAGAGATCCTTTTGTAGTTCATAAGCATGATGATTTTGTGTTCATGCCATTGTATGACACGTGCCTCCCTCAAACCTTGTTACAACCTTGGCACATTACCCTCTGATGTGGGAAAAAATTTGCTAAGAGAGTAGATCTCATGTTAAGTGTCCTTACAATAATAATAATAATAAAAAGTAAAGTGAACTCAATTCCTATATCTTCAGGTTAGGCCCAATCCCAAATTTTCTTTCTCCTTATCAGATCGTATGTCAGAGTATGTTCCACTTTGGGGAGTATAAAACATGATCATCAGAGGCACAAGCAAAGGTAGCCAGGTCTTCATGGCATCCAGCCAAGCAAGATCTGTCAACCTGAAAACTGCTATATAGCCCTTAATATTTATGGGGGTGTGCCCCAGATCTGCTCAACTTGTCAAGTCCCATTACAGAGTTGCTCCATGACCCAAGAGGGCCATGTCAATGGATAAGAGGCTCTGGGAAGTGCCCTTGAGTGCTGTGGGGTTCACAGGGTGGGAGCACAAGTCTGGCTTAATCCCCAAATCTTCATGCTACCCCAGAGTGGGAGTCTGCTTACCTATGGCCACCTGAAACCCTTATACCAGCTTTTCTTCCTAGATGTAAGCAATATGGCCAATACCTGGCACATAGTAGGCACTCAGTAAATATTTTTTAAATGAAAGAACACATGAATTAATATAAATATGCATGTTTGAGAAAGCATTTTCCTCCAACATTGGCTGGTTTCATCTGTATAAATGTTTATTCCTATGTACACCTTTTCTCCCCTGATAGCTGGACTTTGGAAGAAACAGGCTGGAAACATCCATCACTCAGCTTGTTCTAGCCTGTCCTGAGTCTGCAGGGAGGGTGGGAAATACATGCTTTGACCTCTCTGCATCTCAAAGGGAGTCAAGCCCACAGGCCTTGTGACTTCAGGCAAAGGATGCCCAGGCTTGTGTCCCCAGCTCCTGGCCCGTGTCCTGTGAGCCGCGGCAGCAGTCTGGGAGCAGTCTGTAGCTGTGGGGCTGACAGCTTCTCCCGGTGCCTCTGCAGGCAGCGCCCCTTCTCGTCCACGTCAGTTCCTTCGCAGCCACCAGCCACAAGAAGAAGCTCTATGTGATTGGGGGCGGACCCAATGGGAAACTGGCCACAGACAAGACTCAGTGTTATGACCCTTCAACTAATAAATGGAGTTTAAAGTCGTCCATGCCAGTGGAGGCTAAATGCATCAATGCAGTCAGTTTCCGGGATCGCATCTATGTTGTTGGTAAGTGAATGAATGGCATCTTATTCATCTGAGGCCCCCCACCCATGCAGTGTTGCAGGTAGATCAGATGAGGCCCTTCTGGGAACTCAGATTCCTGGGTGATGTGGGTGAGGTTGAAAAGGAAGAGAAGATGGGATTGGTCCAGACCTTGGTGGAATTTACCTTCCAGTCCTGGATACAGAAACAGCCTACTTTTAGGGGACATACAAAGCAGACTGACAGTGGGGCCCAGTGGACGAGCCAGAAGTTGCTACAGGAACGAAGCATATTGTAAACATTAGCAAATGTACAGAAATTGAAATGTGCACAGTATATATGGTAAATGACTGATAAATAGTAGCTATCATCATTTCTTATTTTGTGTTAATGGGAAGTTTACTCTTTCCACTTGCTTTGGGGGCTCTGAAAAGTTGCATTTAGCCAAAAGGAAAGCCTGGCTGGCCAGACCACAGTTGGCATGTAATTGTTAAGGATGATGGATCTCAATCCTGACTACTCATGAGAATCACCTGGGGAGCTTTTTACAGAACTATGCATAGCTGGAGCTTACCCCAGACCAATGATACCAGAATGAGAAGGAGGACGCTGGCCAACAGTGCAAGGTGTTTCTAATGTGCAGGTGATTTTCCTGTGCAGCCATGATTGAGAGTCACTGATTTAAGGAGATGCCAAAAATATGTAACTCCAGCAAATAAGAGCTGATCAGAGAAGGCTTCCCGGAGGCAAAATACAGGAAGAGATTAAGGAAAAACCCCTTCTCTCCCTTGCTTCAGGTTTCCTGTATCTGTATGGTCAGTCTCATGACTTCAAAGTGCATCTTAAGATGGTGATGTGGACTGGTGTCCCAGGTCATGCTCAGTCTACAAAGAGATGTCACTGCCATGTGTTGATAGCTTCTCTGCACCAGGCCTTCTGCAGGTGCTTTATGCGCATGGTCCTTCTCATGTCTTAAAACCACCACAGTCTCAGGGCTTACAGTTACAATAAAAACGTGGCAGAGCTGGGATGACGAGCTGAGTGCACCCGATGCACCAGGTGGTATTTCCTCCAGGGAGCAGTCTTAGGGTACATTTTGGCACCACCTGAAGCCAACTGTCCTTTTGCACGTGATTAGCGCCTGGCCACAGAGTTTAAAGGGCTCTGCGAAGTGTTTCTAGTGTGAGACTTACTGCCCTGCATACCTACTCAGCTTCCGGGAGAGCCACGAATCTACCCTTTCTATTAGCAAGATGGTAGATTTGACCGAGCAGAAGTAGGATTTTTGTGGGTAAAGGGGAAGAAAACCAGAAGAACAGCGAGATGCCCACCGTGTTTCCCTTCCTCTTCAGGAGGGGCCATGAGAGCGCTGTACGCCTACAGCCCCCTGGAGGACAGCTGGTGCCTGGTGACCCAGCTCAGCCACGAGAGGGCCAGCTGTGGCATCTCGCCCTGCAACAACCGCCTCTACATCACCGGGGGGCGGGACGAGAAGAATGAGGTCATCGCCACTGTGCTGTGCTGGGACCCTGAGGCCCAGAAACTAACAGAGGAGTGCGTCCTGCCCCGGGGGGTGTCGCACCATGGCAGCGTCACCATCAGGAAGTCTTACACCCACATCCGGAGGATCGTGCCCGGGGCTGTGTCGGTGTGACTGCACGAGGGCGCAGGGCAGGGCCGCGGGGGCTCGGGACCGGGTGCCGGGAGACCTTCCTCCTCATCTGTCGCCGGGTTCGTGCCACTAAAGACAGCGGGCTGGGCTTGAGCTACAGGCCCTACACCTGGGCTCCCCGTGGCTTCCCGTGGGACTCCTTGGAAGTCACAGCTTTGGGACACTCTAGACCAGCCAGGAATGTTTGCGTGACCTACCTCAGGAGGAAAGAAGAAGAATATTTAACATTCAGGACACACCTGTCCCATGCCAGGTTCTGTGCCAGGCACTTGTGTATATCAATTCATTTAACCATAATGACCTGCTGACTGGATATTATCACTTCAGTTTTACAGGCGAGGAAACTGAGTTTCAGAGACGCTAAGGGTTTTGCCCCTGGTCACTCTGATTGTAAGTAGCTAAGCCAGGAATCTAAACCCAGGTCTTTTCCATTGCAAGGTCAGTGGTGTTCTGTCATGCTGTCTATCTCCGAGTAGGAAACAAAAACTGGCTCATTTTTTGTTCTGACAAGTTTGCTAAAGGATTCACTCAGAAAGGCAGGGAAATAAAATTGTTTCTTTTTGTTCTTTTTTTCTTCTGTTAGAGCCTTCAGCTCCTTGTCAAGAGTGTCTCATATGTTGTTTTCTCTGACAGGACCGGGAGATGGGTCTGGGAAGACCTATATGCTTTGGAAGAGATAAAAGACTTTTCCCCTATCGAAACCTCTATTTCTTATATGTACCTTATAGAGATACATTCAGACCAGAACTGTCATCCCCAGACAGAATTGTACCTTCAGCAGAGGGCACTGGCCTGGCCTCTTCGTGTCCAGCACCTGTATTGCAATGTAGAAAGGATTTTCCAGAGACTCAGAATACTTTTTTTTTTTTTTTTTTAATGTAAACATCCCTCCACTACTGACCACTGCAGGAATGGCTGATTCTTTTTGAACTGTATACTTTCTACCTTTTAGACTGTGATTTGAGTCCTTGTGCCTGAGTCCTTGTCACCTTCCTGGAACCTTAGTTTTCAGGATCCTTTGAAGCCCTTCTATTTGGTTTTCAGATCAGTCTGGCACAATTTGGACTCAAAGAATGGAGTCTGTCCTTCACTCTAAGAGATATAGCTTTCAGATGAGCTCACTGGAAATTCATTCTAATCCCCAAATTGGGGAAACAGATTAAGAGATCCTGTTTCATGTGCTGTACTTAAAAGCAGCAACAATGGTAACAACATAGTAACTGCATTACCCAGTGTGTTTTATTTTCATCATATGATTTTAAATCTCTTTACAGAGTGTTATTTCATGGCAGATGCAGCAGATCGTGCTTGTACTTCTGAGTAGTTTGGGAAGTTAGAGATATTAGAGTTGATAGTGTGTTGAATTTTCATAGAAAAGTTATGGTTAGAAGAGGCTAAAGTTCAAAGCTGATTTAAAAAAAAAAAGACTTGGAACATTGCAAATGAGATTTCTATGTACGCTTAGGTCATTGAGAATAAATATAAACACATGTCGGTGTGTGAAAAGCTCTGTGCCTTGGGGTCAGGTTAGGTTTAGCTCCCTGCTCCGAAAAGCAGGATGGGAAAATACAAATATATTTGTGGAAATTTAGAACACATTACAGTAAGTGATGCACTTACTCATGAGCACTAATAATCTTAATGAAGCTTTCAACTGAAACAATTTAATCTAGTTCCATTTAGCAAACATTCAAGGTGTTCTTTCTGTTTGTCAAGCCTTGGGGACACCAATGAATAAGACAAATTCCCCCCAACCAAGAAACACTCAAACCGGTAAACAGGCCACGAGTCGACATTATAATTTTTCTTTTCATCAAGTTAGAGAAAAATGAGATGTGTGAGGTTACATCTATGTCTTTATTGCCCTCCCAGTGGTCATCTTCGAAAGCTGTGCTCTTGGGTCAATGATGTGGCCATTGCTTACATATTTGACTTTTTTTGAGATCGCCTTCAGAAACTATTTATGAGCTATAGAGAAATCATTTTCCCAAGACCATTTCAGGGAAGAACTTCCAAGGAGGATATCCAATGACAACATCAATGGCATATGCAGAGAGGGCCCCTCAGAAAAAGAGTGTCCCTTGTCATGGCAGTCCTTTGATAAGAGTAATTAGCAAATTTTGCGCCCATCAGTGGATCAGCCCTACTCTGGGAAAGTGAGGATTTAGGATCTTTGTGTTATAAATCTGGGTCTAACATCAGGACCCAAGTATCAGGACTAGTTCAGAATATCTAAATGAAGACAAGGAAGGATTCAGTGTGATATGTGACCAGATATGCAGGTGAATTGTAAAATCTCAGGTGCCTGGCTCTCAAAAAATAGAGATTCTCAATAATGGCATGGGTTGGCAGACAGTTACAGCTGTTAAGGCTGTACAGAATTCTGCACTTAAAGCTGCCAGTCAGCAGCTTTTAGGGAAAGAAAAGAGTTCAAGTAATTTGGGGAAACTTTAAAAGCATATCGGGATTTAAGCTTCTAGGCACTAGCTAGAGATGGAAGCTCTTAAAATCTAATTTCCATTCACAGATAATAAAAAATTTAGTTTGTGTAGCTGTCATAACCCATCCCACCAGCAGGGGGATGAGGCAGATCGGTGCCAGATGAGCCAGAGGCAAAGGGCCCCGGGGACTGAGGCAGGGCATGTGGCTCATCTTGGCCCAGCAGACTGGATCTGGAAGCAGGTCGTGTGAGGGAACAGAGCGCCCCTGGCTGGGAGGAAGAGGATGAGCTAGGAGGAGGAAAAGGAGGTCAGGTTTAAGGATACAGGTCTAGAAAATGATACCATGGTCCCTAGAGTTTGTGAGCATGACTCCATTCTCAAAGGCAAGGGAGATAAGGAACAGGTGGTTCAGGCAAGTGGGTTCCAGGAGAAGAGAGGCACAAGTTCGAACAGGACTGGCAGCCAGACCCACTTGTTGGGGGGCCTCTGAGCTGCTTGGCTGGGTCTCCTATTTTACTGGACCTAAAGAGAATGAGGCCCAGAGGCTGTGATGGGATGGAAACTGTAGGAGAGGTTAAAGGACCCCAGTTGCCAAGCTGATCTGAAATGGGCAGGGAGCTAAGCTCACCTGAACATCCACAGATAAATGTTCTCTTCTTAGCCGTCACCACATTCTGCAATCAGTGGCTTCAGGAAATACACACACTCACACACTGCCCTTGAACTCAAACTGTGCTCTCAGGGAAATACAAATATTGTTTGCTTATAGCTGTGAAACTATAGCTTTGCTATTTATAAAAGCACTTGAGGTACTGTTGTCATTTACGAATCCTACTTGATTTTGAAAAAGAAAAGTACTCAGAGTTTTCAAAGTGAGTTGAATTTCTTATAGAAGGTCCTAATTTGGGGTTGCAAAATCATTTTTTCCCTTAACATCTGATTTGAGTGTTATATTAGATCTCATAATCTGAAGAGCCATCCTTCATGGAAATCCACAAATATCTCACATATGGCTCTTGCAAAACCAATTTTGACAGGCTGAATTTTCATATTTATAGGTAAAAGAGTTGATGCTTAGTTGACCAAATCCTTTAAGCATTTTGGTTACGTGAATTTGTATTTTTTTAAACCATCAAACTAAGGATATTGTTTATACATAAATATACAAATAAAGTTTGTATTTATTCAATAACGTGTGGAATGGATAAGAATGTGTTTTACACTAGGTGAATTTTTTTTGCTTGTTTTAGTTGATATGAGTAAGTGGTATCTGAATAGAAATTAATTTAGGAGGTGGAAATTTAAAACATTTCAGTTGGTTCAACAGAGTTCGATAAAATCATAGGATAGAATTGATCAGAGGTGGTCTATAGAATGGCAAAAAAGCAGACAGCTTTTCCCTCCCTGAAGTCTCATTGCCTCTTTGAACAAGCTTTTACCAACCCACTTGCAAGCTGTATGACTCTCATCCTGCCTGCATTACCCCTTCTTACAGGAGGCCCCCTTCTAGGTTTCTGATTTCTGGTCTGACTCTTAACCCTGCCTTCACCAATGTCACTGTGTTGTTTCTGAAGCCTTAACCGACCTGTGTTTCTCAAATCAGGGCACATGGAACTTGGCATGTGAGACGGAGAGCTGTAGTTTTTGACCACTGGAAAACTTGTCATCAGTTTCGTTTGTTTTGGATAACATTACGAAGATCCTATGCCACTGAAAAGGAAAACCTGAGGTTTTGAAGAAATGTAGGCTCACATGAATAACTTTAGGCCATTCCTCCTGGCCTCCCTGGAAATAGAGGTTCTGGCTCCTCTGCTTTGGGGACTCTGGGTGGAAAAGCTTGGGAAGCACAGCCCTATCTCACGGGAGGGAAGTGCTCTGGAGTTAATCCTGGGCAGTAGCTCCGACAGCCAGCGCACCAGCTGTGAGTCAAAATGGGGTTTTGACCTTCAATTCACTGCTCAGCCCTCCAGTTTCCCTGCTGAGCTTAAGTGGTAATCTGATGCCTGGGCTGCTTGGCCAGGGCCTGGCATCTGCCCAGCTTTCCTTGGCTCCTCTCCCCACTCTTGGTGCTCTCTGCTGGTGTGTGGCATCCTCTGGACCAGCCTCCTTTTCACTGGAGCTGTGGCCATTATATAGGATCTCAATTCTCCCCTACCTCCTGTGGGCTCATACTTCATCTTCTGTTCTTTTTTTTTTTTTTTTAAGATTTATTTATTTGAGAAAGAGAGCACGCGCACCAGCGGGAGGAGGAGCAGAGGAAGAGGGAGGGGGAAAGGATCTCAAGCAGACTCCCTGCTGAGGGCAGAGCCCCACGTCGTGGGGCGCAGTCTCACCCTCCTGAGATCATGACCTGAGCCGAAACCAAGAGTTGGACGCTTAACCGACTGAGCCACCCAGGCGGCCCTTATTTTCTGTTCTTATACGCTGCCACAATTCAAGACCCTTGGTGCTGGGGACTAATTTGGGTCAGATCCCCCCCACTCCCAAGCTGCCCAGTATCAGCCTGCCTAATTACCAATCACTCTGGTTTCCCTTCCATGCTTGTTTCTAACTCCTAGGGATTTTCCTTTTCTTCTTGCATACTCAGATAGCTCCTTTGTTATTGATTCCTGCATGACAGGCTACCTGGACACCCATGTCTGCCCCATCTCTGGTCATCCACCTGAGTCCCTAAGCTGCTGCCTCCCCTGAGGTCTCCAAACACAGAAACCTCATTACCCTTCTTGTGTTGACCTCTAGCTATCCTAGCACCATAGTATCTCTCAGGTCCCCTGATTTCTGAAGTTTGGAGAAAGAGTAAAAGAAGAGAGGAGATTTCCTGACTATAAATTCTTTAAAAAGGTTTGTGTGTAAGGAAACTTTACTTTCCCTTAGTAAAACTAACCCAGTTCCTCCAAGTTTGCAGTAGAGGGAGAAACTCCCAGGGGGGACAGAGAGTTGGATCTCATAGTTCCAACTCTTATCCCTGTAAGGAAAGAGTCCTATACATGGCTCTTAATTTCCCGAAGGACATCACAGACCAGGCTGGAACAGCTGAATAAGACTTTGCTAATGACTTAGAGATGCTATAGGGAAATAAGCACAAAAAGGAGCAACTCTCTGGGTGATGAGGACGACAGGATTCAGCTGTCTTTGAGAAGCAGCATTATCCTTAGGAGGGGGTGGGGTGGGGTGGGGATGTACGTGTGTGCGTGCGTGCGTGTGTACGTGCTGTCCACAATAAACAAAGCCGGACACAGTTAAAGCAGAGAAAACAGATTTTATCCAGTAACTACTGACAGTAGAGGAAAGAGCTGAGCCCCGTTCTGCTTTGTGCAGAGCTGAGCAGGTGCTAAAGGGAAAACAGAGAACAGGGGAGAGGGAGCAGGTGGGCACTGAAGTAGAGGCAGGGAAGTGAAAAATTAGAAAGCATTGGTCAGTAAGTGTGCTTAGCCCTGCTGTGTCTGCTAGCTGGCAGTGTTGAAGTTAGGGTTCTGTCCTCCCACAGAGACTGGCAGGCAGAGGCCCTCTACTTCCTGATAGTTACATTCAAAGGAATGGCTTATCAGGTCCTTGGGAAAGACACTCCTGGGCTATAGGAGGTACATACATGTATATCTCAAAGGGACAGAGGATGGATTTACAGTTGTAAGCCCTTTTTAGTAAACGCTCTAAGAAAGGAAGGTCAGGGGTCTATCCTCAGGTGTTGGCTACAGCAAATGGTAAATTCTTTTGACAGTCTTGAGCTTTTCCAGACAGAAACACAAAAGGAGGGCTGGTTCATCGCAGGGATGTGTTCTTAGGCAGCCATGCTAGGGTTGATCACGTCTGTTAGTACAAGGGTTTGAATGGAGTGTTCATATGAAGAACTTTCGCCATTTTCAGTGCCCCAGGTGTATTTGCTTTATGAAACATACAATTAAAGGGACAAGTGTGCCCACCACTCATACTGCTTGTGGGGGAATTTTAAAAGGGGACTGCCTGTTTTCTACAACTCAGCACAAGCCCACTTGAGACCAGGAGTGCCAAAAACCCTCCTTCTAGAATATTCTAAAGACAACTAAAGAGAAAAATAATGCTAAACCTTCTTTCAACCTATATAGGCCAGAGTGGTGCTCTCAAACTTTTTGGACTATATCCCACAGTTTCAAAATGGAAACATTTTCAATAGTTTCTATTCTAGTTTTTATTAAAATGCTGTTCACAATTTATTAAGTTAATTTCATCACCTATCAGTGGGTCACAAGTCACAACCCACATCTGAAAAATACAAGGCTTCTGGGCACAGACCCAAAGACAGGGCAGGGGCAAGGGGAGAGGAGGTTGGCAGACCCTTGGTTTAACACTTACAGCAGAAACCAGAGGGAAACATCTGGCTGCATGAAGAAACCCATGAGTCTGACCTTAGACAAACAGAATTTTTGTGGGTAATAGTCTATTCTTTTATAACAAAAGTATAGTAATGGGAGCATCTATTGTGTAATTTCCAGAAACATGACCCAGAGCCAGAAGTAGTCAAAGAGATCAGGACAGTGACAAAACCAGTCTAGGTAGAAATGCTGGGGTTTTTCTTTATCAAAGTGCATCCCAGAAAAGGTCACCCTAGAAACCTGGAGGAAACATAATACATTAGACTTTGTTCTGACTGAGTCATAAATAGACATTGGTGGAGGGAGTAATGGGGTTAGTCTTTGTGAAACAATGCGGCAAATGTTTATTGAGCACCTCCTACGTGTCAGGCACGATTCTGGGTTCTAGGGCTCCACGTCCACAAGTTAAACAATGTCTCTGCTCTCATGAGCTACCATTCTAGTAAAGAAAGACCGGCAACAACCAAACAAGTATATAAAGTGCCAAGTAGTGATAAATGCTGGAAAAGCAGGGTAAAAGGTACACATGCTACTTTAAACACGGTGAGCAGATGTGCTTTCTGATAGAGACAATTATATAAAAACTTGAGTGAAGAGAAAGTGTGAGGCCTGTGACTATCTGGAGGAAGCATGTTCCAGTTAGAGGGAACAGCCAGTGCAAAGGCCCTGGGGCAGGAGGGTCAGTGTCTTTAAGGAACAGTAAAAAGGTCTGTGTAGTTGACTGAATTCTGAGTAATGACAGTGAATCTCAAGGCCATTGTAAGCACATTGTGTGTGATCAGAGTAAGATGATAGGGCATAAGGCAAGTTTAGAAATGCTAAAGATCCACAAATGTTACGTACCCAAACCTGTGGCTTTCACATTCAACTCTGCTGCATTCCCAGTGGCAGTTAGGAGCTAGGATTTGCTGAACGCAAGGTTTTTGTGAACGCAACAAACATTAAGCTCTTTCTCCAAATCCTTGGTCTTTCTGATTCTGCCCTGTGCACTCACATCAAGGTGGGCTGGGCTGCCTCTCCCAGCTGCCTAGTTACATGAGCCTGGAGGGCGGGGTGGGGGGGTTGGGGAAAGCCTTTCAAATAACTAAGATCTATCATTCCCTGCATAAATAGAAATGGCAGCACTCAGATACATGGCATCCTGGTATGAATGAGATCACTAGTGGTGATGTTGGTGGGGCGGGGCAAGGGGGATGAAAACTGGAACTTTTAAAGTCAGTGAACCTCCCCCCCCAGGAAGCCTAGAGATATTTGGAAGCCTCTCATCAGTAGCCCAATATAATGTGGCTTGTGGTCAGCACATTAAAAAACAAGTAAAAATCCTTAATGGTTAAGTGTAAACCAAGAAGCTATTTTAAAAAATCTCTCTAAAATGTGTGACAATTTAGATGCAAACTAGAAACTAGGTGCTAAAAGTGTTATTTCCAGATGACTTTAGAGATTGCATCTTCCCAGGAGGTGGTTGGAATCCTCAGTGGGAACTGAGGCTGGAGATGAGCATTAGACTAGGTTCCAGCGTTGTAACACAATCTCCCTGACTCCAGAGGAGGGTGATGATAGGGGCTGGGTTTTGGTGGCCTTCGGGACTACAGGGCCTTGCACAGAAGCTGTGACCTGGCAGGGAGAAAGTACGGGGGTGGGGTCCTGAGAAGTTGCCACCCCAGCAATTGTCACCACCATTATAGATCCCCTCCCGGACACTGTACACCCATTAGAGGTTGAACGATGAAAACCACTGATACCTTTTGTTCGGACTGTGCAATATTTTTAAAAATTGGCAACATGGGGGCCGTATTTCTACTTAACAACTGGCTGGAACAGAATAGGGAATGTGTCCTTTAGAAAGGGGCCTTGCTGTCTAGTTTACCGGACTCCACTGACCTGCTTGGCCCCAAAGGCATTTGAGTTTGCAGCGTCTGACGTATATGATCTTGTCTGATGCTTCCACCGACTCTGCGAAGCACACTGATGCTTCATGGATGTGAAAACTGAGGCTCAGAGATGTTGAGTAACTTCTCAGGGTCAGGGCTGGACACAGATCTGTGGGTCTTCCAAGCTGGTCATGCTTCTGCTATGCTCACTACTGCTTACGAGGAGGGGCTATATTGGATGCAGTGATCACACCGGACCCAGGTAACTCCATGATTGTTTGATGTGAGGATTTAGATCATGCATGCCACAATTCCAGAGCCACCCTGAAAAATCTAGAAATACATATTGCTAACTCACTATGTGATCTGTGCAAGGCCAGAGACCTCGAGCAAAACAACAAGGGGTTGGGGAGGGTGCTCAGTTGACTTCTGGCCTGGACACACTCTCCTGCAGGAGGCAGGACCGCACTTTTATAGGCGTCCACGCGGGGGCAAAAGATGATCATAGTTACTAAGTGGTGATGGGGCAGAGCCAAGGACACCCAGCGTTTATTGTCTTAAAAGGCAAAGTCTGGTGGGAACTGCCAAGTCCTATGGCTCTGTCCTGTCCTCCTAGTTCCCTGTCAGGGCCCCCTCCTCAGAGTGAGCACCTAAGCAACTGTGGCCTGTTCTTTTCGTTTCTTTTTTTAAGATTTATTTATTTGAAAGAGAAAGCATGAGAGCAGGGGGAGGGGCAGAGGGTAAGGGAGACAAGCAGACTCCCTGCCGAGCAGGGAGCCCAGTGCAGGGCTCGATCCCAGGACCCGGAAATCATGATCTGAGCCGAAACCGAGAGTCGGAGGTTTAATCAACTGAGCCACCCAGGCGCCCTACTGTGGCCTGTTCTATCCTGAAGTCATTGGACCTAACGCATTACTGATTGTAAGATGCCTCTTTATTTTAGGTGACTCTAACAAAGGAAAGATGGTACAATGCCTTAATGATAGAATTTCACACTGCTCACACCAGCTTTCTTTGCTTTGAAATTAGTTTTCTCTGTCTTCAGAGAATTGGCCATTTACCCCGCCCTTCACTTGTATTCCTTAGCATAACATAGGCAATCTTTACACATATTCTCAGTAATAAAGCATAAATAGAGCATCATTTACTTAGTTGTCTTACAGCAGTTGCTTGGTGCTTGGCAAGAAAATATGGGATTGTGGTCAATCCCCCCTCTAATGAATATTTATTTCACTAATATAAAACTTATGTCCCAATGCTCTATTTCCTTGCTTTCCTGTACATGGTAATTTTTTGTATCAATGCCAAATCATAGCATTATTATCTTGAAATCATTTCTTAGAAAAACCTAATTGAGGTATAATTGGCATACAATAAATTGTATATCTTTTTTTAAAGATTTCTTTGAGAGAGAGAGAGTGTGCAAGCACAGGGGGAGGGCAGAGGGAGAGGGAGAAGCAGACTCCCTGCTGAGCAGTGAGCCTGACGCGGACCTCGATCCCAGGACCCTGAGATCATGACATGAGCTAAAATCAAGAGTGGGACATTCAACTGACTGAACCACCCAGGTGCCCCTAAACTGTACCTCTTTAAAGTATATTATTTGGGGGCACCTGGCTGGCTCAGTAGGTGGAACGTACGACTCCTGATCTTGGGGTTGTGGGTTTGAGCCCCACATTGGATATAATGATTACTTTTAAAAAACCTTAAAAAGTATACGATTTGATGTTTTGACATACGTATACATTCATGAAACCATCATTACAAATAAGATGATAAAACCATTCACTGTCAAATGCTCTCCTGCCCCCTGGGGATCCCTCCCTCACATCCATCCCCATCTCTCCATCACCCCTGTACAGGTAAACAATGATCTGCTTTCTGTCAGTTTGGGTCAGTTTGCATTTTCTAGAACTTTTGCATTTTCATGTGCTTTATATAAGAACCACACAACTAGTACTCTTTATTGTCTGGCTTCTTTCCCTCAGCAATTATCTTGAGATTCATCATTGTTGTTGTGTGTATCGATATGTTCATTTCTTTAAAAAAAAAACAAGCTTTGTTGAGATAGTAATTACATGGCACAAAATTCACCTGATGTAAGTATACAATTCAATGGATTTTAGTACATTTACAGAGCTGTGCAAACATCGCCCAAATCTGATTGTAGAACATTTTCATCATCCCCAAAAGAAACCTCATGCCTCTTTGCAGTCACTCCCAATTCTACCCCCAGCCCTAAGCAACCACTATTCCACATTTTGCCTCTATATGTTTACCTACTTTTGACATTTCATATATACAGAATGATACAATATGTGGTGTGCTGGCTGGCTTTTTTGATTTAGCAATGTTTTCAAGGTTCAGGTATGTTGTGACATGTATCAATGTTTCATTTTTATGGCCAAGTAATATTCCATTGCGTGGGTATAACACAGTTATCCATTTTTCCATTGATTGAAACATTTGGGTTGTTTCCACCTTTTGGCTATTATGAATAATGCTGCTATAAACATTTGTATACAAGTTTCTGTGTGGACATGCCTTGCATTTCTCTTAGGTGTATACTTAGGAATGAAATTGCTGGGTCATGCAGTAACATGCCGACATGCCAACTCTACTTAACATTCTGAAAAAACTGCCACACAATTTTCTAAAGTGACTGTATCATTTTATATCCCCTATAGCAATGTACAAGGGTTCAATTTCTGCACATCCTTGACAACACTTGTTATTGTCTGTGTTTTTTATCATATCCATTTTAGTGGGTATGGAAGTAGTATCTCATTGTGCTTTTGATTTCCATTTCCCTAACAATTAGTAGTGAGCATTTTTTTCATATGCTCATAGTCCAGTCATATTTTCTTTGAAGAAATGTCTCTTGAGGGAGCCCCAAAGTAACATAGACCAGAAAGGAACAGAGACAATATACAGAAACAGTGACTTTACAGGTAATACAATGGCACTAAATTCGTATCTGTCAGTGGTTACTCTGAATGTCAATGGGCTAAATGCTCCAATCAAAAGACACAGGGTATCAGATTGGATAAAAAAGCAAGACCCATTGGTATGCTGTCTACAGGAGATTCATTTTAGACCCAAAGACACCTCCAGATTGAAACTGAAGGGGTGGAGAATCATTTATCATGCTAATGGACACCAAAAGAAAGCTGGGGTTTGGGACACCTGGGTGGCTCAGTCGGTTAAGCATTTGCCTTCGGCTCAGGTCATGATCCCAGGGTCCTGGGATCGAGTCCTGCATTGGGCTCCGTGCTCAGCAGGGAGCCTGCTTCTCCCCCTGCCTGCCACTCCCCCTGCTTGTGTTCTCTCTCTATCTCTCTGACAAATAAATAAATAAAATACTTAAAAAAAGAAAGCTGGGGGTTGCCTGGGTGGCTCAATTGGTTAAGCCGCTGCCTTCAGCTCAGGTCATGATCCCAGGGTCCTGGGATCGAGCCCCACATCGGGATCCCTGCTCCACGGGGAGCCTGCTTCTCCCTCTCCCTCTGCTGCTCCCCCTGCTTATGCTCTCTCTCTCTCTGTCAAATAAATAAATAAAATCTTTAAAAAAAAAAAAAAGAAAGCTGGGGTAACAATCCTTATAGCAGACAAATTAGATTTTTAAACCAAAGACTGTAATAAGAAATGAAGAAGGTCACTATATCATAATTAAAGGGTCTATCCAAAAAGAATATCTAAGAATTGTAAGTATGTATGCCCTTAACACAGGAACAGCCAATTATATAAACCATTCAATAAAATTAAAGAAACACATTGGTAATAATACAATAATAGTAGGGGACTTTAACACCCCATGAACAGCAATGGACAGATCGTCTAAGCAGAAGATCAACAAGAAAACAAGGGCTTTGAATGACAAACTGGACCAGATGGACTTCACAGATACATTCAGAACATTCCATCCTAAAACAATAGAATACACATTCTTCTTGAGTGCACATGGAACATTCTCTAGAATAGATCACATACAGGGTCACAAATCAGGTCTTAACCAGTACCAAAAGATTAGAATTATTCCCTGCATATTTTCACACCACAATGCTTTAAAACTTGAACTCAATCACAAGAGGAAATTTGGAAGGAAAACAAATGCATGGAGATTAAAGAGCATCCTATTAAAGAATGACTGGGCCAACCAGGAAATTAAAGAAGAATTTAAAAAATTCATGGAAGCAAATGAAAATGAAAACACAACTGTTCAAAACCTTTGGAATGCAGCAAAGGGGGTTCTAAGAGGGAAGTACATAGTGATACAAACCTTTCTTAAGAAAAGTCTCAAATACACAACCTAACCTTACACCTAAAGGAGATGGAGAAAGAACAGCAAATAAAGCCTAAACCCAGCAGGAGAAGAGAATTAATAAAGATTAGAGCAGAAATCAATGAAATAGAAACCTAAAGAACAGTAGAAGATCAACGAAACTAGGAGCTGGTTCTTTGAATTAACAAGATCAATTAAATCCCTGGCCAGATTTATCAAAAAGAAAAGAGAAAGGACCCAAATTAACAAAATCATGAATGAAAGTGGAGAGATCACAACCAACACCGAAGAAATACAAACAATTATAAGAACATATTATGAGCTAGTATATGCCAGCAAATTAGACAATCTGGAAGAAATGGATGCATTCCTAGAGATGTATAAACTACCAAAACTGAAACAGGAGGAAATAGAAAACCTGAACAGACGCATAACCAGTAAGGAAATTGAAGTAGTAATCAAACATCTCCCAATAAATAAGAGTCCAGGGTCAGATGGCTTCCCAGGGGATTTCTACCAAACATTTAAAGAAGAATTAATACCTATTCTTCTGAAACTGTTTCAAAAAATAGAAATGGAAGGAAAACTTCCAAACTCTTTCTATGAAGCCAACATTACCTTGATCCCCAAACCAGACAAAGATCCCACCTTTTGGGAGAATTACAGACCAATATCCCTGATGAACATGGATGCAAAAATTCTTACCAAGATACTAGCCAGGAGGACCCAACAGTACATTAAAAGAATCATTCACCACAACCAAGTGGGATTTATTCTTGGGCTGCAAGTGTGCTTCAACATTCAAAAATCAATCCATGTGATACACTACATTAATAAAAAAGGATAAGAACTATATGATCCTCTCAATAGATGCAGAAAAAGCATTTGACAAAGTACAGCATTCTTTCTTGATTAAAACCCTCCACAGTGTAGGGATCGAGGGAACATACCACAATATCATAAAAGCCATATACAAAAAGCCCACAGTAAATATCATTCTCAATGGGGAAAAACAGAGCTTTCCCCCTGAGGTCAGGAACACGGCAGGGATGTCCACTATCACCACTGCTATTCAACATAGTATTAGAAGTCCTAGCCTCAGCAATCAGAAAAGAAAAAGAAATAAAAGGCATCCAAATAGGCAAAAAAGAAGTCAAACTCTCACTGTTTGCAGATGATATGATACTTTATGTGGAAAACCCAAAAGACTCCACCCCAAAATTGTTAGAACTCATACAGGAATTCAGCAAAGTGTCAGGATATAAAATTAATGCACAGAAATCAGTTGCATTTCTATACACTAACAATGAGACAGAAGAAAGAGAAATTAAGGAATCGATTCCATTTATAATTGCACGAAAAACCATAAGATACCTAGGAATAAACCTAACCAAAGAGGTAAAGAATCTATACTCTGAAAACTATAGAACACACATGAAAGAAATTGAGGAAGATGCAAAGAAATGGAAAAACGTTCCATGCTCATGGATTGGAAGAACAAATACTGTTAAAATGTCCATGCTTCCCAGAGCAATCTATACATTCAATACAATCCCTATCAAAATACCATCAACAGGGGCACCTGGGTGGCTCAGTCGTTAAGCGTCTGCCTTCAGCTCAGGTCATGATCCCAGGCTCCTGGGATTGAGCTCTGCATCGGGCTCCCTGCTCGGGAGGGAGTCTGCTTCTCCCTCTCCCTTTGCCCCTTCCCACAGCTCGTTCTTTCTCTCTCGCTCTCTCTCTCTCTCAAATAAATAAAATCTTAAAAAAAAAAAAAAGAAAGTCTATTCTTTCCCCCACTGAATTGTCTTGACAAGGAAGAAAAATTGAAGGACATCCAGCCTGCAAAAGAAGAAATAAAATTATTTTTATTTGCAGATGACACAAGTATCTATGTGGATAATCTGATGGAGTCAGTAAAAAAATAGAAAATAAACCAACTACAAAAACTTTTAGAGCCAGTAAGAGAATTTAGTAAGTTTGCAGAAAACATCAATATACAAAAAGATGGATTGTAATTCTATAAACTAATAATAGTTTCTGGATAATAATTTAATAATAATTTCTGGATAATCAGAAATTGTTATAAAAATCAATATCACTACCTGTAGTCTTCTGGAAATCTGATAAAGGTAATATGTCACCTATATACTTATACCCTAGACTTTTTCCTGAAGTTTTGTATCCTGGGCCACTTGCTTGTCTAGTTCTGGATCTGATTCCAAATCCCAGATTATTGAGTATGGCGGTGCTAACACATGTCCATGGGTTCTTTAATATTCTTCCTTAAAAATGTGGGGCGGGGGGGTGGGGTGAATTCCCCTCCCTTTAGGCAGGGCTATACTTAGTGACTCATGGATAAAGAATGGAATGTGATCGAAATGAGTACATAAACCCTGAGATGAGGTCAGAAAAGCCTCGGGTCCTCTTCCTTTCTTTCTCTTGGATCACTTGCTCTGGGGGGAGCCAACTGCCATGTTGTGAGGACACTCAAGCATCCCTGTAGAAAGCCCACAGGGCAAAGAACTGAGGCTTCCTGTCAATAGCCATGCTGAACTGATCTGTCTTGGAAGTGGATCCTCCAACCCGCTAGCCTTCAGATGACCACAGCCCCAGCCATCAGCTCTACTGGACTCTCATGAAAGACCCTGAGCTAGAACCGCTAGCTGAGCTGCCCGCAGAAACCATAAGATAACAAATGTCTGTGACCATATGGGCGAATTTGTTACACCGCAAGAGATTACAATGTATGGAGTGAAGGGTGGAGGTCGGAGGAGAAACTGGCTCAGGGAGGTGCCTCCCACTGCCCCCCTCCGGATGGGACTCGGGGACATCCGCAGTAACACCCAGAGACTCGTCTCTAGGGCAGTCATCCAAGCCACGCCCCCTTACAGTGAGGATGAGGATTGGCAGTCTTGCTGAAAGGCTGTAAGGCAGGAAACGGAGACCTTGCCCTGCAAGGTCAGGCTCCCTGCTCAGCGGGGAGTCTGCCTCTCCCTCGCCCCTCCCCCTCCTTTGCTCTCTCTTTCTCTCTCAAATAAATAAAATCTTTAAAAAAAAAGAATAGAACACAATAGAATAAAGCAGAAGAGAACAAAAGAACAGAATAGAACAGATCAGATCAGATGAGGACATCATACTTATAAGGGGACTATTGTTCCATGAACTTGCTTTCATTTTAGAGATGTATTACGTGTGTACACTGTGTTGGAGGTAAAGTCCACCCCCTCCTCACCCCCCTGCCCCCGACAGCGCTGTGTGAACAGAAGGGCTGCTCCTCTGGGGGCCATGGCCTCAGTGCCCCAGACAAAGCGGGGGAGGGGGGCAGGGGTCCCAGAGCCACCTGCGGGGAGGCCAGGGGTGGGGCCTGGCCCTGAGGCCTCTGGCAGCCATGGAGCACTCAGGGCCCGGGGGCGGCAGGGCTGGCGGGCAGTGCTGGGGGGCAGTGCAGGAACTGAGAGACCTGAGAGCCAGTTGCGGCCGCTCCGCAGGGAAGTGGCACCTGGCATAAAATGATGACCAGGCACCGGTGGCGGCTTGCTCCTCTCCTGTGGGCCCAGCCGGAGGGGGAGGGGGCCCTCAGCCCGGCACAGGGCTGCCACACAGGTTGGCCACAGGTTGACTGCATTATTTCAAGGTCATCCGGGCCTTTCCCTGCCTTCAGGGA
>NC_138369.1:118009667-118017198 GCF_054177405.1 Leptonychotes weddellii | reverse complement strand
AGCGTGCACATAAAGGAAGCTGCAAGCACAGCGTTCTGGTGGGGATGGTTCCTGAGCTCACGGGCATTATCTGGCTCCTCTGTTTCCTGCCAGGCCCAGCATTTTCTTTCTCCAGGTCGGGCAGGCCTGTGGCTTTCTCTGCAGTCAGTCCCCTCCCCTGCCCTTTGAAGGCGGAAGATGGAAGATGTGCTTTAGATGATCTTCAAGGCTCTGTGGGAACCAGAAGAGTGGGTGTTGATGGCATGTGCGTGGTACCCATCAGCAAAGCCAGGGCTGGTGGGCAACACTGTTTGGTTGTAATTCATGAATTTAGACCATGGAGGTGCATTTTGCAATTGGGCAATGCCGCCTAGTGACTATGTTCAATTTGGAGGAGTTGGGGTGGGGCGCCTGGGTGGCTTAGTTGGTTAGGCGGCTGCCTTCGGCTCAGGTCATGGTCCTGGAGTCCCGGGATGGAGTCCCACATCGGGCTCCCTGCTCAGTGGGGAGTCTGCTTCTCCCTCTGATCCTCCCCCTCTCATGCTCTCTGTCTCCCATTCTCTCAGATAAATAAATAAAATCTTTAAAAAAAAAAAAGAATTTGGAGGAGTTGGGGTGTTCTTTTGTTTTAAGAGAAAAGCTGTTACCAGCTAGACCCCAAGACCCCAAGACCCAACCTTTAGTGCCCACCTGCTTGCACTCACCAACCTTTGTCCCACATTTATCCTTAAGCTCTTCCTTCTAGCTAATCTCTTAACAAGGGCAAATGCAAAGGGAAACTGCCCTCCAGGGATAGTGACTGCTTTGACAAGACCCCCAGTAAGCCCAAACCACGCAGACCAGTTTGAGCTTAACTCCTGACTTGGGCCTGTGCAGATGGACGATGGCATCTTTATTTCATTATAATATTAAAATCTCCACCCAAAGAGGAGCACAAGTCTCATTTACATAACATACAGTGTATGTATAGGCATGTTTCCTTTGTGGCCCATGCGTGACGCTATGCCCACCTCTACCTAAGATGAAAAGGCATCCCTATCTAAATATCCATTTTACCCTAAATAAAAGGAACTCATCCACCCTTGCTCAGGAGTCATGGCTTTGGAAGCTATTCCTAATGATCTCCTTATTTGTTGCAAATCAAGTTTCCTTTGTGCCACAGCTCAACCCCATGCCATTCAGCTTACCAAGGAATGAAGTCACATTGATTCCGTTACAGAGCAGGGTTCCGAGAAAGAGTAGTTCACCTTTCCTAGTCTTCCCCTGCTCAGGTCAGTCCTATCAGCGGGGTTTAGTTCTAGTTTATGTAAATGGCGGCTAAACTATTCAAGCTGTTGACGATGAGGGGGCGGGGGTTGGGTTTTAAAACTTCCTAACTACACTGACCTGGGGAGGGTGACTGCAACTGAACTCACGTGAGTTTGCTCCTTGGTGACAGATAGAGACTACACCCTGGGGGAAGTTGTCACACAAAGGAAACTTTATTTCCAGCAAATAAGGAGATCATGGGGAATAACTTCCGAAGTCAAGACTGAGCAAGGGTGAGTGGGTTCCTTTCACTTAGGGTTTAGGATGACTATTCGGAAAGGGGAGGTTTCTCATCACCTGCAAGCCCGCACAAGTGTACTTAGAAAACACGCCTCTACATGTATGTGATGGTCTGTTATGAAACTTTTGCTCTCCCTCAGGCGGACTTTAACATTATAATGAGGCAGAGGTAACTGTCAGACTAGGGAAAGGAGTTAAGGCCAGGCTCTGAGAGCTGGTATAAACTGGTTGGGGTTGTGGGCTTTTTATCTTGGGTAAGGAATGCAGGGCCTGCTTACTTTTGAAACAGCACTGGGATTTTTTCCCACTGATTTATGGTCTCTGGTTTGGGCTATTTCCTGGTCAGGTAGGCTGTTAGCTTTTGCATTCCCTTGGTTCTGTTAAAATCCTTGACTGCTGAGGTTTTTGCATTTCTTTGTAATTCTGACAGCTCCTAGGAAGTTCTGCCGAAGTGTGCTTGGGCCACAGATCATGGAAAATAGCTGGGGGCCTAAAATGACTTCTATGTCAGGAAAGCTGTGTCTCAACTTTCTTTTTCTGGGAGCCCCTAACTCTTTCTGCTTCTATGACCAGCTCTTCCTATTTGCACAGGACTGTTGCATTAGCATAGAAAGTCCTGCATTCTGGGAAACTCCTGCCCTAGTACACAAAAAATCCCAGCTTTAGACAGCGAGTGCTGAAGGTTGGGGAAAATGTGTAAGTCCAAACGGCAGCCCCCAAGTGGCCCAAAAGCAACACTATTTTTAGTGTTGAATGGTTACAGCTTAGATTACCTGTCTTCCAGAGCTGGGGTTGCTGATGTTGGCAGTCATGATTTGCAGTTCACAATAATCCATTATCCATTCGTGTAGGATCTACGTGGTGCAACTGAAGTATGCAACCTCACTGTGTCCGTGTGTTGGTGCTAACAGTCCGTTTTTGACTGGGCCCGTGGCCTGACTGCGCTTTGTGTGGCAAGAGTGCTAGTTTAATTTTAATGCTGTGAATATTGTGACAATATTTGCTAAGAGTTCAGATGATAAAAGAATGCAATCTTGGGCGCCTGGGTGGCTCAGATGGTTAAGCGTCTGCCTTCGGCTCAGGTCATGATCCCAGGGTCCCGGGATCGAGTCCCACATCGGGCTCCCTGCTCCTTGGGAGCCTGCTTCTCCCTCTGCCTCTCTCTGTCTCTCATGAATAAATAAATAAAATCTTAAAAAAAAAAAAAAAAAGAATGCAATCTTGCTATTTGCAAGACCTATATCGTTTTAAGCTGGTAACTAAAATGTTTTTCTGAGTTCTGTGAGCCACTCTAGTGTATTAATCAAACCCAAGAAAGGGGGGTCACGGCAATCTCCAATTTATAGCCAGTTGGTCAGAAGCATAAATAATCTGGACTTACATTTGGCATCTGAAATGTGTGGGTAGGGGGGCAGTCTTATGGAATCAAACACTTGTGGGATCTGATTTTATCTCTAGGTTAGACAATATCTGAATTGAGTTAAATTTTAGGAAACCCAGTTGGTGTTGCAGAACTGCTTTGTGTGGGAAAAAGCCCAACATTTGATGACTGGACGTGTCAGAAGTGAAACGCTGTGAGAGTAGAGTTTTGAGAGTAGAGGAGAAAAAAATAGTTTCCCTTACAAGAGTCTAGAAGTAGACCCACATAAATGTAGTCAACTATACTCATCTGATCTTTAACGAAGGAGCAAATGCAATACAATAGAGAAAAGATAGTCTTTTCAACAAATGTGCTGGAACGACTTGGCATCACATGGGTAAAAATGAATCTACATACAGACCCTAAACCCTTCACTAAAATTAACTCAAAATGAACCACAGACCTAAATGCAAAACACAAAAGTATAGAACTCCGAGAAAATAACAGGAGAAAATCTAGATGACCCTAGGTTTGGTGATGACGTTTTAAATATGCACCCAAAGCAGGGAAGCCTTGTACTTTAGAATTTATCCTGAGGCAAAAGGATATCCACTGAATAAGTTGTATTTTTATGAGATCATCCTGGGGGCTGAGTGGTAAATGCATTGGATAAATCAAGACCAAGGGTAGGGAAACAAGTTTGGCGACCATTGCCAAAGTCTAGATAAGAGAAGGAAGTTCAAGGTAATGGGATAAGTACCCTGGAGCAAGATGGAAAGTTTGGTTTTGAACACATGGAAGTTTCAGAGTCATGGGACTGAAAACATCCAGGGAGCAGTCGGTCTGATGCTTGGAAGAGCATAAGCCAAAAGGCAGTGTGAAGAGGACAGCAGAGGGCCAAGTACAGAGGAGGAAGGGTGGGAGTGAGGCCCGGGAACGGAGCTGGTGTGGAGGAGGAAGTGGTACCTTGTGCTACCGAGTTCGAGGAAGTAATCAAAGGTGTCCTTGGATGGAGCTAATGGATGACTAAGATTCTGAATAAGATCCACATTATGAGACGGGAAAGGAAGGCCTTCTAGTACATTTTGTGGTTATCCGTTTTCCAAATCCAAGTTATGTTTGTTTGTTTTTGTCCCATCTTTACGCCGTTCTCCCCCGCTGCCTTCTAGTCTTCGTAGGGAGTGAACATGGGGGTAAATGTCATCCCTTGCAGCTCATTATTTAGGATTTCCTTTTGCACATTTACTTACTGAAGACAGTGATGTGACTTTTAATTGATCTGATACTTCCAGGGATTCAAGCCTTTGCCTTACTTGTCATAGCAGTGGTTTTATGAAAGTGACAAGCATCAGCACTAGGACTGAGAAAGGATGGGGGCCGTTTTCACCTAGAAATTCACCACCATAGTCTTTTCTGTGTGATACCAATCAAAACAACTGATGGAATAGTCACCGCCTGTCAGTGGTTTTTCTGACAAATTATGAGCTGGTCATATGGTCAACATAAAGATTGCTCAATAAGTAACTTGTGAGTAAGAAGAAATGAGGATCATACTCAGTGTCAATTTTTCCCTAATAGGACCTGTAATAGCAACTCTATGTTATTGTTATGGGAAAAAGGACTTTACTGATTAGTTTATTAACATAAAAAATCTTGCTGTTAAGTAGCTACTTTATATATACCAGGAAATGTTTGCCACACCAGAAGGAGAAAGCTTACATTCTGATACTCCTTTTTTGTCAACTAAGCAGATAATTCTTAGCAGATGTTGCTGATGAACATCTGCAATTGACCGACTGACTACTCTTTGGGCCATGGCCAAACAGCAGCTAACTTGGAACTATTACAACTTTTTATGAAAAGCCACCTGGGTTGTATCCTTTGCATGTAATTTTGTTAACTAGAATAAAATATTTATCACAAAATGCTGTTTTATTTTCTTCCTTGGAAAATATGGAATTATGGCAAAAAGTATAATTCTTTAAGGAATAAGGACCAAACAACTTTAAAGAAAAATATTCTTTATTATAATGTATTGAGTATTCAATACGCAATATGGCAATTTTTCTGGGATTCAGCCATAGGATATGATTGTTGCTGGTGCTTAGCAAAAGGCTCCAGTGCAGGGCCCCTGGGTGGCTCAGTCTCTTGAGTGTCTACTTCAGCTCAGGTCATGATCTCGGGGTCCTGGGATCAAGCCCCACGCCGGGCTCTGTGCTCAGTGGGGAGTCTGCTTCTCCCCAGAGCATGAGCTCTCTAGGAAATAAACTTCTAAGAATGATTTTTATAATCCCACCTTTCATATCCAACTTCAGTATTCTAATTCTAAAGAAGACAAAGCCAATGACCTTCCTCATATGAGCTCATGAGTAAGAGTAGCATTACTATCCAAATCTGTATTTCTGATCTGTTATGAGCTTTGAGACAAGCTTCAAATATTCCCAAAGAAAAAAGCACAAAGCACGTTGTTATCACCTAGTCCACAAGAGCAAGTGCTATGAGCCACATTCATTGGCATTTCCTCCACTGTGGTGCTGTAGAAAGTCTCAATGTCATGAAGAATCTGCTCGTCTTCTTCAATGTTTATGGCCACAGCTTTCCTCCCAAATCAACCTCCACTGCCAATTCTGAACAACAACAAAAGATTATTAATCAGAATATTGCTTATAAAGATGACAGGAACTACTAACAATATGAGCTACTTGTTAAGCATCAGTGGTTGTTTATTTGCCAGGATTATACGTAAAGTGCTTCCAACTAGATGCTAATCGCAATATCTAGAGAAAAAGAAAAGGTTTCTTTTGTAGTTAGTGCAAAAGGACTCCTTTGGCTGCCAAATTAGATTCTATTAGGCATCTTAAGCATTATTATTTATAAAGCAGATGGCAGTGTTGTGTTTGTGGTAGTGAAATTAAAGCCCGTACCCAAGATGGCCATCCAAGAGCAGTTGTTGGCCTGGGACAGATGTAAACACCTGGGACTAAACAAAAAGAACAATTACATAATTCATTCTGACACACTTTTGGAACTACCAACTGCAAATATAAACTCTAGAATGTTGGCTATTGTTTGGACTACGTTGTCCAATATAATAGCCACTAGCCACATGTGGATATTGAAATTAAAATTAAATAAAATAGAGAACACAGTTAATCAGTTGCATTAACCACATTTCAATAGCCACATGGTGGCCTGTCACTTCTTTGTTGGGCAGCACGGATATAGAATATTTCTATCACTGCAGAAAGTTCTATTGGACAGACCTGGTCTAGGACTTAACACTCTTTACAGTGTGTGCGTGTAAGGAAGCTCCAAAAATCTGTTATGGTAACCCATATTGATCACTGCTTTCTGCTCAGTTCACCTCATACACTGTAACACAAGTGGCTGGGATATATTTACCACCGCAGCTCTCTACTAAAACAGATAATATGGCCAATCAAAAATGTCTTGGCTGGAGCAATTTAAAAGATCAAATAAGCAGGACAAGAGAAAAACAAATGTGGAAAAACTGACTCACTCTTTATCCAAACAATATGCTATTTCACTCATAAAACCAGGCCAATGCCATTTCGGAATGCTGCCTCATCACCTATTTGTGTTGACTACTGTGTTTCTTGAAACAAAGTTCTTTTTACATTAGTAGCAAGACATAATTCAATTTATTTAGTAATAAAACCACTATACCCAAGCCAGGGTCAATGTAAATTTCTACCAGAAAATGCTAACAAAATCCTAATTATAGAAGAATCATCAAGGAAGCATGAGATATGAATAACAGGACAAAAAAAAAAAAAAAAAAGAGACTCATGTGTAAGCTACGGCAACCAGATCTAACAGGATTATTGATTTTTCCTTTGAATATCAATTGTACAAAATCCAAAGTCTGGGCTACATTTCACATTTGTTATCCTACTATGTTCTGATCAACCATGAATGTTCCCAAGTAGAATTTAAATACATCTTATCATGTTACTGGGTGATAAGATTATTTTCCTCATTCATATACCTGATTTTAAAGGTTGTCTGGCTAACAAAATCACACTTCGACAACAGCACATAAATTTATTTCACCGGAATAAAAGCAAATACTCAATGAAGATGACAAATAGTCAGCTGAGAATATAGTTTTCACAAGTAGTGGGCAGCTCATAGTTTATAACCATAGATACTAGTTGTTTATAAAAATCATGAGCCCGAGATTATGATAGTAGACATTCAAATTCTGATTCAAAAAGCACCTGCTGTACATCTTTCAGGCCTTAAAATAGTCATGAACCACACAAAAATCATAGAGCTCACTGTGGAGTGTGGCCTTCATTCCCTCACACAGCTAGGGCTGACCAAGACTGCTAAAAATCTTCCCCTCAAAACCAACTGTGGTAGATAAATACAATTAAATAAAGAATTGAAATACCAGTAAGTTGGTAGTAATCAAAATGTGGTTTATCCCTTATCTGAATTCCTTCTTGATAATGTCTCTTTCTTTCTGTCACCACCTGCAAAATATTAATAAGCCTTAATTCTCATGAGTCATTCATCAAGGCAGTGTTTATTTTTTTTAAAAGATTTTATTTATTTATTTGACAGAGAGAGACACAGCGAGAGAGGGAATACAAGCAGGGGGAGTGGGAGAGGGAGAAG
>NC_138369.1:117959920-118009567 GCF_054177405.1 Leptonychotes weddellii | reverse complement strand
TTATTAAGGAAATAATTAGATGTTAACAGTGTCTTAACTAACAATACTAGGGAAGAACTACTCTTATCACATCACATACTGAAATTCCTGGCATGCGTTTTCTCAGAAGCCAGTCTACCCTTGAGCTGTGTTCCGAAAAAGAACAGCATGTGTAGTCCGTCATTTGACACAAGGAACATACAATTTTCTTCCCTCCAGTATTTCAGAAAGGAAAATGATAATTCCTAACAGAGTCAGAATAAAAAACCATTTGATTTCTAACTCTCATCCTATCATTGGAAGGGACCAGTTAGAAATTTATTCTATTAATTTGGCCTCAATACAGATATTATCATCCCAAATCTTAGAACAAAGTATGCTGGACTTAAGAAAGAGGTTCATCTCAGTTTTTCTACTATCTGGTATAGTTATTTTTCTTCTTGTGTTTACTTTGCTGGCTTTATTACAAATATGAAGGCATGATACTAGTTTCTGCAATTTTAGTACAGAGCTTAAGTAAGAAGGTAAAAAAAAATTCTGGCCATAATTTTTATGTATATCAACAAAAAAAAATTACCCCTTTTCAAAAATATTATAAAATATTGACCGTTTCATAGGTCAATTCTTCCTTCTTCATCAGAATTTGAACTTCTTGATAACTTCCAACATATTGATTGACATCAAGGCAGAAAGCAACCCAACCTTAAAAAAAAAATAAAGAGAGACGACTAATTATGTTGACATATCAATTAAGTAGATATAACAGTTTTCATAATAATAATAGAGGAATAATGTTTGAGACCAAGCGTCCCTGTCTTACTATAGAATGGAGCTAGACAGAGATTGTAGGAAACAGTTGCTTTCAGCAGGGGGAAGGACAATATAGCACTTCACAGCTACATTGTAACAAGTAACCCAACCCGCCAGCTATAGATGAATCATGTGCACACCTGAATACTTGTATTTACTTTCTAGTAGGTCTTGTGGATTTGACCTTTAATTGCTGGACTCAGCATTTTTATCTGCTTCATCCAAAACAAGCATCTGGATCCATTTTGGAAAGTTAAAAGAAAAGTCTTACTTAAGTGTAGGCTGTGCATGGAGACTTCCTTCCAAAGACTATACAGTATGGAAGGGGTGTGTGAGGAGAGTAGCTTTACCTGGAGAAACCTAACAAACACAACTTCAGCCAGGGGACCAAGGTCAACATCAACAGAATAATCTTTAATATAATGAGATGAAAATGGCACTTTACTTCTGTGGTCTCCCCCCCCCCCCCCCCCCCCCGCCAAAACCCATAACCCCAGTCTAATCTTGAGAAAAACATCAAATTCCAATACAAGGACATCCTACTAAGTATCTGACCAATAATTTCTGACTCCTAAAAACTGTCAAGGTCATCAAAAACAGGGAAAATTTAAGAAACTATCACACCCAAGAGGAGATTAAGGAAACATGACAATTAAATGTAATGTGGTATCCTGGGTGGGATCCTGGAACAGAAAGAGGACATTAGGTAAAAACTAAGAAAATCAGGGGCGCCTGGGTGGCTCAGTCGTTAAGCGTCTGCCTTCGGCTCAGGTCATGGTCCCAGGGTCCTGGGATCGAGTCCCGCATCGGGCTCCCTGCTCAGCGGGAAGCCTGCTTCTCCCTCTCCCACTCCCCCTGCTTGTGTTCCCTCTCTCGCTGTATCTCTCTCTGTCAAATAAATAAAATCTTTAAAAAAAAAAAAAAGAAAAAAACTAAGAAAATCAGAGTAAATTCTGGACTTCAGTTCATAATATTGTAATCAAGGTTGGTTGGTTCATTAATTTTTTTTTTTTAAAGATTTTATTTATTTATTTGACAGAGAGAGAGGCAGGGAGAGAGGGAACACAAGAAAGGGGAGCAGCAGAGGGAGAAGCAGGCCTCCCGGGGAGCAGGGAGCCCGATGTGGGGCTCGATCCCAGGCCCCTGGGATCATGACCTGAGCTGAAGGCAGATGCTTAATGACTGAGCCACCCAGGTGCCACCTGGTTGGTTCATTAATCTTAACAAATATACCATATTAATGTAAGATGTTAATAATATGGGAAACTGGTGAAGGTATATGGAAATTTTCTGAACTATCTTCTCAATTTTTCTGTGAACCTAAAACTGTCCTAAAATATAAAGTTTATTAAAGGAAAGTCTTAGTATCATGTCTAGATATTCATGCATGGCAATTGGCTTAAACAGGTAATTATTTTCCCTCCCATACCTCAAATATCACTAGTGTAAAAATGCCCTCTGAAAAATATGGTGATACTTACAAAGATATCTTGTATTTAACATATTGAATGCTCTCCCTGCAATACCAACAGCTATAAGTGCTATTTCAGCTTGTATGCTGTGCGTTTCATTTTGAACACCATTTCCACAATGCAGTCATAACAAGTTGTTTCCATACGGTAGTCAAGTGCCAGGATTGCTGTTTGGATCTAAAAGTCAAAGCTTAAATTATTATGTTGTAGAAAAACAGGTTCTACCAAGCAATTTCTGAAGCACACAGCTAAATGCTGAACTGCTCATATTTAGTTTCAGATTCTGGTCCACAAACAGTTTTTAAGCAGTGATTTTTTTTTTAATCTTTTTTATTGTTATGTTAATCACCATACAGTATATCATTAGTTTTAGATGTAGTGTTCCATGATTCATTGTTTGTGTATAACACTCAGTGCTCTATGCAGAACGTGCCCTCTTTAATACCCATCACCAGGCTAACCCATCCTCCCACCCCCCTCCCCTCTAGAACCCTCAGTTTGTTTTTCAGAGCCCATTGTCTCTCATGGTTCGTCTCCCCTGGTTCCTCTCCCCCTCCGATTTCCCCCCCTTCATTCTTCCCTAAGCAGTGATTCTTTTAACACAGAATCACTTCTAAGCTTACAGAATTATCAAACTGCTTCATGATAAAATCCCTTTCAGTGTCTCATTTTTAATTAGATTTTTGTGCCTTTACAAACTTGGGATCCTCAGTTTCCTAGAGATACCAGTTAGATATTCAAAGAACCCAGACAAACATTTCCTGCATTATTCTTCTATGTGCAGGACATGTAAGTAGGGAAACAAGTTCTGATTTTGCCTATAAGTAGGCAAATTGTTCTGTTATGTATTCACTGATTATCACTTACTTTAAAACTAAAGGGGTTGGGGGGATGGGGTAATTGGGTGATGGACATTGGGGAGGGTATGTGTTGTAATGAGCACTGAGTATTATATAACACTGATGAATCACAGACCTGTACCCCTGAAACAAGTAATACATTATATGTTAATAAAAAAAAATTAAAAAAAAAAACGAAATCTTTCCAATAGGAAACTATGACATACAGCCTTGATCTTCATAAAGCCTACAGCTTTGTTAAGAAAAGCTTCCATAGCTAATAGCAGTGAGTTTTGAAAACAGATAACATGCAACAGATATGTCACAAACTATGAAGAGTCCCAACTAATTACAGATCATTGCAGTTTTCATGCTGCAAAATTGCATTTAGACTTAATAACACAAAGGGTATGGATTCTGTCTACCTTAAAGAAAAGAAAGCTTTATTTTCTCCATCTGGTGAGATAGAGCCCTGCAAACCATATCTGCAAACCTAGTTCCTGTTTAATCTGAAACAAAAACTCTATGCTTGCATATGGACAATAATTAAAAAGAAGGTTCTGAAGGTTCTTTACACCAAATCTTAAGCTATTCTTCACTTTTGTAAAACCTGAAGTATCTGAGGATTTATGTTCCCCTGGCAGACAGCCATTAAGCAATGACTGAGGGTACAGATGTAAATACACTGTGCTGGCCGCTGGATTGACTACACTGATCTCAGAGTTCTTCTGTGGGATTGAGCCACCTCCAGGGCAACATGCTTGAAGAGTGCAGCCTGCCCAGCCTCCTGATACGATGCACTGAGACAGACACATCACTTCTGTGCGTTTCTTCCCCAAATGGATAGCCTGAATCTTTGTGTGAAGAAGTACTGGAAAAACAATAACAAAAACAATGGAGGGATGTTCTATAAAAAACCTGGCCTCCATTCTCAATGATTGGCACCATCCTCTACTCATGTATTTTTAGTACATGCAGAGATCTCTATTATGGATACACTCATGAATGCCAAAAATCACTTCATCATCTAACCTATTAAAATCATGGAAGACAAAGACTGAGGAGCTGTTCCAGAATGAAGGAGGCCAAAGAGACATAACAATTAAATCCAACATGTGATGCTGTATGTGATTCTGGACCAGTAAACCATTTTTTTGTTTTGGTAAAACGTTCATTAGTTGGACAATTGGTGAAATCTAAATAACAATATTGCATCTGTTATTTTTTGATTTTGATAATTGTGTTATGATGTAAGACAATGCTCTTATTTCTAAATAACACATGCTGAAATATTAAGGCGTAAAGAGGCATAATGTCAGTAACTTACTGCCAAATGCTTCAGAAAAACATTATGTGAGTATATGATATGTGCAACTGTATTTATATACAGAGAATAAAATAAATGTGTTATGAACAGTAACATTTAAGAAATCTAGGTAAAGAATATTGGAATTCTTTGTCCACTTTTGTAACTTTTCTGTAAGTCCAAAAACATTTCAAATTAAAAGTTATTAAAAATTCAAAATACAAATATCAAGCCTACTAACATTTATACTTTATAGAAGAGAAACAAGAGAGGTCTTAAACTGGCAGCTCCTTTGTCTTCTTTGTTTTGCACAGTGTTTTAAATCTGAATTAGATGTTTTCTGAGGAAATTTCATATGCAGATCCAAATTTCCCCCTTCACTTGAAAAATCAGTAGATTGTAACCCTGTTCCTTATCCTCTGGTGGCAACTAGCGAATGGCTGCCTGCTTTAGATGGGCATATGCACTGCACATCACTGGATCTCTACCTCTCCTTATTTTTCTTAACTTTTTTACTCACTTATGTCACTGGGCCAGCCCCCTGCAGGCAGTTGAGTGTGAGGCCTTTGATTTATCCAGGAGCTCCAGCTCTGGTAAATTTAAGTACTTTAATCTGAAGCTGTATCAATGCCAATTATTAATTTTAAAAAGAGGAAGGTAAAGTGAAAAGTTTGTTTAAGCCCAAGAATCTCTTGTGCGAAATACGCAGATATGTTTTCATTTACT
The DNA here is from genome assembly GCF_054177405.1 of Leptonychotes weddellii. Taxonomy (NCBI): domain Eukaryota; kingdom Metazoa; phylum Chordata; class Mammalia; order Carnivora; family Phocidae; genus Leptonychotes; species Leptonychotes weddellii. The sequence goes on along the minus strand of NC_138369.1, from coordinate 118,004,435 downwards.
AGAAGATGAGAGATGACAGAAAAGGCACTTAAATCAGAATTTATTAAATGAATCTGGAAATTAACAATTTTAAATAAAAAAGGGTTGACTAGGTGAGATTTTTTTTTCCTTGTGCACCAAAGATCAAAATTAACCTGGGAAAAAATTATGAGGGCTATTTGGGAAAGCACATATTTTGGCTCTGTTTAGAGGGAAGAACTTTCTAATGGACAGCTGACTGAAACTATACTAAGCTACTTTCAGGAGGTGATGGATTTCCAGCTTCCTGAAGTGTTAGAAAGAGGTTGGGCAACAACTTAGTGAGGATGCTAAACGGTGGGATTGGGGGCTGCAACACATGTACGAGGCAGCCAGGATGAGTACCTGTCATCGTCCTTCCTGTGCTCGGATCCATGATTCTATGGGGTGCTTAAAGTTCTAGGTAAACCAACACTTCCATCAGAGGATGGTAAAGAGAATAGGAAATAACTCAACAATAAATCATGGGAACTCAAGGACATCTGAGTCCCCAGGGTGTGAGTTAGAAGGAGAAACCATGAGCCAGCCAGCCGGTGTCTGCTGGGGCCACAGTATCTTTAGTCCCAAGGAAGTGGCTACAGATATGGAGGACACAGCCTAGTGAACCATGAGGAGGAGCAAGCAAAATACATTGGAAGGGATCAGCACAGGGTACAGGAGGACCTAGTGTGTGGGTGAGACCCATTTTTATAACATTAGGGGAATAGTTAAGTTATATTTAGCCTTTATGAATGCAAAGCTCTACTTGGTAATAAAACACATCTGTAGAAAATGCTGTCGAAGACAGAAAAGCAGGTTTAAATGAGGCTTCACAAAAACATGATAATTGAGGAAACAGAAAAGCATTCTATACCTTATGTCATGTCTGAATTTTGAAAGCACTGGTCCCAGCTTTCTCCTTGAGGATGAAACCCAGAACTTCCCGGCAGAAAATTTCTCCAGCTGAAGCTCTCAGAGGGGAAATTGATCAGTGTGTTGCTGAATGATGTGTGTGTGTGATTTCCAGCCTCAAACTCTGGGTGGCCTGACAGGTGGAGTAAGAAGCCAGTGTGATGTGCAGTCCCACAATCTAGGAAGAGGAAGGACAACATAGTCCCTAGTGAATGGGACAATATCATTTTTAGGAAAAATGCTTTAGAGCCTGTGCTCTATTAAACTACCATGGGACTACGGGACTCCAAACTGAACTATGATATGACAAGGACAACACTGGTAGTGGGATGGAAACACTAATGTTTGCTGGCAGGAAGCTCAGAACTCAGGTATTCTATTTCCTCCCTAACACTGAGATCATTTGCTGAGGGCGGCTTGTAAGGGATGTCAGAGGTTTGCAAAGAGTGAAGAGAATCTGAAACAGCAATTGTATAAATTGAAAGAATGAGGTGCTGAATGCCCAGGTGAAGTCGACTACCAAGAATTTCTTTTAGTGTCAAGTGTTCTCAGTGCACAAGTTTCTCAAGCTCTTCTATGAAGCTTGATGCAGGCACAAAGAAGACAAATAGTTGGATTCATCCATGGTTGCAGTTTTCTCTGGTGGACAAATAGCTAGTAATAACTGACAGCATTTATAACCCTCGGGTGTGCGGAATCAAGTTTTTGTTATGATTTTACAAATAATCAAGGATCAGATATGATAAGGGACTTGTTTATAATCACTTGGGGTAGTAAACAGTAGTTGCTAAGATTAGAACTTCAATCTTCATAATTCCACATTCCTCCTTAGGTGATGGAAAGGTTTTGTAGGTTTTTGAAGAAAAACTGCAAAAAATTCCCAAGAGGAATTTTAGGGAATAGTCTGCAAGTAAACTGTTTTGTTTTGTTTTAGAGAGCGAGCGCAATAGGGAGCAGGCATGTGGAGGGGAGAGGGGGACCGGAGGGAGAGGGAGAGGAATCTTAGGCAGGCTCCACACTCAGCAGCAGAGCCCTCTGCAGGGCTTGATCTCACAACCCTGAGATATAACCTGAGCTGAAATCAAGAGTTGGACCTTAACCAACTGAGTCACCCAGGTGCAGCTGCAAGTAAATGATTTTAATACTGTAAACACTAAGAAAATAAAACAATATGCAAAGAAATATAAAATTCTACAAGGCTTGGGGTGCCTGGGTGGCTCAGGTCATGATCCCAGGATATCTGAGTTTCCGTGAAAAGAAATGTACTGTTCAGGGCGCCTGGGTGGCTCAGTTGGTTAAGCGACTGCCTTCGACTCAGGTCATGATCCTGGAGTCCCGGGATCAAGTCCCACATCGGGCTCCCTGCTCAGCAAGGAGTCTGCTTCTCCCTCTGACCCTCCTTTCCCTCATGCTCTCTGTCTCTCATTCTCTCTCTCTCAAATAAATAAAATCTTAAAAAAAAAAAATGTACTGTTCAATAATGGTTAAAACAAGTATTTTAGAGGGGCACCTGGGTGGCTCAGTCATTAAGGGTCTGCCTTAGGCTCAGGTCATGATCCCAGGGTCCTGGGATTGAGCCCCACATCGGGCCCCTTGCTTAGCGGGACATTTCTTTTCACTGAAACTCAGATGTCCATAATATTTTTAATTGCTTGGCTTTTTAAAACTTAAAATAAAAATTTAAAAATTAAAAATTATAGAATCAGGGGCACCTGGGTGGCTCAGTCGTCAAGCGCCTGCCTTCGGCTCAGGTCATAATCCCAGGGTCCTGGGATTGAGCCCCACATCGGGCTCTCTGCTCAGCGGGAAGCCTGCTTCTCCCTCTCCCACTCCCCCTGCTTATGTTCCCTCTCTCGCTGTGTCTCTCTCTGTCAAATAAATAAATAAAATCTTTAAAAAAAAATTATAGAATCATTTAGTATGTCAAACATTCACACTTACTAAAGGTCAAATGTAATAGCTAATAATAGCTAAAATTAATAGCTAAAAATTAAAATTAAAATTAATTTCGATGTCCCAGGCACTTGACAATCCTATGAAGTGGATACAATTATTATCATCTTTATTTTATTTTATTTTTATTTTTTTTAAAGATTTTATTTATTTGTTTGACAGAGAGACACAGTGAGAAAGGGAACACAAGCAGGGGGAGTGGGGGAGGGAGAAGCAGGCTTTCTGCTGAGCAGAGAGCCTGATGTGGGGCTTGATCCCAGGACCCCGGGATCATGACCTGAGGGGAAGGCAGATGCTTAACGACTGAGCCACCCAGGCGCCCCTATCATCTATATTTTAAAGAAGAGGAAACTGAGATATTATGTAACTTGCCTACTGCCATCAAAGTGGTGGAACTAGGCTTTGAACCCAGGTGTGTTTCATTCCAGAATTTGAGCTCTTAGCCTCTATAGGATATACTGCCTTAATCCCTACCTTCATAGTGATGTATGGATCTCCTGCAATATATATGAATATAACCTTGTCTGCTGACATCAAAGCCAAATGATATGACATTGTTTATTAATTATAAAATATACTTTCATCATCAAAGAGCTATATTCCTTGACAGTTTAATACAGTTATTTCTTCCCTAAAATATAAAGTAAATGTTATAGAGGAGAACTAACTCTCCAGCCCTCTGAAAGGTAAGTTTGCTTTTGTTAACTGGATTTATTCCAACAATAAAAAAGAACTCCCCAGGAGTCTTCTCCTGATGAAGGACAGCAGAACTGAAATGGGTTTTTAAGGTGTCCTGGCCTCATTACCCACTAGTTGCATAACGTTAGGCGAGTCTCTTCGGATTTCATCAGAACATGGATTACAACAACACTCTCCACATAGGGACTGCTGTGTCCCTAAGCAGGCTGTAAATGGTTAGGAGGTGTCCAAGTGTTATTCTAGACTAGGGTTGCCAGATAAAAAACAACACACCCAGTTCGATTTCAGACAAATAACAAATAATGTTTTATATTTAAATTTCTCTTTATATTGGGGACATAGTTATACTAAAAAATTATTGTTTATCTGAAATTTAAATTTAACTAGCATCTTGTATTTAAAAAAAAAGATTTTATTTATTTGAGAGAGAGAGCGCGCATGAGCGAGAGCACACGCTGGGGGAGGGGCAGAGGGAGAGAGAGGGAGAAGCAGACTCCCCGCTGAGCAGGGAGCCCAAGGCGGGGCTCCATCCCCAGACCCTGGATCACGACCTGAGCGAAAGGCAGACGCTTAACCGACTGAGCAATCCAGGCCCCCCTCCTCTTGTATTTCTATTGCCAAATCTGGCAACTCTACGGCGAGGGGAGCATGGAGAATGGCAAGCCCAGCTCCACTGTCCTCCACCTCCCCGCCCCCCACTAGAGAAACTGAGGCAAAAGGCGGGCTGAAGGGTGAACGTAGGGAGGGGAAAGAAAGGGAAGGGCTGGGTGTAAAACGACTCCCTTTCGGGGGTGGGGCTGAAAGCAGAACCCCGGGTCTCGCAGATTCTTTCCTCTGGTCCTCCTCCGCCTCCTCCCCTCTCTCTGCGCTGGCAGGCCAAACATCCCCCAACCCTGAGCCAGACCGCAACCGTTACCTCGGCGGCAGCAGCGGGCTCGGGAGGCGCTCCCACCGGTTCCTCTCGGTCGCCATCAGCAACACCGAGACCACAGAGGCCGCCGCCACGTCCCGGGACCCCGGTTGCTTGCTGATGGGCGACTGCGTTTCAGATGTTACCCAAATCATCCCTCCATTCCGTCTGGAAGTCTCTTGTCCTCCTCCGGCCACCGTCCAGGTCAGAAGCAAGAACTAGACCAATCCAAGCAAGGAATTCGGGGAGGGGGGGCGTCACCGCTAAAGCCAATCAAAGAACAGAGCTGAGCTACAGTGGTTGCGATTGGCCAATCGGTTTCCTCCGCCCTTTAGGTTGTCTGCGGCTGGGGAGGTGTGGGCTCTGTCCTCTGCCTCCTTAGGCCCTTGGATGTCGGATAGGTGTGTCCTCCTGTGGTCCGTGGGCTTTTCTCTCTCGTGGGCTCTAGGGCTAGGAACCCTTCATGACCTTTAATTTTTAGAGGCTCTGAGGGGAAGAAGGGAAGGGAGCTGTCTTAGAATATAAAGGGATGTGGGCTAAGAAGAATACAAAATTTAATGTTTTCAAGAACGTGAAAAACATATATTAAGAAAATCCTCCTAATCATCTCAAAACCGAAATTATACAATTTTTAAATAGACTTGATTTTTTCTCTAATGGTATTTAAAAAAACTGAGATATAAATGACATATCACATTGTTTAAGGCGTACAATGTGTTGATTTGACACATTTATATATTGCAATATGATTACCACCATAGCGTCAGCTAACACCTCTATCAAGTCACATAATTATTTTTTGTGCATAATGAGATTTAAGATCTAATCTCTTAGCAACTTTGAGGTATATAATACGGTGTTGTTAACTATAGCCACTATGCTGGGCATTAGATCTCCAGAACTTATTCATTTTCTAGTTGCAAGTCTGTAGACTTTTTTACAGCAGTTTTAGGTTCATAGCAAAATTGAGCAGAAGATATTGAGGTTTCCCATGTACCCCCCAACCCCCACCCATGCACAGCCTTCCCCATTATCAACATCCCCCACCAGAGTGATACATTTGTTACAACAGATGAACCTACAGTGACACATCATTATCACTGAAAGTCTATAGTTTATGTTTGAGTTTATTCTTGGTGTAATTTTATGAGTTCAGACGAAGTTTTAACGATGTATGTTCACAATTGTAATATCGTGAAGAGTAGTTTTACTGCCCAAAAAATCCTCTGTGCTCTGCCTATTCATTCCTCTTTCCCCTATAACCCCTGGCAACCACTGATCTTTTTAAATGTGTCCATAGTTTTGCCTTTTCCAGAATGTCATATAGTTGGAATCGTACAGTAGCTGTTTACTGCTTTCACTAAGTAATCACTTCTTTCGGATTACTTCTTTCACATAGCAATATGCATTTAAGTTTCCTCCATGTCTTTTCATGGCTTGGTAGCTCATTTCTTTCTAGTGCTGAATAATATTCCGTTGTCTTGATGTACCACAGTTTACTTATCCATTCACCTACTGAAGGGCATATTGGTTGCTTCCAATTTTGGCAATTATGAATATAACTGCTATAAACACCCATGTGGTGGGTTGTGTGGAAGGATAAAAGAAGCAATTCATAAATTAGAAAATAGAAATGGGAATACTAATAAATATATGAAAAATAACAATAGAAAAGACAGCTGGCTAGACAGAGGAAGTACAATCTGAATAAAAATAAGGGGAAATAATTACAGAAGCAAAAAATTAATAGAATTGTATGGGATCACATTACTCATCTCTATGTAATACATTTGAAAACCCAGATGAAACAGATGAAATTTCGAGAAAATATAATTTATCAAAACATCCCAGAAAAGATAGTAAGTAGACTGTTTACCATAAAATAAATAGACGTTGAAAATACTGTATTTTCCCACAACTCCATCCACAAAAGCACCAGGACTATATTATTTCATGGGAAAATTTTACTGACAAACTTTAAGGAACAGATGCGTTGGTTGCTATTGATTCTATCCTGGGCACAGAAGTAAGGAAACCTTCCAAATTCTATTTATGAAGTGAGTATAACACTGATAACAAAATCTAATAAAACACACATATATCTGATATATACACATACATAGTGACCATAGACAGTCTTTTTTTTTTTTTAAGATTTTATTTATTTATTTGAGAGAGACAGTACACGAGAGAGAGAGAGCAAGCAAGCATGAGCAGGGGGGAAGGGCAGAGAGGGAGAAGCAGGCTTCCTGCTCCAGACTCAGCTCCAAGCTCAATGGAGGGCTTGATCCCAGGACTCCAGAATCATGACCTAAGCTGAAGGCAGATGTTTAACCGACTGAGCCACCCAGCCCGCCCCAACCATAGACATTCTTTTTTTTTTTTAAGATTTTATTTATTTGACAGAGAGAGACACAGCGAGAGAGGGAACACAAGCAGGGGGAGTGGGAGAGGGAGAAGCAGGCTCCCCGCGGAGCAGGGAGCCCGTTGCGGGGCTCAATCCCAGGATCCTGGGATCATGACCTGAGCCGAAGGCAGACGCTTAACGACTGAGCCACCCAGGTGCCTCAACCATAGACATTCTTATCCAGTAATCAAGACAGTATGATGTTAGTGAAAGAATAGACAAATAGATCAGTTGAACAGAATAAAATGCCCTGATATAATCCCACACAAGTATAGTCAACTGATCTTTGACAAAGAGCAATGGAAATTCAATGGAAAAAAAGATAGTCTTTTCAACAAGCGGTGCTGGAAAAACTAGGCATCTATAGGCGATATAATGAATCTAGACACTAACCTTACATTTTTCACAGAAATTGACTAAAAATGGATATAGACCTAAATGTAAAACACAAAACTATAGAGCTTCTAGAAGAAAATATAAGAGAAAATCCAGGTGACCTTGGGTTTGGTAATGAGTTTTAGATATAACACCAAATGCATGATCCATAAAAGAAAAAATCGATAAATTGTTCTTCATTAAAATTAAAAACTTCTGCTCTGCAAAAGACATTGTTAAGAGAATGAAAAGACAAGCCACAGACTGGGAGAAAATATCTGCAAAACCTATATTTGATAAAGGACTTCTGTCCAAAATATACAAAAAACTCTTAACTCAACAATAAGAAAACAAACAACTTAATTAAGAAGGGGGCAGATACCTCACCAAAGAAGATATACAGATAAGCATACAAAAGGTTGCTTACCATCATATATCATTAGGAGTTGCAAATTTAAACTGCTATGAGATAACACTAATATCTATTAGAATGGCCAAAATCCAAAACGCTGACAACACCAAATTCTGGTTAGGATGTGGACCAAGAAGAACTCTCATTCACTGTTGCTGGGTATGTACATGGTTTTACAAGACAGTTTGTAGTTTCTTACAAAGGTAAACATAGTCTTACCACACAATTGAGCAATTGCATTCATAGGTATTTACCCAAATGATTTAAAAACTTAAGCCCACATAAAAACCTGTGCACAATATTTATAGCAGTTTTATTCATAGTTGCCCCTAACTGAAAACAACCTAGATGTCCTTCAGTAGGTGAATGGATAAGCAGATGCCTCTACACAACAGACTGTAAAGAATATTATTCAGTGATAGAAAGAAACAAGTTAACAAGCCATAAAAAGACACAGAAGGAACTTAAATACATATTGCTAAGTGAGGGCAGCCAGTCTGAGATGGCTACATACTGCATGATTCCAACTATATGACATTCTGGAAAAGGTGAAACTATGGAGACAGTAAAAAGATTAGTGGTTGCTCCAAATTTGAGGGGAAGGGAGGATGAATTGGTGGAGCATAGAAGATTTTTAAGGCAACGAAACTGTATGATAACTGTATGATATGTATGATAACTGTAATGGTGGATACATACATGACATTATGCATTGGTAAAAAACCCATAGAATAGTACAACACAAAGAGTGAACCTTAATGTATAGACTTTAGTTAATAATGTATCCATATCGGTTCCTCAATTGTAACACACATGCCACACAAATAAAGGATGTTAATAATATGAGAAACTGTTTTGAGAGAGTGGGCTTATGGGAATTTTTAGTACTTTCCACTCAATTTTTTTGGAAGCCTAAAACTGCCCTAATAAATAGTCTATTAATGAAAATAATACATCAGATACTCTTTAAAATTCCAAGTGGTTTTGCCTATGGGTAATGGAATTATGATCAATTCTCCTTTTTCCTACCTCTTCTTTCAGTTTTCTGTACTTTGCTAATATGTTCTGCAAAGAAAATACATTATTTTGACAATAGATTAAATTTGGGAAAGGACGTATATGGGGGAGGAGAGTGAAAATACAGAGGTAGAGGTAGGTGTGTCGTCCCCTCCAAATATATGCACTTGCGTACTCACATGCTCCCCTGTGCCAGGGGCAGCTGATTTTGGGAAACACAAGGTGACAGTGGAATGACTGTCAGGATGGTGTGAGCCCAGGTGACTTTTTCACTCTCTTGGGTTCACCTATCCAGTCAGCTGTGCACTAGACGGCACATGGTGTGACTCCTTAGACAAGAATCTGGTCTTATGTACGAGAACAGCTGGACTCCTGGTGCAGAGAGGCTTGTCCTACCAGGCAGCACTGGGGGAAAGAGGCAACATTGCAATATTGAGGCAGTTGCAAGGCTTCTGTGAAATGAGAGGCTTTGACCAATGGCTATTCTCTAATTCTGGGCTTGGTCCGGGAACTGTGGGGTTTACAGAAGTGAATAAGGTATTTTCCTTGCCAAGTAGCCCAGGGTCCAATGCAGAAAGGACAGTGAAGACAGAGTGGGATGTGGAAAAAGAGGCCCTTTAGAGGGGCATTATCCTGAGGCATTTGTGGTGACCCCTACCCCCTCCCACAGTGCACTTCTACCTCCCTTATCCTCCATCTCCTGTCACCTTCTCCCCACCCTCCCTCCCTTATCTCTACCATCTCTCTTCCTCTTCTGTTTTCCTCTGCTCTGCCTTAGCACAGAGCTTTTCAAACTGCTGGGAGCAACTCCTTAATGGGTCATACAAGCAGCTGAGTAGGTCCAAACAATCATTCTAAAAAACTTTTTATTTTGAAAAATATTTAAACATGCATAAAAGTAGAGAGAATAAGTAGCAAAACAACCCATATACCATCTTGATTTAACAATTATGAACATTTCCCAGTATTTATCTCATTTATTCTCCTTGCTAAGGTAGTTTAAATTACAGACAATGATGTTTCATCCCTAAAAACTTCAGCATACGGGGCACCTGGGTGGCTCACTTGGTTGGGCGACTGCCTTCGGCTCCGGTCATGATCCCAGGGTCCTGGGATCGAGCCCCGCATCGGGCTCCCTGCTCGGTGGGAGGCCTGCTTCTCTCTTTCCTACTCCACCTGCTTGTGTTCCCTCTCTCGCTGTGCCTCTACCTCTCTCTGTCAAATAAATAAATAAAATCTTTAAAAAAAACAAAAAAACAAACAAACAAAAACTTCAGCATACATCTCTAAAAGAATAAGGATATTTTCTTACATAACTGAATACCCTACTTTCCAAATGCAAATTTCCCCAATTTGGCCGTTGTTTTTTAAAAATGAAATTGAATAGAAAGTATTTTAGGGCTTCACATGTAGTAAGGGAAAAGAAATTGTTCATACAACTTTTGTTTTCATTATGTGTATGTATGTCTACTGTGTCATGATGTAAATTTTATATCGTACTGTGGTTTGCAGTCTAAGAAGTTTGAAGAGCCCTGCTCTAGGCCAATGGTGCTCAAAGTGTAGTCCCACGACCAGCAGCATCAGTTTTCCTGGGGACCTGTTAGAAATGCAAATTATTGGGTTCCATTCCACATTACTGAGTCAGATCTCTGGAGGTGGGGACCAGGAATCCATATTAAAAACAAACCAACCAACAAACCTGTATTTTAGGTGATTCTGTTAGTTTGAAAACCATGGATCTAGACTCAACTGGGTGACCGTGTGATGCCCAGGCATCCCTCACTCTCATCCGGGTCACCCAAAGTGGGTCCTTTCTTACTCTTCATTGTGCTGAGAGTTCACCAACAGAGGTGGAATCTACTTTGGCAGTGCTTGGAGGAGGTTTCTCTTTCCAAGCTTAGGCAAAGCTTTACTTGAAGGCAGAGACTGGTCTAGATTCATAAGATTAGTAATATTCAGTTTCATCTTTGTACTAGCAACATCGTAAAATGAGACCAAAGCCCTTAAAGGGTTGTTGTGAGGCTTAAACGATGTCTATGAAATGCCTACCATTGCACCAGGCAGGGTAGTCACTTAGTATATGGTGGTGGCAGTTGCTGTACTTGACACTACCTATCACAACCCTGGGCATATGGCAGATGTTCAACGGATGTGACTGGTGGCTAATTGATTCACTGGAGGAGGCAGGCTATTCTGGCTTGTTCCTTGATTTTGTCAGATATTGGAGCAATGTGATTTGTCAGAGAGAGGAAATAGATCAGAATTAGGAAGGAGAAAAGGAGGCACAGAAAAGAGGAGGATGGAGAGGAAGAAGAGAAGACAATAGGATTGTTCATAGTCACAAGAGCAATGGAGACAATGACCATTTGTTTTCCTGGGAGGGGGGCAAGGGGAGGTATGGGTTATTGCACACTAAGCGATCATATCTTCTTAGTTACAATGACAGGATTTCAGAACTGGAAAAGGAAACTTGGAGACCACAGACCCACCTCCTCATAGCCCAGGTAAAGCAATTGGGGCCCTGGAAGAGCACGTGTTAGAGATGGGGGGACAGAATTGGTTTCTGAGGACAGGTACTGCCTGCTACAACTTGCCATATTCAGCCAATTATTTTCCATGGAAACCTTTTTTTTTTTTTTTTTAAGATTTTATTTATTTGACACAGAGAGAGAGACACACAGAAAGAAAGGGAACACAAGCAGGGGGAGTGGGAGAGGAGAAGCAGGCTTCTCACTGAGCAAGGAGGCCCATGTGGGGCTTGATCCCAGGGCCCTGGGATCATGACCTCAGCTGAAGGCAGATGCTTAAGGACTGAGCCTCCCAGCCGCCCCTCCATGGAGACCTTTGAAGATTGTGAAGGTACAGATGTGGGAAAGGAGAGCAAGACTCTGAGTGTGATTTCTTTTCTATGCCTTTCCTTTTGTCCCTCATCCCTATTTATCAGTTTCTTCTGCCTTCTCTTCCTCTCCCTCCTTTTCATGATTTTCACACATAAGGACCTGTCCAGGAAGCTTGAGGTCACCGGATCTGCAAAGGCCAGAACGCTGCACATCATCTGCCTCCTCGGCAATGCGCTTGTTTCTAGTGATCGAAACTCACAATTGGTTCTGACTGGGCACCAGGGTTCCGACTACTATGATCAAGAAACACTTCATTTGGTTCCTCAACAATACTTGTGACTCTTGAGTAGGCAGAGAAACCACCACGGAAACGCTGTCCAAAGCTGTCTTACTTCTTTGTGTCTTTCACCCTTTTCTGACTCTTCTTCAAGTGGGTGCTATGAAAATGATTGCTCTACTTGTGCAGGCAGAGTGCACAGCCCGCACCTCACAGGACAGAGTAACCCTCCACGGGAATCTCAGGTTGCTTGTGGAGTAATCTCTTAACCACAGCCCACGACTGTTACCGAAAGCATTTAAAAATGTCCTCATGCCCCTGGGATGACTGGCTACTATTAGAGATTAGATCCGGAGTGTTGGCGGTCTGGCGTTTTACATGTCAAAGAGGAAAGCTGAGCTTCCTGGCCTTGGCTTAGAAGCTGTGACGGTCCTGGCAGTCTTGCGACCAGATACTCAGGGTCCCCCGTGGTAGAATGGATTGAGGAACAACCTGACCAGATTCGCGTTTGCTTAGGCTTTGGCTGTGGAGTTCTGCGGAATGGGGTTGGCTTTCGCTGCCTGTCAGGTAGTATCTGGGGCCACGTGAGGAAGCTGCGGGACATCGATTGCCGCGGGAGAGCGGCCCAGAGAAGACGCTCCCGGGGCTGACAGGGAGGAGGGCCCCGCGTGGGGCTTGTGCCAGAGCCTTGTTAGGACGGAGCCTTGGCGCGCCTGACAGTGGCAGACGGAGCGGTGGCGCCCTGGAGTAGCTGCACAAAGGAAAAGGCCCACACGGTGGAGATGTGTGTGCGCACATGCGTGCCCAGCCCTATCCGCGCACAGCCGGCGTCCCCGGCTCCGAGTGCGGGTGCGTCCGGTGCACGCTGATTACCGCTGAGACGACCCCTGGGGCAGGGGCGGCGGTGCGAGCAGCCTCCCCGGCAGGATGGCTGCACCTCTCCCAGTCAGCCCCCTCCTCGCCTGGGCCGCTCTGCAGGCACCTGGCGGGCAAGGAAGGGGTCGAGGTAGGCGTTCAGAACCCCGGCACTAGCAGGAGCGCCTAAATCGCTGTCTCCTCTCCCCAAAAGCTGCGAGGACACACCGTGAGTCGACCCTCTCCGTGGGCCGCGCCGAGGGCTCCCCGCAAGGCAAGGGGCGCAGCTTCCCCACCTGGCAACAGACAGCGCTCGGGCGCGTGCGCGCTACCGGGGGCGGGGAGAGGTGGGCGCGGAGGCAGGAGCGCGGGGCGCGCCGCGGGGCGTGAGGTGGACAGCGCGCCGGAGCAGGGGCCTCAGGCCGCCTGCCGCCCCCGCCCTCCGCTCCTCCTCCCTCGGCTCCTCCACCCGTCCGCCCTCCGTGCGCGCAGGCTCCGCGCTTCCTCTGCGTCCTGGCAGAGTATCCTTCTTCCCGACCCTACCGGAAGGCGGCGCCGAAGACCCGACCTACGGGGACCGCAAATCCAGAGACGCACGCGCTCCCTCGGCGGGGGAAGCCCGATGCTCGGTTACAGCGTGATTTGGGGCGACTGCTTTTCTTACCTCCAGAACTGCCATTTCCCTCTCTCTCAAAGCCAGACATTACGTTGGGAAAGCTGCTGGATTTTAATCTCTAAGACAAGTCCCTGAAGGGCGTGGCTGGCCGAGCGGCCCAGGAAAGTTGGCCTGGGCTGGGAGTGACTCGTTTTGTGCCTGAAGAGAGCGAGGAAGAATGTGAGGGCAGCGCATCCTCGGGAGGAGATGTCTTTGAAATACCATCCATAACAGCAGTAGAAACACTTACGTGTTGCTTTGTTTTGTTTACATCCTGAGTGGCTTTTCGGTGAAATGCTATTTTGGTTAAAGGAAGAAATGGCCCCCGAGGAGCTCAGCCGGCGACTGGCCACAGTGATCACTCATATCGGTAAATGGAGCTTTTTCTTTGCCCCCTTGCGTTGTATTAATGTAGGTGGGGGCGTAGTCTCTGGGGCCGGTCTCCTCCCGGCGCTCGCCCGCAGCCCCCCGGCAGCGCCCTGCGTGGGAAGGCGGTGGGGTGTGGGCCGGGCGTCTCGGCCTCGCTGCTGCTGGGGGCGGCCAGTGCCAGGCACCCCTGAGATCCTCCACGCCCGGCGGGGCCGCGGCAGGCGGCGGGGGCGGGGGAGGCAGGTGCCTTCACCAGGCAGGTGCCTTCACCAGGCGGGTGCCTAGTCCCCTGAGGGCTGCTGGGTTGTTAGGATCCGTTACCCGCGCTGACCCGGCTGGGGTGGGCAGTTGTGTCGCGGTTTACGACATAAAGAGAAAGGAGAGGGAACTTGAACGAATGCGGGTGCTTTCCAGCACAAACTACTGCCAACCGCGGAGGCTGGTTCACAAGCGAGCGTAGTGAAACGCAGGTTGCGGTAGAGGGTACGCAGCCTGGCGCCCCAGCCCGTTGGAAGTACCGCCTGGAGGTGTCAGCACACTCGGGGTGAACCCCGATGACAAGCCAGTGCAAGCTTCAGGAGACTGAGCAATGTTAATCCTCTTCCACAGAGTTAAAAGAGGGCAGCAGAACACGCATGCCTTGCTCCTGAAATAGGGGTTGTGGTGGAAAGACAGGCCCTGTTTAGTAAAGAGGGCATTGAGACAGGGGTACATTGAGTCCTTTTTAGCATTTTCTTCCCCCACCCCTTCCCTGGACCTCCCCAAATAAAAACGTATTCAGGTAGAGATTCTTTGGATGCAGATGACTAGAATTATCGGGGTAATTTTCAGTGTTGGTCACTTAACGTTGAGACCTTTCCATAATGCAAATTAGTTCTAAAGTCAGGAAGTTTTTACTTCAGTGTTCTGCCCATTTGCTAAAACTGCCTTCTTAGTGTTTATATATTACATATTGTTTCAATTAATGGGTTCCATTGCTCTTTGAGCACCCTAGTCCAATGTATTTAGTGCAATAATGATATACATCTTGAATGATACACCTGTGGGGATATATTTTGTGAAGATGATTTATCTGGAAAGACCCAGTGTTGATGATTCATTTAAAAAAATGTTTCTGGTGCCAGGGTGGCTGCTGAACTGGTTTTTCTTTGAGACAAAAGGTCAGTAGAATCCTACCAGGGAAGGCTGAATGTGAAATATTGCTGGAGGCAGTATGAAACAAACAGAATTTGGAGTTTGAAATATTGACTGCTGAAATGACTGTGCTTGAAATTGTGCATATGCTTGAAGTTGTGGTGTAGGTAAAGAGCTGTGGACTGGGGGTATGACTGCCATCATCTACTTTGTTCTTTGCCCTAGTACATCATAGGCACCATCAATGTTCTTCTCTTCCTCTTGCACCCACCTTCTTGTGGAAGTCTGTTCTAGTAGGGTTGAAGGCTAATCCTGACATGTTGCTTTAGAAAAGAGTTTATGTTCTCACCACCTGGGGCCACCTCTCTGCTTTCTCCTTTGCAGTGCCAAAAGCAAAACTCAGAAGCAGAACCCAACTGCCTGAATGTTGATGACTCTTGGCACTTGGGACACCCTCAAGGTCTTCCCACTGGTGGTAGCAGGTTATAAAAGCACAGGAGAGGGGGGTATCGCTGCCAGCAAGTGTTCCTCCTAGCCTTGGAGAGGGCCTCTCACTGATGGCTTCTATTTCCAGAGTGTCTGCAGGTTGTGACTGAGCTTGTTAGCCGGGGCATCTGATCTGCTTTCAACAGTTGCAATACTAAAGCTTTAGTTGTTCAGTTCACTGCTGGTCTTCAGACCAGGATTCTACATCATTTGACCTTGAAAAAACCCGTGGAGTTAACAACCTATCCAAAGGTACAGATTTCAAGCAAGAAACTAGAAATATGCTTCCAAGAAGAAGCATAAGTGTTTAACCATTTAGAGATATTGGCCAAATTTATTGAGTGCTAGGCCTTTCCACTTATGCCTTTGAATCTTTACAGCTCTGGAGAGTGGTTACTCTCATTTTGAAAGATTTCAAAACTAAGAATTTAAAAAACGAGTTCAGTAATTTGCTTAAAGCCATAGTGTTACTAAGAGGTAGTGTCAGGATCTGTCAGATCTGATTTCAAAGTTTATGTTCTATTATATCAAGGCAGAAATTTTTACTGCTGCTTGAAAATAATTTTTAAGAAACTGGGTATTTATGTTAATTTGGTACTGGGGAATGATTTCTGCCTTGCCACCCCATTGTCTGCTCCCTGAGGGCGGGGAGATGTCTGATTCATCTTTATATCCTTAGGTACTTGGCTCAGTACCTGGCACTGTTCATGAAAAACCTCTTTCTTTTGTTTGCTCTGTCTGAGCGGTTGGAAAGCGTCCTGGTTTGTTCCACCCACCTGCTAGCCTCCTTGGGTCTCACTTTCTTCTGTCTAGGTCCCATTTGTGGTTACTCTCACCAGCAAGTCTCTGGCCTGCCTGTCTGAATCTCCCCTCAAAACTGGCATCCCCACGAGCCCTTTGTGGAATGGGCCAGGCCAGGACTAGCCTCCCTCCCTTTTCTGAACACCTGTATTAGTTGGTATCCATCTCATGTGTGTTTTTGAGCATTTGATTGCAGTCTAGCTTGGATTTTTCTCTTTGTTTCAAATACTGATATATATTTTAGTTGTTGGTTGAACATGTTGCAAAGTCTTTTCTAATAACATAGGCATGTCTTACTTAAGGGTAGAAATCCCAACTAAGATTGCTTTATGGCCTTGTAGGCTAAATTAAACCCATTATAGGAGATCAAGAATCACATGTTTAATTGAATGGAAAGAACGTCTATTCCCTGAATTTCCTCATCTCTAATGTAGAGTGATAATTATTTCAGTCCCTCTGTTTATTTTACAAGTTGGAATGATCCTATATAGTGAAAGTGGTTAAACAGAAATCCTTTGAGGACTATAGCAAAAGAGACTCCATGAGTATAGAATGACTTCAATTGTTTGCTTTATGGACTAGCAGGAGAAGCATGAAAAAGAGTGTTTTATTGCCTCTCCAATCTACTCAAGAGGAATATTCTACCAGTATTCCCCTAGTACTTACTAGAAACTGCAGCATGAATGGGGCAAGCTTGCTCTGCAGGGCACAGGTTGGAAAAAGGGTGCCTGCAGGATGAAGCAGTGGGGCCAGCATGGCAGAGGAAGTGAGGCAGGGGTGGCAGAGGTTATGAGAAGGCCTCTGGACTCCGGGCCTTCACTGTGGCAGCGGCAGGAATTGTGAACGGCAGCCTTGAGTGAGTGTGGAATAATCTATCCTCCGGCTGGGAATCAGCCACTGTCCTTGCTTCTTTCTTTGGAATGAGCCTGGGCTGTCCAGAGATGCTAGAGAGAAATTCAAAGCTGCTGAAGAGCATGCCTCTCATGCAGTGCACTTTGGAGATGGTGAAGCCATTGGGTAGTGAGGGGCTACTGTTCCACATTTTATCATTACTGTAGAGATGGAATAAATTCACATGATACACCGGATCTGGGCTGTGTTTGCAAGTGCTTTAAAATAATTTGAACCAGATTTTTTGGCAGATATTCTTTGGGAGAGTTTTCTATGCCTCCCCCAGAAGTAGGGGTTTTTGTTTTTTTTAAATCTTCTCCAAGCTGCAGTGGGTCTTCATCTGTGCCCTGGAGTCCAGTTAAAGGGTTGGCTGCCTCCCCCCAGCATCTGAGGCTTTTTCCATAGGGAGAAATGTGCTTTTCCTGGGCATCTCCCCTCCTCCAGGTTTGCCCCCCTGACAGAGGCTCTCTCCAGACTGCCACCCTGTACCCAGTCTAGGGAGAAGAGCCTGCAGGGAGCTGGGAGCTCCCCTTGCATCCTGGCTCTTGTTAGCCTATACTTAAACCTTTCACAATTCGTTTAAAACTTGTAGGTGATTTCTTTTTATTTGTTTATATAGGTTCTGGACAGGTTATAATTTTGTAGTTTATCTGGCTTTTTCTTGTTGTTAGGGTGAGAGTGAGCCTCTTTTCCAACATTCTGGGTTCCAGGGGAAAGCAGAATGTCTCCTTGGCTTTTCACCTTGTGTATATTTCACAGGGAAAATGTGCTTCATTCACATTTTTTCTTTCTTTCATCACAGTGTTGTTACAGGCAAGCTACTAGGAACTTTGAAACTATATTAGTAAACTGGGTCTCAAAATGTTTTCTTTGTGTTTTCCCAGGTGTTGGGGATCTTGAATGTTAAAAAACTGCAGTTCATTTTTAAGAGTGCTCGAAAATGCTTCCTCCCATCTATTATCCAGGAACCAACTAAGCACAGGGATCTCTCCTGTCAGGGAGTCATGGGTGTTAGGCACAGTTATTGGATGCCTGGCCCCCTAACAGGGCCTCCCTTGGCCAGGGGCCTACATTTGTGCTATAAAGGCCCATCTGTGTTAACTATTTTTAAAAAAATGCTTCAAGTAGTCTGAAATTTCTGCTGAATTAATAATTAATGTAGCTAATGTAAAAATCTCTGCCAGAATAGTTGAAATCATCGAGGATCAAAATGGAAATGGTCCTGCTTTTCTTGGAATTTTTCCTGAAGGGTAAGGCTGTTGTCATGTCTGTTTCCCTTTAGATGTTAGTGAGTATGGCCCAGCCAGAGAGCCTCTGAGCCTAGTCTGGCACCGTGGATTAGCTCTTCCCAAATGGGTATAGGTTCTCTTTCTGTTTATTTTAAGAGATAGGAATTGATTGATTTTAATGAATCTAAAAAGGAAGACTATCTCATTATCATAGGCTTATTGAATTCAAGCACTTATTTCTTACTAGCGGGCAATAATGATTATAATAAACTTTAGAGATTTTGGAATTTAACACATTGATGTTACTAAAGATGTATATATTTAATTCAAATTAGCAGAGGACAAAATAGTTTGTTTTGTAGCATCCTGCTAGTGGTGGCAAGGCCAGGCTTTGAACTCAGGCAGATATGGCTCCAGAATTTGAGCTCCTGAGCACTATTACTCGAATGTTCCATACTCTCCAGGCTGTGGAGTATGGAAACCTCAGAGCAGGAAACTCCGTGGGCCTCATCAGCAAGATGTACAGTGAAGAACTGAGGTGGCTGTTCTCTCCCTGGTGTCACCTAGACTCTGGTCTCTGCTTCTCTCCGTTGTCTGTAACATTCTTCTGCTCATCTCTGTGGACTAGCCCTCTGTTCTTTTATCAGTGAGTATGAACTCCACATGGCCACTCCAGCCACATCCCTTTCCAGATCTAGAGACAATCACTAACTGATTCTCAGTCTCTGGATCTCTCTGTACACATTCTCTCTCTGGAGAGCCTGACTGGCCTGGCTCAGAGGAAACTAAGACATTTCTGATCATATCAGCTGTGGGTTCAGAAATTGGTTTGGTCTTGGAATGGGGAGGAAGTCCTCAGAGAAGAGGGCTTTAAACTGTGCACTCACCTCTCAGAACAAGTGTAGTAACTTGGAAAGCACTTTCAACCTTTAGAATCAGTAAGAGTATGAAATATTTGGACAGTTTTAAGGGCTAGCCCTGGGCAAAATAGAAACCATTCCCTGTGTGCAGTGTGCTTTTTCTTTCTTTGGGCTATATTCCAAGGCCCACTGCCTTTATGTGGCCACCTAGGTACTTAGGCACCACAACTACATCCAGAAACCGTCACTGAATGGATTTTTGGAGAGTGCCGACCATGAGCAAGGTTCTGTGGCAGGCTTAAGATCCATGAGCTGTTTGGAGGCTGAAGTTGTGACCTTCAGCGATTCAAGAAAGCTGTATACTAGATGTATGACTTGAGCTGGATTTGAAGGAAGGAGAGGATTTAGGTAGGTAGAGAAGGGAAAGCTTTCTAATTGGGTGGGGTAAGGGAATGGCTGCTTTTGGTAACTGTGCTGGTCTTCCTGTGCTGGTTGTCCTGTTTATTCCATTCTCTGCATAGACCTCCCTGGACAACTAAGAAGCTTTAATCTTTACCTTGAAAGAAGGAATGACCTCAAGCTGGAAGGTAGATCTATAGATGGTACCTCACTTTCTTTCCTTCTTTATATATATATATATAGGGGAAAAGAAGTTGTAGAGGCTGGAGGATATGGAAATAATATTAAAATATGTTATCAGGCACCTGGTGGTTCAGTTGGCTGAGCATCTGCTTTCGGCTCAGGTCATGATCTGCATCGGTCTCCCTGCTCAGCGGGGAGCCTGCTCCCTCTGCTTGTGCTCTCTCTCTCTCTCTGTGTCAAATAAATAAATCTTAAAAAAAATAAGTGATGTTATCATAGCCACCATTTATTTTATATCTGTTTAATGTCACATATTGTGCTTTATACACACTTGATTTAATTAAATTTAGTCAGAAGTGCAGTCCTTTTTCATGGAGGAGAAATTTGAGGGTTAAACAGATTAGGAAACTTGCCCAAGTTTCCCATACTGAGTGGAATTAAAAGTCAGGTTTGGCTGGCTC
The DNA here is from genome assembly GCF_054177405.1 of Leptonychotes weddellii. Lineage (NCBI taxonomy): Eukaryota > Metazoa > Chordata > Mammalia > Carnivora > Phocidae > Leptonychotes > Leptonychotes weddellii. Next base: position 117,984,313 of record NC_138369.1, on the reverse strand, counting down.
AAGGCCTGGGAGTTGTCATACCTGGTTTAATTTCTCATTACAGGAGGGCATATAAACCAGTAAATGATAGATGTGTTATTAGTGAGTCTTAAAAATCTCTTGAAAAACCTAATGGAAGCTAAAAGCATTAGTCCCCTGAGTGTAAGTATTTTACCAGCCACTTGAAATGTTCGTTTATTAATAGTCACTTTCTTCCAAAGAAAACTATCATTTAAAATGTGAGGATTTACTTTGTAGTCTTTTAAGTAAGCAAAAGTAATAAATGTGTAACATTTAGCTAGGAATAAGCCTTTGTAAAGGAAGAAATTTTTAGGAGTGCTGTCTACTTGTACTTCCTGTGCTAACCACCAGAGTCTTAGGGGAAGAAAGTCCAATAAAGGTACAACCCCCAGTTACAATGGCAAGGTAACAGCAGGTACAGGCACTTTTATTTAGTACAGAAGAGTCCCTGTGTTTAGAGGACTTTACTATGAGGGAGAGTCAAGCACAAAGTATACACAGGTGGACAAACTACAGGTGCCCCAAGTGTTAGAACACGTTGGTCTTGCCCAGCCTACAAGAGTTACCTCCAGATTTCTTTGTCCAGTTGTCTGAGCCTAGATCGTGTTCGGCCCAGGTTTTGGTTTGTGTGTCTTTTTTGTTTGTTTGTTTGTTTTATCCGTTATCAGATCAGTTTAAATTCGTTTTAGCCCTTTTCTCTTTCTGTCCCCAAGGAGGCTAGAATTTATTCAGTCACTGAGGGGAAAAAGGTCCTTGTGCCAGTGTCTCCTTATGTAAGGCCCAATTTGAGACTAACCACATTTACTGAGGCCTCCGGGGCTAGGCATGAGGCCAGGTGCTGGGGACGGGGTGTAAAGGAGCAAGTAGGACCACTGTGAGAGCCAGAACCTGGTCACCTCCACTGCTGCAGCCCTGTTGCTGCTCCCCAGGGACTGCAGGAATGAAAGATGTCCTCCTGGACCTTACAGTCTAACGGGGGAGGCAGATGTTAAGCTGTAACCAGGAGGAAAATTTCAGGTAGAGGCAGCCATCATTCCCCAGTTCCTCCCTCTTCTCATTGGGCTTCTCTTCTTGTGGTCTTCCCTGCTTCTTTTCCTTTCACATGAGCTGTTTTGCTTTTGCATCTGGTTGATTTAGTTGTGAAACTCAATTCTTACTCAGTATTTCAAAAGTCATGTACACAGAAGATTAGAGAGTTCAGGAGAATTTTCTGAAGATGGGAGAGGGGACATTCATGGTCTGGAAACACAGACACTTTGAAATGGAGCTGGAGATGTCACTTTTTAAAATGTCCTCTGGCCACCGCAGCTCCTGGGGGTTTCGCAGGCCCTTGGAGTCACCATTTCACTGGCTCCTTCCCTCCCCCATGGCTCCCTTGTCTTTCCTCTTTTTTGCCCCCTCACTGTTGAGAAAGCTCTGGTGCAGAACCTAGACTAGAAAGATGGTCCTCCTAAATTCCCCTGCCCACATCCCTCTACTTTTCATTTCATTTTGTTTCCATTGCAGTATTTATCCCTCCAGCAACCAAAAGAAGCTTTGTTTACGGAGGAGGAAAAATCCCTCAGGCTGTAAAATGGGATTTAGACCTTGACAAATGGTGCAGAGATGAGAAGGAAAATTCCACTACTCACACGTGGTCTGCCCTTCAGGTGTGGCAGGAGCATTTTCTCCCTCAGCGCCTTGGGAAAACCAAACCAGATTTTAAAGAGAAAGTTCATGTTCATCATTTCATATGGCTTTGTGGTATAATCTAAAAACAAAGCAGAAGAAATGAGAGAGGAATGAACATTATGTGGTTTTCATAAGGGCTTTGAAAATGGTTTATAAAAATAATACATGGTCTATGCTTAGGGTTTGGAAAAGTCAGTTTTAAGATGTCAGTCCTCCCCAAATTGATCTATAAATTAAACATGACTCCAGTCCTATCAGGTTTGTTTTTGTAGAAATCAACTACAGATTCTAAAATTTATAATCAGTGAAAGGTGCTATAGTAGGCAAAAATAACTATAATAGGGGCTCCTGGGTGGCTCAGTTGGTTAAGCGTCTGCCTTCGGCTCGGGTCATGATCCCAGGGTCCTGGGATCGAGTCCCGCATTGGGCTTCCTGCTCAGCGGGAAGCCTGCTTCTCCCTCTCCCACTGCTGCTCCCCCTGCTTGTGCTCTCTCTCTGTCAACTAAATAAATAAAATCTTTAAAAAAATAATAATTATAGTCAAAATCTTTTGAAAAAGAACAAAGCTGGAAGATTCACACTAATTTCAAGACTTACTATAAAAGCAAGGTAATCAAGACAGTGGGGGTATTGGTGAAAGAATAGATAAAATGGAACAGAATAAAGAATTCAGAAATATTTCCAAATATGATCAGTTGATTTTAGACAAAGGTATGAAGGCAATTCAGTGGAATAAAGTGTAAAGGCAATTTCAACAAAGGGTGCTGGAACAATTGCACATCCGTGTACAAAAAAATGAACCTTGACCTATACCTCACCCCATACACGCAAATTAACTTAGAGTGGATCATGTACCAGGGTGTCTGAGTGGCTCAGTCAGTTAAGCATCTGACTCTTGTTTTCGGCTCAGGTCATGATCTCAGGGTCACGGGATGGAGCCCAGCATCTGTTGGGCTCGGCACTCAGCGGGAAGCCTGCTTGGGACTGTTTCTCTCTCTCTCTCCTTCTACCCCTCCCCTCCGCTTGTGTGCATCTGTGCTCTCACTCTCTGTCTCAAAATAAATAATAACATCTTTAAAAAAAAAGTAGATAATGTACCCAGATGTAAAACCTAATTGGACTTCATCAAAATTAAAAATATTTGCTCTGCAAAAAACACTATTAAGAGTATGAAAACACAACTGACTGGGAAAAAATATATGTGAATCATATATCTGACAAAAAACTTCTATCCAGAATATATAAAGAACTCTCAAACTGAACAATAAATGAAAATCAAACAACCCAACTTAAAAATGGATGAAAAAATTGAATGGATACTTTCCCAGAGAAGATACACAGATGAAAATAAGCATGTGAAAATATGCTCAATGTCAGTAGTCATCAGGGAAGTCACAGACCTATTACAGTGGTTAAAAAATGGCAATACCAAGTCACGTGAGGATGAGAAGGGTCTGGATCTCCCACACAGTATGTTGGTGGGAGTGTAAAATGTTATGGCCACTTAGAAAACAAGAATCTGTATGTAAATGCTTATAGCAGCTTGATTCTTAATCACTAAAAACTGGAGGCAACCCAGAGTCTCTCATCAGGGGAATGGGTAAACAATTTGTGACACATCTGTACACTGGAATAGTCAACAATTAAAAAAAAGAAATTATTGATACACACAACAACATGAATAAATCTGAAATTATTCTAAGGAAAGACACCAGACTCAAAAGGTACTTCTAAATGCCATATTATATGGCATTTGGAAAAGGTAAAACTATTAGATTGGAGTGGTTGCCCAGGGTTAGGTAGGCGAGGAGGTAGTGTGACTACAAGGGGATGTTGGAACTATTCCCTTCCTGATTGTGGTAAAGGTTAAATGACGCCATGCATTTGTCAAAACTCAGAACTGTATGCCAAGAAGAGTGAATTATACTGTATATCAGTTTAAGAACAAATTTTAAAAAACATTTATGCTGTTTTTTATAACAGAAAACAGAAAATACAAACAGAAAAATAGAGAAAAAAAGTATATGCTCATTGCATAATATTTGGAAAAGACAAGTACAAAGAAGAAAGTCCACAGTTCCATATCCTAGTTACAATCACAGTTATCCTTTGAGTGTGTTCTTCTGGTTTTTTTCCTTTGGCATTTTCACATAGTTAAAATGATATGATCTCTCTTTATATCATACATGTTATATATGTAATGATATGAATTCTGTTCTGCTTTTTAACACTATGCTGTAAACTAAATTATATAATAAGCAGTTCCTTATTATAAAACATTTCCATAAATGATATTTTAATACAGTTATAATTTTTCACTATATGGTTATACTATAATTTGTTTAAATATTACCCTAGGGTTGGTTGGATAGGTTGTTTCCAGTTTGTCAGTGTTATTTTTTCAAAAATTCGAGGAGCATCTTTGTTCAGAAATCTTTGCACACATCTCACACATTCCAGATTTTTTTTTTTAAGATTTTATTTATTTATTTGAGAGAAAGAGAGAGCATGAGCAAGGGGGAGGGTCAGAGGGAGAGGGAGAAGCAGGCTCCTTACTGAGCAAGGAGCCCCGATGCAGGACTCGATCCCAGGACCCCATGATCTTGACCTGAGCCGAAGGCAGACGCTTAACCGACTAAGCCACCCAGGCATCCCTATCTTTTAAAGATAAATTTCTAGGAAATGTAATTATTGGATCAAAGAGTATGAATATTAACTTTTAAAATACATTTTGGTCAGGTTACCTTCTGGGAAATTTATACCACTTTAGTGACACATCAACAGAGTGTGGGGATTCTTGATTTTACCAGATCCCTTTATCAGCATTTGTGTTCATCTGTTTCCTCATACGGCAAATGGGGTAACGAGAGAACTTGTCTTATAGGATTTTGAAGTAATGCCTGTTAAGTGCATGGCACAGTAGCTGCAATGTTGTTAGCCCCTTTTGGTGATTTTATTTGAGTATTTGCTTGTTTGATAGATAAAAGTGGCATGGTATTCATTTTAACAGAATTTTAAAAATTACTAGTGAACTAGAATAATTTTTACTAAATTTATTATTTGCTGTTTGAATTTTTGTTCTGTGACTTGTCTGTGTGTTTTTGGGGGTTTTTGTGTAGGTTTTTTTCAGTGTTAAATATATTAAGGCTTGGTTAAGTTTGTAGCAGGCATTTTTTATTTTCCATTTTGCTTTTATTTTATAATTTTGTTTTTGCTGACTTTTAACATATAATGGGTTTAAGGTTTTATGTAGTCATATCTATAAATCTTTTATGATTTTTTCTATTGCTTTTATATCCTGCCTCAAATAAAGATAAGTAAATAATCATGTTTTATTTTAATATTTTTTAATGGTTTTATTTACTTTTACTTTTGTTCTTAAATCTCTAAGTGTGTTTCTGATAGGAGGTGAAACTAAATTTTTTCAGTAGCATTTATTAAATATTCCTTCATTAATTTGTAACTCCTCCTCTACATAAAAAGTTATTTTAGAATTTATAGTCTGTTTCTGGGTCTTCCTGTTCATTCTTCTGTTTATTTTTGTATCAGTTCCACATAGTTTAGATTATTATTGCTACATAATAATCTTTAAATATCTTCTAGGAGAAATTCCCTTTTTCTATCAATCATTTTTTTAAAAAGATTTATTTATTATCTTAGTGGGGAGGAGGGGCAGAGAGGGAATGAGAGGGACAAGCAGACTCTGCCCTGAGCATGGAGCCCAGCTCGGGGCTCGGATCCACAACTCTGAGATCATGACCTGAGCCGAAACCAAGAGTCAGACACTTAACCAACCAACTGAGCCACCCAGGCGCCCCTTAATTACAAAACTTTTAAGACATCACAAAAGGGGCGCCTGGGTGGCTCAGTTGGTTAGGTTAGGCGTCAGACTCTTGATTTCAGCTCAGGTCATGATCTCAGCGTCATGAGGTTGAGTCCATGTGAGCTTTGTGCTGCTGAGAGTAGAGCCTGCTTAAGATTCTGGCTCTCCCTCTCCCTGCTCCCCACCCCACTCACTCTCACACTCTCTCTATCTAAAAATAAAATAAAATAAAATAAATTAATTAATTAATTAAGACATCACCAAAATAGACTAGTCTTTCAAACCTTACTCATCACCCAGCTCCAACAACCATCAACATTTTGCCATAGTGGTCAGTAAAATTTATAAAGGCTTATAAAGGCAGTGCTCTAAAAATAGTATCAAGGAACATGTTGGAAAGCTAGGTATATGGAGTAACCCAGATAAAATAATTTGTTAGTATATTTTAATATATAAAATCTTTGTTAGTATATTTTAGGTTTACTCATGAAAGTAATCTATGCTTTTCATATAAATTGTAAATAGTAGAGAACGGTGGGAAGTTAGAAGTCAGAGTCTCCTTGTCCCCTGTAACTTTGGTCCCACTCCCCAGTGGGAACCATGTATCTGTTCAGCATGCTTTCTCTAGGGATTCCTCCACATGTATGTAACTGGATGTGGCAGGCTCCCTTTCCCTGACTGAGAGGGAGCGAGGTGTCCCTGCGCCTCTACAAAAGGGGAAGATCAGGAGGATGAGATGGCCTGCAGTCCTTGCAGCACCTTGGTCAATTGATGGAATGTGGTGTCCCTGAGAACTCCACCCTCAAGAGTCCTGTTATTCCCTTTGTCCCCCAGGCCAACTCTGGGAGAAAGTCAGTTTAATCTCCTCAGCAAATACACCAGGACATTTGAATGTTGACTTTTTTAAAAAAAGAAAACAAAGTCTAGTTCATATAAGGAGAAATATATCTCTCCCTTTAATATTACTTTGGTCTTATTTCTGGTGGAAGAACAACCCTGATGCTCTCATGGTGTGGATAATTCAGATCCTTCTGGAGCTTGTAGGTGACTTCTCATTCTCCATTTTGCCTTGATAGATAGGGGCAAGTGGATGGCTTCAGCTGCTCAGATACAAAACATGCACAATTTTATTTTAAAGAGGTGCAAATCTAGAAGTGCTAAAAAAGCTTTTTTTTTCTTTTCTTTTCTACCTATAATAGTTTCTTGCAGGGAGGCAGAATGAAATGAATGAATGAAAACATTCATCTTCCATTGCCATTACTACTGAAATAATCAGCTCTTTTCTAAGGAGAGTTACCTAATGCCCAGTTATTTCAGAATCTGTTGTTCAACATAAAGAAAATATAGTCCTTCATTGGATATTTGATCTTGGTCAAATGGTAAAGGTCAGTGCATGGAATATAGGATTTGTAAGGGCTGTACAGTTTGTTCAAGTAATAGAGATTCAAATGTTATAAAGAAAATTTCCAAGATTTTACTGTCTGCCCTCCCTCTCCCTAGAGTTCTGTAAGCTGCAAAAATATAATTATGGTCATTGCTGGGTATGTGCAATTACATGCACACTGCTATTGTGGATTTACGTGGTTAACAAAGATTGCTCTTATGTTCGTAGGTGTTGTGATGCCAGCCAAGCATTCATGGCTATTCATGTCTAAATGAATGGGTAAAGAAGTTAATGTTTAGTAGGAAAAAGAACCTCCATGTGGGGAATCAGGCACTTTCCATATTGCTGGTGGAAATGTAAAGTGGCACAACTGTTTTGGAGGGAAATTTGGCTATATATCACAAACTGTTGTTTAAAAATTGCCTTGTTTGCTGCCCTGTATTAGGACTTTCAGACTTGGTGTTTAATTGGAGGTAGCATGTTCATAATACCTAATGGTAGAGAAAAAAAGAGCATCTCAAATTATATTAAATTTTTTCCTGTTAATTCTTAGGTATTTTCTTAAAGTACTTCCCATGCAGTTAACACTAATAAAGAATTGGCTCTGCGGACAGAGCAGCCTCTAATCTTAAAAGAATTTCTGGTATAACCAATTCGGGAAAACGTTTGGCAGATTCTTATAAATTAAATATACACCTTTTCTTTGACTGAGCAATACCATTAGTAGGTATTTATCCAAGAGAAATGCAAACATGTGTCCATACAGAGACCTTTACATGAATGTTCATAGCAACTTTATTCGTAACAGCCCAAACTGAAAAAGAAACCTGAACGTCTATCAGCAGGAGAATGGACAAACTGTGACCGTCCATATGATGGGATACAACTCAGCAATAAAAATAAATGAACTTCTGATACAACATGGACGAATCTGAAAAGCATCATCGTAAGAGAAAGAAGCTAGACACAAGAGTACATATTGTATTATGTGAAGTTTTTTTAAATTTAAATTCAATTAGCCAACTTATACTACATCATTAGTTTCAGATGTAGTGTTCAATAATTTATCAGTTTTGTATAACACCCAGTGCTCATTGCATCACGTGCCCTCCTTAATGCCCATCATCTAGTTACCCTATCCTCCACCCACATCCCCTCCAGCAACCCTCAGTTTGTTTCCTATAGTTAAGAGTCTCTAATGGTTTTTCTCCCTCTCAGAATGACTTCCCATTCTGTTTTCCCTCCCTTCTCCTATGGTCCTCTACCCTGTTTCTTATGTTCTGCATATGAGTGAAACTATATGATAATTGTCTTTCTCTGATTGACTTATTCGCTCGGCATAATACCCTCCAATTCCATCCATGTTGATGTAAATGGTAAGTATTCATCCTTTCTGATGGCTGAGTAATATTCCATTGTATATATGAACATCTTCTTTATCCATTTGTCTGTCAATGGACATCTTGGCTCTTTCCACAATTTGGCTATTGTGGACACTGCTGCTATAAACATCGGGGTGCACGTACCCCTTCAGATCACTACATTTGTCTTTAGGGTAAATACCTAGTTGTGCAATTGCTGGGTCATAGGGTAGCTCTATTTTTAACTTCTTGATGAACCTCCATACCGTTTTTCAGAGAGGCTGTACCAGCTTGCATTCCCACCAACAGTGTAAGAGGGTTCCCCTTTCTCCACAACCACTCCAACGTTTGTTGTTTCCTGTGTTGTAGATGAAGTTTTTAAAAAGGCAAAACTAGTCTCTATTGAAAAAGCACTTCAGGGCACCTGGGTGGCTCAGTTGGTTAAGCGTCTGCCTTTGGGCTCGGGTCATGATCCCAGGGTCCTGAGATTGAGTCCCGCATCAGGCTCCCTGTTCAGTGGGGAGCCTTCTTCTCCCTCTGTCCCTTCCCCTGCTTGTACTCTATCTCTCTAATAAATAAATAAAATCTTTAAAGGAAAAAAAAGAAAAGTCACTTCAGTGGTTGCGTGGGGGTTAGGAACAAGGGTTGACTGGGAAGGGGCATGAAGTTACTTTCTATAGATGGAAACATTCTCTATCTTGGAAGGAGTATGGGTTACGTGGATGTATCCATTTGTCAAAACTCATTAAAATATACACTTCAGATTTGAGTATTTTAATATATGTGAATTTTACCTTCTGTTTAAAAATAAACATTTATTTTATTTTATTTTTTTAAAGATTTTATTTATTTATTTGACACAGAGAGAGAGAGTGAGCACAAGCAGAGGGAGTGGCAGGCAGAGGCAGAGGGAGAAGCAGGCTCCCCACAGAGAAGGGGGAGCCTGATGTGGGACTCGATCCCAGGACTCCAGGATCATGACCTGAGCCGAAGGCAGTCGCTTAACCAACTGAGCCACTCAGGAGCCCCAAACATTTATTTATTTTTTGTAAAAAAGGGTTTCCAGTTTCTCCTTGACCGTTGCAAGCTTTACTCAAATTTCAGCTTGAATCATACAAATAAAAATTAGAGGTTTATATACATTTATTACTTGTTAGGTATTTCATATTGTGCCCTTTCTTTAAATCTTGGAGCATGACATTACGAAACAAAAACATTAAGCATGAGGAACCAAGATAAAATGCATTATGAAAAATCAGCCTCTCTCTGAGTATGCCATACTCTGCACATCACTGTTCTGAAAGGTGAGCTCACTTTTCCCCAAATGGTAGTAATGGCGGGAGGTCTCTGTCAGATGACAGGCAAAGAACATCCTTCATTTTAGAATCATGATATTGTACTTGCACCTGGTCTTTAGAAGTAGTTCAGGAAACACTCTACATTCCTTCAGGACTTGAACATTGACCTTTTGCTGTGCCAACCCATGTTGTCCGCCTAGTGACTTCTATTGGCTGCACTGTTAAGTCTCTGGATTTTATTCCTCTGCAGCCTAGAGAGGTTGGAAGAGAGGGAGGGGAGGATTGTGGCCTGGAATAAATTTTCTTAAGAGCATCCTTTAAAAAATTTATCCCTTTCTATTATTTTATTTTAAATATCCACTGGCATGATGTATGTTTCATGTTGTGATTCCTCTAAAAAAGAAAAAAAATTCTGATTCTCATCGACTCTAGGATTTCCCTCTCTACCCCACACCTTCATCCCCCCCTCCCTGCCCTGTTTCCCTTTGTTTCCAAATGAGAAAGTCCAGTAACAATTGGGCCTGTAATTCTGTGAGCACTCACCAATCCAAAGGATAAACTCTCAGCAGTGAAATGACCTTGAATGAACTTAAGTGAGATTAGTCAGGAGAAAGGATTAAACACATTTATGCGAATGCAGTGCTGAGAGGGATGAAGAGAGAGCAAGGTGGCACCATTTCCTGGGATCCAATGGACTCCTGCTGTAAGAAGTGTGGGCAGCAAGACCCCAGATACTTACCATACACCTTGGGGCGGATCACAGAGGCAGAGATGAGGGCTTACCACCACTTCCTGGGAAGTTGCACCAGGCTAGAATATATGGCAAAACAAGGTACTGTGAGAGCAACGATGACTTTCTTTTATGTGTGTTTTGTAAATAATGTTTTGTTATTCATCCCTATTCTCAGTGGAATAATGATTTAACTAACAAATTTTATATTAAAAGAATTTACTTGCAATACTGTTTCAAGTTTACTGAGGAGTTTAAAAGGGCTTTTTAAAAAGCATTAATCAGGGGTGCCTGGTTGGCTCAGCGGTTACGTGTCTGCTTTCGGCTCAGGTCATGATCCCAGGGTCCTGGGATCGAGCCCCTCATCGAGCCCTGCATTGAGCTCCCTGCTCAGCGGGAATCCTGCTTCTCCCTCTCCCACTCCCACTCCCCCTGCTTGTGTTCCCTCTCTCACTGTCTCTCTTTCTGTCCAATAAATAAAATCTTTAAAAAAAAAACATTAATCAGCTATTAACAATATTGTAGATGGTCATTTATTGAAAAATTCATGTTAAAAAGAGATGACCAAATAGTCTGAAAAAAATCAGGTTGTAGGATGGAATGTGTAAGTGTGAATCCATTTTAAGAGCATATATGTCTATACATAAATATATGTGTATTGACCATTGTACACCAGTGAGAGAACTATTTCATTTGGGGTGAAGGAGTGATTAGGAATTGTATTTTTCTTATTTTCGTGGTATTTTTTATTTTTAAAAATAACCAACATATATTGCTTTTGTAAAATGAAAATAAGAATTCAGATAATGAAACTCATGTTTCTGAAGAAAAATGTTAAGTCTGAAAAAAGTGTTAAATCTGAAATGCTAAGACTTCATTTTTAAACATATGAACTAATAACACACTGGTGGTTTAAGAGTGGAAAAAAGAGAAACACTTCCCTTCAGTGGGCTGGGTGAGAAGGAACAGCATTTCTAAGTATGCCTTACATGTATTTGGAAGCCAGTAGGACACATGCTCTAAGAGCTGAAGCAACTACTTATTTCTAAGACTGCTTCTTTTATGGATGGGCTTTTTGATATTACCCCATCCACCCCCCCTTTTTTTTTTGCCTTGAAAATGTTTATAGGGGTGCCTGGGTGGCTCAGTCATTAAGTGTCTGCCTTCAGGCTCGGATCATGATCCTGGGGCCCTGGGATTGAACCCCCCGTCGGGCTCCCTGCTCAGCGGGAAGTCTGCTTCTCCCTCTCTCACTCTCCCTGCTTGTGTTCCCTCTCTCACTGTGTCTCTGTCAAATAAATAAATAAATAAAATCTTGAAAAAAGAAAGTGTTTATAATATGTTCATTCCCCTTGGATCGCAAACTCGGAAAAGTGATTAAACAACTGTCTTTGTCTCTCTTTATTCCTCTTTACTTATATTTGGAACCTATTTCTTCAATAGAGAGGAATTACTGAATAGAGAAGTGTGCTTTATCATCATTACAGTATCCTTTCTGAATTCATGCTTATAGTATGTATCATATACTTATATAGGATATAATACATATACTGTCTTATCAAAGGCAAGGGATACTATATATTTGCTATTTAAGAGAGAACAACTTGTTAATCAGATTTTGCTTTCCATTCTTAAAACACATAGGCACTCGCCTGCGCATGCACACAAATCCTACAAAGGGCTTGAATTCAAGTGTAAATTATTGCCCTAATTTTATTAAAGTTGAATCATAAGGGCTTTACAGTTTTGTTAGTAGTGAGGAGAGGAAGTAATTTGAAAGATTATAAAGAATTTCTGAATTCTAAACTCACGGCATTACGTACACTTTGTTGCTTTTCTTCCTTCCTGCACTATAAAAGGTTATAAAATGTTTGCCTACATGCTTTAGCTGTCAGTCATTTTATTCTGTCTGTGACTCAAGAGAACAATGAAAATTTGAGTATCTTAACTTAGGTTTTGGGAGTGTCTAAATGTCCTTTCTGATATTACTGCAATCTTACATTCATTCATTGGCTGTGTTTATTCCATTAATTGTTCTTAGTTTGTGTTTATTTCATGTGGTTGCTGTAACAGATGACCACAGACTTGATGGCCTAGTACAGCAGAAATTTATTTTCTCATAGATCTAGAGGCCAGAAGTCCAAAATCAAGGTGCAGGTCTCTAGAGGTTATAGGGGAAATTTATTTTCTCGGCTCTTTCAGGCTCTGGTGGTTCCAGGCCTGTGCTGGCTTCTGACTGCAGCATTCCAGTCTCAGCCTCCATCTTCACATGGTCTTCTCCTGTTATCCTTTCTCTTTCTTTCTCTTTTTTAAAATTTATTTTGGGGGGGGGGGGTCGGGGCAGAGAGAGAATCTCCAACAGACTCCCCGCTGAGTGCAGAGCCCTGTGAGGGTCTATCCCACGACCCTGAGATCATGACCTGAGCCAAAATCAAGAGCTGGATGCTCAACCGACTGAGCCACCCAGGTGCCCCTATTTTCCTCTCTTATAAAAATACATATTATTGCATTCTGGGCCCACCCAGATAATTCAAAATAGGCTCTTCCTCTCAAGAGCTTTAACTTAGTCATTTCTGCAAGGACCCTTTTTTCACATAAGGCAGTGTTCACAGGTACTAGGATTAGGACATGGTCTTATCTTTTGGGAGAGGGCACTATCCAGCCTGCTCTTTATATTTTAGGAAAATAAGCCCTTTATCAACTACATGTGCTGTACATTTTCCAATTTGTTGCTAATTTTTTAGTTTGTTCAAGGTATGTTTGCCCTGCCAAAGTGGTTTTTAAATTAACTTTATCAGTCTTTTCTTACTGGTATTTCTGCCATACTTTGAAAGGCTGTTCTGATTCCAGTATTATAAAAATATTCTCCTACATTTTCTTCTAGTATTTTTATGGTTTCATTATTTAATCTGGCTGGAGTTTATTCTTTTGGCAAGAAGTGAAAATATGGATATACTTAAACATTTTGACAATAATAAAATTACATAGCATCTGCCATATACCAGGAATTTTTCTTAAGTTCTCCAGCTATATTATAAACTCAATTCTTACAACGATTAGATCAGGTGGATGTGTTATAATTTCCCCCACTTTCGTATCAAGAAATTAAGGCACAGGGACGTCAAGCAACTTGCTTGAGATTAGTCTGCTGTAAGTGGCAGAGCCAAGATTTGAACCTAGGCATTGTGGCACCAGAGGTGATGCTCTTAATCACTGTACTTGATGTCTTTTTGTGACCAGAAGATTGACCCAACACTTCTTGTTGAATAATATCCCCCTGGCCCCATGTGAAATGCCACTTTTATCATATACTATATGTTTATTTATATTTTGACCTAATTCTAATCTCTGTTTTGTTCCTGAGTCCTTCTGAACTCAAAACAAATTCTATCAGACTTATAGTGAAAGAGAAAGGTCAACTAAAGGGAGTTTATGAGCAGAATTTCAGTGCAAACCAACAATGCATGGCGGGTGTTTGTGAGAAATCTATTGCAGTATCCTTGTGATCATAGCTCAAAGGACTGAATGATCAATTTAATTAGCTTTTATTGAAACTCTTATACACAAACTGCTTTCACATGTTATTTTAATTAATTAAGTTAGATAATATATGTAAAGCAGGTCGCACAATGCCCAGTAGGCAGTAAGTGTTCAATAAATGGTAGTATTAATCCCCACAGTGGCCCTCCAAGGAGATAGTAATAATTATTATTCATTCCCGTTTTACAGAGGGAGACCCTGAAGATAGAGGGGCTGGTTAGTGGCAGAGCTCAGATGCAAGTCCAGTTCTTTTCATTCTGTTTCCATACCTGAATGAATGAATGAATGAATGAATCAGTCAATTGAGAGAGAGAGAGGAAAGAAGGAATGTTTGCCAGCGCTTCCAGGACTGTTTCTTAAACAAAAATAAAATTGTTTATCCATCATATTGCTAAAATGTCTTAAAATCCTACTATTTTGATTCTTTTGTATTAAGATATTTTTTTCTCTAGGAGCTTTAGAAAGAAAGTGTAGAAACTTTTGGAAGAATGCTACATTAAATAGTTATTACTCGTCTCAGGTCTTCTCATCTCCTCATCTTATACCATATTATATTGTTTTGCCCAAGGCACTGCTTCCAGACCATAAACTTATACTGAATCCAGGGCTAGAGTGGGGCTAGAATGAGAGGGCATAGGCATGAAGGGGCCCACCCTGAGCAGTGGGGCAGGCTTGAGGTGGAGGTGTGCGTGCAGGAAGGGCAGGTAAGCAGGTTTTTAAGCCAGGGTTGGCTTGTTTCCCAGGGTGCTGACCTCGCAATCAGCACAGAAGGAAACCATCTAGGCCTCCTTTTTAAGAATACTTTGAACACACATAGATGATTATTTTTACTGAATGATAAGAGCAGACAGCGAACAACACAAATAAAAACTTTTTTTTTTTTTTCCTGAGCTGCATTTTCATAAGCAACAGGAAAGGACCAAGAATAGTGTCAGGCTTCGGAATCAATGTTGTGCTTGCTTCTCTGTTGTGCTTGCTTCTCCGTTGAATCAGCAGCATCAGGAGAGCTTGTTAGGAATGCCCCGCCCTAGGCCTACTAAATCAGAATCTGCATTTGAAAACCCATGTGATTTATATATCCATTATAATTTGAGAAGCCCTGCTGGGGGCAGGGTGTTGATTAAAATGCAGGTGGGGCATTTGAAATTCAGTACTATAACAGGGAGCCTTATGGGAAGGAGGGATTAAGTAGTTTCACAGATTTTCTCAATTTCCTGCAGGGCCTTGATTGCTTTTTATTCAGAATACCCCAGGCAGCAGAGCTCAGTTTCACTTGTCCTGGAGTTATGAAGGGCTACGGGGGAATGTCATCTCCAACTATTGTTGCTGAAGAAACTCATTGCTTAGAAATGTCCACCTCTGCAGGGCTTGTCTTATACAAGGGTACAATGTGAAATGCCAGCAGAAATTAAGGAGCTTTAAAAAAATGTATCAGTTCAGGGGCGCCTGGGTGGCTCAGTTGGTTAAGCGACTGCCTTCGGCTCAGGTCATGATCCTGGAATCCTGGTATCGAGTCCCACATAGGGCTCCCTGCTCAGCGGGGAGTCTGCTTCTCCCTCTGGCCCTCCCCTGCTCATGCTGTCTCTCATTCTCTCTCTCTCAAATAAATAAAATCTTAAAAAAAATTAACAAAAAAATGTATCAGCTCTATCTGTAAAGGAAAGAAGAAGGAGAAAAGGGATTTGGATAAGTATTAACAGAAATGCTGTGCTTAGTAATATCTTACCAGTTCTCAAAGCAGTTCTAAACAGGCATTGCAGAACCTGGGACAAGAGTACAAACAGAGGCCCGCATGCCACAGTTAAATAAAACATGTTTTATCTCCCTACCTACCTTACAAACATACTCTCCTACCAAAATTAAAGTATGTATAAAGCTGTGGTTTTTATATGAGTAAAAATCAGAAAATAGCAAAGATGACAAAATTGAATTATTGCATGTGTCTGAGTGTTGTGTTGATGGGCCAGTGAAATTTGGGTGCCTAATAAAGATATCTGTAATCTGTAAGTCATTAATTAGTCTATAAAATGTATTTTTTTCTTGCCAGCAAGATTTTCATGTCAGCAAAAGCACTGTTGTTATAATTGAG
The DNA here is from genome assembly GCF_054177405.1 of Leptonychotes weddellii. Lineage (NCBI taxonomy): Eukaryota > Metazoa > Chordata > Mammalia > Carnivora > Phocidae > Leptonychotes > Leptonychotes weddellii. Next base: position 117,968,417 of record NC_138369.1, on the reverse strand, counting down.
ATTTTCACTGTTGAGAGCAGTGATCTAAAGTCAATGTGATTAGAGTAAAGTATTGTAATTGCGTTCAAGGAATTCACATTTTGAAGATACATATTTGCATCGTGAATAGGGAGGAAGAAAGAAGGTTGATGCTTGGTAGTACTGGGCCTGAGATTTCATTATATAGGAATCTGCAGCATTCATGCCATGTGAAAGGAAAGATTTGACGTGATAATTAATTTGTCTCTTCTCTTACCTAAGCACTTCCACTGCTCCAGTCCTCCCAGCGCTCAGAAGCAGTGTCTGTCCCTGGTATCCGCAGTGGCACCGCCCACGAACCAGCGGAGCATTGGATGCAGTCGCCTTTTCTTTTGAGGATATAGACCAAGAGATGTGGCGAAGTACTTCCCTGGGGCTCCAGTGGTGTTAAGAGAGTAGATGTATAGGGCTACAGTATACCCTGTCAGCCCCGAACACTGGGTCACAAGTGACAGAGCCGCCTCTGTGGTCTTTAACATATATATTTATGGGAGGGAGGGCTGTGATATGTGGAGCTCTCAAAAGTGTGGGGCCTGGACCAAGGGTCGCAAGGAAACTTTTGGGGCAATGGAAGTGTTCCACATCTTGATCTGTCTGATGGTTACATGATTGTATATATTTATCAGAATTCACCAAACTGTACACTTAAGATCTGTGCATTGTACTGCATGTAAATTATACTTCATAATAAAGTCCTATTAGCATGAGAAATAAAGGCTACCAGAGCATACTTTATGTAAGCTAAAGGGGGTAACCACAATATGATTCCATTACTCTAACACAACTATTTCAAGTATTCTTTTCTCATATGTCTGCACACATATGCACAAATACACCCCATGCTTTCTTCTTTCTCTTTTAACTTCTCTACAATCCCACCTCACATACGAGGTTTTTATGTCCTTAATATGATATCTTAAATCTTTGTCTATGGAGATGGTCTTCATAATTATATAATGATTGCTTTCATTTTTCCACTCTTTCTTTAAAAAAAGATTTTATTTATTTGAGAGAGAGAGAGAGAGCACAGAGGGAGAGGGAGAAGCAGACTCCCTGCTGAGCAGAGAGCCCGATGCAGACTCCATTCCAGGACCCTGAGATCATGACCTGAGCTGAAGGCAGATGCTTAACCGACTAGCCACCCAGGCGCCCCTCATTTTTTCACTCTTATAAATAATATTCCAGTCTACCTTTTTATGTATAAGGTTTTTATTTTACTATTTTGTTGGCATAAATTTCCAGATATAGGATGAATGGGCAAAGGATTATGAAGATTTTACTGACTGTGTATTGAAGCTCTGTATTGTAATGGTTAGGATGCTGGGCTTTAGAGTTCAGAATGAGATGGATTCAAATTCTGGCTCTGTTCAACCTTGGATGAGCTACTGCAAATCTAGATCAATATTGCCCTTTTATCTTGAGGATTAAATGAGATGCTACATATAAAGGGCTTGGTATGTAACTACACAATAATCACTGGATAAAATATTGTGAAACTACTTTCTAAAAGGGCTCTACCAGCTTCACTCCCCAAGGTTATGTACATGTTCTGGTTTTCCAACAAAATCCCAGCATTGGATGTTAGAATCTCAGTTATTCTATGGTTGAATGAGATATTCTATTGCTGTTTTAATTGCATTATCTGACTAATAGGAAGTTGGTAATTTTTCAGTGTTCTTGCTTTAAAATTCTAAATTTCTCCTTTAAAAAAATTCTTCCCCTTGCTTTTCTATTGCCTTTTATTCATTGTTAATTTACAGATAAGACTTCAGTGCTGTCTTATGGTTCAGGTCAAGGATTGCTATATATAGGACAGGACCCAGTAAAAGAAGGAAAAATGGGTTTGTGTTATTTCTGACCTGGCCAATAAAAAAGAGAAGTGAAACAGCATGTCTCCATGAGGTGGCTTTTCGTACCAGCCTGGCAACTGATTTCTCTGAGCTTCCAGTCTGTATGTGTTTTCCCGGCAGTCAAGTCTGGTCTAGTTGAGGGAGTGAGAGGGCGGCATGGGCCAGAGGAGGTTCATTTTGGTGCAAGGGTGCATTCCTTTACTGTCATTATCCAACTCATTAAATGAGTTAATCTGTGAGGTGCGTGATCAGGGCTGGCTCACAGCTGGTGCTTGTTAGCGTTACTAACAGAGGCTGGGACAGGGGATCCTGGGCCCATTCCTAGTCCAGCGAGGCAGCAGACTCTTCTATTTTTCCTGTTCACCAGACTCCCTTGGTAAAGTAGAAATGTGGCAGGGTCTGCCTTCCCTTGTCGGTCCAGACTAAACTTTGTTTCCCTAATTTACTTACTTACTTAGAAATTTGGTTCTTTTTTTCTTCAGACCATACTTGAATCTTTTAAATCCCAATGTGACTGAAATTTCAGCCAGAGTGGAAGTCACGGGTTTTGCTGCCCCTTTATTCCTGACCAGTTGCAACAGGCAGACAGCAAATAGCTGTTATGAGCAGTTCCCTGCTCTCTGCTGTGAGGACGGCTGCAGTCAGTGGGAAAGGTCCTGCCCCAGAGCCTGCACTGCTCTCTCAGACTGGGCAGTGGACAATGCAGGGGTGTTGCTTGCTGCCTTCCCAAGCTGAGTTTCCATGGGATGTGCAAGGCTGTTTATTCCATCCCCGAGGAGGCTGTGTTGTACCCTTTGATGGCCTTTTGCATCTCTGGAACTCTGGGTCTGGGATAGCATACAATCACTCACTGTATACTTACCAGGGATAGAAAAGGGACAAGTTTTCCCCTGATCTATTTGTAACTTTGCCCAGGATACAGATTGTGTTGAGATTGAATTATCACTTCCCCTGGCCTTATGTGGGTTGAAAGAGACAAGTTTCTCCCTAATCCATGCACATCAAAAGTAGCAAGCAGTGAGCAGGAAGCATCCACACAGAACCAAGGGGCCAGGCAGAGCGCAGGAGGAATTACCACTTTGGTGGGTCCTCACTGGTCATGCCCAACTGTTTCTGGAGAAGGAAAAGCCATTTCACAACACAGGACACTGAGGCTCAGAGTGTCCTTGCTCTGGTATCTAGCTAAGAGTTGGCAGAAATGGCCCTTCCCATCAGGGCTGTCTGGGTTCTTTCCCATTGCACAGAAGGGGGCTCCTTTAGACAAAAGAGCTCCTGCCTTCCCTTCCTTACCCCATCTAGAGAGGAGTGGATAGCAAGGCTTACCAGCAATAGGGCTGGTCTTTGTGTGTCTTTTGGTCAGAGTATGAATGTGGCCTGTTTGGGGCTGAACCGAGCATGCCCCTCTTCTAACAGGTCCTCAGATGTCAGGCATCACTAAAAGCTTGGTGTGTCTGAGGTTACCTCCATGCTCTGGGTCAGCACTGAGTCTAAGAAACCCGCATGATTTGTTGTGGCTGGCCAGGTAGGGTCATGAGGTTCCTTTGCTGGGACATCTTCAAGGACAACCCTTTCACTCCCGGTAGGGGGCCAAGCTTTCTCAGCAAAGGCAAACCAGCTCATTTCTATTCTTGAAAAACAAATTATATATCTTAGTCCTGTTCATTTGGTAACCCCAAGTGGGAAAGATCTCTGTTGGAAGGCTGAGCAACCCACACATTCCCATGATGAGAGACACTAGTTACCCTCTCAGGGGTGGTAGAGGACAGTGCTGCTGAAGACCAAGGGTCTGGGAACTCCTATCATGGAAGGCCCAGGTTTGTCCTTGGAGTCAGGTGATCCCAGGCTGACTCTGACTCCATGCTTAAATTATATGACCACAGGCAAGGTCAGAATCTCTCTGGGTCTCCATTTCTTCACTTAAAAAATGAGATGGGTTGGGGGATGGTTGGCTTAACTCACTTCTGTTGTCCATTTTCAGATCTTACCTATTTAAAATGTCTAAAGCACACCTCAAATATTGAGGTACAATAACAATAAATTGCATCTTATGATCTTGGTTTTTCTTTGTGGTCATTATCTCTTAAATATGCTCCCTCAGGTATGAAAATATAGTGACCCAGCTCTATTTTTGAGTGTACCGTTTTCTCAGACTACTGGGAGATTATATTCTGAAAAACTCTTCAGTTATATAACTCCTGTTCCTGCTTAAATTCTCTATGTTGGTTTCCATTTATAATTTATATTTTATTATGAAAAATTTGAAACATATGCAAAAGAATTATATAATGCAATCCCATGGACCCAACAACCAGCTTTAATAATTATTCATATTTGTCAATCTGATTTCATCTCCTCCTCCCCCTGCCCCATACATTTTTGGCAAGGGGGAGGGAGCACTTGAGTATTTTTAAGCAGATCTCAGACTTAATATCATTTTACTGTTAAATAGTTTGTGTATAAAACCAAGAAGACTCTTCCCTTTTGCCAAATATAACTACAGCATCATTATTGTACCCACTACAATTAACAGTGAACAGGGGTTTAGTGAATTTTTAGTGAATTCAGGGTGGAAAGAGAAAGGAGGAATGAAGGAATGAGCTCTGGCCTGGGTTTACCTGCTTTCCTTCAGAGAAAGTGGTAGAATTCATTGAGAAGGCTCTTAGTATGTATATATTTATGTATGTATGTAGGTATGTTTTTAAGATTTTATTTTTTTATTCATGAGAGACAGAGAGAGAGGGAGAGGCAGAGGGAGAAGCAGGCTCCCTGTGGAGCAGGGAGCCCGATGCGGGGTAGGGAGCCCGATGTGGGACTTGATCCCAGAACCCTGGGATCATGACCTGAGCTGAAGGCAGACGCTTAACAAACTGAGCCACCCAGGCACCTAAGAAGGGTCTTAGCATTTAAACTGGCACTTGCCCCAGCCCTTACAAGACTTTCAGGGAGCGCCTTGGTGGATCAGTCCATTAAACGTCCCACTCTTGGTTTTGGCTCAGGTCATGGTCTCAGGGTCCTGAGATTGAGCCCCGGTCAGCTCTGCACTCAGTGAGAGTCTGCTTGAGATTTTTTCCCCTCCCTTTCCCTCTGTTCCTTCCCCTGCTCGTGTGCAAGCACTTTTCTCAAAGAAATAAATAAATAAGTAAATAAGTAAATAAATAAATAAAATCTTAAAAAGAAAAAACTTTTAGCAAACAAATATGGTAAAGGCCTTTCCAGACAAAGGGCTATAACTAGTATTTACCGAGCATCTACTGTGTACATCACCATATATATCATCTCCTTTAACTTTCACACTAAAGCTGAGAAGGTTCTGGGAGGAGCTTCCAAAATATAACCTTACTATTGGTCAATGTTACAATATCATACCATTACCCTGACTCCAGGCTGAATCAATGGCAGATACCTATTTAGCATCAATATACAAGACTATTTGACTCTGCCTTAGTCTTATCTGATGTTTAACTGTTATAGAAACAATAACCAGCTCATTTTTTTTAGATTCTCTGGGATATAATTAAATGAGGATAATACTATCTTAGGCAGTGAGAGTGTGAAAATGCCTTCCTATTTCCAACCCAGGCTAAGGATTTCCATTCAGTCTTCTCCCCTCTCTAATCCCATTCCCCCAAATCGATAGAATGCAAATCATAGGGCTTACAAATCACTCTTAGGGTTAGAGGACATTGGTAGGTTTGTGCTTGAAAGATTTGAATTTTTGCCTTGGAAGCCTGTAACTTTTTGTTCAGTATGGAGTATCTTTAATTAGCAAAATAGAGAAGTGTCTCCCTAAACATGCTTGGCAGTGGGAAGAGGCCCTTGAAGTATTCTGGAAGGAGAAGAAAGGTAATTAAGGAGGGAGGCAAAAAGGAAGGAATGAGGGAGGGAAGGAAACAAAAAGCCGAGAACATTCATAAGTGTCAGATTTTATGACCCAGCTTGGGATGAACTCTGGTGACCTAGATTGTTTGTGTTTAAGATCTAAAGGAGTAGGCAGGTCCCTGAGTACCTGCCTTGGTAATGAGACTATTCCAGCAGCTATATTGTGAAGCTGCTGAAGCTTAAGCTTCAGGGCCCCTTCCTTGTGTTGACCCTCCTAAAGCCTTGGGAGAGGCTCTAGAAATGTGTTCCTGTGCTCCTGGGTATAAGCTTCACACCACACAAAACCCAGATCCATTCCTGCATCTCAGGAATAGAGATCTCAAGAGAATAATGTGCCTATAACCATATCTAGATAAGTCCCAGATTTCCCTAGTAGTGAAACTTCCCTTTCTTCCCCCACCCTCACTTCCTTTTAAATTCTCTTTGTGATTTACACAAATTTAACCTAATTTGTATTTCATTTGTGCAGATGAAATTATGCAGCAGGAAATCAGGCCCTTGGTGGCAGTGGACATAATTGAACAACTTCACAGACAGTTTGCCATTCTCTCAGGTAAGGGGCAAATTAATTTGTATTTTAGATTTTGTTGCGGGGGATCTTGTTGGGAAGGGCCAAGCCTCTTGAACCTGGATGAACAGTGTACCCAAGTCTTAGACATCCCTTCAGCCTCTCCCAGAGTTACAATGAACAGCTGGAGGAGGGTCAGATCTCATAGATGTCATTCCTATTGCTGTTGAATGCAATTTGATCTTCCTTAAGGGAGTACATTTCTTTGAGGTTGTTGTTAAGAACAGAGCTAAAAAGATTTTGAGGAAGGGAAAGGAAATAACTACTGATATCAGCTGCCACCATGATGTTCTTCCTACATTCTTGATGGAGGTTTTTCCCAAGATCTAACCTTAAGAGAGTGGTTTTAAGGGTTCATGAGCATTGGTGAGGTTATTTTTTCTCTTCGAGATTTGTCTTTTAATCTTAGCTCTTATGGACCTAATTTTAATGCATTGATTTCCATTGAGCATTTGGGAATAAAGAGAGGCTAATGTTCATAAAAGGCTAGAAATTTTCTGAGCCTAGGCACAACCCTGAGAAGTTGTCATTACCAGAATACTCTTCTTTCTTATTTCTTAGTGAATGTTGACATGACTTTGATTACTGAAACTGGAGATACATACCAAACCCTAAATTACAGTTAGACCTGTTTTAGAAGCATGGTGTGAAATTGTCCTTAGCACACATCACAGAGGAATAAGGTGGCAAGTTACTCTCCTCATCTTTTACACCTGAAAAAAGCAACAAAGCTACCTTAGTTCCATCACAGAGAATATGAAGTTGGTATGAATTTAACCCTACAACATGGGATATTAAAAGAGACACATTTCTGGGGGGCGGAGCAAGATGGCGGAGGAGTAGGAGACCTGGATTTCATATGGTTCCAGGAATTCAGCTGGATAGGGATCAAACCATTCTGAACACCTACAAACTCAACAGGAGATCGAAGAAAAGAATAGCAACAACTCTCTGAACAGAAAAGTGACCACTTTCTGGAAGGTAGGACGTGTGGAGAAGTGAATCCGAGGCGATATTTGGGAGGATAGACGGCGCGGGAGGGGGCTTCCGTCGGCCGCTTCTGGCAAGTGATAGAGCCGCGGAGCACAAAATCAGAACTTTTAGAAGTCTGCTCCACTGAGGGAGGTCGCTCCAGTGGCTAAGCGGGGGGTGGAACCCTCGCGGGACAGTGTGGTCTCAGGACCCTCGGGGTCACAGAAAGACTGGGGGTGCTTGAGTGCGGCAGAGCTCCCAGGTATCGGAGCGGGGAAGCCGGCTGCAGAGACGGAGCCAAGGCGCAGGCTCTCAGCTCGGGGTTGCCATAAACTGTGATCCACGGCACAGTCCCTCCTCCAGCAGGGACCCAACAAGCGGCAGATCTGGGGAGACTCCCCTTCCTCCCCTGGGAGGAGCGGCACAGGAGCACACAGCAGGGCTCTGTTGGGTTTGGAGACTCCACACCGAGTTGGGTGCCAGAGATAGAAACGCTCGGTCACAGGCCGGGTGAGCACGGAGTGCGGCCAGACACCGGGGAGACGGGAGTGATTGACTGCTTTTCTCTGGGGGCTCACTGAGGAGCAGGGCCCCGAGTTCTCGGCTTCTCCGGGGCGGAGATTGGGAGGCCACCATTTTCACTCTCTTCCTCCAAAGCTGTACCGAAAGCTTGCAGGGAACAAAAGCTCCAGAGAGCGAACCCGAGCAGATACTTAGCTGGCACCCGGCAAGGGTGGGGCAATTCCGCCTCCCGCAAAGACATTTGGGAACCACAGCAACAGGCCCCTCCCCCAGAAGATCAGCAAGAACAGCCAGCCAAGACCAAGTTTACCGAACAATGAGAACGGCAGAACTCCAGCGCTAGGGGGATACTGCACATAGAATCCATAGCTTTTTTACCATGATTCTTTAGTCTTTCAAAGTTAATTTTATTTTTTAACTGTCTTTTTTTTTTTTTTGAATTTTTCTTCTTCCCTTTTTCAACCAACATCTTATCAATCCCTTTTTTAAAAAATATTTTTATTTTTCATTTTTAGAGTCATATTCTATCCCTTCATAGTAGTTACCCTTATTTTTGGCATATATATATAAGTTGTTCTCTCTTTAAAATTTTGAGATACAGTTTCTTCTAACAGATCAAAATATACCCTAAATCTCTAGTGTATGGCTTTGTTCTAGTCTCCTGCCTGATCACATTCTCTCCCTTTTT
>NC_138369.1:117919821-117959420 GCF_054177405.1 Leptonychotes weddellii | reverse complement strand
GTTCACCTGGTGATGGGTATTAAAGGGGCACGTTCTGCATGGAGCACTGGGTGTTATGCACAAACAATGAATCATGGAACACTACATCAAAAACTAATGATGTGATGTATGGTGATTAACATAACAATAAAAAATTAAAAAAAAAAAGACACATTTCTTTTCTTTCTCTAAATCATATTTAATCTGCTCCCAAGACCTTATCTTACTGAGTTTAAGGGAAACGCAATCTCTGTTATTGAAATACCTCTCCCCATCCCAGAGTTGTATCCTAGGTGGGGACATCTTATACAATCCAGACATTCTCGGGAATTCTCTGGTCTTTCCTCCACATTGGTCACTGCTCATATAGTCATTGAAAGCTCTGTAAGTACAAAGTTCTCATTTTTTTTTTTTTTTTATTTCTACCTGTATTGCTTGGAACAGAAACTGTAACAGAATAGGAGCTCAGTTCAAAGTTATCCGAGTCCTCCTGGTCTGTCCTGTGAGGACTGCTCCTCACATCCCCGGCCTAGGCACCACGGTCTTGGCCCTGGTGGGGGTACCTAACCAGCCTCCTGAAGGTGCAGTCTCACAGCTTCTCACAGGGAGAGCCTTATACCACAGAAGGCTGCAAGGCTCACGTGCATCAGGGTCTGGAATGGATGATGGGTGAGGTGGAGTGGATTTCTGTACCCTTACACCAAAACTTGAATGCCCCAGCACAGGATGCTGGCATATATAACGGCTCATCTGGGGAAGGAGTCCAGTGACTGATTAATTTATGCATTAAGTGATCCAAAGTTACCCCTTTTGAATATTACCGAGGTGCTTCTCTCTATGCTTATTTCTCAGAGGCAATAAATAAATGGGTATCAGACAGCCCTATGTATGGATTTAGGTTCTGCTGTTGGCCAGCTGCATCTCCTTGGGCAACTTAGTTTTCCAAGCCTCACTTTCCTCATTTGGGGAATGAATGGGTGGGATCATCATAATTTTGAGGATCAAAGACATAGTATATGAAAAATGCTTAGCATTGCAACTACCAACTAAATGACTTTTTTTTTCTGATATATTTTAATCCCATAAAAATGCTTATTTTAAGATTATAGTACAAGAAATAGTTTTTGGCATGATATAGTTTGTATAAGGAACCAAAGCCAAGCCATGCTCACAGTTGAAATGATGTAAAATGCCACAACTAAGTCAGTAATAGAATTGTCGCTCTTTAATGGAGAACATAGAACTATAGAAACACACACTGGGCCAAAGAGGACACCTCTGTGTTAGGAAAGTCACTTTGACTGTGGCAGAGACAATCTTTCATTTTTGAGCTTCTCTCGTCATCCTGTGGCCTCAAGTTTGCCCTTCTTAGGAGAGAGAAGCATTGATTAGCTGTGGTAGCGTTTGCAACCCTGCAAGTCTCGAAGACTCTCAGCAGCCCTGGGGTTCTCTGAGTCAGCACTTTCTTGGAATTACTAGGCCTGCTTTTCATCCTTACCTAAAGTGGCAGCAAATGTCAGTAAGGAGGGTGTTGTGGGTGCCTGTGTCTCTGTGGTGGTGAAACAGAAGTCCCTGGACTTAGGTCTTTTCCCATCACTGTGGCAACCTAGCTATGGCCTCTGGTCTGGGTCACGGCAGTTTTCCGTTTCCTGATTCAGGCAAGCAGGGTGAGGATATTCCAGCTGCAGACTCTTCTACAGATTCCACTGAGCTCTGGGAAGGGCCAGAGGCCCCGTCAATCAGGAATGCTGGGAAGGACAGGAGGGGGCCTTTTTCTCAGCGAGGCTCCAGTTGCCTGGCCTGTCGTGCTCCGAGTGTGCTCCCAGCTGGCAGGAGAGATGGCTGACCCATGGTTGGGGCCAGATGGTTGGAGGCCTCTGGATGGTCAGGTCCGTGAGCGGAGACCACCGGCAGGAACTGGGTAGTGACCAGGGCTGGGCCTCTGGTAGCTCTGACCTTGAAAGACAATGCATGTTCCCAATGAACTTGGGATATATCTAAATTTAGGGCTTAGCTAGGGAACAAGAGAATATAAGCAGGTTAGCGTGGTGAAAACACCCTAGGCTTTGGACTCAGACAACTCTGGGTTCACATCCCAACACAGTTAGGATGTTGTTGTGAACCTCAGGTTTCTCATTGGTAAAGTGGTTGTTTTAAGGAAAGTGCCTCGCATAGTATCGGACTATAAGAGAACTTAGCCCATAGGACTTGTTTGTTTGTTTTCTAAGCCACAAAACAAGAGGTCCAAAAGTAGAAATTCCTTGTATTGGATCAGTGACTCCATGACATTAAGGGTGCATCTTTGCGATTCTCTCGATGTTTCTCTTGTTTTTAAAGTCTTAATGTCAGTATGGTTGCAGCAGCTCCAGATATCAAGTCTGTGTCCAAAGCAGGAAGAAGGTGAATGAGCAATGCTGGTTTCTTCTATTCTTTTTGCCAGGAGAGCAAAAACTTTCCCAGAAGCTCTCAGTAGACTTCTGCTTATGTGTCATCCTGGAACTGTGTCATGTAGCCATTTCTACCAGCAAGGGAGTCAGAAAAGGCAAACATTTAGCTTTGAAATGGCTACAGTAGAAGGTGGTCGGGAGATTAGCCATTTATCAGTATCTACCATAATACCTTTCCTCTAATTAAAAGGAATTATCATTTTCTTTTTCTTTTAATGGTTATTTCCTCCCCTTGGAATCATTGTCTGAAGTTCCCCCTCTCTCACATAACACCTTTTAGAAATAATTAATAATGGAGGCATAAAATACTCAGGCTTGTGGAGTCGACAGTGTTCCCTCCCAGCAAGTGGGAAATTCTCACTGAAACAATGGAGACTGTCAAATTAAGGAACTGACCAGAGTCAAAACTTCTGTCTAAATCAGAGATAGAGTTAGTAACTTGGCATCCAGGAAATGAGAACCAATGCAAGAAGGTGTAGAGAGCAGTACTGTTTAAAAGAAATTTACTGTGACCCACGTATGTACTTTTAATTTTGTAGTAACCATATTTAAAAAAGCAAGGAGGAACACATGAAATTAATTTTAATAGCATTTTAATTTAACCCAATATATCTAAAATATCATTCCAACAAATCATCAATATTCAAAATTATTGTTGAGATACTTTACATTTTTTTCATACTAAGTCTTGGAAATCTAGTTTGTATTTCACACTTACAGCACATCTCAATTTGGATTGGTTATATTGCATGTGCTCAACAGCCATATGTGTCCAGTGGCTATTGTACTGAGAAGTGTAGATTACGGAAATGGTTCTCAATCAGGTTGGACTGAAATCCTTCTTTTTATAACAAATGACTTGTATTGTCCTCCACTATTCTGAATTGAAATTTATGGATACCATAACCTGTATTAGTTAGGGTGGGCTGAACAGCTATACCAAATAGACTCCGAAGTGTATAGTAGTTCAAACAAACAAAACAGAAATTTAGTTATTTCTCTTGGAGCAGTCCAGCATGTATGTTCATGGTCAGCAGATGACTTTTCTCCATCTTCATTACACATGAAGGTTCCTTCCACTTTATGGCTCATGTTACTATTATCCATTTTGTGGCCATCTTATTATCTGTATCCAGAAAGCAGACAGGGAAAAGAGAGCATACTGCTTCTTCTTCTTCTTCTTTTTTTTTTTTTTAAAGATTTTATTTATGTATTTGACACAGAGAGAGAGATGATGAGAGCAGGAACACAAGCAGGGGGAGTGAGAGAGAGAAGCAGGCTTCCCGCTGAGCAGGGAGCCCAATGCGGGGCTCAATTCCAGGATGCTGGGATCATGACCTGAGCCGAAGGCAGAAGGCAGACACTCAACGACTGAGCCACCCAGGCGCCCCGAGCATAAGGCTCCTTAAAAGCCTCAGCTCAGCAACAGCACATACCACATACCATTGACTTGAACTTGGATCAGTTAGATGGATACATTTAATATCATGGGAAGCTAGCAAATGTAGTTTAGTTGTGTGTTCAGGGAGTGTGAATAGCTACCCCTTATTTATGCATATACTGAAAAAAAGAAAGTGTAAAGGAGAGTAGTAAAGGAGAAATAAAAGGAGAGTAAGAGTAGTAAAATAATACGTATTTCAATATGTATTTCTAGCTATGCTAGAAAAAAAAATAAAGTCGTCAGATACTCAGAGTCATCATGAATGTGATAGCTGCAAATGCTGGGGTGTGGTGTGGGTGATTAGACCCCCTGAGTGGCCTTACTGTAGTGATTTTCTGAAAGAGTAAACAATTGTTGATACAGTTCTGAACAAAGTTGATAAATTCTGAACAAAGTATTACCTTCCTTCAATTTATAGGGTAGTTGCATTCCTGAAAAATTCAGTATATATTTAAACCATTTAAAAATAATTTCTGATTTGTGACACCATGGGTGGACTTTGAGGGTGTTATGCTAAGTGAAAGAAGTTAGACAAGGAAAGGCAAATACTTCACCATTTTACTTATATGTGGAATCTAAAAAAAAACTGAACTCATAGAAACAGAGATAAAGATTGGTGGTTGCCAGAGGCAGGGTGGGGGTGGGGGAAATGTAGGAAAGTGGTCAAAAGTACAAACTTCCAGTTACAAGATAAATATATTCTGGGGATGGAATGTACAGCGTGGTGACTATAGTTAATGGTACCATATTGTGTATTTGAAAATTGCTAAGAGATTAGATCTGAAGAGTTTGTAAGGTCATTTTTGAGGTGATGGATGTTAGTTAAGCTTATTGTGGCGATCATTTTACTATATATATATATCGAATCATTATATATATACCTTAAACTGATACCATATTATATGTCAATTATATCTCAATAAGATGGAAAATATTTAAAAACCCTTTATTATTATGTATGAAACAGAATTTATAGGATCTGTTCACTATAAATGGATTTTTCACTTATAATGAGTTTCTATTAAGGTATTCAGAAATCACACAGGATGTGGGACAATTCTTTATTATCTAGGATAGATTATTTGGTTTCCCAGGCCCTGAGATTTCTGAAGTGCCTCCCAAGAAGTGGCATTACCATTTTCCTAGCTAAAATCAGTAGGGAGAGAAAAGGAAAATGGATTTTAGAAGGCAAATAGCAGTTAACTGACTCACTCTCTCTTTCATTGTTGGTCTTCACCATCTTCCTGTAGGATTTCCTAGTGTTCTAAATTCTCCTCTGTAGGATAGAAGTGCCAGCCAACACCCAGACCCTCATGGGAATAGTCTTATGTATCCCAAGAACTTACTATTTTCTGCAGTAAACCTAGTCCTCTTCCGTTTAATGAACAGGTGAAAATTATACCATGAGTAATGACATTTATTTAAGTCACCATTTTACTTAACTTTGGCTTTCTCTATTTTCCTTGAATAGGACTACCTCTTTGGTACACTCTCATCCTTTTGCATTTCCATGTATTCTCACAAGGTGGCACCGAATGCGTTGCTGTGGGTTGTCAATGCCTGTATCGAGGCTTAGCTCTGTCTCCTTGGGGCTTCTGTCTCTTAGGGTTAATGTTCAACAGCGGGTGGTGTTCAGTATCGGTATTAACCAAGATATAAGAACACTCCACCTGTCTTTCTCTACTTAGGTGTGAAGAGCTTTAATTTATAATTAACAATGAAAGGCAAAATCATTAAGTAGTATAATCCTATCTTAATGAATATTTTAGGGTGTTTTGAGTCCTTGAAATGTTTTAGCCATTTTCTTGGCAAATATTGGTTATGCAGTTAGTACAGTGTTATAATGCATCTAATTTTAGCCTTACTAGAGATGTAAATTCTCTTAATTTGCATTTATCTAAGACTTCCTATGGCTATAAAACTGCAAAGAGGAAGAATATGAGGTGAAAGCCGATAGTATCCGGATTTAAGTTGTTTTCAGTCAAATTATTGAGGCAGCTTAATTGCCATGTCAAAGTTTGACAAGCATCTAATCTGCAGGTAACTTTCTTTAAAATTTAAAATAAACATGTAGAATTAATAAAGAGATACTTCCTGGAGAAGAATGACAACCAGACAAGTATCACACAGTTTCATTCCACAGTGATTGGTCTCTTGAGAGCCTAACTCCACATTAACAGTACCTAGAAGAGACTGGTGTAGAAAACCACAAGGCTGTCTTACTCTTTACATGATACAAATACTCATGTTTGCCTGACAGCACATTTTTGCCCTGGAAACAAATGTACATGGAAAGTCAGAGTATAAGCAGAAGATGCTTATCAGGTGTGGACTCAGAGCAGCAGAGTGGATTGGATGATCTTAATCATGGTGTCATCAAATAGCCTGTTGACATGGTCTAGATTCTCGTGATCATGGGCCAGGCTCCTCTCTCCTTAGGAAAGCATTGACAGTACATGGCCCGCCTTTGCTTCTCTGAGTCTCCCTTTTTTGTAATTTCTTCATTGATCCCACACCCTCATTAATCACACAATTCTCATTAAACCACACCCTGCCCTACCTCTTTCATTAGATGTGTAATGCATGCAGTCATTTGTAGTTGGCTTCACTTGGGAGCCTTTATTTTTCTTAAAGTAGTTTTCCTCCATGGGCATAACCTGGAAGATGCTCCCAGCAATTCAGCTCTTAACCCATTGGCTAGGGCATAGGTCCCCCAGCTTTCTCAGTTCTTGGTGCCTTAGTTTTTCAGTCTCAGATAGATATCTCAGTCTATCTTAGTATTTCCACAGCCCTTCTTGGCCAAAAGCAATACCTAATAGTTAAAACAACTTAGTAAGTCTGTATATCCTTAGAACTTAGTAGCCGTTCGAAAAAAAAAAAACACAAAAAAAACACATAAATTGAAAGAAAAAGTAATGTTTAAATTGCATTCTTAGGTAACTACAATAATCTCAAGCCTGGGAATGAGACTGAACATCACCACCCTCATTTCCTGTTCTACATTCCTTTTCATACTACACTTGCTCTTTATCTCAGCAGCCACCAAAATCCCAACTTCACAACAAGGCAATGCCTTTCAAAAGAATATAGGGGAAAAAGAAAAAAAGAATATAGGGCAATTTAATGTTGGAATTGTGAACTACCTCAAGCTAGTAGCACACAGGGTGTCCTATAGATGCCAACTCTTGCTGTTTCCCTCAAAAATTTAAAATATTCATGGTGCTTTTGCGAGTTCACCATGGTTCTCTGGGTCCCTGGGACACAGTTTGGGAACCACGGGGCTAGAATTCAGTCGTATAGCTGCATCTAGCTGCAAGGAGATGAAGAAATGAAATCTATTTAATTTAATCTAGTGACCTCTGCTCCGATAGATCAAATATTTAAATATTAATTTTACATTTCTGTTTTCACAGTGCTGTCTTATATCCCTGTTGGTCAATTATTGAAGGGCAGATGATTATTTCCTCCTTGTAATAATTATAACCATAATAATGGTCACTATTTATTGAGCACTTATATGTAATAAGTGCTCTACTAAGGTGCTTTTCATATATGGTCTCACTTAATCCTCACAATACCTTTTGAGGTAGGTACAAGTATTATTCTTATGAGATATATATATATATCTATACACATATAATATCTATATATATCTATATCTATCTATCTATCTATCTATATATAATGGAAACTCCTATTTAGATTAAGTATCTTGCATAAAATCACATAGAAATCAAGTGACAAAACAGGATTTGAACCAGGCTGTCTGATTTTATTTTTTATTTTTAAAAATTTATTTATTTATTTATTTATTTGAGAGAGAGAGCACGAGCTGGGGGAGCCTGGGTGAGTGGCAGAGGGAGAGGGGAAGCAGACTCCCTGCTGATCAGGGAGCCCGATCCCAGGACTCCAGGATCATGACCTGAGCCAAAGGCAGACGCTCAACCGACTGAGCCACCCAGCCACGCATCTTGGGCTGCCTGATTTTAGAATGAACTCTCTTAACCACCATGCTCTTTTACCTTTGATATTTACTGACTACAAAAATGAAGAACAATATTATATATTCGTGTTGGCATTATTTACTGTTCCACCTATGCTAAAGTAATTAAATTAATACTACCTTTTATACAGTAACTATCTTCAAAGGATTTAAGAAGTAAATTCTCACAATATCACTTGAGCAAGCATGAAGAAGAGACTTGTTCAAAATAGTTCCATGTCAACCTTCCCACATTCTAGTCTGAAATAATACAGAGAGAAAAGGGGGAGGCCAGTATCTATCTCCCAACTTGATATTAGTCAAAGTCCCTTACCTGCAGGATGTGACACCAAGACATTTTATTAACATCTTGACCACCCGTTTTTGTTGCAGGAGGTCGAGGGAAAGATGGTGCCCCCATCATCACTTTTCCAGAGTTTGTGGGGTTCAAACACCTCCCAGAGGAAGACTTCCTGAATGTCATGACCTACCTGACTAGCATCCCCAGGTGAGCTGAACATAGCGGTTTGCTGCCAGTCACTGGCTTTATTCTGAATTTCTCATGTAGCAGGGCTGGGCTGAGATGGAATTTTCCCTGAGCACGGCTCACACTAATATGTAGCTTGGCCAATTTCTCTTATTTATCCATCACAGACAAGGGATGGGAGAAGAGTCTAGAAAACAATGATAAATGAATGTCCATTTTGACTCTGGTGTGCACATAGGGGGTACTCAATAAACATTGTTGAGTGAATGAAACATTGACTGAATAGCTAATGCTGACTTTGTGCCTTCAGGTTCATTGCTCTGGATTAAAGTAATTCTGGCTTCCTGGGGCCTGTCATCTGGGACACATGGCCATTGTTCAAGGAGGTCAAGCCATTTTAGGAGTTAATTTTTTTTTTTTAAAGATTTTATTTATTTATTTGAGAGAGAGAGACTGAGAGAGAGAGAGCACATGAGAGGGGGGAGGGTCAGAGGGAGAAGCAGACGCCCTGCTGAGCAGGGAGCCCGATGCGGGACTCGATCCAGGGACTCCAGGATCATGACCTGAGCCAAAGACAGTCGCTTAACCAACTGAGCCACCCAGGCGCCCCATGGAGTTAATTTAGTTATCTCCCCCAAGTAAGGAATTTAGGGGAAGATTTTATACCTGCCCTATTCAGATGGACAGGTAAGAGAGGCAAAGAGCTAGGAAACAAAGGTCGGGAATAAAAACTGTGCTTATAGCTAAGACCTTGACAAAGATGTTTTTGGCATCAGCTGTTTCCACTCTCTCTAACCCGGGCCTCATACCTTTATCCAGTGAAGTCAGTAAATACCCAGGCATCCAAGGTGTGGAGTGTGGGACAGAGTTCATATTGGTGACAACCATTTCACAGACAGAGATCGAGCTGGGAGTGGGGTCAGAACCAACTCTTAGTGCCGTGTCCACTCTCCAGCCAGGAAAGGCCCTGCCCTCCATGGGGTTATAGTGTTTATGACATCTTCTCTCACTTAACTGCTGTGAGGTTAGGCCATGTGTGTGCTCTTTAGCTTGCCTTCTGTCTGCCTCATGTGATTTCGAGGTTAACACCAGCTTTGTGATTGAAAGGCCACCTGGTGTTTCATCCCACCTGTGGAGATCAGGCAGTTGAGTTGTTTGCTTTAACCAAACTCACTCTAAAAGTTTTTTTGGTTTTTGTGTTTGCTTGTTACCTTTCTTCTTTTTTCAGGGAAGGCTATGGATTTCTATTTAATGCACTTCTTCAAAGTTTAGTGCTTAAATTATATTTCACCAGTTCCCTTCCTTTGTACCTTTGATCCCTGAATATGGCATGTATTACATAGACACGTGAGGATTTGGGGTTTTATTGATTTGAAGGAAGGATGCTGTATGTCTCTGGGCTGAGCTCAAGTGGTTCTCTGCTGAGCACCTTTCCCACCCTTCTTGATCTGGCTAACTTCTACACGTTCATCAGCCCTCGGTCTGATCTCATTTCTTCAAGGGCTCCTTCCCTGACTTTAGTTCTGCTCTCATAGACTCTTAATTTCCATAGACTCCTGATCTTACCCCTTATATAGTATATGGAAGTTATTTCTGCATTTCCCATTAGACAGAACAACTCAAGTAGGGGCCAATGCTTTGGTTTTGTTTTGTTTTCTCTTTTATCTCTAGCCCTAGCGCAGTGCCCAGCACATAGTAGGTTCTCAAGAAGTATTGTTGGTGGAACTTCCAGTTCTGATATAATTCATTTCAATCAATGAGTATTTATTATAGAGTGAGAAGGAGGCTGCTGACAGAAGAGAGGGGAACCCCAGTCTTCCTGCCTTTACCTCCCTGGTTTATAGGGAGTTGAACCTGGTCCCCCTCTTTGGCTCGATTGCATTCTAAAACAGTGACCCATCAATTTAGGAACTTCTCCTTCCATGGGGAACAGCAAAGGAAGGGGGTAAGCAGGGAGGTGGGCAACAGGTGGACGTGGCCCCCCCATTCTCATTATGTTTGTTTTAAACTCACCATCTAATTTTCCTGAATCCCCAGATGCAATCATATGCTAAACAAAATGGGTGGTTTTCATCTTGTACTTGAGCATTTTCTGAGTCACACTGAGAAGCATACACTGAGTGCCATCTGTGGATGACAGTGCCAGTGTAGAGAGAAACATTGAAGGGTAGAACCCCTATCTCCCAGATGTAGAAGAGAAGAGAAGACAAAATCAGGGACTAATGTTTTGGCCTGGTGTCTTTTTTCTGCCCTATGTTCCTTATATAATTTCTTGTAAACAAGGAGTTTTCCCCTTTCCTAGAATGCTTTTGTTCTTGAGAAAGAATAGCTGTCTGACCAGTTATTACCCTTTCCTCTTCCTGGCATTTGCTCATACCCCACTTGCTGCCCCACCCCTATTTAAAACAGAGACAATGGGTAAGAAGGCCCAAAATGGGAATTTGACCTGAACCTTACTGTCCAGGTTCCATTTCAGGTTCCAAAGAATGAAACTACCCTTGTTTCTTTTATGATTCCTACTTACCATCATATGCATCTTTCTAAATCTTAGTGGTTGCCAGGCAACAGAGCCCTTCCCAGGCTGCAAAATGTTTTATAGGCAGTTGGCAGAGGGCTCATGATATAGAACAAGGAAGAATTGATGCACTTGAAGAGGAGGATGGCAGGATACCCAGGGTAGGGAAAGGATACCTCTGTGCTTGAAATTAATAAGGACCTCTCACTGTGGCTGGGTTGGGTGAGGACAGAAAGCTTCCCATGGCAGCTCGTTCTTCACCAGAACTTTGCTGTGTGCCAACAGTGTGGATGGTTCTGTTAGGTGCTATAAAGGACCGATGAGGCCATAACAGTGTATCTTGAACCTCAAGAAGCTTGTCACAGGACTCTTTTGTCGTGATATTTTGTGAAATATGCGAACAGAGTGCTAAAGAAAGTCAGAAGAGAGAAAAGTCACTTCAGACAAGAATAACAAGGAAAGCTTTAGGAACGAATAGCCTTGAAAGATAGGTAAGATTTCCACAGGTAGATATGGAAGGTGACATTCCAGAGAGAGAGAATAGGGTGGTGTTTAACAGCTTTGGACACAGCCCCGATCTGGAATGAAATCCACATTCTACTGCTCACTAGCTGAGTGATCTGGGGCAAAACGTTTGGCTTCTATTTCCAATGTCCCCTGAATTTTGAAGTTTTAAATAGAGTATGTTTGGGGAATTATAGACCATGCAGGTTGATCAGAACAGAGTGAGGCTCCTTTTCAGACAGTAGTGAGAAATGAGAGCTGGAAAGACATCTGGAAACAGGCTAGGTAAGGCCTTTTCCACCAAGTTAAGGAGTTTAGACATAGTGAGCACGAAGAGGCCGTTGGAGGTTTCGAGGAGAATGACAACCAGATCAGTCTGGTAGTGGTGTGCACGGTGGATCAGACGGAGCCAGAAGAGGAGGCAGGGAGACTGATTAGGGGCTTCTACACTGGGACAGGTGCAAAATGAAGGGGAGTGAGCTAGCTTGATAGCAGGAGGACTGGGTAGAAAGGGATGGACAGAAAGGTGCTGGTCAGGGTTAGGGAGGGGGAGAGTGAGAAACTGATGATGGTGCTTGGCTTTAGGAATCATATTCATAGATCTCACTGCTTGTCTGGGCATGTGGAATTGAGCCCTCATTTTGGTTTTGATTGTCTCATCTTGTTTTATTTTGCTACTTTGCCTGGCTCTTCCTTACCAAAAGTGTGCTAGGAGAGTGGTTTCCATCCTCGCTGCACATTAGGGGAATTTTGGGGAGTTGTTGTTTTTTTTTTAAGATTTTGTTTTAAAAAAAATTTTTTTTAAATAAATTTAAAAAGATTTTATTTATTTCTTTGAGAGAGAGAGAGTGTGCTCGAGAGCGTGCACAAGAGCGCATGGGGGTTGGGGGAAGGACCAGAGGGAGGGAGAGAGAGAGAGAGGGACAGACTCCCTGCTGAGTAGGAAGCTCTATGTGGGCTCTATCCCAGGCTCGATCCCAGGACCCTGAGATCATGACCTGAACTGAAGTCAGATGCTTAACTGACTGAGCCATCCAGGTGCCCCTTATTTATTTGAGAGAGAGAGAGAGAGACCGCGTGTGCATGTGTACACAAGCACATGCACAAGCAAGGGGTAGGGAGAAGGAGAGAGAATCTCAAGCAGACTCTGCGCTGAGCATGGAGACCAACACAGGGCTCAATCCCACGACGCATGAGATCATGACCTGAGCTGAAACCAAGAGTTGGACACCTAACCGACTGAGCCACCCAGGCGCTCCAGCATCACTTGGGGAGTTTTTAAAAAATCCTGATACCCAGACCAGAGCTCAGACTAATGAAATCAGAATTTTTTTGGGGTGGAACCTAGGCTTCTGTAGTGCTGGAAGCTCCACAAGTGCTCCCAGTGTGCCACCAAGGGTGAGACTCACTGTGCTAGGGCTGGCAGGGAAGCACTGTGGGGAAGGGAAGAGGCATTTGAGGTGTGAGGAAGAAAATGTGGGGTCAGGCTTAGCTTTTGGATAAGATGCAGTAGTGGGGCATGTGGGGAAGTTGAAAGACAGAGGGAAGACAGTACCCAAATCTTTTACTTTTGTTTTCATGGTTCTATACTTCTTCTTAAATGCAACATAGGCCAAAAATTCTATTTCCTGAGCTTCCTGACTCTGCGATTTCTTTGTGAATTAAATGTCGTACATAACTCTTGAGTTAGAAATCTTCCCACATGGGTCTCAGGGTATTAAAATATATATGGTTGTGTCATTGTCACATCACCGTTATGTTTCCAATAACAACTGAGGGCTCACTTTAGCCTATCAAGTACCATCCGCTATGTGTCTATACTACTAAGGGTTTTCAGAATTCGTCTTGTAACAAGAGCAGGATAATCCTAGGAGTCAGTTTCTCAGAGGTATTATGTAAGATACTGGCACTTAAAACAGGTCTCCTTTGGCTACCGATTGCAGCCAAATGGCTTGAAAAGGCATTGGTAAAACATTCTGAACAACTGAGATGGTTAGCTATTTTTAGATCACAGTTGTTTTTCTCAGAATCAATATTTGTATAACTAAACATGTATTTTTATTACTGAACTACTCTATTCAGTTTCTTTGTTTTACTTATAGTTCTGAGTTCATTATTTGAAAGGGATTGGAGAAAGCACTTTTATTAGATGGTACAAGAGTTGTATTTTGTAACAGTGGTAATTTTATGATTATTTACTGTTTCTAAAGGGTCTTTTCTATAATGAATCTGTTGAGAGGCCTGTTTTTGTTTGGTGAATTCTCCTATATCCATTTTCCTCCCATAGAGCCTGATTAATAGTCTTTGAGATGAGTCATATCCTCATTTATGATATGCTGTCTGATAGAATGTTATCTGGCCTTTCTACTTTAGGAAAGGAGGGGAGAAGGACACTATTACTATTTGCCTTGTGAATTATAATGAGAGCTATTCCTTTGCATTAAAAAACTGAATGGGATTATAACAATTTGTCAGCTGTGGAAACCAGCCCCGCCACAGAAGTAAATTCATTCTGGGCCTCTACTGTTATGAAGGCTGTAGGAAAGCCCCTGTTTTTAAGTGGCTTTGAATGGCATTAATTGGAAAAGTGCTTTTGATTGAGTGGCAAGAGTGAGGTCCGTTATTTTGTGGACTGGCTGTGGAATTGCTCCCCAGAGTCAGGGAGATGGAATCATTCATTTGACTTCTAAGCATAGAGGTCCAAGGTGGGGAGTTTTGTTGGCCTGCTGCATTGCCCAAGGTCGGTGTATTTGCTTCAGCCCTCAGGAGGGATGCTTTGAGAGGCCAGACTTTAGACACCCAGCTAAGGCTCAAAATTAGAGAGCACCCCATGGATTTGTTATGAATAAATGGTGACACTGGTAAAGAAGTCTTATATGCCAAGAGAATTTGAATGAACTATTCCAGGGGGCAGAGAAAGCAATTTAATGTGCTAGATTCCTGTCCTTCTCTGTGTAAGAGCTAGGAGTCTGACAGCTCTTCTCACCAGTAGGGTGACCTAGTGTGTGCATAATGGCTTTTCTTTGTTCATTTGCTTTAGAATATCTTTACTATCCTGCTTTGTGTCACCTGTCCAGTTCAGATAGGAGCCCACCTTGCCTTTTCTGATTATGTTCAATTTAGGTTTCTTTAGACATTCAAAGCACAGCCTCTTGCTTGAATTCGTGGGTGCTAATGGTTGTTAATATCTGGAATTTGGTGTTATTCAGCAGTATTATGAATTATAAAGAAGATAATTGCCACAACCTGAAACAAACAGCCTCATCTAGTTATTATATGATGTGTGTTGTTTTGGTGATGGGGTGATCTGAAGAATTGAGATGAAATTGGAGAAGATATTGGGTGCAGTATTTTTTTTTTTGAAGATTTTATTTATTTATTTGACAGAGAGAGACACAGCAAGAGGGGGAACACAAGCAGGGGGAGTTGGAGAAGGAGAAGCAGGCTTCCAGCGGAGCAGGGAGCCCGATGCGGGGCTCGATTCCAGGACTCTGGGATCATGACCTGAGCCGAAGGCAGACGCTTAATGACTGAGCCACCCAGGCGCCCCATATATTGGGTGCAGTATTGACTTTAAAATGTGAATGTTGCTTTTTAAAAATCAACTCATCATGCCTTCCACCAGTCATTATGTGGTCAATAATGTTTCCTAAGACTCCGTGAGCCACAGAGGGTGTTGACTTTTGCTGTTTATTTTATTTTTTATACTACTTATTGATTTACTCATTATTACATGGTTCTTTACTATGTGTTACTTACTGTTTTAAGGGGTCCTGAGAATGATGGGGGAGGAGGATTCAGTCGGTCGATAATACCTTATTTATTAAAGGACTCTAGACACTATTAACACAAATATCTTTCTGATTGAGTATCTTTACAACTTCACTGGGGTGATAAACATTGAATTAAATTTAGTAATGATGTGGGGCGCCTGGGTGGCTTAGTTGGTTAAGCGACTGCCTTCGGCTCAGGTCATGATCCTGGAGTCCCGGGATCGAGTCCCGCATCGGGCTCCCTACTCGGCAGGGAGTCTGCTTCTCCTTCTGACCTTCCTCCCTCTCATGCTCTCTGTCTCTCATTCTCTCTCTCAAATAAATAAATAAAATCTTTTAAAAAAAAATTTAGTAATGATGTGCAATCAGTATTATCAGTCAGAATATTCTAGGTTGAAAGTTATCAAACTTTTTCTGGAAAGGACCAGAGAGTAAATATTTTAGACTTTGCAGGCCATATGATCTCCACCTCAACTACTGAACTCTGCTGTTGTTGCTCAAAAGCAAATATAGATAATATATAAACCAATGAGTGTGGCTGTGTTGCAATAAAACTTTATTTACAAAATGGGCATGGAGTGGATTTGGCACATGGACTGCAGTTTGTTGGCCCCTGTTGATTGTTCTCAGACATTAGCATGCATCAGAATCATTTGGGGGACTTGTTAAAATACAGATTGCTGGCCCCACTCCAGAGTTTCTGATTCAGTAGGTTTGGGCGAAGCCAAATAATTTCATTTCTAATAAGTTCCCAGGAGATGATGCTGCTGCTGGTCTGAGGACCGCACTTTGAGAACTATCCACATTTACAAAGATGGATATTAAGACCAGGTAGAAGAAAAAAACTTGTGTAAGTATACATAGATGGGGAAAAGTGAAGCTTAGGACTTAGATTTCCTGGCTCCTGGCTCAGTGCTATTTCCAGCACATCATGAAGTTTTCAGATAATGTTATGGTGGTGATCTCCATGGTGCTAATTTACATGTTTATGTTTTTATTTTTTGATTTATCATCTTTAGACAATATCTTGTGACTCTTTGCTATGAAAAATGAATTTTGCATACTATGATGTTTCTCTGTCCTTGCTCCCTTTCAGCCCCTAAGTTTTGTTAGTTACATTATTATTTTTAGATCATGTAATGTTTACCGTGATAAATTTAAAGAACACAGTTAACTTCTGTCTGGTGATCCAGCAACCTTAGATAATATTTGTTGATTTTCTACTATACATTTCCATCTTTCTTTATTCTCTCTCAAACTTCAAGTTCTTCTACCTATATACCACTTTCTTTCAGTTGGTAAGACTTATATTTTACATTTTTACTATACATGGGTTTTTTCTTTGACTATAGGTTGATTCTCAATCACAGAAATCAGTAAAATGCGTTTATTTATGTAATATCATTAGACTCTAGAGGGAGAAATGTAGTGTATCTCATTAAACCTGTCTCCACTCAAAGGAGTGTTGCATGTGTGCAGGTAAAATGGGTTCTCTTTGTAAAAATCCATCAGTTGCTCAAAATCATGCCACAATTTAATTCATTTCAGACTCAGGCAATGCCTTTTATTTATATACTTTTTCCCTTGACATTTCTAATTGCCTTTCTTTTTTTCTTATTTATAGAGTAGCATATGTCTATATTGTATTATTACTATCTTGCAGATTCTTTGTCATAGAATTTATGTAATACGTATATTTTTTTCTTGAAGATGTTTTTTGAGGCTCTCTGGCTTACCCTCATAATTCAGGGATGCTGCTGTCTGAAACTGCTACCAGATATCTGTCAACCTGGGATTGCTTTTTATTATATCTCTGGGAAGGTTGTTCCTTCTTTTTCTTTCTTTTTTTTTTTTACTGAAGTGTAGGTGACACACACTGTTATATTAGTTTCAGGTATACAACACAGTGATTTCATTTTCACTGGAAAACTGTCAAGTGGTTTCTTTCTCAGAAAGGGTGTATGGTAAGTGAATCTTACAAGATCTTAAAGGTCAAGGGGCACCTGGTGGCTCAGTCAGTTAAGCGTCTGCCTTCGGCTCAGGTCATGATCCCGGGGTCCTGGGATGGACTTCCGTGTTGGGCTCCCTGCTCAGCGGGAAGCCTGCTTCTCCCTCTCCCTCTGCCCGTCCCCCTGGTCGTGCGCTCTCTCTCTCAAATAAATAAATTAAAAAATCTTAAAAAAAAAAAGATCTTGAATGTCAGAAAATGGTTGCATTTTGTCTTCACACTTGATTGGCAGTTTGAGTATATAATTTTTTTATGTAAAATAACATTGTTTCATTGATTTTTAAAAAAGAGTTTATTTATTTATTTATTTCGGAGAAAGAGAGAGAGCACGAGTGGGGTAAGGGGCAGGGGGAGAAGCAGACTCCCTGCTGAGCAGGGAGCCCTATGCCGTACTTGATCCCAGGATCCTGGGATCATGACCTGAGCCAAAGGCAGACGCTTAACTGACCAAGCCACCCAGGCGCTCCTTGTTTTGTTTTTTGAACAGAAAGCAACCTGGCTGCTTTTTAAAAAGATTTATTTATTTATTTAAGACTGAAGGAGTGAGAGCAGGAGGGTGGGGCAGAAGGAGAGGCAGAAAATTTCAAGCAGACTTGGTGCTGAGTGTGGAGCACTCAGCTGGATCGTTCTGCTGGATCCCACGACCTCAAGATCATGACCCGAGCAGAAACCAAGAGTGGGTGGTGCAACCGACTGAGCCACCCAGGTGCCCCTTGATGCATTGATTTCTAGCTGCCAGTGTTACTGATAAGGCCGTTCTTTCTCACATCTGAGTCTCATTCCTCCTTATTCTTTCTTTCCATAGAAGTTTTTTTTCTTTATGTTTTGCAGGTTTGATTTCAAACTTTTTCTTTCATTCTACTGGGCCTTTGAACGGGAGATTCAAGTCTGTCTTAGGCTTAGAATTTTTTTTCTTCTTCTTTTTTTTAAATTTATTTTTAATTTTTAAAATCTTTTCCCTCCAAGTCTGTTTTCTGTTGCTTCCAGAACTCAAATTAGAGGGATATTGTATCTTCTAAATCTCTCTTCTGTGTCTTTAACTTTTCTCTCATATTTTCCATCTTTTATCACTTCACTTTTTTTTTTTTTAAGTAAACTCTGTGCCCAACATGAGGCTGGAACCCACAACCCAGAGATCAAGAGTCACCCACTCCACCAACTGAGCCAGCCAGTTATATATATATATGAATTGTCTGTTCATGCCTTTACTCTTTTTTCCATTGAGGTTTTTTCAATCTTTACCTTCCTCTCCATTTTTAAGACTTCTTTATGGGTTAGGGATATTAGCCCTTTATCTGTGATGTATGCTGCATATATTTCCTCTCACCTTTTTATTGTCCTTGCACTTAGCTTGGGATGTTTTTTGCCATGTAGAATTTTTATATCATCAAATGTATCAATGTTTCTTTTACTGCATCTGGATTTGGAATCATTGTCAGAAAACTTCCCTATACCTGGGTTATAGGGGGAATTCACCCATGCTTTCTAGTAATACGGTATGATTTCATTATTTACAGGTAGATCTGATGCACTTGGTGTTTATTTTTGTGTGTGGTATGGGGTATAGATAAAGGTTTATCTTTTTCCAAATGGCTATTCAGTTGTCCTAACACCACTAATTTTAAGAGTTCATCTTTGCCTCAGCAATTTGAGAGTTAATTGGTCTGTCTATTCATAAGTGAATAACACACTACTTTATTTATAGAGGATGTTTAATATCTGATAGGATTAATTCCCTTTCCCCGCCTGGCCCCTTAAGCTTTATTTACTTTTTTCATGTTTTTCTAACTGTTCTTTCTTGTTTTCTTTTTTTTTAAGATTTTATTCATTTATTTGACAGAGAGAGATATAGCGAGAGAGGGAATGCAAGCAGGGGGAGTGGGAGAGGGAGAAGCAGGCTTCCCGCTGAGCAGGGAGCCCGATGTGGGGCTCTATCCCAGGACCCTGGGATCATGACCTGAGCCGAAGGCAGATGCTTAATGACTGAGCCACCCAGGCGCCCCTCTTGTTTTCTTTATATGCATCTAGCTCCATTAAAAAAAAAAAAAAAAAAGCTTGTTGGTCTTTTCATTGGGACTTCGTTAAATTTATAAATTAACTTAGCGAAAAGTGATATATTTATGGTGTTAAAATCATCTCATCAAAAAGATGAAAAGTCGGGGTGCTTGGGTGCTTGGGTTTGTATACCTGTGCTTTGTCTTTTTCCCCCCTTGATTAAGTTAGCTAAGTGGCTTATTTATTTTGTTAATTAAAAAAATGGGATTCTCTTTTT
Organism: Leptonychotes weddellii; assembly: GCF_054177405.1. Lineage (NCBI taxonomy): Eukaryota > Metazoa > Chordata > Mammalia > Carnivora > Phocidae > Leptonychotes > Leptonychotes weddellii. The sequence goes on along the minus strand of NC_138369.1, from coordinate 117,940,012 downwards.
TTTTCTTTTATTAATTAGATCTATTGCATTCCTTTTCTCTACTTTATTCATTCTGCCTTTATCTTTTTTTTCATTCTACCTTTATCTTTAATATGTTTTTCCTTGTACTTTCTTTTGTTTTTTTTCTTTAGTTTTTTTTTCTCATTTTTGAGTGGAAAGTAAATTTATTTTCATTCTTTCATTTTATTGATATAAACATTTAAGGTTTATATGAATTATCTATATCACTGCTTTAAATGTATTCCATAGATTCTTATATGTAGTATTTTTATTCTCACTATATTTTAGAAATTATGTAATTGCATTTTACATTTCCCCCTACTGAAGAGTTGTTTAATAGAAGGTTTTAAAATTTTCACCTTTTTTTTTCTTTTTTTTTGTGGTCCTATATCATGACCATTTTTTGTGGATGTTTCATGTGTGCTTGAGAAGAAGATGAATCTTCTATTATCAGGATGTAAAGTTCAACACATATCCATTAGTTCTTCCTTATTGATTATGTTGATTGGGTTTTCTATAACCTTATTGACATGTTGTCTATTTGTTCTGTCTCGTGCTGAAACTGGTGTATTAAAACATCCTATGTAAAATGTATTTTTGTCTCCTCGTATCTCCTGTAGTTTCTGCCTTAAAAAGCTGGCTATTAGGGTATTAGGAGCATAGATATTTATACCTCTTGTATCTTCATTGTGAATTGTGACTTTCAGCATTAAAAAGTGTTCCTGATTAGGTTTAATGATTATGGCTTGAATTCTACTTTGATATCAAGGCTGAAACCCCTTGCTTTTGTTCCCATTTGCCTAGTATACTTTTTTTAAAAAAAGATTTATTTATTTATTTATTTTAGAGAGAGAGCGAGCACACAAGCAGGTGGGCAGAGGGAGAGCGAGAATTTCAAGCAGACTCCACCCTGAGTGAGGGTCGAGTTTTCCACGTGAGGCTCGATCTCAGAGATCATGACCTGAGTTGAAACGAAGAGTTGGATGCTTAACCAACTGAGCCACCCAGGCACCCCAGCCTAGTATACTTTTGCCAATTCCTTTATTTTTAGCCTTTCTGACTTTGTATTGATCTTTTTCCTAGATACAGTATATAGTTGGGTCTTTGTGAGTCAAATTGAAAATCTTTTTCTTATATTTGGTGACTTAAGCCCATTTATGTATATTGATATGATTGATATATTCAGTCTTAATTTTGTCATTATTTTATAACTGCTAAATGTATTATATTTATTGTATTTCTCTAGTGATAGGTTTTCTTTGCTTTTTTAATTTTGTGTATTGATTTTGTATCCTGTGACTTTATTGAATTCATTTATCTGTTCTAGTAGTTTTTTGGTGGTGACTTTAGGGTTTTCTATATATATATAGTATCATGGCATCTGCAAATAGTGAAAGTTTTACTTTTTCCTTACGAATTTGGATGCCTTTTATTTCCTTTTCTTGTCTGATTGCTGTGGCTAGGACTTCCAATACTATGTTGAATAAAAGTGGTGAGAGTGGACATTCTTGTCTTGTTTCTGATCTTAGAGGAAAAGCTGTCAGTTTTTCCCCATTGAGTATGATGTTAGCTGTGGGTTTTTCATATATGGCCTTATTATGTTGAGATATGTTCCCTCTAAACCCACATTGCTAAGAGTTTTTTTTTTTTTTAAGATTTTATTTATTTATTTGAAAGAGAGAGAATGAGAGAGAGAGAGAGAGCACATGAGAGGGGGGAGGGTCAGAGGGAGAAGCAGACTCCCCGCCGATGCGGGACTCAATCCCGGGACTCCAGGATCATGACCTGAGCCGAAGGCAGTCGCTTAACCAACTGAGCCACCCAGGCGCCCAACATTGCTAAGAGTTTTTATCATGAATGGATGCTGTACTTTGTCAGATGCTTTTTCTGTATCTACTGAAGTGATCATATGGTTTTAATCTTTTCTCTTGTTAATGTGATGTATCATATTGATTGATTTGGGAATATTGAACCATGTTTGCATCCCAGGAATAAATCCCATTTGATCGTGGTGAATGATTTTTTTAATGTATTGTTGGATTTAGTTTGCTAATATTTTGTTTAGGAATTTTGCATCTCTGTTCATTGGAGATATTGGCCTGGAGTTCTCTTTTGTTGTAGAGTCTTTATCTGGTTTTTGTATCAGGGTAATGCTGGCCTTATAGAATGAATTTGGAAGCTTTCCTTCCTCCTCTAATTTTTAGACTAGCTATTAACTCTTCTTTAAATGTTTGGTAGATTTGACCTGTGAAATCGTTTGGTCCTGGACTCTTGTTTGGTTTTTTGATTACTGATGCAATTTAATTGCTGGCAATCAGTTTGTTCAAATTTTCTATTTCTTCCTGATTCACTTTCGGAGGTTATATGCTTCTAGGAATTTATCCACTTCTTTTAGGTTGTCCAATTTTTTGGCATATAATTTTTGATAATATTCTCTTATAATTCTTTCTATTTCTGTAGTGTTTGTTCTCACTTCTTCTCTTTGATTTCTGATTTTGTTTATTTGAGTCCTCTCTCTCTTCTTTTTTTTCTTTTTTGATGAGCCTGGTTAAAGGTTGATCAATTTTGTTGATTTTTTTTTTTTTTAAGATTTATTTATTTGAGAGAAAAAGAGAGAGTGAGTACTGGAGTGGGGAGGGGCAGAGGGAGAGGGAGCGTCTTTTTTAAGTAGACTCCATGTTGAGCACAGAGCCCGACATGGGGCTTGATCTCACAACCCTGAGATCATGACCTGAGCTGAAACCAAGTCGGAAGCTCAACCAACTGTGCCACCCAGGTGCCCCTTTTGTTCTTTTCAAAGAACAAAACAGCTTCTGGTTTCATTGATTTGTTCTATTGGGGTTTTTTTGTTTTGTTTTGTTTTTTGTTTAGTTTCTATTTCATTTATTTCTGCTCTGATCTTTATTATCTCCTTTTTTCTATTCTTTTTGGGTTTTGTTTGTTCTTTTTCTAGCTCCTTCAGGTGAAATGTTGTGTTGTTTGAGATTCTTCTTGCTTCTTGAGGTAGGCCTCTATTGCTATAAACTTTCCTCTTGGAACCACTTTTGCTGCATCCCAAAGTTTTTGGACCATTGTATTTTCATTTGTCTCCATGATTTTTCGATTTCCTCTTTAATTTCTTGTTTGACCCATTCATTGTTTAGTAGCATGTTATTTAAGCTCCATGTATTTGAGTTCTTTCCAGATAATTTCTTGTAGTTGATTTTTAGTTTCATAGTATTGTGGTCTGAAAACATGCATGGTATGACTTCAGTCTTTTTGAATTTGTTGAGACTTGTTCTGTGACCTATATGTGATCTATTCTGGGAAATGTACCATATGTACTTGAAAAGAATGTGAATTCAGCTGTTTTAGGATGGAATGTCCTGAATTTATCTGTTAAATTCATCTGGTCCTATGTGTCATTCAAAACCACTGTTTCCTTGTTGATTTTTTGTATAGATGATCTATCCATTGATGTAAGTGGGATAATTAAAGTCCCCTACTATTATTGTATTCATATCAATTACTTCCTTTATGTTTGTTATTAGCTGCTTTATGTATCTGGGTGCTCCCATGTTGAGTGTGTAAATATTTATAATAGTTATGTCTTCTTGTTGGATTATTTCCTTTATGATTATATAGTGTCTTTCTTTGTCTTTTATTACAGTCTTTGTTTAAAAGTCTATTTTGTCTGATATAAGTATTGGTACCCCAGCTTTCTTTTCACTTCTATTTGAATGATAAATACTTTTCCATCTCTTCACTTTTCAACTCTACACGTGTCATTAGGTATGAAATGAGTCTCTTATAGGCAGCATATAGATGGGTCTTGCTTTTTTATCCATTCAGTTACCCTGTGTCTTTTGATTGGAGCATTTAGTCCATTTATATTCAAAATAATTATTGATAGGTGTGTACTTATTTCCATTTTGTTACTTGTTTTGTGGTTGTTATTGTAGTTCTTCTCCAGTCCTTTCTTCTCTTGCTCTCTTCCCTCACAGTTTGCTGGCTTTTTTTCGTGATATACATGGATGCCTTTCTCTTTATTTATGGTTTTTGATTTGTGGTTACCGTTAGGTTTGCATATAACAGTCTATATTAAGTTGATGGTCACTTAAATTTGAACCCATTCTTTCCTCCCCCCCCCCATGTTTTAGGTATAAGGTGTCATACTTTATATTCTTTTATTTTGTGAATCCCTTGATGGATTTTTATAGATATACTTAATTTTACCATTTTTGTGCTTCCTACTTATCTTACTCCTACTTACGATCTTTCCTTTCCACTCAAATTGTCCCCCTTAACATTTCTTGTAGCGCTCATTTAGTGGTAATGAATTCCTTTGACTTTTGTTCATTGGGAAACTCTTTATCTCTCCTTCTATTTTGAATGATAACCTTGCTGGATAAAGTATTCTTGGCTGCAGGTGTTTTTCTTTCAGCACTTTGAATATCCACTCCCTTCTGGCCTGCCGCTTCTGCTGAAAAATCAGCTGATAGCTTTATGGAGTTTTCCTTGTATCTCACTGTTTTCTTTTCTCTTGCTGCTCTTAAAATTCTCTCTTTATCACTACGTTTTGCTATTTTAATTACCATATGTCTGGGTATGGACTCCCTTGGGTTGATTTTGTTGGGGTCTCTCTGTGCCTCTTAGATCTGTATTTCTCTTTTCTTCCCCAGATTTGGGAAGTTTTCAGTTATTATTTCTTCAAATAAATTTTTTGTCCCCTTTTATCTTTCTTCTTCTGGGATCCCTATAATGCAGGTGTTATTATGCTTGATGATGTCATCAATTTCCTTAAGTCTGTTTTTATTTATTTATTTTTTTTCCTCTTTCCTGTCCAGCTTGATTACTTTCCATTCCTCTGTCCTCCAGGTGGCTGATCCATTCTTCTGCTTCCTCTAGTCTATTATTTATTCCATCCAGTGTATTTTTAATTTCAATTATTGAGTTTTTCATCTCTGATTGGTTCTTTTTAATGTTTTCTGTCTCTTTGTTAAGGGCCTCACTGAGGTCTTCCACTCTTAAGTCCAGTGAGTAGCTTTATGACCATTACTTTAAATTCTCTATCAGACAGATATGGGTGTAGTCTAGTTGTGTCTGTGAGACAAAGTGAGACTACTCCAGCATCCTCCAGCAATTTCTCTAGTCCATTTTAAATAGAGACCTTAATTTTCCTACAGAGAAAATGGGAAGCAAGTTTCTACTCTTGATGAGGCATCAAATATAGCAAAATTTGAGGTAAGGTGATTTTCCAGGTTTGAGGAGAGAGGGAAGATATGATAAAGATTCTGAGATATTCAAGAGATCAAACTAAATTGTCCCCATGTGTTCCATTCTTACCTTGAGATTACTTCATAATCTCTTCCAAACTCTAAAAATTATCCACTGAATTTGTACATCCATGGTCCCAGGGATTTGAAGTCGTTATACAAAATTAGAGTCATAGAATGTTAAAGTTGGAAGAAGTACTTGAGATGAGCTTGTGTCAGCTCGCCATTTTACAGATGAAGATGCCAAGAGAATGCCATAAGACTAAAAGCATTATGAATTCTTTACTTCTGAATTAGAATAATACTTTTTTTAAAATAGGTTAATCATTCTACCTCCTATATCAGGAACAACTTTGAGGACTGCCATTCAAAAGAGAATTCCTAAAACTATTTAAGATCACAGAGTAACTGTCAACAGATAATAAATGGTGCTAAAAAGTAGTTTGATTTTCTCCAGTAAGAAGCCCCATAGGCAGTATGCCAGTGGACAGTCATATGCTTGGAATTAGGCATTTGAGTTGGGGTTACCAAGTCATCTTGGTTTTTCTGAGACTGTCCATATTTTAGCACTGAAAGTCCTGTGTCCCAGAAAACTGTTCAGTCCTGGACAAACTGGGATGGTTGGTCACCCTATATTTGACTCAGTTCTTATGGCAATGCAGGGAAATTTCAGTTAGTTAAAATATTTTTCATACCTAGCTTACTGAAAAAGGCAAATCATAGGAAAATATATAACATCAGAGCTTAATTAAGGAAATAAATTACCACATCCACCACAAAACTGCCCCAGTATTTTGGGGTCACACCACACTTCCCTTTATCACATATAATTCTATATTTATACTTAGTCATATTTAAAATGCCATGTTTGACAAACCATGAGAAACTATGGACTCTGAGAAACAAACTGAGGGTTCTAGAGGGGAAGGGGTGGGGGGATGGGTTAACCTGGTGATGGGTATTAAAGAGGGCACGTACTGCATGGAGCACTGGGTGTTATACGCAAACAATGAATCATGGAACACTACATCAAAAACTAATGATGTAATGGGTGCCTGGGTGGCTCGGTTGGGCGACTGCCTTCGGCTCAGGTCATGATCCTGGAGACCCGGGATCGAGTCCTGCATCGGGCTCCCTGCTCGGCGGGAAGTCTGCTTCTCCCCCTGACCCTCCCCCCTCTCATGCTCTCTCTCTCAAATAAATAAGTAAAATCTAAAAAACAAACAAACAAACAAACAAAAAACTAATGATGTAATGTATGGTGATTAACATAACATAATAATAAAAATAAATAAATAAAATGCCATGTTTGACTCATTAAAAATTCAGTTATATTTGTTACAGAGGAGTTACTAAGATTGGAAAATGAAGAAATACAGTGTTAAAACATTTTCCATTCCAAGAGGGTATGAATTTTGTGGCATGAGCATTGGTTTCACAGTCTGAAGACTTTGAATTTTAACTGTGCACATGGTGTATCACTTTGGGCAAGTCATGATGACTTTTTAAACATCTTTGAGGATTAGTTTCCTCATCTATAAAGTACAACTGTTATCAGCAACCTGGTTGTGAGAGTGGTTGTGAGGATTATATTAAATAGCATTTATGCGGGTATCTAGCACATCATAGGACCTTAGTGTTAGAAAGAACAATAGGGATTAAAATAGCCAAGTGTTGCTTAAAGAAATACACTGTCCAGAAACCCCATTTCCTGTGCATTTGGTTTAAGTTGAGGTTTTCACACATTTGTTGAACCAGATAGAGTAGAAAAAAAACCAATAATCCCACAGTAGTTGGTGTTACTGCATATTGTTTAGAATATTTATCTTTCCATACAAGATAAACTGTATGATTTTGACTGTATTCACAATCATTGTCATGATTTATCTTTCCTTTCTGAACTGAGGTCTGTACACAGCTGTGTCTCCTTTATGCACACAGGTATTTTCCCAGGAGATCCCACCCTGTTTGACCAGATGCTCTGGCCCTGGGCCTTGATCTTCTTGGAGCTAAGAAGAGCCTGTTGTGAGGGGCATTTGCCCTCAGTTTGGCTGGGGAGGCCATACAGGCATCAGCTGCTTATTTCATAGATCAAAGAACAGCCTGTGTTTATGTGCTATATGTATTTGCTGAGCCTTTCCCAATTCCACCTGGCTTAAGAGCCCCAGATGTTCTCTTAGAACCTTATTACTCAATGATTATTTGGTTTAAAGTAAAAAGAAAAGAAAAACACTAGTGACAGAAAAATATACAAAATAAAACTGCCACAGGATGCAAGCAGATCATCTGTGAGAAAAAATTGAAGGGGGGGCAGTGGGATGGGGTTAAGAGCATGAACACTTGTATCAGAGAGCTCAGAGTTTGAAATCCAGTGTCGCTAGTGTGATATCAGGCAAGTTATTTTATTTCTATCAGCCTTTGTTTCCCCTTCTGTAAAGTGGAGATAATATTTATTGTATAAGGTAAAGTAAAATTAAAAAATAAATGTGCCTGGCAAATAATAGGAGCTCAATATACAGTGGCTATCATTATCTAAAATTATTATTTTTGTTATTAACATCAGTTTGTTTTTGCTCTACTACAGAACAGTTTTGGTCATTTTTGTGTCCCCTTTAATCAGTGCTGGACACATGTTGGGAACTTAACAAGGATGGATCTTTGTTCTTTTTTTTTTTTTTAAAGATTTTATTTATTTTTTGACAAAGAGAGAGACAGCGAGAGAGGGAACATAAGTAGGGGGAGTGGGAGAGGGAGAAGCAGGCTTCCCGCTGAGCAAGGAGCCTGATGTGGGGCTCGATCCCAGGACCCTGGGATCATGACCTGAGCCGAAGGCAGATGCTTAATGACTGAGCCACCCAGGTGCCCCTGGATCTTTGTTCTTAAATTTTGTAGTATTTTTCCTTTCTCACAACTTGAATTTATTTAATTCCTTGGTTTTTTAAACTGAGTTATAATTTACATGTAGTAAAGTACATAAATCTCTACTGTATAGCTCAATGAATATTTGCCTGGTTATATACCATGTAACAACTAGCAAAATCAGGGTGTAAAATATTCCTATGAGGGTTTCTTTCCGCTTCTTTCCCATCGATATCTGCAGCCTTACCTCTTCACTTCTTTACTTCCCTCCCCCAAGAAAACCAGTATTCTCACTTTTTTTTTTTTTGTTAAAGATTTTATTTATTTGAGAGAGAGAGAGAGAGCACATGAGGGGGGGGTCAGAGGGAGAAGCAGACTCCCCGCCGAGCAGGGAGCCCGATGCGGGACTCGATCCAGGGACTCCAGGATCATGACCTGAGCCGAAGGCAGCTGCCCAACCAACTGAGCCACCCAGGCGCCCCTCTCACTTTTATCACCACTGATTAGAAAAGTTGCAAAGTATTTGGAAGCTGGGGCACCTGGGTGGCTCAGTCGTTAAGCGTCTGCCTTCGGCTCAGGTCATGATCCCAGGGTCCTGGGATCGAGCCCCGCATTGGGCTCCCTGCTCCGCGGGAAGCCTGCTTCTCCCTCTCCCACTCCCGCTGCTTGTGTTCCCTCGCTCGCTGTATCTCTCTCTGTCAAATAAATAAAATCTTTAAAAAAAAAAAAAAGTATTTGGAAGCTGAGCAACCATATCTAAATAATCTATGGACCAAAGAATAAATCACAAAGGAAATTAGAACATTTTAAACTGAATAGTAACAAAACAGTATATGAAAATTTAAGTGATATGTGGTTTAGCTATAAATACTTTTATTAGAAGAGAGGAAGGTTTAAAATCAATGATCTGATCTTCCACTTTAAGAAGTTAAAAAAAGAGACTTGCAATTAAACCCAAAGAAAAGAGAAGAAAGGAAATTGTGAAAGAAAAAGAAAAGGTAAATGAAGAAGAAAGCAGAAGAATAATAGAGTTCCATTTTAATTCCACAATGATCAGAAATACACCCTGAATGATTGCAATCATTTAAAATTTGTTGACATTTGCTTTATGGCCTAGGATAGTGGACTATTTTGATAAATGTCCTTTGTACATTTGAAAAGAATGGGTGTTCTGCAGTTGTTGGATGTTGAGTTCTTCAAAGTCAAGTCTATGTCCTTACTGGTTTGTTTGTTTTTTTTTCTTACTGGTTTTTAATTTCTAGGAGAGAAGTCTCCAACTTTGTGGATTTATCTATTTTTCTTTTAGTTCTATCAGGTTTTTTTTTTAAGATTTTATTTATTTATTTATGAGAGAGAGAGAGAGCACAAGTAGGGGAGAGGAGCAGAGAGAGAAGCAGAGTACCTGCTGAGCCGGGAGCCTGATGCAGGACTCGATCCCAGGACCCTGGGATCATGAACTGAGCCAAAGGCAGATGCTTATCTAACTGAGCCACCCAGGTGTCCCTAGTTCTATTAGCTTTTGATTACTGCATTTTGAAGCAATGTTATTGCATATGTAGACCTTTAGGGTTGTTATATCTTCCTGATGAACTGACCCTTTTATCTTTGTGAATTACATGTCTCTGCCAGTACTCCTTGTGTTGAATACTACTTTTTCGAATGTTACTATAGCCACAGTGGCTTTCTTATGATTAGTAATTGCATAGTATACCTTTCAGCATCCTTTTTCTTTCTATCTCTTTTCTCATGTTTAAAGCATAATCACCGTCTCTTGTAACCAGTATTTCATTCTAACACTGTTTGCCTTTTAAATGGAGTAATATAGACCATTTCCACCTAATGTGATCATTGAGATTGGTTGGGTTTAAATCTACCATCTTGCTGTTCGTACCATTTGTGACTTGTTCTTTATTTCTCCTTTCCTGCCATGTTAGTCTGCTCTGGCTGCCATAACAAACCACCACAGACTGGATGGCTAAAATAACAAAATTTGTTTTCCCACTGGGCACCTTGGTGGCATAGTTGGTTATAGTCGGTTAAGTGTCCAACTCTTGATTTTGGCTCAGGTCTTGATCTCAGGGTTGTGAGATCAAGCCCCTACTTGGGCTCTGCACTCAGTGGGGAGTCTTCTTGAGTTTTTCTCTCTCCCTCTGCCCCTCCCCACCATGTGCTTGCACGCTCTCTCTCTCAAATAAATAAATAAATAAATCTATCTTTAGAAAAAAATGTATTTTCTCACAATTCTGGAGACTAGTAGTCTAAGATCAGGGTTCTGGCTAATTCTATTTCTAGCGAAGGCTCTCTTCCTGGCTGCAGTTGGCTGTATTCCTGTGTTCTCACATGGCAGAGTGAGAGCTCTGCTGTCTCTTCCTATTCTTAGAAGGGCACTAATCCTATCAAATTAGGAACCCACCCTTAGGCCCTTACTTAATCTTTATCACCTCCTTTCAGGCCCTTTCTCTAATTACAGCCACATTTTGAGTTAGAACTTCAACATACAAATTTTGGAAGGATACATTCAGTCTATAGCCCCTGCTCTCTTTTGAATTTTTCAAATATTTTCAGTATTCCATTTAATCTACTCTATTGGATTTTAAGCAATGGTTTCTCTAGTGTTATAGTATGTAATACTATATATAATGTATTTACATATATAATGTATTTAATATATACATATATATTTTACACATATAATGTATTTAATACTTATTGTTTTCACTTTTTTTAAAAGATTTTATTTATTTATCTGACAGAGAGAGAGAGAGTGAGCATAAGCAGGGGGAGCAGCAGAGGGAGAGGGAGAAGAAGGCTGTCCAATGAGGAGGGAGTCCTACGTGGGGTTCGATTCCAGGACCCTGGGATCCTGAGCTGAAGGCAGATTCTTAACTGACTGAGCCACCCAGGCACCGCTGTTTTCACTTTTAATAGTCAGTAGTCTTTTCGTGAAAAAAAAAAAAAAAAAATACCGTTGATAATATTAATCCACATATGTAATGTTTACAGTGCTCTTCATTCCTTTTGCAGATTCAGGTTACTGTGTGGGATTATTTCCTTTCAGCGATGGACATTCATTAGCCTATTACCAGAATAAGCAACCACCACTTGAAATGAAAGCCTCTTCTAGTAGTTGCTCCCTATGGAAGCAACTCCTAACTCTCTCTGGAATTTGTTTATTTAGCTTTCTTTATTTTCAGAGTTCCCTAATGTCTTAAAGGACAAATATGGGTTTTTAATTTAACCAGTTTGTTGTCGTTGTTGCTGCACCAGCTGCTTTATGGACACCTTAATCTCACACTGCATCCCATTAGGTATCAGTAAACCTCTGTTACTATCAGTGTTTTGGGCAATAAACAAAACTAACTAAACTGAAGAGGGGTCAGCATTCATTGTGCAGCTCCTAACCTCTGCCCAGCCAGTTTCCATGAGGGTTTTTTTTTTTTTTTGATGTTTTTATTCAAATTTCAGTTAGTTAACATGCAGTGTAAAATTAGTTTCAGGTGTATAATATAATGATTCAATACTTCCATACAAGCCCCAGTGCTCATCACAAGTGCGCTCCTTAATCCCCATCACCTATTTCTCCTATCCCCCACCCCCTTCTCTTCTGATAACCATCAGTTTGCTTTCTGTGGTTAAGAGTCTGTTTCCTGGTTTGCCTCTCTCTCTTTTTGTCCCCTTTACTCCTTTGTTTCTTAAATTTTACATATGAGTGAAACGATATGGTATTTGTCTTTCTCTGACTTATTTCACTTAGCGTAATACTCTCTAGTAGTTTTTTGTTGTTGTTTTTTTTAAATATAAGGATGAAAGTCTTCCTAATCAGCACTGAATCTCCTTTTCAGGCTGTTTATTTTTCTTCCCCTTTCATGCTTCCAACTTTATTCAGCCTGGAGAACATCCTTTAATATTTCTTGAAGTGAATGCCTACTGGCAATAAATTCTCTCTCTCCGCTTAATTGTCTGGAAACACCCTTATTTCACCTTCATTTTTTAAATGAATTTTCAATTGGTATAGAATGCTAAATGGGTCCTTTTTTCAGGTTACTACGTGAAAGATAACATTCCATTGGATTGTAGCTTCCATAGTTTCTGTTGAAAAGTCAATGAAAAAAAAATTTTTTTTTTAATGTTAATCTTCTGGAGGTAATGTGTCTTTTTTTCACTGGTTGCTTTTAAGGGTTTCTTTTTTTTTAATATTTTTTAAAAATTTATTTATTTGACAGAGATAGAGAGCACAAGTAGTGCAGAGCAGCAGGCCGAGGGAAAGGGAGAAGCAGGCTCTCTGCTGAACAGGGAGCCTGATGTGGGACTCGATCCCAGGACCCTGGGATCATGACCTGAGCCGAAGGCAGCTGCTTAATCAACTGAGCCACCCAGATGCTCCTAAGGGTTTCTTCTTATCTTTAATTTTCAGCCACTTGGCTCTGATATACCTGGATCAAGTTTTCTTTGTATTTATCCTGCTTGGTATTAGAAGAGCTGCTTGAATCTGTGAGTTGATGTCTTTGATCAGGTATGGAAAATTCTTCATTGCTTTTTTTAAAAAATATTTTTCTGGGGGCACCTGGGTGGCTCAGATGGTTAAGCATCTGCCTTCGGCTCAGGTCATGATCCCAGGGTTGTGGGATCAAGCCCCACATCGGACTCCTGGCTCAGCAAGGAGCCTGCTTCTCCTTCTCCCTCTGCCTCTCTCCCTGCTCAGGCTCTCTCCTCTCTCTCTTTCTCTGTATCTCAGATGAATAAATAAAATCTTTAAAAAAATATTTTTCTGTAACATATTCTCTCTCCTCTCCTTGTGGGACTCTGTTCATGGCCCATATCTCTTTAACATTCTATCCTTTCCATTTCTGTGTTTCAGTTTGAATATTTTCAATTCATATATTTTCAGTTTCACCTATCTTGTCTTCTGCTGTGTTCAGTCTGCTGTTAAATCCACTGAGTTCTTAATTTCAGATATTGGTGTTTTATAATTCTAGGAGGTTCATTTGATTCTTTATTACAGTTTCTAATTCTCTGCTGAAATAATGTATCTTTTAATCTATTTTGTCTACCCTTTCCTCTTTTTCTTTTAACATATTGATCATAATTATTTTAAAGTTTTGTCTGCCAAATCAGGAATATCTTTGAGTCCATAGTTATTGACTGTTTCATCTCTTAATTATTGTTTTCTTCTTGCTTTTTTGCATTTCTATTAATTTTTTATTTTGTGCTGGATATTATAGATGATATGTTGTAGAGGCTTATCTGCTTATAAAAAGTATTGAGTTTGATCTGGTGGGAAGTTAAATTACTGGTAGACACCTTGATCTTTTTGAGGCCTGCTTTTTAGGTTTTCTTAGGGTAAGTCCATTTCTGCTTGGTCCTTATTCCTAGAGTGTAGCCTTAATCCTATGGCAATTCCTATGATGTTTCATTTATCCTAGAGTATTGCCTTTCTAGAGTTTCACCTGAAGGCCCAGAGAGCTCATCAAAATCTGTCTATTCTGGGTGGGCCCAATGCCAACTATCTTTCTTTCCCCAGAACTATGCAAACTTTATAACTTTTCATAAGTTTTCACATGTGTAGTTGTTGTTCTCTGTCAGTCTCCTGGACTCTTGCCTGAAATAGTGGGGCCTGGGCATTGGCCACATCAAAGGAGAACTTCCATGAAGATTTCTGGGGTTCCCTCTCTGTTCTTTCTTCACAGTCACCCTCCTCAAGTTCTGGCAACTTTTGCTTTTATAATCCCCAGTCTCTTCCTCTTTTACCCGGTGAGACCATCCGTCCTTGTACTGTGGCCTGGGAAATGTTCCCAGTGAGAGAACCTGGGTCAGTGTAAAACTGTGATAATGGCTTGGCCCAATAATGCCTACTTCAGATCAGCTACTTGTGTTTTCTTAGTGTTTGCTTAGATCTTCTGCCTTATCCACATACAGGCACTCATTAGGGTAAAGCTCATCTTTTGCCCAATATTAGAGAGTTATTAAAAGTTTACTAGAGGCCAACTACTTTTCATGTACTTGATCTCTTTTCATTGCCATGACAAGGACGTATGAAATAATCATAATATTAGTATATGTACAGTGTGTATGTACCAAGTGCCAGGCATTGTTTTGAGCCTCTTATATATTTGTTATACATACTCATTTAATCCTCACATCAACCATATAAACAGATACTATTTCTTTCCTGCTTTACAAATGGGGACTCTTAGAAACTATAGAGGTTAAGTAACTCTACCTCCCACCCCCATACATGCTATATAAATGGTGGAATTCATGCTTCAAACCTAGGCAGTCTGGCTTCAGAATTTATCCTTTTAATGACTTCATTATTGGTGGTATTGTTTTCATTTTATGGATAAGGAAACTGAGCTTTAGAGAGGGTGGATGACTTCCCCAGTGTCACAGTGCTAGTAAGTGGCAGAATGAGGATTTGAGCCACTAGAATCCAAAGCCCTTGCTCTTTCCTGTATATCATAGTTCCTCCCAAAGAGAGAAAGAAGAAAAATGTTTACATTTCTGGGAGTTTAGTTTAAAAGAATTTTGTGAGGACTTAGGAGCGGGCCAAACAGCTTCCTTTCATTTTTAATGAAAATAATACCTTCTTGTGCATATAATTTGCTGGCTGTTTATAGCTGGGCATTGGAAGGGGGTTGTTTTTCCCATAGACATGTGGTATTTCTGAACACCTCTAGGACTCACTCCTATGGAAGCATATTGATAGCTGCATGAATGTCAGTTTTGGGAGTGGAAAGGTGGCAGAGCCCAACCTTGAGTTCCTTTGTGTACACTGGGGCATGTGATGCCTACCTGACATGTGCATTTTCCTCTAGGTATGAGCACATGTGCTCCTTGGGTGTTTCAGACACTTGCCAGCCATAAACAGAGCCCTTGAGACGGTTTGAGACACCAAGTATTTCTGTTTTGTTAAGGCTGCGAGGCTGAGATCAGGAGAGGAAGTGGTTCTTTTGTCAGGAAGTCAGACCAGGTTTTTCCCTTGTGCCATGCAGCATGTTTACACATGCGCCAGAGGCTGTAGAATGTCCTGGGGAGGGAGCCCGCCCAGAACCCACGTGTCTTACCTGGTCTCTGATACTGACCATCCTTTTTTGCAGTGTGGAGGCTGCGAGCATTGGATTCGTCATCGTTATCGACCGGCGAAGGGACAAGTGGAGCTCCGTAAAAGCATCATTGACACGAATAGCTGTAAATATTCATTTTTGTGCTGTTATTACAACTATTTCCTATCCAAGTCACAGGGAAAAGGCAATTGTTTTATGCCAAATTTTGGGAAGGTCTTTGTAGCAGAGGCTATTGTGTCATGTCCGTTATCCCCTCTGCCACCTGCAGGTCACTGCAGACAATTCCTGAGCCCGTCAAAAGCTTCCTGAATCTCCCTTATTGACCTCTCTGGTCACCGAAGAGGGGCAGAGGGAGTGCTGGGAAGTTCATGCCCTAGGAGTGATCAACTATTGAGTTATGGGAGTTGATGGATAACTGCCCCAGCCTCTACACCCCTCAGTGGGACAATTCTGAGACATGTACCACACAGGTCTCTACAAGGTCCCAGCCCTTCTTGCCCACAGAAGTGCCCCTTCTTGATACATTGCCTTTCTTGTTATCACTTTCTCACTCTCCCCCATTCCTTCACTGTGTTTCCTGGGATCACCTCCTCAATAAACTCTATACCCAAATCCTTGTTTTAGGGTTTGCTTTGGGGGGGAGGGTCACCCAACGTAAGCCAATCTTCACTTCAGTATTCAAATTAGTTTTTCACAGATTGAAAGATACTGGAAAAACCAGACAAAATATGATATATGCTTGCTTTTGGTATGAGATTGTACAACCTTGGATGAATTTCCTTTTCCATCTAATTAGTCTGATTTTCATCCCTGTTTGTTGCCTTTCGGCAAGTCGATGTATCCTTTCTCTCTGCAAGGACCTCAGGCCAGGGAACTCAATCACATGAGCAGGCAGAGATACCTTAGGGCAACCTTACCAGCATTTCCACCAAAGCACAGGCTGCCTAGGGCAGTTGGGACTGGCTGAAGAGGATGGGATATGGTAGGGTGATAATGTGTGTGTGGAGGCTGGGATGGAAGAGGGACAATCCAAGCCTCATTTATGCCTACTTCCAAAGGTAGTCACGCATGCAAACATGCACATATACGGAGTTTCAGATCTAGAGCCTCAGCCAGAAATACAAATATTGTCTCAGCCATTTGTCTTACCATGATGTAACAAAATGCAAGCCTCTTCTATTTAGGAGCTTGCATTTCAAACATTGGGGGAAAGGAAGACTCCCTTTCTTTTGTGTATGGATTGTTTTGTTCCTTTAGCTTAGTTTTGGCTATAGGATTTATTTTGGAGATAAATACAATGGTGGTTGATGCCCTAAGGCTTTAGACACTTGACAGTGTCCATGAATATTTTAGAGGACTGGCCTCAAGAGAGTTCTGGTTTTCCAGGGTCCATTGGCAATACTTGAATAATATAATACTTGAGCCTAATTTGTTCAAGAATTACATTATCACTTTATGGGTAAAAGACACTGTAGCACAGGGATCCCAAAACCTGGCTTCTAATCAGACAGAATCTCTTCAGGTGCTTGTCGAAAATAGGTATGTGAATTTCATCCCAGTTCTAGTGAATCAGAATATTCCAGACTAAAGACCAGATTACTTTTTAACAAGCCCCTTAGGAGGTTGCTTTCGGGAACCACTAGAAGGGGAGAAAGCCATGAGCAATGGGAGACTTGGGGTCCCAGTTGTGCCATTAAGTTGTTATATGAATCTGAGTTATCTCATTTCTCAGGAACTTGCCTCAAGATGAAGGCAATGCTTCCTGAAAGCTACTTGGCAATAATATGCATCAGGAACCATTAAAATACTAAGTCTTTGACTCAGTAATTCTTTTGGGAAACTATCCAAAGAAAGTGTTCCAAAATGTGGATTAAGATGTTTATTTCAGTGTTATTTATAAGTATAAAAGTATGAAAAGCCTAAATCATTAGCAATAAAGGATTGGTTAAGTAAATTGTGCACCCACGAAATATAGTATTTCCAAAGAATTTTTAAATAACAGAAATAAAAGCTCATGGTATAATATTAAGGGAAAAAGCAGGTTACAAAATATTTCTACAGTATGAATTTAGCCGTGATAAAGATATTTCAGCAGAGAAAATAGCCTGTAAGTAATTAGATTGGAATATTAAAAATGACTATAAGATCATGGGTGGTTTTGGTGGTTTTCTTTTTCTAATGTATACTTTTATTAATTTCCAATTTTTTCTGTAAGGAGTATGAAATACTTTTATAATCAGAAATATTTTTTTTGATTTGTTATGATTTTTAAGGAGGGGTTTGGATTATTCAAACACTATCTCTTTCAGCTCTGAAATCCCGTGATAGATACTCTAGTTCTTTGGCATCTATGGTGTCTACTTAAACTTTCCTGTCTGTGATCTTGGGCAAGAGGAGACCAATGGATGTGACATTTGCCCTGACACTTTCTGTGATCCTTCCAGGTAGCATTTCCAGGAAACTTGCAGCTCATATTCATCCTTCGTCCATCTCGCTTTATCCAGAGGGCATTCACTGACATTGGCATTAAATATTATCGAGATGAATTTAAAATGAAAGTGCCGGTAAGTGTGACTTTTCATCTTGTCTGCATTTGGTCAGGGCCTGTGGAGAAGATGGCATTTGAGCTGAGTTTCTAAAGAAGGTAGGACTCCATGGGCAGAGAGCAGAGGGCATTATGCGTAGAGGGAACAGCATGTGTAAAGACATGGACACAGGAAGGACATACTTTATGTGAGGTCCACAGGGAAGCCCCATTCTTGTTGGACTATAAGTAGGATAATTGTTTGGAAGAAAAAAAGTAGAAAATATGGAATAGGTTTTCAGTGTAAGAATAAGAGGTCTGGATTTTATTCAGTAGGCAGTGGGGATCCAGTGAAGGTTTTTCAGTTGGGGAGTGACTTGGGAAGGTGGTTTTGGAGTTATATAATCTAAAGAGTGTCCTAGACTGTAGAAAGTGATTGAAAGAGGGAGACGTACTGTAATAGTATGGGTAAAAGAAAATAAGGATCTAAGATAAATATAGGCAACTGTAGAGTAAAAATAAAACCAATATGTGATACTCATAAAATGAAAACAGAATGACAAGATTAAATATTTTACTGATAACTGGTAGAGATGTGGGGAAAACCGGCACGTTCATACTTTGCTGATTAGAATGAAGTTGGTAATGACTGATATGAAGGACTAACTGGCAGCATTGATCAAAAATTAAACTATATACGCTCATTGACCTTCCTACAAAAGTTATTCTACAGATTCTCACACATGTGCTTAAGTCTGCATATACAATGATATTAATTACCAAACTGTAAGAATACATGATTAGAAATACCATAATGACAAACAACAGGGGAGTAGTTAAATAAATAATGGTCTACACAATCAACTAAATACTTTGTAACCATCAAAAATGATAAGACATGATACAACCACAGTGAAAACAGGTGGCAGTTACCATACACCTAACCTATGACCCAACCAAGAGAAATGAAAACACATGTCCACAAAAAGGCATGTACAAGCAAGAATGTCCTTCAACATGTGAAGGGATAAAGAAATTGTGGCATATTCACATAGTGGAATAACATTAAGCAATAGAAAAGAGTGAAGTATTGATTATTATAACAACATAGACACATCTCCAAATATTCTCCTGAAAGAAAGAAATTAGACATTAAAGAGTATATGTTCTATGATTATTTTTATATAACATTTAAGAAGAGGCAAAACTAACCTAGAAAATCACAGTGAGGGCTGCTGTTATGGGTAAGGGGGAGTGGAGATTGATTGGAAGGAGGCACAAGGGAATTATCTAGGGAAATGTATATCTTGATTGGATGGTGTTACATGTGTGTATACAGTTGTCAGAACTAATTGAACTATACCCTTAAATCTGTGCATTTTATTGATGTAAATTACATCTCAATTGAAAAAGAAAAAAACATAAAAAAGGAAAAAATAGGTAAGATGAATCTATAGTGATAGAAAAGTTTCTAATACATATTTTTTGTTTAGTTGGAAATAATTTCAAACTCAGAAAAATTTCAAGAATAAGATTAGTACAAAGAACATTCATTCTCTGCCCTTTACCCAGATTCATTCATCTATTGTTAACATTTTATCCCCATTTGCTTTATTATTTACTTATTATTTGCTTCTCTCTATAGATGTATACATCTCTCTCTTTCTCTCTCTAATATTATACATATATAAATATGTATATTTCTCTATTTGTAGTATATATAGATACATTTGCATATAAAGATATATATAAGTATATGTATTATACATATATGGAATATGTATATGTGTATTTGTATATAGAGGATCTAGTTTACGATCAGACGGTACATATAGTCATTATGTCTCTTCAGTTTCCTTTAATCTGAAACATTTCCACAATCTTTCTTTGTCTTTTATGACATTAGCATTTTTGAAGAATACAATCCCTTAAAAAAAAACAAAACAACTACCTTATTTGGGGCTCATGTGATGATTTCTCAGGATTCGACTCAGGTAATGCATTCCTAGCTGGAATACTGCTTAAGTGATGTCATGTCCTTCTCAGGGTATCACATGTGGAAAACATAGTATTCATCTGCCCTCCCATTGGTAACGTTAATTTTGATTCCCTGGTTGAGGTGTTGTCCAGTTTCTCAAATGTATTATGTTTCCATTGCAACTAATACAGAATCTTTGGAGAAACATTTTAGGATCATACAATTATCCTGCTCCTCAAAAGATTCCTCTCTATATTTAATATCTATTGATAATTCTTGCCTGGAATGATCTTTATTAAATTGAATGCAAAATAATGATTTCCCAACTATAATACTCTCTGAACATGCACTAATCAGAAGTTGGGATTCCAAATCAAAACCTCAATGAGATACCACCTCACACCAGTCAGAATGGCTAAAATTAACAAGTCAGGAAAAGACAGATGTTGGCAAGGATGCGGACAAAGGGGAACCCTCCTACACTGTTGGTGGGAATGCAAGCTGGTGCAGC
>NC_138369.1:117891845-117919321 GCF_054177405.1 Leptonychotes weddellii | reverse complement strand
AAAAAAAAAAAGAAGTTGGGATTCTACTGCAAGGTAGAACTTTCCATTCTCCCTTATTTATTTGTCTGTTATCATTAGACATATATGTATGTCTCTCTCTCTATAAATATATTTATTTATTCTAGAAATCGAAGAGTTCACACTGGTACTTTAAATTTTAGGTCATCATCAGTGACCCCTTATGTGGGAAACTTTACACTACTTTCATGTAAAAAAGTAATTTAACCTTTACCGTTAAAATGTCTTGCAAAACCCAGAAAGCATCCATCATAAATGCAAGATACTTTCAATAAAAAGAAAATTACACAGTAGGTGGCAAAAAAAATTTTAGGTCATCTAAGATGTATTTTTAAGTAGGGATAAAAGCAAAGGGAAAGTAGTATGGATAGTATACTCCCATTTGAATAAAATGTATGTGATTGTGTATGATAGCTCACCTTGGGAAGGCTGTGTAAGACTCAAGAAACTGGTTGAAGTGGTTGCCTCCCAGATATAGAACTGGAGGTCTGGGGGTATGGGTGAGAGGGAAAATAAGAGTGGGAAAAGAAATAGAAAAATCTCTTATCTGAGATCGTCAGTTTTCATTGAGATGGATGAAATATTTTCTCAGAGCAATTTCAATTAAAGCGAGGTTTTTCATTTGTTTTGAACAGATAAGGTGTATGTGATAATAAACGCAAACAGAAAGAGTGTAGCTAAATTGAAAATAGTATTCCTCTCACCCATACCCCCAGACTTTTTTTTTTAATGTTAATCTTCTGGAGGTAATGTGTCTTTTTTTTCACTGGTTGCTTTTAAGGGTTTCTTTTTTTTTTTTTTTTAAGATTTTTAAAAAAATTTATTGGGGTGGAGGGGAGAAAAATAAATAAATAAATAAATAAATTTATTTATTTGACAGAAAGATAGAGAGCACAAGTAGGCAGAGCGGCAGGCAGAGGGAAAGGGAGAAGCAGGCTCTCTGTTGAGCAGGGAGCCCGATGCGGGACTTGATCCCAGAATCCTGGGATCATGACCTGAGCCGAAGACAGACGCTTAACAAGTTTGCATTCCCACATCCTTGCCAACACCTGTTTCTTGTGTTGTTCACTTTTGCCTTTGTTTCCCTTGCCTCCTGCAATGTGTCTGGTAAGAAGTTGTTACAGCTGAGGTCAAAGAGGTTTCTGCCTGTTTTCTCCTCTAGGATTTTGATGGATTCCTGTTTCACATTTAGGTCTTTCATCCATTTGAGGTTATTTTTGTATATGGTGTAAGAAAGTGGTCCAGTTTCATTCTTCTGCATGTGGCTGTCCAATTCTCCCAGCACCATTTGTTGGACAGACTCTTTTCTGTTGGATATTCTTTCCTGCTTTGTTGAAGATTAGTTGACATAGAGTTGAGGGTCCATTTCTGGCTTCTCTGTTCTGTTCCATTGATCTGTGTATCTGTCTTTGTGCCAGTACCATACTGTCTTGATGATTACAACTTTGTAACAGAGCTTGAACATAGTACTAGAAGTCCTAGCCTCAGCCATCAGACAACAAAAAGAAATAAAAGGCATCCAAATTGGCAAAGAAGAAGTCAAACTCACTCTTTGCAGATGACATGATACTCTATGTGGAAAACCCAAAAGACTCCACCCGCAAATAGCTAGATCTCATACAGGAATTCAGCAAAATGACAGGATATAAAATCAATGCACAAAAATCGGTGGCATTTCTATACACTAACAATGAGACAGAAGAAAGAGAAATTAAGGAATCGATTGCATTACAATTGCACCAAGAATCATATGATACTTAGGAATAAACCTAACCAAACAGGTAAAGGATCTGTACTCTGAAAACTATAGAACACTTACGAAGGAAATTGAGGAAGACACAAAGAAATGGAAAAACATTTCATGCTCATGGATTGGAAGAACAGATATTGTTAAAATGTCAATGCTACCCTGAGCAATCTACACATTCAGTGCAATCCCTATCAAAATATCATCAACATTTTTCACAGAGCTGGAACAAATAATCCTAAAATTTGTATGGAACCAGAAGAAGACCCTGACTAGCCAAAGGAATGTTGAAAAAGAAAACAAAGCTGGTGGCATCACAAATCCAGACTTCAAGCTATATTACAAAGCTGTCTCCATTTCATTTCTTTCACTCTAGGCATTATTTCCTTTCTTCTACTGTCTCTGGGCTTTGTTTGTTCTTTTTCTAGCTCCTTTAGTGTAAGGTTAGGTTTGTTTGAGACTTTTCTTGCTTCTTGAGGTAGGCCTGTATTGTTATAATCTTCTCTCTTGGAACAGCTTGTACTGCATCCCCAAAATCTGAACTGTTGTGTTTTCATTTTCATTTGTCTCCATGTGTATTTTTTGATTTCTTCTTTGGTTTCTTGGTTGACCCATTCATTGTTCAGTAGCATGTTATTTATGTTCTTACACATGTATTTGTGTTCTTTCCAATTTTTTTCTTGTGGTTGATTTCTAGTTTCATACATTATGGTCAGAAAAGAAGCATGATATGATTTCAGTCTTTTTGAATTTATTGAGACTTGTTTTGTGGCTAACATGTGACCTATTCTGGAGAATGTCCCATATGCATTTGAAAAGAATGTATTCTGCTGTTTTAGGATGGAACAATCTGAATATATCTGTTAGATCCATCTAGTCCAATGTGTCATTCAAAGCCACTGTTTCCTTGTCGATTTTCTGTTGGATGACTTATCCATTGATGTAAGTGGGGTGTGAATATCTCTACTATTACTGTATTACTATTGATTTCTACCTTCATGTCTTGCTAATAGTTACTTTATATGTTTAGGTGCTTCCATGTTGGGTGCATAAACATTTACAATTGCTATATTCTCTTGTTGGGTTGATCTGAACCAGGTGCTTTAGGGGTGTCTCCTTTGTGGGTTGTATGTGTCCCACTGTTGTGGCTGAGCCTCATTTGCTTTCAGTCCAGTTGGCTGCAATGGCTGACTTTGCCTGTTGTGGGTGCACCAGGCAATTTGTTCCCCATGCTGTTAAAGGGCTGGTCTGGGGCCACTGTGGGCTTGTAGTTGGACAATGTCAGCAGTCAGACCAGCTGCTTGCCCTCAGCCCATCTGCCAGCGCAGCAGTGGTACTAAACTTCAGGGCATTCTCCCTTGCTGCCCCCTGAGAGCCTTGTTGGTGGGTGGGGCTGGCAGTTAGACCAGATGTCTGCCCCAGTCCCATCTGCTGGGACTATAGTCACACTGATGTGTGTGGTTATCTTCCTCTTTCCCCAGGGGAGGAGTCACTTTGGAGTGGCACTGGACCCTACTGGGGGTTGCTTGCAGGATGTGTCTTGGCAGGAGCCACTTTGGAGAGATGCCTGTGGAGTAGGGTGGGGTGGATGAGGTGGATTAGCAGGAGAATGCAGAAGTAGGGTGTGTGGTGTTAGCAAGTTATGGGAGAGTGTTTGAGCTGGTTTCCACAGCTGTCTGGCTATCTAGGCTGGGGTGGGGTTGGGGGCGATGGCACCTGCTGGGGCTTTGTTCTAGGAGAAGTCACCTGAAGAACCTGCCCCTCCAGTGCAGGTTCTGAGATTAGTAAATAAGTCTTCCCGTATACCCTTGGCGCTTTCAGATTGCTGCTTCTGTACCGTACCTTGGTTGGGTTGTTTGTTGTGTTAGCTCTTTAAGGATGGGAACTCAGTTTCCTATCGCCCTCTGTCTCTCCCAGAGCTAAGCCTGCTGATTTTTAAAATACCTGGAGTTAAGCCCTCCTGATTGTAAAAAGTCACAAAGTTAAGCTCCACTGTTTTTCAAAGCCAAATGTTATGGGACTTGTCTTCCCACTGCAGGTTCCCTGTGTCCCGGGTTCCTGGTGTGGGGTCTGCTCCTCACCCTTCTCCGTGCTTGTGGTGTCCCTGCTGTTTGTGGTTAAGTCTCCCTGGGAGTTTGGTTCCCAACTGCATCTCTGCCCCTTCTACCTCTTTCTGTGTGGCCTCCTCTCTATTAACTGTGGAAAGTCTCTTCTGACAGCCTTTGGGTTTTCTGAGTTAGCTGCACTGATGTGGCTGTTATCTAGGTGTGTCTGTGGGCCGAGGGCCTCCTACTCCACCATTTTTTTAGAAGTCCTCTTTGCCCATTTTTAATTATGTTTTTTTACTGTTGAGTTTTGAGAGTAGATATGAATCTAATGTCAGATATGATTTGCAAATATTTTCTCCTAGTTTGTGGGTTGTCTTTCATCCTCCTAACCATGTCTTTTGCAGAGCAAGTGTTTTTAATTTGGATGAAGTCCAGTTTATCAATTCTTCTTCTATGTGTTGTGTTTTTGGTGTTGTATCTCAGAACTCTTTGCCTAACCCAAAGATTTTCTCCTGATTTTTCCTTTATGTTTTTTTTCTCCAAGTTTTATGTTTTACATTTAGATCTCTGATGCATTTTGAGTTAATTTTTGTATTAGATGTAAACTAAGGTTCCTTTTTTTGCATATGGATGTCTGGTTGTTTTAGCACCATTTGTTGGAATTATTTCTCCATGGAATTGACTTCTTGCACCTCTGTCAAAAGTCAGGTTCGTGTTTGCCAGGGTTCAGGGATGATTGGGGGGTGGGGTTTGCCTGTAAAGGATAGCACAAGGGTGGGGTGCCTGGGTGGCTCAGATGGTTGGGCATCTGCCTTTGGCTCAGGTCGTGATTTCTGGGTCCTGGGATTGAGCCCTGTGTTGGGCTCACAGCTCGGCGGGGAGTCTGCTTCTCCCTCTCCCTCTGGCTCTCCCCCTACTTGTGCTCTCTCTGTCTCTCTGTCTCTCTCTCTCAGATAAATAGATAAATCTTAAAAAAAAAAAAAAAGGATATGGGCGCCTGGGTGGCTCAGTTGGTTAAGCGACTGCCTTCGGCTCAGGTCATGATCCTGGAGTCCCTGGATCGAGTCCCGCATTGGGCTCCCTGCTCGGCAGGGAGTCTGCTTCTCCCTCTCCCACTCCTCGTTTGTATTCCCTCTCTCGCTGTGTCTTTCTTTGTCAAATAAATAAATAAAATCTTTAAAAAAAAAAAAAGGATAGCATAACGGAGACTTTTGCAGTGATGAAACAGTTCTGCATCTTGATTGTGCTGGTGGTTACACAAATCTACAGATGTGAGAAAATAATATAGAACTAAACATACACATTACATCAATATCAACTTCCTGCCTTTGATTTTGTACTATAATTACGTAAGATGCAACCATCGAGGGCAGGGACTGGGTGAAGGGTACATGGGACCTCTCTGTACTATCTTTGCAACTTCCTGTGAATCTGTACTTATGTAATTATTTAAAATTACTATAATTACTTTAATTACTTTAAAATAAAGAGTTAAAAAAATCACTTGACCATATTTGTGTGAGTCTATTTCAGGACTCTCTACTCTGTTCCATTGATCTATTTGGCTGTCCTTTGCCGTTACCAAACTCTTGATCTTTTTAGTTTATAAGTCTTGAAACTTTATTCATTTCAAAATTGTTTTGCCTATTCTATCTATTTTGCATTTCTGTATAGATTTTGGAGTTAGCTTGAGACTTTCTACAGAGAGAGACTTTCTACAGAAAGTCTGCTGGGATTTTAATTAGGATTGCTTTGATCAATATTTAACGGTACTAAATCCTCTAATATCTTCCTTTTATTTCTAATTTTCATTTTTAGCTTCCACTTTAAAATTTCTCTTAATCCTCTACAGCTAAAGATGAGTGGGCAGAGTCCCAGCAAGCATGGAACAGAAGTTAGGTGGAACAGAAGATGTGCAGCCTGGCAGGATGTTTTTTATTTTATTTTTTTAATTTATTTTTTAATTTAATTTCATTTTTTTTAAGATTTTGTTTATTTATTTGACAGAGAGAGAGAGCACAAGCAGGGGGAGCAGCAGAGGGAGAGGGGGAAACAGACTTTCTGCTGAGCAGGGAGCCCGACGCGGGGCTCACCTGGGATCATGACCTGAGCCGAAGGCAGATGCTTAACCAACTGAGCCCCCCAGGCCCCCCAGGATATGTTTTTTAAAACTCCAGGCTGTGTGGCAAAGTTACTTCTGCCTAATAAGATGTTCCACGTTGGTATTAAAAAAAAAACAAAAAAACTCCAAGTGTTACCATAGCAATTAATATTTCAAGAAGCAAAATATATTGGCAGTTTCTTGTTTTGTGTCCTTTAATTTCTAAGACTAAACATCTTTTTGAAACTCCCAAAGTGGTTTAAAATTTTTAGGAGGGAAAGGCAAAAATGGATTCAGGTTTGGTTTCTTTCTACTTTTTCTCATATTATAAATGTAATTTTAAAAATTCCCAAACTTCTGGTGTGCCTGGCTGGCTCAGTTGGTGGAGCATGTGACTCTTGATCTGAGGGTGTGGGTTTGGGACCCATACTGGGTGTAGCTTACTTAAAAAAATGTAATTAATGAATTAATAAAAAAAATTCCCAAACTCCTTTTCAGAAGTGAAGGAGAAAGTCAGGGACCTGATAAGGTTAACAGTGATATGCAGTAACCAAATCCCATTAAACCTGAGTTCCTTGAAGCAGGGACTGTTGTGCTATCCCTCAGACCCTGGCATTTATTAGAAATTCAATACATTATTTGTTGAATGAGTACATCAATTTTGTTTTCACCTATAGACTTTGGGCCCTAACTTAGGTTCTTTCTATTCCAAAGTGGGTTTATCACTTGACTAATACTATATAATAATAGAAGAAAGCTCCTATTCTTTTTTTTTAAGATTTTATTTTTAAGTAATCTCTATACCCAACATGGAGCTGAGGCTCACAACCCAGAGTCAAGAGTCGCATGCTTCACCAACTGAACCAGCCAGGCACCCCAGAAAGCCTATGTTCTTATGTCCTCTGACCGAGAGTCAGTTTTCAAAATAATCAACAAGGAGTGAAGAAATATAAAGTCACTAAGTTAAAGGCTTACAGGGGGACATGTTTCAGAAGTAAGAGTGAGGGGTCTTTGTTTCTCTTTAGGAGTGAATAGGGGGTGTGATATAATCCCTGGAACAGAGAGCTAGGACCACGACCTGGTCAGAGCCACTGCAGAGGAGCAGAAATGGACAATTTGAAATGTGTCTACTCCCTCTAGGTGTGTGGGCATTCGCTCATCAGCATGGGTTTTTTTTTTTTTTTTTAAATTCATTTGAGACACAGAGATACAGAGAGAGAGAGAGAGCGTGAGCAGAGGGAGAGAGAGGGAGAGGGAGAAGCAGGCTCCCTGCTGAGCATGGAGCCTGATGTGGGGCTCGATCCCAGGACTCTGGGATCGTGACCTGAGCCGAAGGCAGACGCTTAACCATCTGAGCCACCCAGGCGCTCCAGGATGGGTTTGTTAATGAACCAGATTGTTAATTCAAAAAAATCCACTCCCTATTACCTCCAAATCTCCTCCATGCAGGATAAATTGGGGGCATATCAACATTCCTCATGGGAGGCATCAGTGTAGTAAATCTTTTTAATACACACTCCTCAGTATGTGCCCATATTCTAATTTTATTTCGATATTCACCAGCCTACCCCTTACTGGGCTTCTCATTGCAGATTTTTAGGTCTCAATATAGCACTTGATTTTGGTGGCCGAAGAGTATACTTTAGCTTGGTAACTTTTGACAAAAATCCACCTAAAGTAAGAGCCGACTTCTGGGTAGCTTAGAACGGAGTCCCCAAACCAAGTCATTCTTTTGTCATAGACTGTACGACCTTTGTTATTCCTCGCTTAAAGGGGGCAAATGTAAAGGGAATATAAAACATTTCTCTGCTGGATGTAGCAACTCCTTGTATATGAATTCCTGATCAGGCAAAGTTCAAGTGCTGCTTAAATAATAGAACCTAGATGAGCTACTCTTTAATTATCTGTGAGGAATATATTGATTTTTTTCCCCTACAGATCATTATGTTAAACTCTGTGTCTGACCTTCATGGCTACATTGACAAAAGCCAACTGACAGAGGACTTAGGGGGAACTTTGGAATACCGCCATAATCAATGGATAAATCATCGAACTGTGAGTACCAATTTACATGCCCTTTATGTTGTCTCTCCTTGTTTTCCAGAAGACAGGGCAGTTAAAGATCAACTGTTGGGTGGTCATTGCCCACGACCACCTAACATTGGGATGGTTGGATTTTCTAAGCCACAGGTAGGGGAGAAATGGGGTGGAAGGGAAGAGGCTGTGACTTGTCCTCATATCTACCTTTGCCTCACCTCATCATCTGGCATGCAGTTTTGGGGAGACTTGATTTAGAATGCACCTGGGGAGTTTTCAACATACCAGCACCCTGCTCTACCTCAGAGAAATTAATTTGCTTGATCAGGGTTGGGTCTCAGACATTAGCATTCCATGCAACTTCCCAGATGATTCTAATGTACAGAAAGATAAAAACCCACCGAGTCAGAAGGAGCTGCATTTACATATTGTCACCATTCTTATTGTCTGACCTTAGGTCAGTTATTAAACCTCTTTCAGCTTGTTTTCTCCCCTGTTAAAATGGAACTAACAGTGGTTTTCAGCTGGGGACAATTTTAGAAAGACATTTTTTTGTAGTCATGATTTGGGAGGAGGCGAGTTATTGGCATCTAGTAGGTAGGAGCCAGGGGTGCTGCTAAGCATCTTATGCACAAGACAGCCCCCCCACAACAAAGAATTGTCTGGCCCAAATGTCAGTAGTGCCGATGATGAGAAACCTCAGACTAACAGAAGCTGCCTGAGAGTTTGATGTGAGATAAAGTGATGTAATGTGTGTGAAAGCACCTGACATACAGTATTTTACTTGACTCACTCATAGTAATGGTTATTATGCTAAACCAGAAGGGTCAGTAATATGGAGGGAAAAGTGGGATTGAAACTCAAATAATAAGTGTTTCTGTATAAAGTTGCCATTCTCCTTTCTCCACTCTCAAAGCCCCCAGACCCTCAAAATGACTAGGTTTTCTGAGCTGAGCGAGAAGCTCCCTCACCACCCCAGGGACAACTTGTGGTGTCAGCCCCCTTCTCTCTGTATCAGGTAACTTTGGAAACATGTTGCCCAACATTTACCAATAAACACCTGAAGGACATTTGATTAGGAGAATTTACTCTCTTTTAGAGTGTAAAGCTTTGTGATTTTTTTTAAAAAAAGGAAATTTAAGAACTAAACAAAAATAGATTTCTAGCAAAAGTGCATTTATTTCTAATCCTTCCATCACTTCTTTGTACGCTATGTAATTCTAAGGAAGACATGACCCTTCCCAAAACCTAGCAGAAGACCCACAACCTTGGCATGAACCTTTAAAACAGTAACAGTGACTCCAAGAGAACTATTGAGAGTGAAAAAAGGAATGGTGAAGTTCTTCACAAACATATTATTCCCACTAGGTCTAAATAGAAAAGATATGGAGGGAAGCTTATGTAGAATATCACACACAAATAAGTGTGGTCAGGGTTGTCCTGTGTTGCAATTTCATTAAACCATATGAAAAATGGAACTGGAGTGCTTCCAGGCTTTATTTCTTCACTTCCTAGGATTTTATTATGTTACTTTAATAATCAGAAGAATTTACTGTCCTGCCAGCCTTATTTGGCCTAGCTAGCTCTCCCTTTTGCTCTGACTTCTCTACCAATCCTTTGTTTTATTATGTTATTAATGTTTTTCAAGTTGCCTCAGATCTTTTTTGAAATAACACAAATTTGCCCCAAATGAATAAAGAAAAAACCCGAGTGTACCTTGACATCAAAGATAAGAATAGTTCTCTGAGAACTTAGAGAGGTGAAGAAGACAGAAACCATGAACATAGATTTTTTAAAGATATGGCCTGAGCAAACATGTGCACACACCTTCCCACCCCAGGCCTAGTTTGTATCCATGGTTTGTATTTGTACATGTGTTAATCATATTATAGTGAACTTTAAAAAATACAACTAGTATTGAAACATCAGACATATTCTTTATATGCCTTTTGTATGTTTTATGTATATATTTTATATACACATATATATAATTAGAACTATAATAATATAATACATATACATATCATGTATATGTAATATATATAAATCAGTTTTTGGGTAACAGTGTACTTTCTGGATGTCAGATCTTTGAGACTCATTAGAACTGAAAAGAACCTTAAAGATCATTTATTTCAATTACCTTATTTTACAGATAAGGAAACTGACCTTCAAAGTAAAGAAGTGATTTATCCAAGGTTATACAGTTGAGTAGTGACAGAGCCAAGACTAAGGCCAAGCTCTTTCTCATCACCCTGTCAGCATCAGGTCCTGTGTACCATTTCCAAGGTGACTGTTTGCTAGTCAGATACCTGGAATCAAGTTAATTTTGTTAATAGGACTCTCCATAGGAAACCCCTGGCTTTCGTCTCTCTCCAGGTTGACATCTGCAAGCCTCGCACCTGACTCTCAGAGTTGTTGCTGTTATTATTATTACACTTGTAAGGTACTCTGCTGTGCCCAAGTCCTTTCACATTTGCTATTCCTTTGATAGCAAATGAATCACAGAGCAAAAAACCCTGCAAAAACAGAGCAACCATTATTCCCATTTTTCAAATGAAGACACTAGCACTCAGAGCAATACCTGGCTTATTCAAGATCACACAGTTAGAGAGCAGAGTCTGGACTGTAATTCAAGTCTTAAACTCTCAAGCCAAGATCTTCGTTGATCTAATTTTAAATCTAGTTTTATTCAGTCTAGTTTTTATTGCCAAGAGGTGGTATAGCATAGTGCTTAAGAGTGCTGGCCCTGGGTTTAATCCCACTTCTGCCACTTGTTTTTTTTATATGACTTTGGGGGAAATTACTTAACTTTAATATGCTTCAGTTTCCTCATCTATAGAATGTGGTGGTAGTAGTAACCTAATTGAGATGCATTACAAGAAGTAGGGCATATTAAGCAAGGTACTTAATCTCATATTTTCTTATTATAAATCCTCTGATAAATTGGATTTTTATGTTATTCATTAGAGGCTATTGGTAAATGAAGTTGAAAGAGTGTCTTATACAGATATTAGATTATATAAAAGTAAATACATTTTGATGTGCTTGAAAGAAAGATTTTCATAAAAGTTAGTGTTTGTCTGACTTTCCGAGCCAAAAGTACTGTGATGTTCAGGACAGCAGCTATATAAATACTTGGGCTAATAGGGGAGATTCCACCTACAGCAGTACTTCAAGTATGAAGAGGTTTGATGGTGTAGGTGCCTGGCTGGTCCAGTCGGTAGAGCGTGTGACTCTGGATCTCAGGGTTGGAGTTCGAGCCCCACATTGACTGTAGGGTATACTTAAAAAAAATGATTGATGGAGAATGCCTTTGGGTTCAGACAGTTTGGGAGGTATGCCATGCTCTGGAAGCCTCTATCACGCCAGCCTCAGCTCTGGCCCCTATTACAGAAAAGGGCTGCACCACATCTGGCCCATTCTTTAGGGTGTGCATTTGGGTTTTCAGAAATGTTCTCTGATTATGTAAGAGCAGAGGTAATTTTTTCCCAAATGAAAGTTAGGTTAGGCCTCTTTGTCACTACCTGTTATCTGTCTAGCAGCTGTTTATGGGCCACCTACTCTGTGATAGGCAGAGTACCATTTGCTGGTGGAACGGAGATGAATTGTAGTCACCCTTTGAGGGCAAAATTGTCTCAGGAGCAGAGGGAAATGGGCAAAGTAGAGCCAGTCTAGCTGACTAGAATGCTTTATGAGATTCTGAAAAGCCACTTGCCTTTAACTATATCTACTGATGATAAGCATCACTTTTTCTAGGTTAGGACATATGTTTACTGCTAAAATGCACTCTGCTAAATGCATATATCTCATCTGGGATATTAGCTGTGAAGTTACTCATCAGTTAGTAGGTATTCATTTAATGGCAGAGTAGAGTCCTTAGTGGAAGGTAAATTTCTACAAAAGAGTGAGGGGCAGAGGTCCCCAGCTTCTCATCACATGTGACAAAAGTAACTATCAGAAAGGTTACTAGTGACCTAAGCACTATGTCCATCTTCTCCCTTGGGGTCAAACTTGTTTCCCAAACTTGGTGACATTGGTTGAATCCTGCTTTCTTTCCTTCCTTATTGCCCAAGTAATATGTTCTTGGGCAATTCACTTGACCTGTTGGAGGTTCAGTTCCCTCTACTGTAAAATAGAGATAAAATACCTTCCACTCTGGATTGTTGAGATGATAGACAAAGGTATAGCACCAGGTAGAATGCATGGCCCATTGCAGGTACTCAGGGAATGGTAGCTCTTTCTACTATCCTTCTATTCAGAGAACATATTGGTGAATGTTAAGCTCTCCTCATTGTTATGATTGTCTGACCTTCCAGGCCATTGAAAACTTTGCCATGACATTGAAGACCACTGCCCAGATGCTCCAGATGTTTGGGGTCTGCCTAGCCACAACAGAGCTACCCAGAGGCGTGCTGTCCACTGAAGACCTCCTCATGTCCCACACGAGGCAGCGGGACAAGCTCCAGGTGAGTAGTCAGTGGCCTCTCACAGGCCAGCTTCTTGGAGGGAGCTAGGAGAAGAATTAGAAGTTAAGCCCCCTTCTTCCTCCTTCTCCAGTGACTTGGCAGTGACTGATCATCTTAAACCTTCTAGATAGGCAGTATGTGAAGAGAAAAAAACCTCTTGAGACTGGTCCGTGAATGTAAGAGGATTGTAATTAAGACCTGTGAGAAGCAGCCCCATAAAGGGAGACTCATTCTACCTTTGTGCTCTAAGAGAGGTGTTTGAGCATTGTTTCAAGGGCAGCACTCCTATGATCTGCTCAGGACAGAGCAAGATATAATGGATAAAACTGCAGTGAGGGGTGGGAGTTGGGGTTTGAGGCAGAAGCTTTCCTGAGGCTCTTGTGAAGTTTTGGGGCAAACTAATAAGCTGACATATTGCTTCACCTTCTCAGGGATATATCTTTTTATTTGGGGAATAATTTGAGAAAGAAGACATGGAAAGTGCTCTGAACTGGCTTTAAGGAGAGGCACCTATTAACTTCATAAAAGCATGTCAGAACCTGCTAAGAACGGAGGTTGGCAGATTCTTTCAGATCATGCAGTAAAGGGAAGACTTCCTGGGGCTTACAGGATGGGCGTCAGCTCTTTTCTGCCTCCAGAAGCACAAATGGACCATATCCATTATTTCACAGAAGACCAGAACTCCATAGGGCAGCAAGCTGAGGATTAGAAGATGGATAAATCTTAGCATGACATGTATTCTTGCTGCACAGAGCTTGGCAGGAGCTGACCTCTTTTATCTGTGGCCCCAAATTTACAAAAATTCTTTGCTAGGTGGTTGATTTGTTCATTTAGTCAACATTTATTGATGACCTACCCCTACATGCCAGGAAAACAAATGAAAAAAATGTAAACTCAAGGAACACATAGTTGAGTTAGGGGAGTCCCAGAGTCTAGTAGTTAAGGCAAATTAATTTTTGCATGTGTCAGGGAGCACTGTTAAATTCTCTTCTTAAGGAGCTTGATATCCAAAAAGAGTTCAAAATGTACTTTCTACACTACTCTGCATAATTAAAAGATCTGGTTTGAAACTGGGAAAACCTGAAAGCATCCTAGAAATTTTCCTGGGAAATGTCTCTGACGAGCTTGACAGACACATACAACTTAGCACACCTGTCTTTTTTTTTTTTTCATTATGTTACCACCATACAGTACATCATTAGGTTTTTGACGTAGTGTTCCATGATTCCTTGTTAGCACAGCCATCTTGTTCCTGTGTATGCTTCTTACACATGGATGGAGACTCAGAGAACATCTTCAGAACATGTGCATGCAGGTGTCCCAGGGTCTTCTGCATATTGGATCCTTCTCCAAGAAGAGCTTCCATTTCCTGAGGAAAAGTAACTTTGACAGGCTATAGGCCATCTCTCGGTTTACAAACAGTATGGTGGCATGCACCCTGCTGCCACTAGGACCCTGTCTGCACAAGGAGGAAATTCATGGAAACTCCCTCGGACTTCTGTAGATTTTCCCAGAAGCCGGTCCCTGAACTCCTCCTGTAGCTTGAGTGCTGACAGTAAAAAAATTAAATACCCAAAAGTGATGAAATGTGTTTTCTCTTTGTGGGAACAAAAACCTGCTTAAGCTCTTTGGGCCGTGTGACAACTAGATATCCATGAGGAAAAGAAGGAAATTGGATCCTCACCTCACATCCTATACAAAAATTAACTCAAAATTGATCAAGGGACTAAATGTAAATCCTGAAACTATAAAACTCTTAGGAGAAAATATAGATGTAAATTTTCATGACCTTACATCAGGCAATGGTTTCTTAGATTTAATAACGCCAAAAGCACAAACACCTAGAGAAAATAAATAAACTGGACATCATCAAAATTAAGAACTTTTGTGCTTCAAAGGCCACTATCAAGAAGGTGAAAAGACAACCCACAGAATGGGGGGAAATATCTACACATCATGTATCTGATGATATTCTAGTATCCAGAATATAGAAACAACTCTTACAACTCAACCTTTGTAAAAAGACAACCCAATTGAAAAATGGGCAAAGGATTTGAACAGACATATCTTCACAGAAGATACATAAATGGTTATTAAGCACATGAAGACATGTACAACATCATTAGTCATTAGGGAAATGCAAATCAAAACCGTAGTGATATACCCACTAGAGTGGCTCTAATTAGAAAGATGGACAATAACAACTGTTGGTGAGGATGTGAGGAAATTGGAACCCTCAGACATTGCTTGTGGGAATGTAAACTGTCTGGTAGGCCCTCAAAAGGTTAAACATAGAGTTACCATATGACCCAGAAATGCTACTTCTATGTGTATGCACAAGAGATTTGAAAACATACGTTTCATATAAAAAGTTACACATAAATGTTTGTAGCAGTATTATTCATGACATCCAAAAAGTGGAAACAACCCACATGTCCATCAGCTGATGAATGGATAAACAAAATGTGGTATAGCCATACAATGGAATATTACTCAGCCATAGAAAGGAAATACTGATTGAATCATGCTGTAATATGTATGAACTTTGAAATAATTATGCAGAGCGAAAGAAGCAGACACAAAAAACCACATATTGTGTGAATCCACTTACATGAAATGTCCAGAGTAGGTAAACTTAGAGTGAAAGTAGGGAGATGAGTGGTTGCCAGGGGCTGGGAAGAGGGAGAAATGGAGAGTGATGGATAATAGGGGTGGGGTTTCTTTTTGACAGTGATAAAAATGTTCCGGGGAGGGGGAAATCATGAAATCGTATGCATTAAAAAGGTGAATTTTATGGTACTATATGAGCTATATCACAATTTTTTAAAAAAGAAAAAGACCTTTGGGCCTAACACAACAATAAAATAGCCATGAAGCCTATAGAGATATGTGCTTTTCTTACTGTTTATGATGGTCCTACGGACTCTTTTTCATAGCAAAACAGCTCTTCCCATTGTCTAATTCCGAGCTGGTTTTTGGGAGCAGTTTATAGAGGCAGGCAGTCTCTCTCTTGAATCCCAAAGGAGGTGGTTATCTACTCTTTGCCACTTTTATTTAGGCCAGAAACCCCAGGGTCTTGGCCTTTGGCTCTCAGATCCTTAAGTCAAATGAGACACTTTACCATGTGTTCATTTAAATAGGGTAAGACTCTCATATTTTGTTGTTGTTAAAATAAGAAATCTAACAGAGCCAAAGGCCTTTCTCTCATCATGCAGGAGGAAAGTGCCAGTGGGTCCTCTGATTATGTGATAAAGCACTCTTATAAATATGAATACTGTTTAGTATTCAGTATTTGTTCCAGTCAGTATTTATTCAATTTTGTATTCAGAGATGATAGTTCTATCAGTATTTCCAGGGTTACAAATAATCAAGAAGATAATCAGAATTACAAGTTATTTTTTTGTAGGCCCTAGAAATAATTTTTTTTTAAGATTTTATTTATTCATTTGAGACACAGAGATACAGAGAGAGAGAGAGAAAGAAAGCATGAGCAGGGAGAGAGGCAGAGGGAGAGGGAGAAGCAGGCTCCCCGCTGAGCCAGGAGCCCGATGTGGGGCTCGATCCCAGGACCCTGGGATCATGACCTGAGCTGAAGGCAGACGCTTAACCATCTGAGCCACCCAGGCGCCCCCCTAGAAATAGTTTTATAGTCATAGGAGTTTTTAGAGACCCCCTTTGTTCAAACTCTACCTGTGGGGAATGTAAGTTAGGAATGGATAGACACGGAGGTCTTGATTTTTTTTTCTTTTTTTAAAGATTTTATTTATTTATTTGACAGAGAGAGAGACAGCGAGAGCAGGAACACAAGCAGGGGGAGTGGGAGAGGGAGAAGCAGGCTTCCCGCTGAGCAGGGAGCCCGATGTGGGACTCGATCCCAGGACCCTGGGATCATGACCTGAGCCGAAGGCAGCCGCTTAACGACTGAGCCACCCAGGCGCCCACGGAGGTCTTGATTTTGCACAGGAAGACAAACTTGGTATTCTTATGGATGCTTTTGGTGTCAATACCTTAACAAATGAGCATGTTGCACTAATTTTATACCACAGGAAGGTTTCTCTCAATAGCTGCCGAGGAAAGAGGTATCTCATCTCTTTTAGGGACTTCTTTTTTCTCAGTTATGAAGACTTGCATTTTAAAGGATAGATTCTAGAATTCATTAGTCAGCATTATGCACAAAAGCACGCAGAGCTAACTTGTAGTGGCAGAAATGGAGCTAAGTAATAAAAGTGAAGTGAGGGGTCTAAAACGTTAGTCATTCTTACAATCTCTGGGCTCTGATTCATCCTTTAACTTCCTATCTCACCTCCACCACCAGCCCATGACACGGCTGAACACAGCACCTGGCATGGATAGTCGTGCTTTATAAATGTATTTTCAGTGAATGAATGAATGTCTAGATTCATGCTTACTGTTGTCATAGGAAAGAATTCCCCCCAGAAAATTTAAGTTCTTTTGAGCCTGAAGCAATCTGCTTGCCCTATTAAGTGGGTCTTCCGAACCAACGGCTTGTTTCCATAATAATGGAACTGTAATGAGTACACACTGGGACAGCCATACCAGTTGTTAAATATTTATGTTCTTGAGTGTCTGACTTTACCTCCCTGGCCCGTTTCCGAGGACCCATGAGGCCTCAGGATTGCAGCCACCAAAGTGGGTAACACGTGGACCACAGTTGGCCTCAGGACTGCTTCAGCATTGTATCTGACAACTGTGCTGATTGGTCCGTGCCTGCTCTAAACAGTTCTTAAATATTCTGAATTGTTACCACTGTGGACAAGGGCACACTCCACTTTTGGCCTGGGCAACTTATCTTTTCACTTTCCAAGTACCATAGTTCCTCAATCTTTCCCTGTGTATCTGTGGCAGATTTTTATAACCCTGCTGAAGCTGACCACATATGGCCTAGTCCCAAAGCAGTAACCAGTCATGATTTTTCCTTGTATTTTTTGATAGCGTGAAGGGGACACACAGTGAATGAGACCACGTACTCAGGTCCACCTTCCCTCTCTCACACATTTCCTCACACTCTGCAGTTCTTTGGGTATACCTCTCTTCTGAGCTTCCCCTTCCAAAAGTCTTCTGCCCTAGCAATACTCGTCTTGTTCTCTGGCCCTTCCACCCTTCCTCCCAACTCTACATCATACACACACTAAATAGATATAAAATCTAATAATGGTAATGCCAGAGTCTAACTGGAATGCTGGAATCTCAAGGACATCTAAGAAACTGAGTGAGAAAAGCCAAGACCTTTTTTAGAAGGTAGGAAGAATGCAAGGTAAGAGTACTTGCTAATGAGTGCTTCGCCCCTTCCCCCCATCATATCCTATTTGTCCTTGTTCATCAGCCTAATTTCTTTTAGACTATTATTAATTCACCCAACCTACAAATATTTCATGAGCATTGGTGAGATAAGAAGAAATGAGGGTTGATACCTGAGAGTGGAAAAGAAGGGATGTATCCAGTTCCCAGGCAGGAGTACCAGCCAAGAGGCTGACTGCAGGGCATTACCTGGAGAGGACAGAGCCACAGGGGGTGTCCAAAGAACTTGGGCCAGATCAGAGAAGTCAAATTTATCATCAACCAAATCCGGGGACAAGTTTGAGGCTGGGTGTGGACAGCGGAAGCCTGCAAGTGGATGAATATTGGAACTAGCAAGATGGGAGATAAGGAACAAAGGCGTGAGGGTGAGCGGGCCAGAACATGTGTGTGAACAGGGTGGAGAAACCCAAAACTCCTCCGACAGGGAATGAGCTCCATACTGTGAGAAGGCTGGAGGTGGCCAGGCCCCAAGGAGAGATTCAGGCTTCATGTGCATAGAGGGTATTGTTTTGTAACCATGGGCCTATTCTAATGCTTAGGGCATACTAACCAGCATCCTGTGTGACCCATGCACCAAATCCCCGACTCCTTGGAGCAGAATTCCCTGCCAGGCTCCACCCCTTTAGCTTATTTTGTAGTTCTCACTCAGGTCATTGGGAGAGATGACTTGTGCTGTGTGATTAGAGGTCTTGAGCTGGTGGATTTGGCAGGAGATAACCTGACATCTTCTCCAATTGCAAACCCCACATCCCATGTAAAAGGAGGGGAATAGAATTGCCTTGGAAGTATGACTCTTTCCATGTCAAACCGAAGTTGCTGACCATCTCCGCCAAACTTCCATAATTGAACAAGCCACACTTTACGGGCAGATAGAAGGAGAGGCAGGTGTCAACTGAGACCAGATGAAGTTTTTTTCCTGGTCAACTAGCAACTATTACATTATTATTACATGCCAGTTTCTAGCAGTTATTATTCAGTATCTGTCATTTTCTTGTTTCTGGTCACTGCCCTGGATTAGAACCAGATTTTATTAATTTGTTAATAAATTTAAAATTATTAATTATTAAGCAATTAACATAAATAATTAATAATTAAAAATTATTGATTTATTGCTTTTGCTTTAAATATATAACAGCAGTTTGAGGTATAAAATTCAACAGTTGTTGCTTTAGAGAGGAAAAGTGGATGGGCAGGGGACAAAAGACTTATTTTTTCCAATATATATCCTTTTGTATATTTTGGGTTTTGTATCATGTGTATGTATTACCTGCTAAAAATAAGTTAATAATCATATGATCTAATAATACCACTTCTGGGCATTTACCCAAAGAAGACAAAAACACTAATTCGAAAAGGTATATGCACCCCTACGTTTATTGCAGCATTATTTACAATAGCCAGATTATGGAAGCAGCCCAAGTGTCCATTGATAGATGAATAGATAAAGAAGATGTGGTGTATATATACAATGGAATCAGCCATAAAAAGGAATAACATGGATGGATCTAGAGGGTATACTGCTAAGAGAAATAAGTCAGTCAGAGAAAGACAAATACCATATGATTTCATTTATGTGTGGAATTTAAGAAAACAAAGAAAAAAAGAGACAAACCAAAAAACCGACTCTTAACTACAGAGAACAAACAGCTGGTTACCTGAGGGGAGGTGGGTGAAGGGATGGGAGAAATAGGTGATGGGGATCAAGAGTACACTTACCATCATGAGCACTGAGTAATATATTAGAACTGTTGAATCACTGGATTGTACACTTGAAACTAATATAACACTTTATGTTAACTACACTGGAATTAAAATAAAAAAAAACAAAAATAAAGGAGTTAATTAATTTTTAAAAGCTGCAGCTTGACTTCTTTAGCATTTAATTTCCTATAAGAAAGATACAGCTTGATCTGCCATTCTTCTCACTGCAAATCCCACCAAGAATTTGCTTTTGTTCATTTCTTTTGAGACAAACTATATTTTCCTTTCTCTAGGATGAGCTGAAATTACTTGGAAAGCAAGGGACCACATTACTGTCATGTATTCAAGAAACAGCAACCAAAAGTCCTACCAGCAAACTCAATCCCAATGAACTAGAGAATGTAGCTACCATGGAAAGGTGAGTGAGAGAGGGGGGAATATGTAGAACTCGATCTGAAACAGCCAAGAACAATTGGTACAGCTACTCCTGGGTCTTGGTGGAGTCAAGAAAGAATAGTATTTGAGAAAACAAAGGCAAAAAGATGGTATCTACCGACAGAGATGTTTTTATGAGAATGCTATTCCCTCCTTTTGTGCTATGCTCTCATCCCAGGATTTCAAGGGAGATGGTAGTACATATTTATCTATATTTCCAAATAACAGTTTGGTTAGGTGCTGTGCTTTACACACCTGTCATCTCAGGTAGAAAACAAAAGGCACAAAGTTAAGGTTACCTGGGGGCACATTGCAAAGCACAGCAGCTGCATCCGAAGTGAAGTTTCTGCCTAGTGCTGAGGGTGTCCTGATAAAAAAATGGAAAATTTTTCCATTTCCAGCTGAACTGTGAGAAAGTCATAGGTGACAGAGACTTGCATAAAAAGGAGATTCCCGTAGTTCTTAACACTGACTGGAAACATAGGGGTTATCTACATAAGCCTACATGGACTCCTGTGGAAATGAACACTAACCACAATGTCACTCTCTCTTTCTTGACAGGTTATTACTTCAGTTGGATGAGACAGAAAAAGCCTTTAATCAGTTTTGGTCTGAGCATCACTTGAAGCTTAACCAATGCCTACAACTACAACACTTTGAGCACAATTTTTATGAGGTGTTACTTTCTTGTTGAATAGAGCTTTCTTTCATGGTTTGGTGACTTCTGGTTCTCTCTTCTCCCTTGAACTCTGGATATTGAGTGTCCCTCTTCTCCCTAATCCAGCCCCCTCCTTATATCCTTGCTTCCTCATTGATTATTCTCTTCTCCCTTTTTCAGTGGGGTAGCAGTATTCTAGCATCCCATTTTCCTGTTGGCATACATGATATTTCATGTATGTTTTATCTTCCTTTTTGACTGATAATCTGTGAATGTAGCTATACTCTTTCATCTCTGTGTGTCTCGGCACCATAATCCTCTCCACCCCTGCCCTGAGCTTAATCTAAACGCTTATGAGCTGTAAAAAGAAAATGTATATATAGATACACAAAAGTCCTGAATCCTTTTTGGATTTTCAAGTTTTCTTAGAGTATACAAACCTATATCTCCAGAGAGGTGCTCAGGGCTTATTTCTGGATGTTCTAATGTGTCTTACAGGTTAAGCTTGCCCTGAACAATTTGCTGGCAGAGCAAGTAGAGTTTACAGACATTGGAGACAGTGTGATACGCGTGGAGCAACTTCTTAAGGAACATAAAAACCTGGAAGGAAAAGGCGAGGTTTGTTTTTTGCTGTTTTTTTGGACTGGGAAGGAAGTTGCTGTGTACAGTGACAGATCATGTCCACTCATTATTGTTGGAAGTTGCTAAAGGACACAGGAATGCCCAAATCCTGCCTTTTCAGTCCCCACTGCCACCCCAGGTGGGGTGAGGGTTCCGGTTGACTTGCCTGCCCATACAAAAGCAGCGGGAGGAAAGGTCACAATGACACATTATTGACCAGCAGGATGTGGGGGGTGGGAGTTGGTGGTAAGGAGGGGAAATGTGAAAAGGGGAAACCAGAAAAAAATACCAGCTGGTTTTATAACAAGCAGAATGGTGCAAAGGGGGAAATGGGTCCATATTAGTTCTGCTGCTACACAGAGTTGGCAAAGCTTTCTCCTTTCTCATGCCCCAAGAGTTGTCAATATCAAACTTGTAAAAGAATACGTGTTTCACAATTCTCATACCAGAATTAGACAGTTTCCCAGATCTGCACACAAGTCAGCAGGTAGCAGTGATTCTATTTTAAGTCCTTATCAATTTGGGTTATTATGAATTAAGAAAGCCGAGTCCTCTCTTTCTAGAGAAGTTCCTTTTTGCTATTCTCAAATTAGATTCTCTATATTTTTGTCTTTTGGGCACCGTGTCTTTGATGATTAGCACTTCCTCTCTGAGCTATCTAAATGCATGTTTCCCACATGGTAATTTTATAGTATTAGAGATTTGCTTCTCAAAGTGTGATCCTCTGACCAGTGCATAGATGTCACCCGAGTGAGAACTTGTTAGAAATATGGAATCTCACGACCCCCCCAGAATTAGAATCTGAATTTTAATAAGATCCCCAGATGATTGACATGTACTTTATAGTTAGAGACATACCTTCCCCTCCCCAAAGGACAAGTAACAAATGTAAACCAGGTTCACTCTGACCCTAAGAGGTATCAGTTGTAGATTCTGAACTGGAGGTGCTTTTACACGTGCGTGAACACACAAACCCACCTGTGCACCCAGACTCTCACTCAAGAATCCCATCCTCCCCTATGAGCACTCCCTGTTACCAGTGATCATTTGACAACTAAACATTTTAGTACTATAGGCATGAGTAAACAAACATTTATCAAACAATAAAAAAAATTGAATTTCATGTACCTGATGACTATGTGTCTCAGATTCTCTAAGACAGTCCCAATTTTACATAATTTTAGTTTTTTTTCAAGAGAACTCCTTATGAAATGTAGATACTATGTATTTTCACTTGCATACATTCATATATTAGGAAAAAAAGCCTCATCAAGCCCAGTCCTTATATTTTGGGTTTGGAAAAATATGGCCATGGCATATATATGAATGAAAGTAGCTACTGACCTGCCAGGAAGGCATTCATTCATCACCAGGTATTCCTTGTCCTAGGTTCTGTGGATATGGTGGCAAACCAGTCAAGACCCTGCTCTCATAGAGTTTACATTCTACTGGAGAGAGAGATGACTAAAAAGTAATCAAATAGATAGTAATATCAGATACATGTGGTATGAAGAAAACAGGATGTAAGAGAGAGTGACTTGGGGTGCTACTTCAGCTCAGGTAGTCAGGAAAGATCTCTCTGAGAAGGTGACCTTTGATCTGAGCTCTGGATAGCCATGCAATGATTTGGGGAATAGCATACAATGCAGAGAAGCCTCAAGTGTAAAACTTTTGAGGCAAGAATGAGGTTGGTGAGTTCAAAGAATGTTGCCTGAAACATAGTGAGTCAGGAAGGAACAAGGTGGGAGCAATGGTGGTGAGGACTGGATTTTATTTTCAGTGGAACCTACTGGGGGGTAGTCTGGGTTGGGTTTTAAATAGTATGACTGAGGGGCGCCTGGGTGGCTCAGTCCATTAAGTGTCCAACTCTTGGTTTCAGCTCAGGTCATGATCTCAGGGTCATGCGATCCAGCCCCATGTTGGGCTCTGCACTCAGTGCAGAGTCTGCTTGAGATTCTCTCTTCCTCTCCTTCTGCCCCTCCCCACTCTTGCACATGTGTGCTCTCTCTCTTCCAAATAAATGAATACTTAAAAAAAAAAAAAACAGTATGGCTGATCTGCATCCACTTTCTCTCTTCTGCTCCTCTTCTTGGACTTGAGATCTTTGGAACATACTTTAAAGATTGCTGACCAGAGCTAGGGGAGAAACCTATGGTCATGGGACATAGGAATGCTTTGTGAACCCATGATTGATCTTTCACAGCCAAAGTACCAGAACCAGGTAGACTGACTCACAACAGATGACCTGCAGAGCCCAGGTATATTAGTTTTACCCATTCTGTGCCTTGTTTACCCTGTTGTTTTTTTTTACTTATTTTCTAAAGGATGCAGTAGACCTATTTCTCTGCCTTTAGATGAACCAAACAAAACTATCCTATCATAACCAGGACCTTTTTAACATGTTTTCCCACAGATTTCTAAAAGAGAGTGTTTCTTCACATGATTTTAAAGGCTTGGCTAATCTTTCCATTTGTCCTGTAAAGTGTTAAAGGAATAAGGTGATGTCTGTCTAGAGTCCACCAAAACCTGCATAGGTTTGTCCTTCACTCAGCACTCAGGGGTCAGCTTCCCTCCTGGCATAGCCACTCACTGATATCTGGGTTGTTGCCAACTTCCTTATTCTGTATAATGATATCATCCTCATGGGTAACCTCTGAGCCAACTCACTAACCAGACGTCTGCTGCATCCTAATTGAGCCTGTTCTTTTATCTTTTTCTGGTTTGATGGTTTAGCAATTTTTTTTTTTTTTTTAAGAGAGGGAGAGAGAATCTCAAGCAGGCTCCACTCCCAGTGTGGAGCCCCACCCACGGCTTGATCCCACAACCCCAAGATCATGATGATCTGAGCTAAAATCAAGAGTTGGATGCTCAATGAGCCACCCAGGCGCCGCTGGTTTAACAATCTTTTGAAAGGTCATTTCTAATTCTGAGAGACAATGGTGGTTTCAACCCCCACTCTTACCTCTTTTTAAGGTAGAATTTGCTGTAGGGTTTTGGCTATAAGGCATGCTGGGGCCCTTGGTGATGGGTCAGCAGAGAGCAGACAAGGACCGGGCAAGGGAACCAACCTGATTTTAATCTTGACCTCTCCCCACAAGACCAAGGGCCCAGCAGTTATGTACATGTCCAGGAAGGCTTGGAACCCAGATCATTAACCTCCTAGGGATGTAATCTAGCTGGAGGGGCATGACTTTTTTTTTTTAATGGAAAATTTCAGACACATGCAAAAGTACATCAACTAGTACAGTGAACTCCCATGTGTATGCTCAGTTTCCACAACCCTTAACTTTCTGCCTTTCTTGTTTCATCTGGCCCCACTTCCCCACATGTACATTTCATTCCTATGCCATTATTTGTGGGTTCATTCTGGGTTCCCT
Organism: Leptonychotes weddellii; assembly: GCF_054177405.1. NCBI lineage: Eukaryota > Metazoa > Chordata > Mammalia > Carnivora > Phocidae > Leptonychotes > Leptonychotes weddellii. Next base: position 117,894,793 of record NC_138369.1, on the reverse strand, counting down.
GACATAGAGCATCACCCTTTCTCATCATTTTCTTTCACAGCAGACATTTTCATCTTTCATATGTCATAGCAGTAGATTCTGGGGAAAAATAAGCTGTTATTACACTAGGGATTTCTGAATTATGTGTTGCAGCTTGACTATCTAGCCTTCTAGAATTTTCAGTATCTGAAAGATGCCAGGATGGCTTATGATCAGAGCACCAGATTTCAGCCATTTCTTTCTCATTACTTCTCTTTGACTTTGGTGGTTTTGTCACCTGGTTTTCTTTAGCAGAAGCTATATAGATTAAGAAATAAGTTGTGATTTGGAGGTTTTATGGTAAAGTTCTTTGCAGGCGCCTGAAGGATGTGATAGTCATGGGCTTTTCAGCCATCATTTATAGCATATACGAGGAGGCCAAGGGGACTGGAATGTGACAAGACACCAGTTTTGGAGCCAGACAGAACTGGATTCAAATCTCCGCTCTAACAACTACCAGCTGTGTGCCCTTAGTCAAGTCTCTTAGCCTTTCTGAACAACCCTCATCTGTAAAACTGATAATAACCATTGCCTATTCCTTGTGAAGATGAAATGAGGTAAAGGCTTCGTAAGGACTGGAGTGTAGTAGGTGGTCAGAACCTGGAAGCTCTTATTGGTACCCATTCATTTCAGTTGAGTGACCTTCCCGCCATCCAGTGTGGCTCCTGAGTCACTGCTCACCCCTCCTCCAATATCTCAGTGTTTAAGAAGTTCTGAAGGGTGAGATGCTGCACGCCAAGCAAAGGGCAGGCTGTCATCACCACGAGGTGCTTGGAAAATATTCTGGGGGGGAAGTTCCCTGGGCCCAGAAAACTTGTCCTGTTCTTAGTAAATTCACAGCTGGACTTAAAAAAAAAAAAAAGTCAACAGACTTCCTTGCCAAGTTTTCATGCTTCTATATTTGGCTAGAATCAGACAGGTTTGATCAAATGAGGTCCCTAAGCTTAGGCGGAACGAATGCAGCCATTTTTCTCTGTGTTTGTTGGTCAGAACCAGATTCCGGAGCCAGACTTCCTGACTTTGAAGCCTGGCTCTTCCCTTTCCTACCTGGGTCACTTTGGGCCATTTTTGCCTCTACTTCTCCTTTGTTAAATGGGGCCTATGTCAAAGGGTTTGTTGCAAGGAGTAAAAAGAAACAGTTAATTTAAGCATGGCATATAGAAGGCTCTCTGAATATCAGCTGTTGTCACAGAGGTAACGGGGCAAATTCTGTGCTACGGAATGTTTCTTAGGTTCAACCTGCAGTGGCCGAGCAGTTCTGGTAAGAGCGTCTCATCCATTCTTCATTCATTTTGCAAGTATTTGTTGATCTCCTACTATGCCAAGTCCTGTTCTAGGTTATGTGGACACAGCAGTGAGGAAAACAGTTAAAAATCACCACCTGAGGAATTAGCATTCTAGCCTTTTCTCAGGGATGGCAACCAGTGCATTATGCACTGGGTATTTATCCCTGAGTTCCTTTAAAATAGCCATTGCTTGACTTGTGTCACTTTATTCTTGTATCATTACTCAGTTTTGTTTTGCACAACAATCATTTATTCTTTAGTACCTAATTTGTACCATGGACGTCTTAAGTTGCGTAAGAGCTGGTGCATGCTCACAAGGGTCCGCAGCATAGTGCGGGCAATAGATCAGTGATCACAATACAGCAAAGTACCTGCTCTGATCAAGAAAGGGCACAGAGCGTTATGGGAGCACAGAGGAGGGGCATCAAAATAAAATGGTGGAGTTGAGGAAGTTTCCTGGAGAGAATGCACTCTGGAAGGTGATGTAGAAGTTAGCTCCAGAAGAGTGTAGGTGCATCAGGAGGTGGGGGATGGAGACGTGGGAGTGGGGGTGGCCAGGGAAAGATGGGGTTTTCTAGGCAGAGGGAGCAAGTAGAGAAGCCATGGAGGCCCCAAGCTGCCTGAATATTTGGAGAGCTATTAACAGGTCGTTAGTTGGGTTTATAGCAGAGGATGGGGGTGAGGAAAGGGGAGGCGGAATAGGCACAGATATGAGCCAGGTAACGAAAGGCCCTCTGTGCATTGCTCAGGAGTTTGAACTTTTCTCCTGAAGACCGTGGGGAGCTGGGGAAGGATTTGAGGCTGGGGAATGATGTAGACATGATGGGATGCTGTAAGGGAGGTGCTGCTTCGTCAGTAGTATGGAGCATGATTTGAAGGAGAGCCTGAAGGAAAGCAAAGAGACCAGCTGTCCTGGTCAGAAAACACGGAGGCCAGAATAGACCTCCCAGGAGGTGGTGGAGGAGAGGGTTCAGAATTTGAAAGTTGTTAAGGATGTGGGCTCTGCAGGGTTTGGTGAATGACTGGCCGAGGAGGGGAGGGGGGGGCAGTGTTTTAGAGATTGTTGAAACCATAAACCCCTGTAATTTAAGAGAGGGGCAGGATGTCATCACCTTGAGTCATCATAACTCCTTGTGTTACTGTAAAAAGTTAAACCAGGGCAAATGTGTCTCACTGGGATGTGCAATTGTCAGCAAGGGTGCACATGGAAGTCATCTGTATTCACTCACAGGTCAATGTTGTTTCACACAATTCCAGCCAAGTATATCACTGTGTCTTCTAGTTCCCTGGTTAATTCATTCTGTTGATGAAATATTTATGAGATACTTCTAAGTGCTTTCATGGAGCTTGTGTATTGGTAGGAGTGGGTGGAGGAGGAAAGAATCATAAGTGAAAGTAAACAAAGAAGGTAAGTTCAGGTAGAGGTAAGTGCTGTTAAAAAAAAAGGAACTGAAGGGAGAGAGAGGGCCCGGGCGGGTGGGTTGCTGGGAGTGACTTAGATAGTATAGTCAGAGAAGGCCCTGTGAAGAGGTGAGCCAAGAATTAACCTGAATGACCCTAAGTGAAGCATCCTGGGGAAGGACCCTGAGGCAGGAGCTAGTTTGGTTGCCATCCTTGTTTAAACCATGCCTCCTACCAAGTATA
>NC_138369.1:117849450-117891345 GCF_054177405.1 Leptonychotes weddellii | reverse complement strand
TGGGTATTGAGGAGGGCACATTCTGCATGGAGCACTGGGTGTTATGCACAAACAATGAATCATGGAACACTACATCTAAAACTAATGATGTAATGTATGGGGATTAACATAAGAATAAAACAAACAAACAAACAAACAAAAAACCATGCCTCCTACCTGGATTATTGCAATAGCCACCAACTGGTCTCCTTGCTTTGCCTCTTCTCTGTCATTCTCAACATTACAGCAGGAGCAATTCTTTTAAAAATGTGAATGAGACCCCCTCCTCAGAGCCCTCCAGGGCTTCCTACAGCACACTGAGTAGAAGCTGAAGTGCTCAGAATGGCGTTGGTGCCCTCCCCAACCCGGGCTCCCTCTTTCTCCTGATTACGTCTCCTACTCCTTTCCTGCTTGCATCCTCTGTTCCAGCCACAGTGGCCTCCTCCTGCTACCTGAACATGGCAAACATGCCCCCACCTCTCAGCCAAGTACTGCATGGTTTGTCCCTCACTTTAGGCCTTGGCTTCTGTGTCAAGGGTTCCCAGGTCCACACTCATATTTGAAGATTTGCTAGGGGGCCTCACTGGACTCAGCATGTAATTATACTCACATGGTTATGCTTTATTACAGTGAAAAGACACCAAGCAAAATCAGCATGGGAAAATGGATGGGGCAGTCTGTTGGGAACCAGGTACAAACTTCCAAGGTTCCTCTTTCAGTGGAGTCCCATGAGATCCTGATCTCCCCCAGATATCGCCACCCCCCACAAAGGATTGTGACATCATTGTGAAATGTTATCTATCAGGGAAGCTCATTAGGGGCTCAGTGCCCAGTTTTTATTGGGGACTGGTCATGTAGGTAGCCTCTGCCTGCCATATACCAGAATTCCATACTCCCAGAAAGAAAGTAGGGATATAGTATAAAGCATGTTTTTTGCACAAACAGTTAAGGCATGGTGAGCCATTCTTATCGGGATGATAGGTACCCTCCTGACATTCCTAGATGGCACCCAAGGGCCAACCTTGAAAACAGGCCTTGCAAGGACAACAGTCTTAGGCCTGTTATGTTAACATTTCTGCACTGCTTGGATGGCTTTCTTTCTTTCTTCTTTTCATTCTTTCTTTCTTTCATAAATATTCAATTTATTGAGGTAACAATAAAGTCTAGTTTTTCCTTAAGCTTTCAAGTTCAACTACAAATCTTTTTGTTCCTTTTTTCCCCTTTTTAAAAAAAAATTTAAATTCAATTAATTAACATAATGTATTATTTGTTTCAGGGGTACAGGTCTGTGATTCATCAGTCTTATATAATACCCAGTGCTCATTACAACACATACCTTCCCCAGTGGACATTGTGGATGGCACTTTCTCAGCAAACCCTTCTCTCACCCATCCTACTTAAAATAGAACGTCCTCCACCAGCATTCCCTACCCTCCTTTCCGTTTGACCTTTCTCCATAGCATGCATCACTAAGATATTATATAATCTACACACCTAATTGTTTATTGCCTGTGTCTCCTCTTAACATGTAAGCTTCATGAGGGCAGGGATTTTTGCTTCCTTGATTACCACCAAACCCCTAGCACCTAGGACAGTGTTAGGCACATGGGAGGTCCTCACTAGTATGTGATGAATGAATTAAAAATAGATAAACATGGGGGCACCTGGGTGGCTCAGTTGGTTAATGTCTGACTCTTGATTTCGGCTAAGGTCATGATCTCAGGGTCATAAGATTGAGCCCCACATCAAGCTCCACGCTGGGCATGGAGTCTACTTAGGATTCTCTCTCCCTCTCTTAAAAACAAAACAAAACAAAACAAATAAACACGGCACATGCGGTTAGAACAAAGCAAGCCATGCAGAGAGAGGTAGGAGGCGTGGTTGCTGGGCAGATGAAATCAGAGCAAACTGGGATCCTGGATCTTGTGAGTTGCAGGAAGGGGTTTAGATAAACATATTTCTTAAGTCTCATGATCCCCCACAGAGTTGTCCAAACCAGATCTTTACTAGTTTCCCAAATTCAGCTGACTCTTCTCTCTCCTCAGGGCCCCATGTCTGATCCTTTTACTTTTCCATTTAGTTGACAGGGGAATTCAGAGTCTCCAGTTCTGGTCAGTATAACACTTCATGCTCTTCTGACAAAAACTTCCAACAGTTGTTAAGAGTTGAATTACTGGTATTATTTATTTAGTAATCTGAGTTCTCCATTAGATTGAAAATCATAGCTTGTTAACTATATCCTCAGTGCGTAGCCCAGAACTCAACAGACATTTGAATGAGTGGTTTGCTCTTCTTCAGAGTGCAGGTGACCCTGGACTAGGCTAGACTTCCTGGAGACCTTGAACTGTGAAAGAGCTTTCCCAGGTTCTGTAGCCGCGACTCTCAGCCTAAGACCTGACATCTCCCTAGGCTCCCTCCAGGTTTGGAGCACATGGTAGGCAAATATCAGCCTCACCATGACCTGGCTTCTGATGCTTGGCTGTGGATGTTCACTTCACAGGAGCCCTTGGAAAAGGCCCAGCTGCTTGCAATAATTGGGGACCAGCTCATCCAAAGCCACCATTATGCAGTCGACTCCATCAGACCCAGATGTGTAGAGCTCAGGCACCTCTGTGATGACTTCATCAATGAAAGCAAGAAAAAGCATGACATTTTAGAGAAGTCCTTGGAGTTGCATAGACAGCTGGACAAGGTGAGCACAGCAAAGCCACGACCATGATGTTTGCTAAATTTTCTGTACAGGAGTTTTAATCATACTCATCCTCCCTGCCCTACAGAATTGCTGAGAGGATAATTACTTCATGTAAAATAGTGCTCGAGAGGCATTAAAAACTGTACAGATTCTAGGTCAGAGAAGTATTGGAAGTCAAAAGTGCCCTCACCATCCCACCATATCCCCTTAGAATGAACAAATGTTCATTTGCCTCTATGTGGACCTAGACTTAGAGTGTGTTTTGGCCTGGCCCCATGATTCCCTTTCAGGCAGAGAACGAAGCACTATATTAACAAAGTGCTTCTCTTTATATATAGGCATTAATCCTTTTGGAGAAGCTTAAGTAATAATGACCATTATACACTTCTACCATTTATTGAGCACCTACTATATTCCTGCCAGAAACATAATTATGTCATCTATTCAATCCTCAATAAAACCTATGAGGAAGGTATTAATGACATTATTTTATAGAGGCAGAAACTGATATTCAGTGTGGTTAAATCAGTGGTTCACAACATTTTTTTAAAAAGATTTATTTATTTATTTGACAGGGACACAGCAAGAGAGGGAACACAAGCAGAGGGAGTGGGAGAGGGAGAAGCAGGCTTCCCGCTGAGCAGGGAGCCCGATGTGGGGCTTGATCCCAGGACCTTGGATCATGACCTGAGCCGAAGGCAGACACTAACGACTGAGCCACCCAGGTGCCCCTGGTTCACAATATTTAATACATGAGAACCAGTTTGCTAGAATTGCAGACTCTCTAATGTGCCATTCCAGAGACTGAGATTCAGTAAAGTCTAGGATGATGCCCACGAATCAGTATTTTCACCAAGTTTCCAGGTGACTCTGGTGCAGGTGGTACAGGGACGACACTGAGCAACTGTGGGATAAGTGATTGCCCACAACCACCCTCGGGGTAAAAATAGGAGATTGCAGATTTGAAGTCAGGACTGCCATATTCCAAACCCCAGGCTCCCTAGACTAGACAGCAACACTGTGTGCAGAGGGCTCACAGGGAAGGGGCACAGCCCCTGTTGCCCTTCAGTGGTGATCTCTGGGGCAGGTGTCTGGGGCAGTGACTTCTGGAGCTTTCCCTGTCAGCTGTTTGCAGGCAGCATGTGACTCATGGCCATGAGTCAGCATACTCCATTCCCAAAGCTGTTTCTCTGTGACAGCTAGGGGCACACACCCAGGCTGTTTATGTCATCCCAATGCCAAAGGGATTGTAGTGTCAATGAAATACAACTGTTCCAGAAGCAAGTGGCTCAGAAGGGCCTGGTCCACAGCCTGCTCTGTGTGCTGAACTCTGCAGGATCAGCTGTGGTTTTCCTCGCTCCATTTCTGCTCCAGAGATAATAGCCTAATGCTGATGTGTGGAGTGTGTGTGTGTCTGGGAGAGTAAGTATCCGCTGTGACTCTGTGGAAGAACCCAACTTAATGTTTTCTATAGATTTAGGCATGATGTTTCAAGAGAAATATATCAAAGCATGTATATATCATGCATATAGAGTATATATCTAAAATTATAGAGTATATATTAAAGCATGATTTACATTATTTTGAAAATCCAAAAATGTAGGAAGGAGGAGGAGAAGAGCTACTGTGGACACCTACACGTCCCATTCCCTTCCTCATCCCTACACAGAGATAATCATTAATTTTTAAATATATTATGTTTTGTTATTCTAAAAGTAGTACACATTCAATGTAAGTAATTTAAAGGAAAAAATAAAGACAAATAGAAGTTGCCCATAATTTTCCCACTTAGAGCTAACTACTTCGGAGTGCTCCCTTTTGCTCTTTTCCCCCGTATGGTTATTTTATGTAGCTCTTCAGGTCACACGGTAAATGGAAATGCAGACATACTTGCATTGGTGCTTCTTTCCACATAAATATTCAGGCAGCACAAGGGCCCCTGTCTTTCTGTTTAAGTCTTTTAAAAATTGAATTGTTAGAGTTCATCACCTATCTGATTCCATCCCAGCATTCTGGAAAGTTTGAATATTGCTATCCTGAGTTACAAAGCTTTGCATTCTTGGATGCTTCTCTAGGACAGACAAATGCCAGTAAATGCAAATGTGGACAGAGGAAAGTAGTGTTTTTGTTAAGAGGGACACTCTAATGCCCCATTTGTCACCCTATGCTCTTATAATCAATTAGGATACAAGATGAGTAGCCTAGAAGGCAAACTGAAAAGTCATTGGTTACATCCCTCAATGGTTAGACCAAATTTAGGAATACCTAACTCTTTTGGAGATGTAGCAATTACTGTCAGTGGAAAAGAGAAGAATGTTTATACAAGTCTTCTTACTGACTGGATGACTTCCCTGAGAAATGGACAGACATAAAATTAGTTTGGGTTTGTCCACCGTAGAGTTGTGTTAGGAGTGGTTAGACTTATGAACTTTATGCTGTCTCACAACAATTTTCCGTTGTCTCAGGATCCTTCTAGACCACAGATAAGCTCAGGCGTCCTGAGGGTTGTGGTGGCTGAGTTGTGGTGAGGCTGACTGTGTAGGGCACTGTGTTTCTTTTGAAAGGTCAGCCAGTGGTGTGAAGCAGGAATCTACCTTTTGGCTTCCCAAGCTGTAGACAAATGCCAGTCACGAGAGGGGGTTGACGTTGCCTTGAACGACATTGAGGCATTCCTGAGTACGGCGAAGGAGTACCAGTTGCCCAGCCACATGGAGTTTTACAGCCAGTTCGAGTTGATACTCACCATTGACGTCAAGGTAATGTTTCTGGGTTATTTTAATCTTGTGGTTGGAAAGGAAGCACTGGGTGGCCTTTTGCCTATTGCTTAAGAAAGTCCCGGTAGGATGTACTGAGCAGGCTCACCAGTTCCTGAGTCTCAGGTGGCATCCTAGCCTCTGTGCTTCCTGGCAGTCTGACCCTTCATGGTCTGACCCAAATAGCACCTTCAGTCATTCGTTTCTCTCCAGATGCTCATGAGCATCTCTGATGTATCATGCACTGTGCTGAGGACACAGCAATGAGAAGAAATAGACACGGTTCCATCCCTGATGGAATTTAGTGGGAGAGGCTGACATTAATAAATGTCAAACACAAAACGTAAGAATGTGTTACAAGCTGAGATAAGTACTGGGAAGGAGAGATTTAGGATCATGTGATAGAAGAACTTGACCTTGATTGGGGATCACTTGAGCCAAGTCCTGGAGAATGAGTAGAGATAACGGGGGAGCCTTTCCAGACCAGAAGTAATAGCATGTGCAGAGGACACAGGGCTGGAGGGAAGCTGGCACAAGTGCAGAACCCAAAGGCCAGAGTGGCTGGAGTACAGAGAGCAAACGAAGGGAGTTTGGGGTGAGATTAGAGAGGGGCAGATTAGGCAGAACTTTAAGGGCCACATTGAGGAGTTTGGTTTTTATTCTAAGAGCACTGGGAAGTCACTGAAGGATTTAAGCAGGGGAATAACTTGATTGGATTTGCATTTTGAGAGGAGCACTGTTCTATGAAGTCAGCAGAATTATGGATAGCCCATCTTCCTCCGAGATTCACATCACCTTGTATGTATCTCTCCCGTAGGACCTTCTTTACTTCTTTTGAGTCACAGAATCTGATTCACATACTTTCAGGGTTCTTGCATACTCAGAGTGATTGAAGGGAGTTTGAGGTAGGCACTTTTTACCAAGATACGGGCAGGATTTAGGAAACCCAGTAGGGATGGTGAAGGTCCCTGGGGCTACTAGCAGGAAACAGGAAGCAGTTACCACCCATAAGCGTAAAGGGCAAAGGAGAACCCAGGAAGCACTGTAGCTGTGACCGTGAGAGGCGCTAGTAAGGGCTGTGGTCTTGGCCAGAGGGGTGCAACCACCGATGGGGGAATATATATCCCTACTCTCCTTGCTCTCTCTTTTGGATTTCCTGGTAGTGCTTCCTATTGGCCAAGGCAATTAAAAGCCCATGGGCAAGTGAGCCTATTCAACAGAGTCTGTAGAGGTCAGCTTCCTGGGACACAGAGCTGGGAAAAGAAGATGTAGTAGGGTGACAAATAGGGAATATCCAGCATATGTAACTTTTCTAATTAATTTTATGGGATACCCTAAAGTCCATCCATGGATTCAGGCTAATAGCCTTTGCTGTAATATGTTACATACCGTACTGTATTCTACTTATTTACTCTATTTTTTTTTAAAAGATTTTATTTATTTATTTGACACAGAGAGAGACACACAGCAAGAGAGAGGGAACACAAGCAGGGGGAGTGGGAGAGAAAGAAGCAGGCTTCCCATGGAGCAGGGAGCCCAATGCGGGGCTCGATCCCAGGACCCTGGGATCATGACCTGAGCCGAAGGCGGACACTTAACGACTGAGCCACCCAGGCGCCCCTGAAGGCAGACGCTTAACCGACTGAGCCACCCAGGCACCCCTACTTATTTACTTTAAATGTCTGTCTTGCTTATTACACTGGGAGCTCCTGAAGGGCAGGAGCCTCATTTATCTCTGTGTCCCTGTGCCTAGCTTTTGCCTGGGGTCCAGTCCGTATTTGTTGAGCAAGTGGGCAGGCAGGTGGCAGAGTGGGCCAAGTACAGTGGAGGCAGCTCAATGTGGAGTTGTACCTTAATGATGTTCTTTCCCTGAAACCTTTTGGTGGTAAGGTGTGATCTTGGTAAGGAGTGGGGGATGGGTAGGCAGACACCTTCCCCCAACACAAGGACTTCCTTGCAGAGGGAACAAAGGGACAGCCCTCTGGTGGAGGTTCTACACTGCAGACCCAGTGTTGGTAGCTCCAGGTCAGATTCCTAAGGCAGGATAGTCTCACCCAGCTCCAACTCCATTAGCTGCTCAAATGAGTGTATTAGGTCAACCAGGGAGATTTGTGGCTACAGCTGCTGTTCTGGCCACAACTTCAGCAAACTTCCTGGCCATACCACCTACCAGGAAACGAATAAAACTTAATAAACCATCTCTGGAAAATAAGCAGAAACATGGAGGAAGGAGAGGATTATAAGAGAAATATTTTTTTAAATCCTATATGTCAAATGGATCAAAATAGCCCCCAAACCCATCTTTTCTTCTTTTGGTTTGGAGTAAAATTTTAGGTTATAAGACTTAAATATCCTGTTGTGTCAGAGAAAGTTTTGTCCACTGAGAAGTAATGACTTTGTTGTCAAAACTGGTACTCTATACATATAGAAATATTCCTAGATATATGTGTATGTAGATATGGTACAGACACATGTATCTTTTTATTTTGACAACTGAGATAGCCTAGAAGCAGACACCCCCCAGTGTCAATGAGCACATCTAGCACTGAGATCTTGGTTTCTAATACCATTCTTCAATAAAAGACTCCGGAGCTCCGGAGATATGGCTGATTCTAGGGCTAGGGCAGGGAATATACAAGATGATCCTAGAGTATCTTGTAGTGCCAGAAGGAACTACTAAAAACAAAACAACAAACCACAGTGATGGGACATAGGCAGCAACCAAAAAGAACACCCATGGCCAATGCTAGAACAATTCGAGCAATAAAGTTAATAAAGTAGTTTTGGATTACAACCCAAAGTATAAAATACATATCCATGAATCCATTCTCTTATAAATAAATGATGGAATAAATAAATAAATAAATGGGGCAGAAGAAACTCATCTCCCATGCAGAAGCATTCTAAATTATTTATGTAGTTACTTTGCCCTCAAGGAGGTAGAGCATAATTTCCCAACCCTTAAATGTGGTCTGTACATAGTGACTTCCTTTCAAAGAATACAGTATGGGGAGGGAGAAACAAAAAGTGACTTTATGGTGAAGTTACTTTACACACACGACCTCAGCTAGGTGACATAGGTCAACATCAACAGTGTTGTCATGCAGAAATGATGTACTTTGATATGATGTGATGAACATGACACTTTATTTCCATGATCTTACCCCCACAACCCATAGCTCTGGGCTAATTATGAGAAAAACATCAGATAAATCCCAACCAAGGGACATGCTACAAAATATCTGACCAATACTCCTCAAGATAGTCAAGGTCATCAAAAACCAGGAAAAGCTGAGAAACTGTCACAGCCAAGAGGAATCTAAGAAGTCATGACAACTACATGTAATGTGTCCTGGATGGGACCCTGGGGGGAAAAATGCATTAGGTAAAATTAGTTTTAACTAATTCTAAGTTTTAACTAATTTAACTAAGTCTAACTAACGTATGGACTTTATTTAATAATAATATTTTTTATTTATTTATATATATATATAAAATAAATATTTATAATATTTATTTTAATAATAAAAATAGCAATCAATATTCTATTAATTGTAAGAAATATACCATACTAATGAAAACTGTTAAGATAGGGGAAACTGGGTGGTCTATATGGGAACTCTGTGTACTATTTTGTACTTTTTTCTGAAATTCTAAAACTATTTGAAGAAGTAAAATTTATTTCTAAAACACTGGTACTCTATGTCTAAACAATTGAATCTGTTACATTTAAGACATAGTGATTATCAAAACTACATCTACAATTAAACTGTTGTTCTTGTACCAGGCACCCTGTCTGTCTGAGGCTCTTCAAGTGCTTTTCGGCAATACATTGCTACTCCATCACCTTCTTGGTGCTGCTGTTTTGATTTTTTCCCTTGTTCACTTTCACCACCCAGTCTAGAAAATGAAACAATCGAAGTAACAAATAGCAACATTCAATTCTTTAAATATTCACTGGGAACCCAGTTTGTGCTTTGTTCCAGGACTACAATAATGAAAGTCACAATCCCTATAATGAAGGGGGTGGCAGTTTAGTGGAAGACAAACATGTCCCCAGTAAGTGCCTGTTGGTCCAAGAGCATGGAATGGAAGAGACAGTGGGGCACGTAGGGGAGGTAAAGGTCAGCTCAGCCTGGGAGGTCAGGGTGTTCATAGGAGAAGATGCCTAAATTTGGTCTGGAAGATTGGGTAGGAGTTTTCAAGGGAGACAAAGCAGAGGGAGGGAACCTCAGCAGAAGGAAGAGGTGGTGCAAAGGCAGAGAGACTGGAAACAAGAACATTCCTGGAACTGCCATAGCTGGAGGCTGGAGGTAGGGGTGGGGACTAGTGGAAGTTAGACTGGACAGAAATCAGGGTAGTTAATGAAGGGTCCAGTGTTTCATGAGGAGTCTGGACTGTATCCCAGCAGGGCATTTAAACAAGGAAGTTACCTGATTAGATTTAGCTCCAGGAAGGCTAATTCTGATTGTGGTATGAAGAATGGATTTGCAAGTAAAAAGACTTCCCCTCTTCTGAGCTGAGGGATTTAGGGTTTCTTCTGACCACCTCACCATTTCCAGGATTCACCCTGGGATCTTAAGGGAGAGATGCAAAAGGGCAAAGGTGATTCAAGTCCTGTCCTGTCCAAGTGGTGAGCCGGGGGCTCCAGCATGTGGCACTGACCTCACATCAGGACTGTATACCATACACCACTGATTTGACAGTCATTCTTTCGATCAGATTTCTTGATATTTGTGCAGCAGTTAACACCTGTGACTCAATTTCCTAGCTTATCACTGGGCTGGCCACCAGGTCTCATCACCGTCACCCCAGAAACACAAACTGACATTGCCTAATCCTGACATAAGGGGATTTGGTTTCTCTTGGGATCTGAACTCAGCTGTTTTGTCAGAACCTCTAGTCGGCTGTACAACTGAGCTTCCTGAGGCCAGAAGCACATTCTCTGAAGAGACATTTTATTTTTATTTATTTTTATTTTTTTAAAGATTTTATTTATTTATTTGACACAGAGAGAGACAGCGAGAGAGGGACATAAGCAGGGGGAGTGGGAGAGGGAGAAGCAGGCTTCCCGCTGAGCAGGGAGCCCGATGCGGAACTCGATCCGGGATCATGACCTGAGCCGAAGGCAGACACTTAACCGACTGAGCCACCCAAGTGCCCCTGAAGAGACCTTTTAAATACAAGCCCCACCTTGTGGTGTGTGTATTTGCACAGGGTCTGCAAACTATAGCCTGTGCGCCAAAACTGCTTGCCACCTACTTTTATAAAGTTTTATCAGAACACAGCCACACTCATTCATTTACGGAGTATATGTTATCTCTGACTGCTTTTATGCTACAACATCAGAGGTCAGTAGTCGTAACAGAGACCAGATGGTCTGCAAAGCCTGAAATACTTACTCTTTGGTCCTTTACAGAAAAATTTTGCTGACCCCTAGTCCAGACCAACACTGTGCAATAGAAATATAACGCCGGCCATATATGTGACTTAAGATTTTCTATCAGCCACATTTAAAAAAGTGAAGAGAAACACGTGAAATCAATTTTAATAGTGTCTTATTTAACCTATGTCCAGAATGCTGTTTCAATATATAATCAATATCAAGTTTTTTTTTTTTAAAGATTTTATTTATTTATTTGACACAGAGAGACACAGCGAGAGAGGGAACACAAGCAGGGGGAGTGGGAGAGGGAGAAGCAGACCTCCCGCCGAGCAGGGAGCCTGATGTGGGCTCGATCCCAGGACCCTGGGACCATGACCTGAGCCAAAGGCAGACGCTTAACGACTGAGCCACCCAGGCGCCCCAATATCAAAAGTTATTAATGAGATATTCTTTTTTCATTCTAAGTCCTCAAAACCCAGTGTGTGTTTTACACTCATGGCACAGCTCAGTTCAGACCAGCTGCATTTTCGGTGCTCAGTAGCCTCATGTGGCTAGTGGTTGCTGTATCGGACCGTCCAGGTCTGTACTCAGACCCCACGAGGACTGAGACCAGCACTAGATGTTGGAGGAGAGGTCAGCCTTGACAGGACCCTCAGGCTGTAGGTGAACGGTTGTTCCGTAACTGACAGGGTAGTCCTCCCTCAGGGCTCTTGGCTCTTTCCCTCAGAAGATGGCCCTACATAAAAAAAGACACATTTACTTTTCCACTTGCGAAATGTGGCAACCTCCCCAAGTGTGTGCTGAGCCTGTACTTTCGGGATGAGGCATCCTCAGAGCACCCTGCATGGCTTGTGGTGGTTGAGCTCTTCTAATTTGGGGTCCTTTCCTTGGTGGCTAAAATCATCCAGGAGACGGATGTTAGACGTGAGATGTCTGACATCCGTCACAGTTGGCATGACAAAGAAGAGACTACCCACTTCCCTTGATCTGCCAGAGATCAGAGGCCAGAAGAAACATATTTAGCTAAATTTAGGCCTTGGTGAAATTCGAAGACTTCCAGGCCTTGTTTCTTATTCTCTTGGACCTCTGCCTTAGAACATATAGTCAGTTATGGGAATGTCTGGGAGTTTCATCTTTCCCTTGGTATTTTTTCAGCTTACTTCTTTACTACTCATGAATAGAGAAGGCGTCCCACAGAATAAAATTTAAATGTTTCTCCTAGGGTGTTTGGGGTTCCCTTGATCCTGCCTCAGTATATAGCCAACTCTTTCCCCCAGAACACTTAAACTCTTTTCTGCTTCAGGGCCTTTATTCGGGGTACACCTCTTATTTTGAAACCTTCCTGTTTTGTAAAGTGGCCTAATGTCCTTTATTCATAGTCTGTGGCATCCTCTTCTACTACTAATGGACGTGGCTTCATGAACATTTATCTGCTTAATATATATTTACTGAGTGCTACTCTGTGCTAGGCAGTGTTCTAGGCATGGAGATACAATAGTGAAAAGGATATGATTGTTGTCCATCAAGTGAGAGATGCAGACTCGCAGAATCACAATTCTGGTGCAGGGCGAGTTGTGCCATGACTTGCGTATGGATAGAAGGGTCACCTGAAGGAAGTGAAATTGGGGGAAGAGGGGAAGAAGGGAGAAAGGGAAAGCTTCATGTCCTCAGGCTCAGTGCAGAGTGACCTGGTCATGATTTGCTTTTGTTCTTACAGGCCAGAGCCCAGGAAGTCCTGCAGAAGCTGGGCAATGTGCAGGAAATATTTCACAAGAGGCAAATGAGTCTGATGAAACTGGCCGCCAGACAAACTCGCCCAGTGCAACCTGTGGCCCCCCATCCTGAGTCCTCCCCAAAATGGGTGTCACCGAAAACCAGCCAGCCCTGCACCTTAGGTAGGTTATTTGGGGGGAGGAATCTTTGTGCCCTTATGTTTCATCTGTGCTCATGAGGGTTGAGATTGTGCCTGTTTAAGATGCATAATGGTTGTTGTTTTGACAAATATTATTTAAAATAAACTACAGATATAGAATAGTAAGGCATTGAAGACTTTATAGAGTTAGATAAAACTGAGTGCCTGTGTACAAGGAGACACTCACAGTCTAGAGGAGGAATAATATAAATGTGCAAATAACATCAGCATGAAATAGACTCCATTAAGGACCTTTAAAATGCTCACAAGATTCTATTATCAGTCCAGTGGTAAAATTGGTTCTTTGTAAAGAATAAAACAATAGATAAGTCCTTACACCAGTCCTGCATGGTCTTGATTATGAGAGCTTATTAGTAAGTCTTGAGATCAGGTAGTGTTAAGTCTTCCAACTTTGTTCTTTTTCAAGATTACTTTGGCTATTTTAGGTCCTTTCCATTTCCATATAAATTTTAGAATCACTTTTTAATTTCTGCTGAGATTATGCTTGAGGTTGCACTAAATTTATAGATCAGTTTGGGGAGAACTGTTATCATACCAATATCGAATCTTACAATTCATAAATGTTATAACTATTTATTTAGGTCTTCTCTAATTTCTCTTGGCAGTATAGAAGTTTTTTGGTTTTGGTTTTGGTTTGCTCTTTTTGTAAGTTTTTATTTAAGTTCCAGTTAGTTAACATACAGTGTAATATCAGTTTCAGGTGTGCAATATAGTGATTCAATACTTGCATACATCACCTGGTGCTCATCAGAGCAAGTGCTCTTCTTAATCCCCATCACTTGTTTAACCCATCCCCTGCCCACCCCCTCTGGTAACCGTCAGTTTGGTCTCTATAGCTTGAGTCTGTTTCTTGGTTTCCCTCTCTCTCGTTTTTTTCCCCTTTGCTCATTTGATTTGTTTCCTAAATTTCACATACGAGTGAAATCATATGGTATTTGGCAGTATAGTAGGTTTGAGTGTAGAGGTCTTAGGCATTTCATGTTTTTTTAAAACTATATTAAATGGAATTTACCATATTTAACTATCAATAGGAATATATTTCTGTATAAGATACAACCAGGTCATCTGTGAATAGAGACCTTCTGTTTCAATCTTTATGCTTTTTTCCCCTTGCCTTACTATAATGGCCGAAACCTCCAATACAGTGTTGAATAGACATGGTGAGAGCAGACATCCCTGTCTTTTCCCAATGTTAAGGCAAAGAGTTCCTTTTTTACTTTAAAGTATGATGTTAACAGTAAGTTTTTCACAGAGGCCTTTTATCAGATTGAGGAATTTCCCTTCTCTTCCTAGTTTGATGAGAGTTTTCATCATGAATGATTGTTGACTTTTTTCAGATGCTCTTTTTGGTGCATCTATTGAAATGATTATATAGTTTTTCTCCTTTATTTGTTAATATGGTGGATTACAATGATTCAAATGTTAAAACAATTGTACATTCCTGGGGTAAACTACTCTTGGATATGTTATATATGTTATTTGTTACTCTGTGATTTGAAACTCTGTTATTAAGCACATACATGTTCATAATTGTTATGTCTTCCAGATATTCTGGCCCTCTTCTAATTAGGAAACATCTCTCCTTCCCTCCTTATCTTTTTTTTTTTTAAAGATTTTATTTATTTGACAGAGAGAGACACAGTGAGAGAGGGAACACAAGCAGGGGAAGTGGGAGAGGGAGAAGCAGGCTTCCCACTGAGCAGGAAGCCCAATGCGGGACTCGATCCCAGGACCCTGGGATCAGGACCTGAGCCGAAGGCAGACACTTAACAACTGAGCCACCCAGGCGCCCCTTCCCTCCTTATCTTTAGTAATACTCCTTGTCCTGAAGTCTATTTTGTCTGATATTAATATAGCATTCCAGCTTTCTTATGTTTAGTGTTTGCATAATATATTTTTTCCATTCTTCTATTTCTTTGTTTTTAAAGTATGTTTCTTGTAAGATATGCTTATATTTAGGTCTTGACTTTTTTTAAAAAAGATTTTATTTATTTGAGAGAGAGAGAGCATGCACAAAAGAGTGCGTGGGGGGTGGGGGGACAGAGGGAGAGGGAGAAGCAGGCTCCCTGCTGAGCAGGGAGCCCCAGGCAGGGCTCAGGGCTCGATCCCAGGACCCTGGGATCATGACCCAAGTGGAAAGCAGGTGCTTAACTGACTGAGCCACCCAAGCACCCCAATTGGGTCTTTACTTTTTAATACATTCTGTTAACCTCTGCCTTCTGATTGGAGTATTTAGTCCATTTATATACAATGTAATTATTGATATAGTTGGATTTAGAGCTATAATTTTGTTATTTGTTGTTTATTTTCTCATTTTTTCACTCTGTTCCTCCTTTTCTGTCTTCTTTTGGGTTAGCAATTTTTTTTTTTAGTGTTCTTTTTAATTCTTAGCATACCTCTTTGCATTGTTTTTCTCAGATATATGCTTATGTATAGTCTTTTATATTTTATATATAGTCTTTTACATCTACTCTCTTATTCAGTCATTTCCAGTGTTCTTTTTATTCCTTATTGTAGACTGAATCATCACTTTGTGTCATTCTCTTCAGGCTACAGAGCTTCCTATGCATTTCTTGTGCAGATCTGTTGACAACAGATTCTTTTGGTTTTTATTTATCTGAAAATTATGGGGTCTTGGTAATTCTCCATTTCATTTGGTTTACAGTCCCCTGTCGCCCATCACATATTGCACTTTTTAGAAGCAGCCTTGATAAGAGTTTAGTGCATTTTTTCTTGAATTTTCTGTGCACACACATACACACACACTCAACACACAAAACCATGCACACTCAATACACTTATGCTCACATCCTGCTCACACAAACAGATACACACATAGAGACATCTTTTTGGATCGCTAGAAATAGGACTTGATTCTCCTTAATTCTCATTTAGGGCTCTTTCCCAAAACTAAATTATGTTCACTTCTGTGATTTTTCTTATGTCATTGTTTTAAGGGTTATATGTTTGTTACAAGTAAATAAAGCAGAATGATAGCTTGTTTCTCTCTCTCTCTTTTAATTTTTTCACAAGATCTCATAATGGACAATGACCCTATAGCATAAATAGATCTTTGTCATGTCTGAACAGGTATCATTGACTTTGGCCAGACATCTTGCTCATTTTGCAGAACAATTCTGCACTTTTGTTTTGGATAGTAACTGCTGAGTATGGATTCAGGCAAGTCACTAACAGGATTTTCAAACACATTTTATCTGATTCCTTAGTAACTGAGTCTGTTCCAAGATAAACCATTATATTTCACAGTGTAAGGAACGTGAGGGAGCTGGAATCTTGGCTCTGACTCTTGTTAGCTGAGTGCCTTGGGTATACAACATTTAACCTCTCTAAAGTTTATAAGGAATGTGAAAAAATTCTTTTGTGGCTATAATAATAGCTAAAATGTACTGTTTACCATGATCTAAACACTTTGCATATATTAACTCATTAAGCCTCATAACAACCCTCTACTGTAGGCTTTCTCATATTTCCATACTTTACAGATGAAGAAGCTAAGGCACAGAGATTACTCTGATAGATAGGTGTCTTGTACATGGAAGAGCAACACTTGAATGCTGGCAGTGTGGCTCCTTGCCCCAGTCTTGAACTTCATTGCTGTACTTACAGTGGGAAGGGTGGTGCTTCTCAGTCATGGGTGTTGCCAGTTATAATGTATGTACTCCTAGCATCTAGTTATTATGCCTAGAATCACTCAGCTTACGGGGATCTGGCAGAGAATGAGGAGCCCAAAGGATTGTTCATTGTTATGAAGTAGCTGCAGTGGTCATATAATAGGGGCAGCAAACAGTGCACTTCACTATAGATTTCAATAATACCTATGAAAAAATCCATAGAAAGCCCAAGTGGATTCCAGTTGACTCACAGAACCTGAGGGTTGGGAGGAATCTCTGGAGGCCACTGTTCACCACAGATAAGAATCAGAGTGATATGTTGGGGGCATTAGGTGGATGGCATTTTGGCCATGGGACCTAGAAATGCTCAAATTCTTAGGTTGTTCACAGGTGTCCTGTGACTTTTCCAAGGGAATTGTATATACAAGGGTGTTGACCGTGACAAGAACTCAAAGTATCACTTACTTATTTTTTTTTTTTTAATTTATTTGCGAGAGAGAGAATGAGAGACAGAGAGCATGAGAGGGAGGAGGGTCAGAGGGAGAAGCAGACTCCCCGCTGAGCAGGGAGCCCGATGCGGGACTCGATCCCGGGACTCCAGGATCATGACCTGAGCCGAAGGCAGTCGCTTAACCAACTGAGCCACCCAGGCACCTAGTATCACTTACTTATTAGCCTTTCAGCCATCATCCCCAATGCGGCCCTCTGGTAATGCTGGGTTAGAAAGCCTCAAGGCCTAACCAGGGCTTCTCCTCCTCAAGTCCCATTCTTGTTGCCAAATTACCTTGGAGGCCTGAAGAAAGGCTATCTCCCAGGTGTCACAAGAGCTCTGTGGAAAGGAGGGGAGGGAGACAGAGTGACAGAGAGACAGAGAGAGGAGAGCAAGAATAAGACAGCCCAGTTCCATCCTGACTCAGCTAATTGATTCTTCACATAGTTGTCTCATCCACTAATGTGGTTCCTCAGTTCTAGAATCCAACTATTAGAGTAGCAACAATTTCTGGCTGGGGCAGACATAGACATCCTCTTATAGAATCATAGTATGATTATGTGAGTGTGGGGGGGTTGCGTGCGTGTGTGTGTGTGTGTGTGTGTGTGTGTGTGTATGTATGGAGAGACAGAGGGAGAGAACACTTTCAAGAAGACCGTAAGGAAATGGTTGTGTTTAAGTGGTAAGATTTTAGTATTTTTTAAATTGTCTATAATAAGCACAAATTAACTACCTGTGTAATAAAAAATATATTCAATAAATGTAGTATCTAGAATTGAATCTGGTCTTCTAATCCAAGAGCAACATTCAACTGCGGTATTATATAGTACAAAGATAAATGCTAAAGCAGCAGTGCATAAAAGAATCCATGAAGTTTGAATGTCAAGGAAGACTTCTTAACTTGGGGGAAGGGTACATGAGACCTCCCTGTATGTTTCTTTGCAACCTTATGTGAATCCATAATTCAAAATACAAGAAAGTGACCTTTTCGCTGAGCCTTAAAAATGGAAATGATGGAAATCCTCTCGTTTTTACCACATTATGTTTATTGATTTGTTGTAGTTTGATGTTCCATGCGGTGTTGTGTGTAACTTTTGTCTCTTTGGATCAAATGTTAAATGCCTGGGGTCAAGGGCTGTTTCTTTTCTGCATCTCTCCTTCACCTCCAATTTCATCTCCCACCTCGCAAATCACCACAGCAGCTCAGTTAAGCTTTGTTATTCAGTTGGCCCAACCCAGTCCAGGTGCTCGTCCAAGCCAGGCTATACGCTCTGGGTTATTTATAAGCTGAGTTGCCAAATTAATGGCATATTTTCTTTGTCTCTCTAGCTCCTCTTCAGAGGACATCTGAGGAAACTTATACAGGGACATTGGAAAAGGAAGACGATGAGACTAAATTTGAAGTCAAAGTAAGATCACCTTTCTCTTTCACAGTTAAAGATTTCTGATATGAGAGAATATTGTTGCCATAATTACCAATAAATGAAGTTCCCCTATTCCATACCTATCACAGCTCCACATGATGTGGCCATAAAGACATGTTGCACAGACTAGTGCTCTCAAAAGCTGAGTTTTGTAGGATTTGTTCCTTTTCTTTCTTCTTAATTGCAATTAGAAAAATTGGTCATGGATGTAATTGTTGGCAGATATTATGTTATTGAGGGAAAAGTCATTTTGTGCATCCCTATACTCTGACTTCATATTTAAAATTGGTAGAACAGTGTGTGGTTTGTGTACAAAAAACATGGCTGAATTGCATAGAGCTACACACACTCGCATGTGTGTACCACCGGTGAACTCTGAATAAACTGTGTAAATTGTGTGAACATAGTTTTCTTGCTTTTAATACTATGCTTTATTTGTGTAAGGTATTAATATTAGAGGAACTTGGGGGAAGGGTACATGAGACCTCCCTGTATGTTTCTTTGCAACCTTATGTGAATCCATAATTACTTCAAAATACAAGTTAAAAAAAAAAAAAGCATAAGCTTTGGAATTAGGCAGACCTGCATGGAAGCCACAGAAACCACTCTAAGCCTCCGTTTCTCATCTAGAAAAACGGGCATAACAACAGCTATCATCTGAAACTAATTTTGAGCAGCAAATGGAAATTTGAAAAGTGCCAAGCACCGTATAATTGTAAAGTAACATTATATTTAAATACCCAAATAAAAAATATGTTGCTGCAAAAGCAACCCTAGAAGGGGTCCATTTACCCCTGCCTCACTAAAAAGTGAGTATCTGGCTAATGGAACAGTTCTGAAAGCAGAAGCCGGTAGACCCTGGGTCACTTGCAGTTGAGCAACAGTTTGGACCCACCATCTGTGCCTGATGGGTCTGAATAGAGGACCCCACAGGTATTCCACCGACCATGTTGGAGTCAGGCAGAAAGCGGGTCTCAGACTTTTCTTCCTCAAGGCAGAAACAATGTGGCAAGTGGAGTTCCCAGCAGACTTTTCATAGAGAGAGAAAGCTGCATTCTTCTGTCTGTTTGGTTATCCTTTCGTAGTTTAGGCAGACGAGGACATTGCTATCACTGTTTCAGAATCCCCTGTGGTGGGAGAAATTGCTTTACCATGTCTTCCAGAGTTAAGTAACAGTCTGCAGTTTCACACAGTCGTGATCAGCCATTTAAAAGAGTAAAGAGCAATTTTTTGAAATGGGCAAATGTAATGAAACTTCGCCAGACTTGACATCCATGAAGTCTGTGGAATTATTGAGTGACATAAAAAGGGCTTAACCGTGATCACCTTCAAAACTGAGCATCACCCTACCCATCTCTGTACTCTGGGCTTCAGAGAATCTCATCTCTAAAGGTGAGAGCCATGTCAAGTGCACCAAAGCCCAGATCCAGCCCCTGAACTTACGTGCTGTTGCTATTAACCCACAAATCAAAGTGATTTGCACTTACCTCACAGCTCTGTGATTTTCTTTGCCCATCTTTAGACAACATATTTATGGCCTACACACTTTATAACGATGCCATAGGAATTGTGTGTACATGCACATTCCCATATGAGAGAATCCAAATTCGAGTGAATTATTTCAATAAGTGTGAATAATAAAAATGAGTGCTGCTGTTTTATTGTTGGGGGAAAAAAAGGAAATACAGTCAGTCAGCACAAAGCACCTTTTCTCAGGGAAGACCTGAGGATATTTAAGATGAAAGCTTCCCATAAGCTACACTTATTACTTACTTTGATTTTATTTTTGGTAAATACAGACAATGCAGAAACTAGGGCAGGGGAAGAATCAGAGGCCTATAGGGTTGGGCACATGTTGAGTAGAATCCAAGAAGCTCTGACCACTAGACTTTGGTTTCTTCTTTTTTTGGCCTTGCTGCTTATTTAATTCAGACTCCAGGCCCATCCTCACCAACAGCATAGGTACTGGAAAGCCAGCACAAGCCCATGTTACAGTCGTCCTGGGCTTTTGTTGTTGTTTTTCCTTATTGTGACTTCGTCTGTGTATTTAATGAGGGGCTTTTCCTGCAACAACATGTATGTTAACAGTCAAGGCAGTGGAGGAAGCATTTTGGCAAACCGAGGCTGGCCAGACTTCTACTTCTAAACACCAAGGCTATGAGAAGTGTGAGCAGAATCCATATAGTTGTGAACGACCATGAGTAGGAAGGAAGAGGATTTTTGAACTAAATCCCCAAATCCTAGACTTAAAAATCAATTCAGGACCAATAAATGCCATTAGCGTTTGACAAGGTAGGTAGTATAACTAGGGAAATCGTCATTCCAAAATATGTAAGAAAACTAGTAAAAAAAAAAAAAATGGTAGGTTAGAAAAAAAGGTTTAGATTCATGTCTGTGTGATTCATGGTTTATTAGAAGGGGGGCAGGGAGGTTGACTAACATCAAGAACAATCATTGCTGCTTGTGTTTTGTGGCCGCTGTCCAGGACAGATGACCAGAATGCATAACATCTAACTCTGGTGACACTCCTGACATCCTTGACCTGAGGCCTAGACCGCAAAGATGAAATCACAGTGCAAATCATAACATTGTGATAAATACCCCACCTTGCCTTCCTTGGGGAAATGCTCACAGACCAAAAAAAAAAAAAGAGGAAATAAACCAAAACCACTCATGATTGCCACTACATTCACTGACACTCACTACAACAAAATCATGCTATGAATTTATCGTCATCAGGGAACTCATTTCCAAAAAAGGCGTCCTGTCTTCTCAGGTGGAGTAATCCTTGCTTTACTGGTTGGAAGGAGCGTAAGGTGGCTGAGCTCTCGGGCCGTCTGGCAGCCGTGTGGCCATGCGCTAGACTCACTGACGTGGTCTGGGAAAGCCCAGCCGTGGAGGAGATTCGCTGTGGTTGCTGGCAGTGGTGATGTGGCTGGTTCGGGTCCTTTACATCACCAGCTGGAAGCTGAAAGCATGACTGACAGGAGCTGCTTTCTCAGGCTGCTCGCATCACAGCCTCTTCAGAGCTGGAAAGAGGCCAGAGGCTGATGAAAATTCCTTTTTCATGAATGTGAACCCTCAGGATAAAGGCTGAGCTACTGGCTGTGAGCACCAACAAACTGTTCTTGGGCACCTGTTAATGTGGCTTTAGCACAGCAGAGGACTTTTTAGGCTTGCAAGCAAACAGCCTCCTTCATAAAAATTAAAGGGAAAAAAAAAAAAGCCAAGGCAGTAAGTTACAGAATGGGGAAGTGAGGGAAAGGTTGCTAACACCGATGAGGCCCAGACATTGTGCTGTGTCCTCTATGTACCCGATTTCATCAATACCTTGAGGAAGAAGATTGAGGAAGCTGATGTTTCCCTTGTTTTATCCATGATGCTGTTGAGACTCTGAGAAGTTAAGTAAGTTTCCCTAAGGGTCACACAACTAGCAAATGGTGGAATGGGGATTTGAAACTCGTAGTTTATTTAATCTAACAGTTTACTTATCTATCTAACTTAATCTATTTACCTATAACCTATTAGTTACTTAATCTGCCTAACTATCAGTTGACTTAATCTCTCATACTCTAAATTTCCTCTTCTGCAAAATGGGGAAAAGCAACCTCACAGGTGGTTGATTAAATGAGAACTATATGACTTCAATAACAATGATAATGTTAACAAATCAAAATAAAAATATTTAAAACATGAGAGTATATGGGGAGTACCTAGCATGAAGCCTCATATATAGCAGGTTAGTAATTTTAGTTTCCCATTTAATCCCATGTTTATAGATAGAATGTTCTGTGTAAAAGATGAAAAGTAGCTGAAGGATGGTCAGATTCAGGTCTTAAATTGAATAGCTTCTCCTAATCTTGAATGTGTACTGTTTTGCCAAATGATAGCTGATCAGGCCCAAACTCAGTTCCTTGTTTTCTCACTCCTTTGAATCCCCAAAGCTTTCATTTACCTCTGATTCTCAACAGGAGAACTATATAAACTATAAGCACATTTCAGTGTTCACCCTCTATGATGCTTGAAGTCTGGTTATTCAGAAAATCCACCAAATCTTTGAGGCAGCCCCCATCTAAGCTTTCTGAAGAATTTCTAGAACCAAGATTATCAAGGTTTCCTATGTATTGCAGCCCTGAGAAGCTTATTAATAATGCAGATTGTCAGTCTCTACCCTCAGATTGTGACTCAGGAAGGCCAGATATGGTCCAGGAATCTGAATTTTTAACTTTTAAATTTAAAATTTTTAATTTGGTACCTAGAATGCAGGTGGTATAAGGATTGCCTTTTTGGGCACACTGGCCCAGAAGCTATATTCATAGTTCATAAAGACCTGGAATAAAGGAGAGCTCATTAAGGTGGCTATAGAACTCTTAGGCTAATATAGAGTCCAGAACTTAGTGAAGTAAGAGTGTGATTATATTAATCTATCAGAATGTACTTTCGTTGAGGGAGCTATATGAAAAAGAAGAGAATAACAGTTAAGACCACTGTTGACTTTGCTCTTTGACCAATAAAAAACTGAGATGACTAAAATATTTCATTGGTCCAACCTGGGTGTCTTATTCAGCTCCATTTAATATATATTAAAGCAACTGCTATGGGTCATATGGAAACAATTCTAGCATGGGGCCTGAACTCAGGAAACTTACAAGTTTCATGGGCGAAACTACATATTTCAAATAATTTATAATGTAGAGAAGAATGACATATGTCCAGTAAAAGAAATATAACGTGTTAGAAGGCAGAAGAGGGAACAGTTCCTAACAACGATATTGGGGATATTTTATAAAGGAGATGGCATTTGAACTTAACTTTGAAAAATAAATACAACTTTGAAAGGTGGATAAGACAGAGAAGGGCAGTCAAGATGGGGAAGGATATAAAGTCTCAAAAGTCTGAAGGGGCATAGGCCATTCTGAGAATGGTTCGAGAAAGCCAGAGAGGTAGACTGGAACAGGTTGCTAAAGGCTTTGGTTAGGAGTTGTTGCCAGGAAGGGCACCTATATATTAGAAAGATGACTCTGGTATGGCAATGAAGAGTAGACTAGAAGGCAGGCAGGCGGACCAGCTGCCAGCAGGTGCCACAGTCTAGGTGTGACTCCAGTGTTAAGAACCTTCTAATGACAGGAAAAGGGAGATGGGCAGAGCTTATACCAATTAATTCAGATGTCCTCCCCAGTGCCTAGAACACACTAGACTGTCTCAGAAAGTGTGATGAATGAGGAGTAGGTCAAGGTGAGAAGAAAGGGGAGAGATTTAATAGAGAGGGAAAGAAGATATTGAAGATACCTTAAGATTTCCATCGTGGATCTCTCACTGGATGAATTTGTTGGCTAATATAGAGCACTCAGGAGAAACAGTAGAAAGCGAGGACTTATGAAGGCTGAGTCCAACATTTATAGGGTTTTATAGATCTGTAACAGCAACCCACACCTTCTCTATGAGCTGTAGCCACCCCCCCCCAACACACACACTAATGAGAGTCAGCCAATTGACCTTGAGGTTATATGGAAATTATTTGTGAAATAGGTTAGGGACCAAAGATTGTTCTAAAAAAGTACTTTTCAAACTTGTGATTTTATTTACAAGTTAAGATTGATAGACATAGGGGCGCCTGGGTGGCTCAGTCGTTAAGCGTCTGCCTTCGGCTCAGGTCATGATCCCAGGGTCCTGGGATCGAGCCCCGCATCAGGCTCCCTGCTCCGTGGAAAGCCTGCTTCTCCCTCTCCCACTCCCCCTGCTTGTGTTCCCTCTCTCGCTGTGTCTCTCTCTGTCAAATAAATACATAAAATCTTAAAAAAAAAAAAAGATTGATAGACATATAAAAATAAGGTTACATTCACATTTATGCATTGAGGTTAAAAATCACATGAAATCAAACAGCTGGAGAAAATTCCGGATATATAGGCAACTTCTTTTCAATGTCCTTGGCATACTTACTTCCTTCACATTTCTTAGTTTGGGAATGGGAGAAAGGTATCTTGCAACATGTTTCTCAATTTCTGTTATTTTAAACAGAACTACAGACTTGTAAATCATTGTTAAAACAATATTGCAGTTTTTTAAGAAGATACTTTTCCCATAAACAAAATATTATAAATATTATTTAGAGTATTAGTCCAGTCTTTAAAAACCAATTTAACCAGTGAGATCGTTGAACTAATTACTAACAATAATGGCTGGGAAATTCAAGATCTTAGATAAAAGAGACCCTGGAAAATTTTTGAAATAGGAAAAGTTTGCATTTGGGACCCATTCCCCTATCTGTCTCTCTTCATTTCCCATTCCCACAAAGCCTCAGGACTACTCATGCCTGTCTTCTCAAGCCTGCCCTTCTCCTCCAAAGGGCTTTAGTCTATAACATGTGCTAAAACCTTCCTCTCCTCTCCCCTCCCTCTTGGAAGCCCCCACCCAATGTAGCTGATCTGGTCTAGAGGTAGGAGAATATCTGAATGTGAGCTAGTTCATAGCAATGCATGGATGATGAGTGACTGAGAGCTCCTTAACCCTTCTGGAAATACTTGCCATTAAAAAAAAAAAAAAAAAAGACTGCCTTATTATCCAAAGGCAGTGACTTCTTCAGGCAGTGGCAATGAAGAATAAGAAAAGATGTGCTGGGAAGAGCTGGTGAGATGGAGCAAACAGACAGACTAGCCAGCTAGCAATCCAGGGTAGATTCTCTCCCAGGGTAGATTCTCTCCCAGGGTAGATTCTCTAAGTGGTTCCTGTTTTTCAAAAGTTTTTCCTATTCTCCACATCAGAAACCCCTGAATCTCAAAAAAAAAAAAAAAGAAAGAAAGAAAAAGAAAAGGGTTTCCCCCCTTTCTCCAGCAGTTCCAGCAATGGAGAGGAAAAGGCAGAGCATCCTTTCCTGAGGCTGATGCTTTTTGCTTTTCACTCTGGGACTGTGTCTCTAAGACCACTCTGGACTGGACTGAGGCTGGAGGTTGAATGGCCTTTGGAGAGTTGTCCTTTTCTGTTTTTTCCCCACTGTCCTCCCTACACCCCAACATTGTATAATTTTTCAATAATTCTTACTTGTCCTACCTCTTCATTTATTTTCTCTGGTTTTCACAATTAATTTACAATTTTGTAAAATGCTTAACCATAAATACTTCTTGCAATGATCACTATTTATATGTAAATGAAGAAGGTGGTTCAGCCCTTTATCTACCTTACTTTTTCTCACAATGAGGTCTAGTAGCTTCTCTTTTAAAGAAATGTGATAATATAATAAATAATACTTTCACCTTGAATTACCAGATACCATTGCTTTAAAAGAGTTGGAACTGAAATTGCTTTCCAAGCGTCCCTAAAATCATAAAGTGAAATAATTTAACTGCAGGGAAAAGCTAATTTGATTCAGTTCAAATGTGGTTATCTCTCCTTTGGGGAAGGAAAAAAAAATAGTCAATTGAAAATCAGTTATTGATCCTTTATTTTTTTTAAAGTTTATTCATTTATTTATTTTAGCAGGGGCGGGGAGGGGCAGAGGGAGCGAATCTCAAGCAGACTCCCTCCTGAATGCAGAGCCCAACCAGGGCTCGATCCCATGACCCAGGAGATCATGACCTGAGCCCAAGCCAAGAGTTGGACACTAGACCGACTGAGCCACCCAGGTGCCCCTAGCTATTGATACTTTAAAAAATGTAGGTACTTTTAAAAAGTTGGTTGATACTTTGAAAAAGATATTCTCCTGAGAGAGGGAGAGTGTGCGCACACACACAGGAGCAGAGGCAGGGGCAGAGGGAGAGGGAGAGAGAATCTCAAGCAGACTCCTCACTGAGCCTGGAGCCCAACGCGGGGCTTGATCTCATGACACTGAGATCATGACCTGAGCTGAAATCAAGAGTTAGTTGCTCAACTGACTAAGCCACCCTTGTGCCCCTGAAATAAAATTTTTAAACAGAATTCCTTCAAGCTAGGCACTTAGCCTGTTTTCTCAATTTTGAAACACATCTTTCTTCAAAATATGGGGAAACAAAACAATTAGATTACATGTTTGTTGAGAAGACCTAGGAAGTCATCATTCAAGGTGCTCCTAGAGAACCTGTATGTGGGTTGGTGTCACTTTGAAACTGGGGAGAGGCTGGGGTAGAAATGGGGTATGGGGATAGATGCTGGGCCCAGAGCAGTGGGCAGCTGCCTGCCTTCATGGCCACCCTTTTTCTTCAGAATAAAATGAACATAAATGGGGAGGGGCTTTTCCACCTGATCGGCCCTCCACTAGGGTGGTTTATGGGTCAATTCCCTTTTAAATCACCAGCTGGCTGAGAAAATCCACTCTTTGAGATACCCTAGGGGCAACTCTAAGTCAGGGTTGACTGAAGGAAACAGGATATGATTCCACAGGAACTTGTGGCTCTGCTTTAAAAAAAAAACATCATTTTAGGGGCACCTGGGTGGCTCAGTCGGTTAAGTATCTGACTCTTGGTTTCGGCTCAGGTCATGATCTCAAGGTCGTGGGATCAAACCCGACGTCAGGCTCCATGCTCAGGGCGGAGTCTCCTTGTCCCTCTCCTGCCCCCTCTACCCCTCCCCCAACACACTCATGCTCTCTCTCTCTCTATCTCGTGCTCTAAAATAGATAAATAAAATCTTGAAAAAAATTAAAAAGCATCATTTTATAATTCAGTGAGGCTCCTAAGGAATCTCTAAAAAAAATATAGCAGCAATTGGTTGGTTGGTCTGTGGTCAATTTTCTTGGTTCATTATTTAAAATAAAAGGAACAAAAGACCCAATATTTGAAAAAAGCAAGCATTTATTTAAATATGTGGTTTTCATTCTAGAGCTTTGAGGAAGTTTAATTTAAATCTTCTTCCCAAAGTAATCTGGCTACAATTTAGCTTTCATCTCAAAATCGGAAGCAATAACACCTATGTTGGTACTTGATACTATAAGCAGAGGAATGTTTCATTGCCAATTCACACATCTCCCTCATTTTATGCAGAAGAAAATGGACACCCAGGGAGCGACTTGGCCAACACCTCCCAGCTAGTGAGAAATACGGAGTCTCTATTACACATGAGCAGGTAGAAACTGCCCAGCAATTACTGCAGGTCGGTGTGCCTGGGTGCTTTACATACATTACTTATTTTAATCCCCACAAAGTAGATATTAAAGAGCCAACCATAGATACCATTTATCAAGTCTTTGTACTAAGTACTTTAATTCCTTTTCTCAAATCACCACAACAACCCTCTGATATAGATACAACCAGTCCTCTTTTACAGAGAGAGACCTCAGGTGCAAAGAAGTCTTGCCCAAGGCCACTTTTAAATAAGAAGTAAGCCAGGGATTCCCACCAAGTTGTACCTCTCACATGAAGCATCTGAGTTCTTTTCACTCTCTAAGAGGTTTTCAAAGTGCAGGTCACAGTGGTGACAGTGACCTCAATTTGGTGGGTTCACAAGCATTGAAAAATAAAGAAAAAGAACAGAATGCAACAGGGATAGCCTAATTTAAAAATAGAGTATATCACATCAACTATACATATGTCTGGTGTGTGTGTGTGTGTGTGTGTGTGTGTGTTTACAACACAACCAAGCAATTAACTAAATTCTGGCACTGTCTACCTAGAAATAACATCATGTCCCACAGGTTAGGAGCTCAGTCCTATAAGATTGCTCTCCAACCCCCTTCAGACGACATTTGAAAAGTCCAGGTTGTCACTGGTGCTTTTGACCAACCTGCTATATATACATCAGTTTCCCATGATACCCTCCTTGGGTTTGATTAATTTGCTAGAGTGGCTCACAGAACTCAGAGAAACATTTTACTTACTAGATTACCTGTTTATCTTAAAAGGATGTAATTCAGGAACAGCCAGATGGAAGAGATGCATAGGACAAGGTATAGGGACATGGAGCTTCCATGCTGTCTGAGTAAGCCACCCACCCTCCATCTCCATGTGTTCACCAACACAGAAACTCCTTTTTGGGTGTTTTTGGAGGCTTCATTACATAGGCATGACAGGTTAAACCATTGGCCATTAGTAATTGAACTCAATCTCCAGCCCCCCTCCCCTCCCTGGAAGTGGTGGTGGTCAAGAGAACTGAAAGTTCCAGCCCTCTAATTCCGTGCTTGGTTCCCCTGGCAATCAGCCCCCATTCTTGGGTGCTTTCCAAAAGTTACCTTATTAACATAAACTCTGGTGGAGTTGAAAGGGGTTTGTTATGAATAACAAAAGAAAACTTCATGGCTCTTATCACTTAGGAAATTACAAGTTTTAGGAGATCTGTACCAGAAATAGGACAAGATCAATATATATTTATTATAAATCACAATGTGTGTGTATGTATGTTTTGATGTTTTTCTTGTGGGGCATGGTCAGACTTTGAAAGCTTCTGCACTAGCACACAACTAATCTGTCTAAACCTTAGCAAAACATTGGTATACAGTATAGTTAACTACCTCCCTGCAGATTAGTAAAGCAGTGCCCAGATCTGCTGTGGATCCTTCCCATCACATTCTCAATGGCAGCAGTGTTGTATTCCATCAAACTTGATGGACAGAGGATTCTTTCTCTACCCTGACACCAACTGTCTGACATGTGGTCCTAGGAATGTGGGTTGACACAACCAAGTCCATGCCCAGGCATTTCAGCAAGCCCATGTCTCATGCGTGACAAAGTCTATAAATCAGGGCATCATCATTCAGTGTAAAAGATGACAGTCTATACCTATACACCTTGAGTCATTGTTATTTTTCTGCCCTTAGATTGTCATGAAATGACTCTACAATACACCACACTTACTATAGACCAACAGAATAGTTGGAAAGAGCACAATTCATTTTATAAGCAGTAACAAGTTTTACAGTGAGAGCAAGTTTGGTTAGAAATAGTGGTTACTTGGGGCGCCTGGGTGGCTCAGTCGTTAAGCATCTGCCTTCGGCTCAGGTCATGATCCCAGCGTCTTGGGATCAAGCCCCACATCGGGCTCCCTGCTCAGTGGGAAGCCTGCTTCTCCCTCTCCCACTCCCCCTGCTTGTGTTCCCTCTCTCACTGTGTCTCTCTCTGTCAAATAAATAAATAAAGAATCTTAAAAAAAAAAAAAAAGAAAGAAAGAAATGGTGGTTACTCCTTACGAAGGTCCCATATTACATGTTAGGGATCCAAAGACAAGGCTAGAGCTCAAAGTCCAGCAGGTGTTTCAGGCATAGTAAAGTCACAGGGGAGGAACTAGAAAGGGATGTGATGTACATTAACTGCTGTAGTAATTAGTTCAACATTATAGAGAAAATGTGAAGAAAGAGCCTTGGTAGTGTGGTGAAAATAACTAGATTGGTTTGAATCCAGGGACTGGTATTTACTTCTGTATATTGACTGAAATGAGAAATATCTACTAGTATCTGGTCAACTATGTGTAATAGCAGGCACTAACAATTTAGATTCCTAGTGAAATGATATCCTATTTTGAAAGAAACAAATATGAACTTGGAATTTAAGATTGCCCGTGTATTTTAGAGCTGGATGCAAAACTGGTATCCCAAATAGTCCTTTATTTGTTAGCCTGCTTTCTGGATATTCTAGATTTGGGATGACATCAATGAGAAAGATCAAAGATCCACGATTTTCCCTTTCATTCGTTGAACATTTTTGAATTGCTCTTTCTGTGGTTGGCATTGTGAATAATAAAAACCACCTTACCTTGAGTGCTTTCTGTTAATCAAGTGAGAGGCCTCTCGCATTGTCAACAACCAGCTGAGAGTCTATCACTCTCAGCTGTTTTACAAGGAGACTTCTCATCTGTTGTCTGGGGAGAGCTCATGCTTCACCTTCTAGCTCTGATTTACAGAGAATCTTTATGCCTACTCATTACATTTCCTTAAACAATACTTTTGCAAGAGGGCCCTTTCAAAATCTATACTCCCTTTTGTGACTGTATAAAAGAACTCATTTAAACAGAACCTGGCAGGCAGGAAGAATTCAGATACTGGCTAATTATCTGCTTGTTCATCATTAGTCAATAACTTTAAGATTCTCTGGTTGCTATCAATGTTATATAAATTCACTTCCTTGTTAAAACTGTATTTTCTTTTATTTTTTTAAAAGATTTTATTTATTTGAGAGCGAGAAAGAGAGAGAGAGCAAGCACAAGTGGGTGGAGGGGCAGATGGAGAGGGAGAAGCAGACTCCCAGCTGAGCAGGGAGCCGGATGCAGGGCTCGATCCCAGGACCCTCAGATCATGACCTGAGCTGAAGGCAGACGCTTAACTGACTGAGCCACCCAGATGCCCTGAAACTGTATTTTCTTGAAAGTAAAATGAGTAGTTTTGCCTCTTTTTGGGAATTAAATGCCTAATATTCTGAAAAAGAGCCCCAGCCCTGTGTGGTAGATAGTGCCATGGGGTCCACGTGCTAGGGGAGGAAATTGAAGCAGAGTGGTTCAGTGAACTTGCCCAAGGTCTCAGAGCTGGCAGGTAGTGAGCAGGGCTTCCGAACACCAGCTGGCTTCAAGCCTGTACCGGTGGCCAATCCGTACAGCCTAAGGAACCAGCTGCTCCAGGATGCGATGCGCTAGAATGGACCTGTGATCACCAGCCTGTGAAAGTGGACTCTGGGTTTATCTCATCTCTGTCTTTAGCTCACTTTCTGGCCTTGGGTAGGTCGCAACTTCTCCAGATTTTCATTTCTTAGCCCAGAGGGAAAAAAAGGAGATATTGAGTCAAATGATCTCTTCACTGTTTCCCCTTAGCTCAAACTCCAAATCTTTATTGTGAGTCAACCAGGGAGGAGGGGGAGTACAATATTAATAGCCGTTCATTATTAAGGAAAAATGATACCTGCTTTTGAGAAAGAATTTTTGATGTTTCTAAAGGAAGCCCAAAGGGCAAACTGTAACAGATTTGCAGAGGGGTTGGGAAAAACCCAAGAAAGAAAGAGAAAGATGAGGGGCTAGGCATGGTGCTCAATGAGAGCACTGAAAACAAAAACAAACAAAACAAATAAATTGGGGGAAAGAAAAATATACAGCCCCAAATAATATAGGCTGTCTTATCAAAATTTCTTTCACTTCAGAATGAAGAAATACTGGAAGGCAGTCACGAAGGGAAGAACCCTGAGCCAGAGCAGCCCGACAGTCATGAAAGTCTTTCCCCCACCAGGTAAGATTGCAGATCCCTGGCCGGAGTCATTTTAACCCCTTGAGGTGGTGGGGAGAGGGGAGGGTATCCTCTGTTTTAAACCTCATCACTCATTTTTCCCAGATAAAATCACATATTTACTCTGTATACTAACCTTCATTTATGTACCTGAGAACAAACTCACAGATCTCATAAAAGCAACAAGCAAGAACTGCACATGACTTATAAACCAAGTTCCAAGGATACTCAGTATTTTAAAAAATGAATTATCAAGAAAAAACAAAATAGTAAATGTAAACTAATGTTGATAGATTGAATTATTGGTTTGAAAGCATTTAAAGGGAAGAGGTTCCCCAAAGACACAATTTATACAAATTTAATGCTATTTTCAGACCACAGGAAGGTATTTGCATGCATGTGACTACTCTGCCTCAGAAAGCCTAAATTAGGGAGGTAAACACCAAGAGCAGAGGGGAAATTCATTAAAAAAACACCAACTTCTTTATACTCAGAATCTCCATCATTAGCTCTATTCCAGCAATCATCACATTACTTGTATCCACACCATTTAACATACTGACTTACGAGCCACTCTTGTGCCCAGGGACTATGATAATACTTAGCTCTTAGCAGGCCTCCAAAATATGCCTGTAGAATAAATGAACCAATGTCTTGAGGAGCTTGCCGCTTGATTAAAGCCCATATTAGTTTACTAGACTACTTTATACTCTTTCACTTTAAGGTGTACTCAAAGAAACATGTGGGCTCTTACTGACTGAAATATTATCTCTCAGTTAGAGCAAATGGCCCATGTCAGCATATCTGAAAGTGTCTTTAGTTGGGTTGTCTCAGAAAAGCACCACTTGGCAATGTGTTCTGTTGTTGTCCTTAAGTGACAGTGTATCTTTTTTTTTTTTTTAAGAGAGAGAGTGTGAGCAGGGAAGGGGGAGAAGGGCAGTGGGAGAGGGAGAATCCTAAGCAGGCTCCACGTGCAGCACAGAGCCCGACTTGGGGCTCGGAACTCCTGACCCTGAGGAGATCATGACCTGAGCCAAATCAAGAGTCAGATGCCTAACCAACTGAGCCATCCAGGCGCCCCAGAGGGGGGAAAATGATTTTAAGCACTACGTGAGAGCATTGTGCACAGTCCCTACCTTTAGAACTTCTATTTTAGCTAGGAAAAAACTCATGAAACAATTAGTTGGTAGCACAATAATATATGTGATTAAGTATGTATATTTTGGGAGGAGGGCAGGAAAGAGATGCTTAATGAAAGAGCACAGTTAGGGTTGGATTTTCAAGGCTTCAATAGGTCCAGGAGAAATGACGTTCCATTGGTTAACTTACACAAGTCATGAATGAGATGTGTGACTGATGATAGTGGTGGTGGGAAAAATAACGCTATGGGGACTCAAGAAGGAAAGGAAGATTCCATAAGGCCTTGGGAACCAGGTCAAAGAGATAATTCGATGCTCAAGACAGTAAGGAGCCTTTAAGGTCTGGAGCAAAAGAATATCTACAACCAAAAAAATCACATGCTTCCAAGTTTTAAAAACATAAATAGATTGAATCACACCATATCTTGGGCTAAGAACTGAGCAGGAATTGGGTGAAAAGCAGAGAACATACTATGTACAAATATACTGAAGCAGCACTGAGACAGAACCAGTCCTAAGAACATTCCTGACTTTCGAAGACTAGAGCTAAATGTGAATCTACTTTCCGACAC
This sequence comes from Leptonychotes weddellii, assembly GCF_054177405.1. Lineage (NCBI taxonomy): Eukaryota > Metazoa > Chordata > Mammalia > Carnivora > Phocidae > Leptonychotes > Leptonychotes weddellii. The sequence continues at coordinate 117,858,240 of NC_138369.1, read as the reverse complement.
CTAATGATATCAAGTAAAAGGAAAATATGACCCTTTCCAATGGTGTCTGGTGGCCCCATGGCTACAGGTGTTCATCTCTTTCCTGAACAATCGATTAGAAAAGAGAATTTCCCCAACTTAGACATTCCAGCATATGTCCTTTAACAACCAAAAGAAGCATTTTATGTGGCTCCAGGGCAGAGGACACAATAATCCTCTCTCCTGGGTACAACAGCAAGTCTGATTAAGGATTAAGATTGTGTACTTCAGACCTCCCTGACATTAAACAGAAGAAGTTGATTATATAAACAAATGGTGTTCATACACAGGAGTTTAAAAAGCTTGTGAAAATACACATCTGCTGACAATTTTCAAGTTGTTTATTGGAAATCACAGATTTATTTTTAAAAACTCACTAATTATTTTGCCATACAAGAGCAAAATTCAAATAATATAAATATTTAACATACTGGTATAAAATTAATAATATGAAAAAAAAGATGCAAACCAACCAAGAGGTAAAAAGTTTTTAGCAATAACACTGTGTACAACAATCGTCTACTCAAGTGACCATCCAGGCTGATAGTTTATTTTCCCTTTGTTGACGATTTTTGAGACAGCCCTGCATTAGAGCACCGAAAAGTTTTTTCCTTCTTTTTTTAAAAGGCTGGAATCCTTTTATTTACAAATATTCTTCTCAGTACTTTAAATCCAATGAAGGAAGCATCTAGCAATTTCCTTCTTATTAAAAAAGGAAGTGCCTTCATATTTCCTTTAAATTTAACTATGTTCCATTCTATTCGAAGCAAAAATAAAAAGATGAACACAGTTGAGGAGAGCTCTTTTGCAAATAAATAATTGTTTCACAAAAGTATTGCTGTAAACAAGATCATTTCAATGGCCAGAGAGACACTTATGTTTTCAACCAATGGAAAATTTTAACAGTTACAAGTATAGATAGGCAGGGTATGTATGGCCAAAAGGCAAATGGTTATTAAAGAATCAACTAATAAAAATTAATTATAAACCAGCTTTGTCAAAATGTGATTTTGTTATCTACAGGTTTTCAAATTGGTCAGAAAATTTAAACTGTCATGACTTATAAACGCTGCACCTACTCTGAAACTACAAACCCAGAATGGCTGACACTGTAGTTTTGACATTAGTTAAAAATTCTAAATTATCTGAGCAATCAATGTAAACAAGCCTCAATTTTCAAAATAGAAAAGAAATTAACAAAAAATTTCTGTAAACATTAAAAAGCTATCTGCAAAAAATTACAATATATCATCCTCCAGTTGTGCTTACCAAGAATTCTTTTAGTTTTGTTTCCTTCTGCATGTTTCAGACCTCATCTAATGACATGAGACGTCTTAGTTTTCCCTAACAGGCACCTCTGCAGAGAGAGAGGTTTTATAATCAGTTCAACTGCTTTTGCTGAAGTCACCATTTTGGACATCATATAATCCCTGCGACAATAGACATCACCTAGTTCTTTCTGTAGTGAGGGGAGGTTGTTGCATCATGACCACATTTCTATCCTTTCCTGTAAGATAAATGCAACTTACTCTTTTAGAGCTCAGCCACATTTGAACAAGAAGCTTCACAAATATTTTAAACCTCCTTCTGGTGACATTTCTATCACTTCATTCTGCTTTCAAATGTGAAGTATTTCAAAGTTGATGACACCTCCGATAGTCATTTTGATGAAAGAACTGATTTTTTTAAAGATAAGATAGCTTTGATTTGATGTCGAATGCTCTCAGTTTTAAAACCTGACAAAGTACTATGGTTTATGAGACCTTGTTGGGGAGGGGTAGGCTAATTTTAGTCATTGTTACAATAATTTACACACTAAGAATTTTATTTTATAAATTACAGAAAAGGAGAAAAGAGGCTTTTAATGTTCTTTCTTTCTTTTTGAAGTCCTCTCCATTATTCTATTCCTCTGTGCAAACTACATTCAAATAACTACCTTAAAAACAGACCAATATTGAATATTTAAAAATCAGCTGAAAAATTCATTAAAATTGGCTGATTTCAACTAACAATGATTTCTTCCTAGGGAAAGACCCTGTGAGTAACACACTGCCCATGATTTGTGTCATATCTAATAATCAAAAAATTCACATGAAGTACCAGTTAGGGCAGAGCGAATCACAGCTCAAATTTCACATTACACTTTGAAAAAAAGATATAAATATGTTTTAAATGACTCTAACACTATTTAGGTAAATTAGCTACATGGATGTGACAATAAGTGATTTGGCTCTTTATAAAGAAATCGTGTTACATTTTTCTAAGTCTCCTCTGAAGAACAGGAACCTTCTTTTATCAGGTTCAAGTACTTTCTCCTATGCCAATCCTCCCCTGCCCCCACCTCCCCCAGTCAAGTGCTCTCTAATAAAAACTAATTTGTAAACCTGGTCCGACAATATATTCATTTCTTTGAAATGTTGTACTATACATTCACTTGGTATTTTCCAAAGGCAGTTACTCTAACACCAAGGCACCTTAATTAACTTCTCTATGCCTCAAATATACATGTGGCATCGAGTGAGAACTTGAATTTCCCTTTAGTTTTGTCTTCATAAACCTTTTCTAAATATAAATTCCTTGAAATGAATTTAGGCGATGAAGTAGTTAAGTTACACTGAATAGCTTCTAGAATCAAAGAAACATTCTGATAGACTGGGTTTTCAAAATATTTGTTTTTTCATACTCATTTTACTTCAGGTATCGACAAATATCTAGAGTTTTCTCCATCCATGTTTGGCTCAGTGACAGTGAAAACATACAACATTCAAGTACTGTTAGACAAAGGCGGCCCTACAAGGATACGTGTCAATATAGGTCAATTTGCAAAGGAGAACTATCTTAATTATCCTGCAGTATATTTGACCAAAAAACCCTTTCGAAATCATTCTGACTTTAGGGTCTGTGGCATCCCTCCAGAGGTCCTGAAGGTCTTGTACGTGTCCATGAGACGTCATCATTTTATCGTAGATGCAGGGATGATAAGGAGTTTTACCTTCCCCGGAGAAAAACACATGGTGTTGTGGCACTATCCCCATTTTATTGGCACAGAGGCCCATGAACACATCATCTATGTAAAGACTAGAGTTAAGTGTCTGTGACGCCTCGTGGACTTTGGCGGCTACATCGCTGGAGATCACGTAGGCAGCCCCAGCAGTATAGTCAGGGTAAGCCGGCCACTGGTACATTTCATAGGGGACATAGTATTTGCTGCGTTTGTCTCTCACAGGAGGAGCACCACGATGAACCCGACCAATCCAGAAGTCCTGAACACCAATTTTTCCTAAACTTTGAAGGTACTCAATAAGATTTGGCATATGAATAAATATGTCATCATCAGCAGTCATAAGGAATTTGGCATGAGGACAAAAGCTGTTTGCCCAACTGAACTGCAGAAGTAATTTGAGAGTAAGATTATAGAAAGAATCAGCAAAGTCTTGCTGGATTAGATCACTGTACATTTGATCTTCCCAGACCAGTTTTCTTTGCAGTTCTTCTCTTGTCAGTGGGTTAGAAGGTGTTCCTAAAGCAAACAGAGTTCTGATGTTGGCATTAAGTTGAGACTGAACATACTTCTCATTGCCCCACGTTTTTCTAATTGCGGAACGTCGATCGTAGTTTTCGGGAGCAGTTTTTACAAACAGTAACAGGAGGATGTCTTGTGCCTGACACTTCTCCTCATGGTTAATCAAGTACTGGTAGCGAGGAGCCCCATCCGCACTATGCTTAAGAGACAGGCTATCGTTCACAAAGTCATAGCTATTTATGAGGTATCTGTAAGAGTAGGACTTCATATGGCTCACAATATGATTATCGATGGGTCCCCAAAAAAACATGAGGCTTAGTATAAAACAAGTGGCAAATAACTGCATGAACTGCCATTTTTTGACTCTTCTGCCACTCACAAACATTCTGACATCCATGCAGCTCTGTTTTTACTTAAGGTCGGTTTTAAATGGGCGCTTGCCCCTTCGAGACCATAGAACTTGGTATTGTGTAGAACAGATGTCCATCTTAATACATGTTCATCATTAAAAAAAGCAGGAGCTCCTTGTTTCACAAAATACTTGCTTTTCGTACCATTTTTTCTGAGATTGCGGGAGAGTGGAATGCACGGTAGGAGGAGGACACGGGCACGTCAGAGTGTTTCCACACCGGCATCCGTCATTGCGTTAGGTGACTGGCCTCGTGTAGCTATTCCATGTGCTTCCTTCTGTGAGAGTAAAGTGCCACCTGTTAGTGTCAGGAAGAAAAGAGATGACAAGTGAGTGGGTGAGAGTGACCAAAAAGAAAGAAACTACTTTTCATTCCCTAAAAATGGAATGTAACTTGCCCGATGTGGACAGAAGGTGATGAGGCAGCTAGCGTTTAGCAGAGGCATACAGATATTTATTTTTTGGTGGGGGTGGGAGGAGGATAGGGAAAGGGAAAGAACCACTCACCCTCCACTGTCCTCCCCTTCAGAATACGGGGCCCTTTCCTCGTCTCAACCTTAAAAAATAAAAAGCCTCCCAAATGGCTATCAGCCTATACACTTTAAGTTCACAATCTCACGTGGGTGTGTCCAGGTATATATTGATCCACGGTGCAGCCAGGATGAAAGTAGCTGCAGGGACGCCTTGTTTTATGGCATTTTGCAAACACTGCCTTTTTCACAAGTTGAAGGTTTGCGTCAAGCAAGGGGTTGCCATTTTTCCAATAGCATTTGCTCTCCTCATGTCTCTGTGTCCCGTTTTGGTAATTCTCATATTTCAAACGTTTTCATTATCATATTTGTAATGGCGATCTGTGATCGGGTGATTGTGACTCGGCGGTAAAAGCTTGGAATGATGGCTAGCATTTTTTAGCAATAAAGTATTTTTTAATTAAGACATATTGCCATTTTTTAAGACATAATGCCATTGCACACTTCATAGATTATAGTATAGCATGAACATAACTTTTATATGCACCGGGAGATCAAAAAATTCATTTGACTCGCTTTATCATGATATTTGCCTTATTGCGGTGGGTCTAGAACCAAACCTACAGTGTCTCCAAGGTTATGTCTGTATATAGTTCAAGGCAAAATAGATGAATGATGAACAGAAAGTTCATAACAGTTAAAATTCATTAAAGCTTGCCCCAGACAAGACAGGAATAAGAGTAAGATTTTGTTTTAAAAAATCAAGATTTGTAAATCAAGGAGTTGAGATACATTTTCTTTTCTTTTTTTTTTTTTTAAAGATTTTATTTATTTATTTGACAGAGAGACAGCGAGAGAGGGAACACAAGCAGGGGGAGTGGGAGAGGGAGAAGCAGGCTTCCTGCGGAGAAAGGAGCCGGATGCGGGGCTCGATCCCAGGACCCTGGGACCATGACCTGAGCCGAAGGCAGACGCTTAACGACTGAACCACCCAGGCGCCCCTTGAGATACATTTTCAAAAGCATGGCCCAAACTCTCTGTAACCAAAATGGCTTTGTGAGACCCACATCTATACAGTCATCTTTTTCCTGTTCTTTTTCATCTGGAAACTCAATAGGCACCTCCAATTTAGCACATTCAAGCCAGGAAGCCACAGGGTTATAGCCAAAAAGCACTGTCTTTGTAGTCCAGCAATGTGAACTTCCACTAGAGCAGTGGCATGCATCTAACCCAGAAATCGGAAAAGCCGGCATAACCCCAATTAACTCAGTCTTCGTGCAAGTTAAATGGGAATATACATAGATATATAGATAGAGCGAGGTCAATAGATAATTACCTGGCACACAGGGACACTCAAATGCCATTTCTAACCCCTTCTACTGTCTTCTCCCCTAAAACCTGCTGTTGCCATTTTCTCTTTCTTTGTGTCTGACTGCACTTCATCCATCTCTGCCAGAAATCTGAAAGTCCTCCTTTTCCTCCATTCCATATCCAGTTACTTAATCCTGTGACTTGCTTGTTCTAAATCTCTCTTCACCTCTTCCTGTTATCATCACTTCTCACCCAGACCAGTGCAGCCGCCAAAATGATCCCTGACCAACCCATCCTCTACCCTATAGAGTGACCTTTCTAAAACTCAGATCTAACCGGGAGGCAGACTGAGCTCCTTCACCCCCTTCAGATGCTCTCTACTAGTTGTCGGCACCAAAGTATTGGCTGGAAGCTGGGCCATGCTAGCTATTTCACACACGGCAGCCTGTGTACCGGTGGCCATCTTATGTGTGGCCTGGCAAGCCCTGCTCCCCTTGCTAATAAGAAGTATCTAATCTTCACTAAATTCTACAGGCATCCGGGGCGCCTGGGTGGCTCAGTCGTTAAGCATCTGCCTTCGGCTCAGGTCATGATCCCAGCGTCCTGGGATCGAGCCCCGCATCGGGCTCCCTGCTCCGCGGGAAGCCTGCTTCTCCCTCTCCCATTCCCCCTGCTTGTATGCCCTCTTTCGCTGTGTCTCTCTCTGTCAAATAAATAAATAAAATCTTTAAAAAAAAAAAAAAAAATTCTACAGGCATCCTTTTCTGGGAAGTCAGAATTGAGGCCACCCTCCAGCACTACCACCAAAGATTATTCTTACCCGCATTACCATAGCACATTCTTGCACTCATGCTCCTGGACTGACTTTTTAATTTATCTGCCTCCCCCAATTACACTGTGAACTCCGTGACGTAAGGCCCGATGTCGTAGACACGCTACCCTCAGCATCCAGGTCAGTGTCTGACCTGACACCCGGTAGGCGTTCTCTGAATGTTGGTGCAAAGAACCATGGTGGGGGTGGAGCCCCTTTCACTCTAACAGCTGGTCACTTGGGAAGAACTGGGGTCAGGAGGCCCAGTCAGTCACATGTCCTCCCCTTTCTTCCATGACTAGGAGACAGCACTTCCCGTCTTCAAGGACTCTGACCCCAGCGCTTATCCGAAGTAAGATACATCCTTTTGCCTGGGGAAGTAGTCTCTCCCCTCAGGGTTAACATAGTCTCCTGAGCTTTCAACAGATTGACAGGGAAAAGACCATGCAAGCTCCACTCAGTCCAGGCTCGCTGGGTAGCTGGGCCCACAGAAAAGGCCCTGCTTTTGTGCCCAAAGAGCTCAACCTCAAGTCCCCCGCCCTTCAGCCCTGCTATGAAACCAACTGCATACACTGAGAGCACCCTGCTCTACGGGCCTAACCTTGGCTGTGGGACTTCCTTCCCAACTTCTGGCCCTTTACATACAGCTGTATTACCTATCTGCAGAAGTTACTCCATGTTGGGCTGATAACAGCAAAGACCAGGCATGCAAAAGTCCAAGGAGTATGGGAGATCAGAGCCAACCCTCATGGAGACTTTGTTCAGAGATAATCTATCTCATTCCCTAGGGCACAGATTTTTAAAACTTGCTAGTGCCTCTCAGAAAGTCACAACGGACAGCGGAAAACATCAGTTTCTGATGGTAGCATCTGCCTAAACTTTGCAGAATCACTTTCATGGGGGGGGTGGGGGCGGGGGCTCTTCCTCTCAGTCTAAACAGTGCTCGCTTAGATAAGGGTCCCCTGGTGAGGGCAGATATCCCCTTCTGCCTCTACAACCGGAGGCTTAATGCAAAGCAGCAGAGAATTCTTTTTTTTTATTTTATTTTATTATGTTATGTTAGTCACCATACATTACATCACTAGTTTTTGATGTAGTGTTCCATGATTCATTGTTTAGCAGCAGAGAATTCTTAAGGGCAGATTTTACGATCCCATAACTGTTTAAGAATTCTAAGAAAATTATCAATTGAAACTAATCTGCAGTTTTTCTATTCCAACAGACCCTGGCAAAGAGACAGAGGAGAGTAACCTTTGGAACCACAGGCAAAGCTAGCTTCTCATTTCTGAGCAGTTGCACTCATAATGTTGCTATGTCAGCTTGCTTTGCACCTATTACCAGTTGTTTACGAGTCTGAGTGTCTTGCTAGACAATCAGCCCACAGGCCTGACTCCTCCAACACCCACATAAACACTTGACTCACAGAGGCCCTAGTATCTCTCTAATGAATGGGGCCTATTACTCCTCTGGTTGGTGTGTTCTGCTGCTCACGTGCATTTTAGCAGCCACCCCAGAACATGCATTTATCCCCCTGCTCCCCACCCCTGATGCATATGGATTTACCTTATTTCCCTATATTTCTTCACCTGTTCCCCATTGACCTCCAAGAGTCAAAACAGTTCCTGAAAAATGACAAAGAACCTGTTGCAAAGCCAACAACCCACACTACTTATTTAGGTTCAGAACAGCATGTGAAAATCTAAAACAAGATTTCTCCAACCTCAGCAGCTTGAATTGTTTAGCTATCATTTATACCAATCATAACCAGAGCCCACTGATAGGACTGATCTGATGAAGGGAAGATTGGGAAAGTTGAACTACTCTTCCGCAGTACCTAGTTTCTCTTTTATAACAAAAGAACACCCCAATTCCTCCAAACTGAACATAGTCACTAGGCGGCATTGGCCAACCAAAAGCAAAATGCACCTCCATGGTCTAAATTCATGAATTACAACCAAACAGTGTTGCCCACCAGCCCTGGCTTTGCTGATGGGTACCACGCACATGCCATCGACACCCACTCTTCTGGTTCCCACAGAGCCTTGAAGCTCATCTAAAGCACATCTTCCATCTTCCGCCTTCAAAGGGCAGGGGAGGGGACTGACTGCAGAGAAAGCCACAGGCCTGCCCGACCTGGAGAAAGAAAATGCTGGGCCTGGCAGGAAACAGAGGAGCCAGATAATGCCCGTGAGCTCAGGAACCATCCCCACCAGAACGCTGTGCTTGCAGCTTCCTTTATGTGCACGCT
>NC_138369.1:117788599-117848950 GCF_054177405.1 Leptonychotes weddellii | reverse complement strand
CTCCTCTAGTATTTTGATGGATTCCTGTCTCACATTTAGGTCTTTCATCCATTTTGAGTTTATTTTTGTGTGTGGTGTAAGGAAATGGTCCAGTTTCATTCTTCTGTGTGTGGCTGTCCAATTTTCCCAACACCATTTGTTGAAGAGACTGTTTTTTTTTCCACTGGGCATTCTTTCCATGCATTCAGTTTTTAAAAGAGGTTCCATTCTTGCCCCTTGGTTATGGTGTCATCTGAAAAAACAAAACAAAACATGGGATGTCATAGAGAATACAACCAGATATCCAAAGCTCTGCTTTTATGCTACCATGAAATACGGCTTCAGAGAAGAAACAGTTCCTTAAAACACATTACCCCTCCGTTTCCTCCTTAATGACCTCAGGGTTGGGAGGTGGGGGGGAGATCCACTTTCCAGTGTAAAACAAAGTGACAGAATGTACACTAGTGTAGAGTTCATCACTGCAGGTTGATCTGGCATGGTCAACTCCATTTGGTGCTCTAAGTACAGTACTCTACCTCTGGATAGATATCCATGAGGACATAAATTGCTCTAGGTGTTCAAAGGTGTTTACATTACTTGAGTACTTTCCATGTTTTCTGTTCTTCATCTACATTATATATACTTGATGGCTTGAGATGTTAAATCCTTGATAGCCTTTTCTACAAACAAAGTTATGTGCTTTGGAATAATAAAAAAGGCAATCATCAGAAAGAAGCATACATTTTCTCCCATTTAATAATGTTATTTAAAAAAAAAAACTAAGGGAAGAATGGAAAAAAAAAAAAAGAATGGCTTAACAGTGGTGTGAAGGAGATTTAAAAAAAGAATCTGAACTGAAACCTAGGTGGATGGTGTACAGGGGACTTCCTATCATTGGAGTTGTACCCATTGCACTTGAACAAGTAAAATGAAGTGGTTGGATGAGTTCTCTAGACTGTTTCCAAACTATAAACTGGGACATGACCTGACAAGGGATTTTTTTTCCTTCTGAGTTGTGAATATTTTCTTGTGTCAGATTCCTAAAAACTCCTAAGAGTCTCTAAGTTCTTACATAACTGTTGGGTAATAAAATTGATTTCTACCCACCACCTAGTTATTTCTGTCTTCTGACTTCAGCTAATTGTCAATATGTCCTTAAACAGATTCACCAAGTTGCTTAAGCCCAGCACTTCATAAGGACTTAAAAGGCTGGCTGTACTTTGGTTTTCTGTGAATACTTAACTGCGGCTATGGTCCTACTTGATACCACAGCTCATAGAAGTAGATTGGTACTGAGGCCCCTATTTCCTTTTGACATAGCAATTGTCATTTTGGGGTGATTATAAAAAGCAGAACCTCTTAGTGACTTTGTAGCTAAGTGTGATCTTAAAGTAGCTTTTTGATAGTCTATATACTTCTTGAATTGTATCTTCTGTCAGTGACCATCCTTTACCAGTCTTGTATAATAATAATAAGAGGTGTTTATAAAGAGATGCAAAGAAGACATACAGATGGCCAGCAGACACATGAAGAAATGCTCAACATCACTGGGCATCAGGGAAATACAAATCAAAACCTCAATGAGATACCACCTCACACCAGTCAGAATGGCTAAAATTAACAACTCTGGAAACAACAGATGTTGGTGAGGATATGGAGAAAGGGGAACCCTCTTACACTGTTGGTGGGAGTGCAACCTGGTGCAGCCACTCTGGAAAACAGTATGGAGTTTCCTCAAAAAAGTTAAAAATAGAGCTACCTTATGACCCAGCAATTGCACTACTAGATATTTATCCAAAAGATACAAACATAGTGATTCGAAGGGGCACATGCACCCAATGCTTATAGCAACAATGTCCACAATAGCCAAACTATGGAAAGAGCCCAGATGTCCATCAACAGATGAATGGATAAAGAAGATGTGAGATATATATATAATGGAATATTACTCAGCCATCAATAAGAATGAAATCTTGCCATTTACAATGACATGGATGGAAGTAGAGGGTATTATGCTAAGTGAAATAAATCAGTCAGAGAAAGATAATTATCAGATTATTTCACTCATATGTAGAATTTAAGAAACAAAACAGATGAACATAGGGGAAGAGAAGGAAAAATAAAATAAGATGAAAACAGAGAGGAAGGCAAACCATAAGAGTCACTGAACTCTAGGAAACAAACTGAGGGTTGTTAAGGGGAGGTGGGAGGGGGAAGGGATAATTGGGTGATGGGCTTTAAGGAGGGCACTTGATGTAATGAGCATTGGTGTTATATGCAACTGATGAATCACTAAATTCTACCTCTGAAACTAATTTAAAAAAAAGAAAAAAATAGATACAAAAATTGTTATTTTTAAGAAAAGATAATTGTTGAGCTATAAAATATGTAAGTTGTAGGTTTTATTTATATCTCTCATATGGGGTTTATATGCCATAACCTCCAGTAACATTCATTTTAAAATGTCATATAAACCATTTTTTAAATTATAAAACCGGTAAGTTTTTTAAATCACAGATTGTAGAAGGTCATAGAGTAAAATGTAAAAATTCTCCTTCCCTGTTTCCTAGCCTTCAGTACAACTCTCCAAAAGCAATCACTGTTAACAGTGTCTTAAGTTTCTTTGCATGAATTTTCGAAGCATACACAATTTTACGTATATATGTACACATACTCATTTTTACGTAGTCATACTATGTAAACTGTTCTTCATCTTGGTTTTTTTTTTAAGATTTATTTATTTATTTTGGAGAGAAAGAGGGGGGAAGAGAGAGAACAAACTGGGGGGAGGGGCAGAGGGAGAGGGAGAAGACTCCCCACGGAGCAGGGAGCCTGATGTGGGGCTCCATCCCAGGACCCCAGGATCATGACCTGAGCTGAAGGCAGACGCTTAACCAACTGAGCCACCCATGTGCCCCATCTTGGTGTTTTTGTTTTTTTTTTTAATTCACTTAAAATACCAAGACTGTGTCATACTAGCATGACTCAGCTTCATTCTCTTTTAAAACTGCATGGTATTTCATTATATGTAGGTGTGTACCATTATTTATTGATGAGCATATAAGTAATTTCCAATTTATATCTGGTAGTTGTGGAAGTGCAAATAATTACAGATAATGAACATTCTTAGAAATGAAATTACTGAACCAAGGGGTTTCAAATTTTTAAAATTTTGAAGAGATATTTCCAAGTTATCTTGCACATAGTTACACTTCTTTCAATATTATCTGAGACTGTTTCCACATTCTTATCTATCAGTCTTCTTTTGAGATCTGAAATTTCTGCCATTCTAGTAGTTGAAAATTGTTACTTCTTTTTATTATGCCTTTATTGGATTAGCATGCATTGGGCATTTTTTTTCATAAGACAAATAGTCGTTTTTATATATGTGTGAATTTCCTGTATCTTGTCCTTTGATTATTTTCCCTTGCCATATCCATTTTATGAGAGAAAAAGAAACCCTTTACTAGGATAGACTACCATTTATTTATGTATTTTTCTAATTTTTTTAGTTCAGCTTTATAATTTTTATTTAATTATTTTTATTTTAATTCCAGTGTAGTTAACATACAGTGTTATATTAGTTTCAGATGTACAATATAGTGATTCAGCAATTCTATACATTACTCGGTGCTCATCATGATAAGTGTACTCTTAATCCCCTTCATCTATTTCATCCATCCTCCCACCCACCTCCCCTCTGGTAACCATCAGTTTGTTCTCTATAGTTAAGAGTCTGTTTTTGGTTTGTCTCTTTTTGTTGTTGTTCATTTATTTTGTTTCTTAAATTCCACCTATGAGTGAAATCACATGGTATTTGTCTTTCTGTGACTGACTTATTTCCCTCACCTTTATACTCTCTAGATCCATCCGTGTTGTTGCAAATGGCAAGATTTCACTTTATGACTGAGCAATATCCCACTGTAGACCCATACCACATCTTCTTTATCCATTCATCTATCGATGGACACTTGGACTGCTTCCATAATTTTGCGATTGTAAATAATACTGCAACAAACATAGGTTTGCATATATCTTTTTGAATTAGTGTTTTTGTATTCTTTGGGTAAAAACCTAGTAGTGGAATTACTAGAATTCTACTTTTAATTTTTTGAGGAACCTCTATACTGTTTCTCACACTGGCTGCACCAGTTTGCATTCCTGCAAACAGTGCACAAGGGTTCTTTTTTCTTCACATCCTCACCAACACTTGTTGTTTCTTGTCTTTTTGATTTTAGCCATTCTGACAGGTGTGAGGTGATATCTCATTGTAGTTTTGATTTGTAGTTCCCTGACGATGAGTGATGTTGAGCATCTTTTCATGTGTCTGTTGGTCATCTGTATGTCTTCTTTGGAGAAATGTCTGTTCATGTCTTCTGCCCATTTTTAATTGGATTATTTGGGATTTTTTTTGGTGTTGAGTTGTATAAGTTCTTTACGTATTTTGGATACTAACCCTTTATCAGATATGTCATTTACAAATATCTTCTCCCATTCCGTAGGTTGTCTTTTAGTTCTGTTGATTGTTTGCTATGCAGAAGCTTTTTATTTTGATGTAGTCCCAACAATTTATCTTTTATTTTATTTCCCTTGCCTCAGGAGACATATTTAGAAAAATGTTGCTATGGCCAATGTCAGAGAAATTACTGGGATAGGTTACCTTTTAACAGATAACCTACCAACAGTTCTCAGGAAACCATAAATGTATGTATTCCACACATGATCACCTGTACAAACACTAACTCACTTAGAGGCCTAAAAGAAAGCCCAAAAGAAAAAGTGTCTGAGAAGAGAAAGAAAATAGTCTATCTGGAGATAGATGTGGGGACTGGCCTCACGCTTTCTATTACTTTTCTATTGCTATAAAAAATATGACCATTAATTTAACAGCTCCCAGTTCCTGTGATGGAAGTCCAGGCACAGCATGACTGGCTTTTTACTCAGGTCCCACAGAGCTAAAATAAAGTTGGTCAGCTGTACTCAGTATTCTCTTCTAAGTTGATCTGGTTGTGGCAGAATTCAGTTCCTTGTAACTGTAGGACTAAAGTCTTGGTTTCCTTGCTGCTTATTAACTGGGGGCCACTCTCAGCATCTAGAGGCAGCCTATGTTCCTTATCACAGAGCCTCTCCCATCTCCAGAGTCAGCCAAGGACAGCTTCCCTTGTGTTAAAACTTTCTCATGCTTCCAATCTTTCTGACTTCCAGACCCAGATCTGAGGAGTTCATGAGACTAGAAAGCCCAACCAGGTAATCTACCTATCTTAGGGTCACCTGATTTGGAACAAAACAGAATGGCAAAGACCCTCAACAGTAGCACCTAAATTAGTGTTCAGTTAATTAACTGGGAGGAGGTGTATGTATGCAAGGGGTCAGGAATCTGGGGGGTCATCATAGCATTTTGCCCACCACAACCCCCACCTGCCTTCCTCAAGGGAAGCAGATAGAAGTCATGTCTGTTGGCTGAGGACACCAATCCTACTGAAACATTAGATGCCAGAGAAAGGGAGCAGGACAGGAATCCATCTAACCTCATGCACAACAAAGTCCCACCCATGCGGGTCAAACATCTTGATATGAGCAATGAAACAGCAGAAAGCTGCAGAGATAATCTCAGAAACCACACATACAATGTAAGGGTCGGGCAGGCCTTCCTGACCAAGGATCCAAACCTGGCATTTTCTGACTCCACAGTCTCTGCCTTCTTGACCCCTACACTGTGACCCACCAGAGGACAGGTCATTCATTGGCTGTACAAATAGATTTTGAGTCCTCTGACCTCACTGTTTCTTCTTATGCCAGTGTGATCAGAGTGTGCTTTTGTGAGTTGTTGGCCTTGGGTGTTCAGTAGAACAGAATGAACTGACCGCAACCTAAGTAGGCAAGCCACTAAGGGGAACCGTAGTGATGAGCATTATTCTAAAAGAATTCTAAAAACCCTCTCTCCCCTCCCTCCATCTCTTTCTCTTTCATATTCCCACCTGCTGCTGTGCTTCAGGCGCATCATACATGACCTGCTTGAGACGGAAGAGATTTATATAAAAGAGATTAAGAGCATAATTGATGTAAGTAGACTGGGATAGTGGACATTAAGCATGTATTCAAATTAGAGAAGTTCTGTTGCACAAAGAGACTTAAAATAGTTGCCGTATGTCTCTAGAATTTCCACCAAGAGTTCAGGTCTTATAATATCACAACTATCTTTCCAATAGGAATAAGAACATTCTTATGACTAGTGATCCGTGTAACTAAATAACTTCCAAAGGATTGTATCATTCATACTGATTTTAGCAGGGCCCAGTAGGTTCACCCTATGGTTGCCAACACTGGACACAATAATTTGAATATTTTTGATAATTTAATAAGGGAGAATTGTTTCAAGTAGGATTTTTTGCTTGAGAGTGAAAATTTGAATTTTTCCAATTTTCCTAAGAAAATAATCTGAGAAATAAATGATCTGTACAAAGTTATAATAGAATTTTTATAATAAAATATCAGAAGAAAATAAAATCTCCAATAAAAAAGGGGATGTTAATAAAGTCTGATATTCATGCTGAATGAAATATTATTCAACCGTTACAAAATATTTTGAATAATATGTAGCAATGTTGAAAAATGCTTATAAGATTAAACTAAAAACAGTATTAAATAAGCTTTTAAAAAGTCATGAAGGAAATATAATAAAACAGTAGTAATTGCATTTGGTTGTAAAATGAGAGATAAGTTTTTTGCTTTCACACTTGACTTGTATAACATAAACATTTAAAAAATATATTTGTTCTTTCTATAAAGTGCCATTTTATTATCATTGCCATTTAAATTTAACCACCTTCTTCTGAAGATGGACACATGAAGGGAATAATATATATCAAAAGAAAGCATTTGATGAAATGGTTTTCAGGAAATAAGTGTGCCATATTTCCCAGTTATTAAAGTTTTCGTCCCTAGAGTAGCTAATTCAGATCATCTCTTAAATGTTCTTATCTGTAAAATCTACCTTGTTTTCACCTTTGCAGGGATATATCACTCCAATGGATTTTATTTGGCTGAAGCATCTGATTCCAGACGTTCTTCAGAATAACAAGGAGTTTCTCTTTGGGAATATTAGAGAACTTTATGAATTTCACAACAGGTATATCATAATTCAAACTATCAGGAAAAATGGAAAGTAAAAGAAAAACGGAAATCAGACTGATGGGATTTGGAGATGAGCTTGTGTAGAGATTGCCAGGCTTAAGCAAGTAGTCCAGAGTCGGTGGACTTGGTTGGGATGGGATGGGATGAGAAGGAGGGGAGAAGTGCCACAGATCTCTGAGGGAGAAGGGGAAAGGCATCAATGGAGCGTGTACCAGGTGCCAGGCATTAATGTTATATTTTCTGTGTGTTCCTTTGCTTATTTATCTATTCATGTATCTGCCTTTATTGAGGACCTGTTCTGTGTCAGGCACTGTGTTCAGCGTTGGGAATACAAAGATCACCAAGACACACGTCCACATACCTACTATCATCAATTAGTGCTGGGAGCTAGGGTGTTGGAAAATGCTAACCGGTCAGACAAGTTGTCCTTTTAGCCCGGGGCTGCTTGGGTGTTGAGTTCTAGAGAATTAGAGGAGGAAGGGACTTTGGAGATCATCTTCCAAGCCTTTCATTTCACAGATGAACCTGCAGCTCGTTTCCTCTCTTTACTCAGTATAACAACCCCAAATCACACATGTAATTGATGGGAAAGAAGAGACTCCTTGGTGAATTGACCCACAGTTGTTTTCCCAACCCTGTCTCTTGTCCATTGGTCAGACACACAACTGAAATGGAAATCCCATTTCTGCTACCTTCCCTGGAGAAGTTATTCAGCCTCTTCCATGCCTTGGGTTTCACGTTTATGAGACCCTACCTTACTAGGTTCGGTGGAGGATTAAATGAGATATTGTTTATGAAGTACTTAGCTTATGCCTGGCTTGCCTCAAGCCCTCAGTGATATTAGCAGTAGACACAGCAACAGCAGTTCATGTTCATGTGATTCTCATGTAGCAGGGAGCATCAGCGCATCTTGTTGGTCTACAGCTAGTGCCTAGAATTATCAGGACAAGCTGTGGTTGGCTTCAAGGAATCCTAGTAATGTCACAGAATGTTTTTTTCTTCCAAATCGGTATGTTGAAGATGAGTCAAGAGCAATAAAGCCTGGAAAACAGCATTTTTCTGAGCACCTCTTAAAATCTTATGTGATTTTACTTAAGAAAAAACCTTATGTATTTTAACCTCATCCATGTAAGAAATCGAAACGTGATTATACTTTTCCTTCCCTAGGACTTTTCTAAAAGAATTAGAAAAGTGCACCGAAAACCCTGAACTTCTGGCACGCTGCTTTCTCAAGAGAGTAAGTCTCGGCTCCCAGTAGCTCAGAATAACCATGGGATTAAAGTTAGCCCTTAATTTTCTGTGTGAGGGGCAAGGGCAAATGGGAACACCAAAGGTCTGAAAAATTACACATACCTTTTGAGTGCAAAGCAGGAGTCCTTTGTAATATGTCACCCAGCGTGAGATGAGGCTAGTTTGACTAGGCTCATATGACAGATGGGAGCAACTTACAAGCTTGGCCTCCTGCAAAGCCCAGTGACATGGAGGACCGGCCCCCCCCAAAACAGATGATCCTCCTCTGAGTGACTAAGCTAACTGGTTTTTTTTTGTTTCTTTTTTTTTTTTTTGAGCTGAAGGCAGCCGCCTAATGACTGAGCCACCCAGGCACCCAAGCTAACTGTTTTCGAACAAGAATCACACAGCAGGCTGAAATTCCTCACTAAAGTTGTATTAACACTCTCAAGAGAAGAAGTAGTGATGCTAAACTAAAAGTCTCAGAAAATGTCTTTTCTTCCATTTTCTTTACAGCATAGAGGATTGTTAGAATATGTTAAATCTGTGGTCCCTCTTTTTTTTTTTTTCTTTTCAGTTTGGAACTTATTTCTTTTTTAAGATTTTATTTATTTATTTGACAGAGAGAGAGAGAGAGCGCAAGCAGGGGAAGCGGCAGGCAGAGGGAGAGGGAGAAGCAGGCTCCCTGCCGGGCAGGGAACCCAGACACGGTGCAGGTTCGATCCCAGCACCCTGGGATCATGACCTTAAGCCGAAGGCAGACACTTATCTGACTGAGCCACGAGGCACCCCTTTATTTTTTATTCTTAATGAAAAAATAACTTTGGAGCATATTCCAAAGCTTATTTTTTAAAATTTTATTTAAATTCGATTAATTAACATATAGTATATTATTAGTTTCAGAGGTAGAGTTCAGTGTCTATGGTCCCTCTTCTGCTTAGTACCCCATTTATGATTTCCTGCCCTACACCACCATCTCTGACTGCTTCACCTTCTCCGTGTGCAGACCTCTTCCTTCTTGCCCTCTCTGCACCCCTGCTTTGGGCAGTGAATAGGATGTTTGGGCCTATTGAGTCGGTACAGAGACATGTATTACCTAGCACCACTCCCCACCAAGCACTTTCTTCCCTTGGGAGGACTATGCAGAGGATCCTCGTGCCCTGGACTTTCTAAGTCTTTTGCATTTCTCCTCTCTCTCTCAACTAGCTCTTCTTTTCATTCTCTTCCTTCTTTTTCTTTTTGTGAGCCTGAGACAACAGATGAAACAACTTAAACATTTTAAACAACCCAAATTAAGGCTGATAAGTCTAAGAGCAGTACGTGTGATAAACTGAGAGCAAGCAAACACAAATCCCCAGGTTTTAAGGCATTTGACATAATGGAGAAACAGAGCCTTCAACCCTCAGAACTCTTGCCAGCTTAGAAAGCCTTTTCCACAGCCTGTATGGGCTTTTCCACCACAACCTCATCATAGGTTTTTTGTCAAGTGCCAAAATTCAAGGTACACTGAAAACTATGTTGTATTTGATCTAATTAATTTCCGTTTTGAATTACTTTATAGCATTATTCGTGTTTTGTACTACTTTTTTTTTAAAGATTTTATTTTTTTTATTTATTCATGAGAGACAGAGAGAGAGACAGAGGCAGAGGGAGAAGCAGGCTCCCCGCGGAGCAGGGAGCCCGATGTGGGACTCGATCCCAGGACCCTGGGATCATGACTTGAGCCGAAGGCAGACGCTTAACCGACTGAGCCACCCAGGCGTCCCTGTACTACTTTTTAATTTTGCACTCATCAAACCACCAACGTGAAGTCTACTTTCAGAGCTTAGAAATATTTTATAATTGCTTATGTCAGTATTGCAAAGACTAATTTAAATTGTTGGATGAGAAAAGGACCGAACTCCTGTGGGGAAAAAATGGATATGATAAAAAAAAAAAATTGTCCCAGTGTAAGGCAATGGTTAGGGAATTGCTGACAAAACATCTTGTCCTAGAAGAATTCCTCACCTAAAGTTTTGCAAAGCCTCCTATAGTCCCCCATGTTGGGAGAAACCCGAGAAATCATTGCTCCAGACCTGCATATAAACACTGCATATAATCCTATGTGATTTATGATGTTGGAGACAGTGTACAGGTAATAAATTGTTCTCTGTCGTAAAATTATTAGTCTGGGGCAGATGGAGTAATTAAAAACCATGATTAGGTAATCTTTGAGGCTCCTTGAGGGAACTGGCTGTTGCTGTGTATTTGTTGGCCAATGAGGTGGGCCCCTCACCCATTATCTACTACGACCGTTGACCTTTTCTCAATAATATTTGCAGAATTCCATTACTCATGGAAATGAGTTTTGAAATATTGCTCTGGCCAAATGTTTTTATCAGACTCTATAGTCTGCAGAATCCAGGAAGATTCTGCCCCAGAGACCAGGCTCTACGTAGAATAATATTTGTCAGTAGTCTACTTTGAGTTCCATTAGCTCTGAGATGTGACAAGGCAAAATGGGAAGAGCCCTGGGACTCAGGAAATGTAACTTCTTGCCAAGTTGAGCCACTTGCTATCTGCGTGACTTCATGTTAAGTTGCTTAAACCCCCGGAGTCTCACTTCCCTCCTCCATACAATATGTAAAGTCGTTGTGGAAGTCTAGTAAAATAGTGTATGCAGAAGGGTTTTACAAAGTAAAAAATGCCTTGTCGATAGCTACCATATATTGGGTGCTCCGTATGTATTGGGCATTTGTTGAGAAGTTTCTATACATCGTCTCATTTAATCTCACAGTAGTCCTAGTTGACTGTTGTGAACCCACTTAATAGATGAGAAAACTGAAGTATAGGGAGGTTAAGTAACTGAACTTGGGCCATTTGCTTTGGAACTGACAAAGCCAAGAACTGAACCTGGACCATCCACCACCAGAGCCCACCATCCTAATGCATAAACGATCATATCTGAATAGGAGCTTTTGGTAGCATTTATTTTTTTAGCCTCCTGATTTATTCTATAAGCAGGTGAAGATGGTTGGGCACTTTCATATGTTGCTGGTCAGTGTGTATCCTTTCTTTAAGGAATTTTGGATTGAAGAGCAAATGTAGGTCAACGGTCGTGTTTTGGTGCTTGAAGGCCTATGGTGTTCTGCATTGCTCAAAGTGTAGACGTAGTACCAAGGAATGAGGGTTTGAGGAGCACACGTTTCAGCTCAGCATCCCTCGAGAGAACCATGCACCTCTGGTGCTGGGAAAGTTTGGGGAAAGGTGGCTGACTGTTGAGGATGTTTCACTGGGTGGGAGGATCTCCTCCAACTTTTATATAATCTTCTGGTGGTTAGTGTTGAAAGCCCTGAAACCTTGAATTCTTTTAGGAGCTAAAGGCCAATGTTTTTGTGCTCTGACAGACCCAATGTGGGTGAGATGCCGCATCAATTTGTAGTATTTTATAAGCCTGGCCTGCGGTACGGCAGGAGTGTTGCCTGCGTGTGGGCAGCTCTGCTGTGGAAGCTGTTGCGTTTAACAAGTGTACTTAGCACGGTGCCTGGCACATCAAAGTCACACAGGAGATAGTTCTTGAATGAATAAATAATGAACATATTGTGAAGCTCTGAGTTATTCTAGTTCCGTAACCTGTCTGAAGAACATTTCTCAAGAGCCATCTCCCTTCCTTCCACAAGCAGAAATGGAAAGAAATAGACATAGTTGAAGCTGTGAGGAAAACAGTGACCTATGTCCACATGAAGGCCATCAAGAGTTGGCCTGAGAGGGGCGCCTGGGTGGCTCAATCGTTAAGCGTCTGCCTTCGGCTCAGGTCATGGTCCCAGGGCCCCAGGATCGAGCCCCGCATCGGGCTCCCTGCTCCGCGGGAAGCCTGCTTCTCCCTCTCCCACTCCCCCGCTTGTGTTCCCTCTCTTGCTATCTCTCTCTCTCTGTCAAAAAATAAATAAAAACTTAAAAAAAAAAAAAAGAGTTGGCCTGAGAAAGATAGGGACACGGAAATCCACCAGGATGCAGCCCCGTGGGCTTCCCCACCCCTCCCACCCCCAGACAGCACAGGCTCTGTGACCAGCATAGCTGGAGTGGTCCAGGTGCGTGTGACGGAGTGGATGAAGCTGGCAAGCTGACTCCATAGGCTGGGACCAACCTCTCCGGGGTACTGGTGGGTATGTGCCCACCTCTCATGGTCTTTGATGCAATGAGAAATAGGTCACACAGCACTTGGAATCCGTCTTGATCTCTAGCTCTGAGATAGTCATATAATGTTTCCTGTCTTGGAGTCTGGTGCTGTAGGTGGAAAGGGATGTCTGAGGCAGAGCCTGCTGCTTTGGGGGTTGCCCAAAGGACTTAGAGCTGGGTTGTTTTCTCCAAGCTGCCACATTTTCCTTTTGGGGTGTTTCTATCTTTTGGTTGTCTCTTGGTTTATTTTCTGCAGTTGGCACCACGATGATCAAAATAGGAAGATAGGGAGAGAGAGAGGAGGGGCCATCAGCTACCAGCACCTTTTCTGTCAGTTTTGTCCCTCACTGCAGAGCTACTCTGGGGAGACAGTGATGTCCTGGATAAAGAGCAGAGGAGGAATGATGAAGATTAAAACCTGCTCCTGTTCATGAATTTACCGATTTATCAGAATCCTGTAGTTGTTTCCACAGCACTCTGTTCGTATCTGTGTTTAGTACTTACGGTTGTTTAGAACCCTCTATTTACCTTCCCATCACACAGTCACCCCAACATGAGGTTATCGTGCATCCCCAGTTCTTGACACCATGAAAAGACTCAGGCTTATTGAATATTTGAATGAATAAACAGTATCATCCTGTCCACTTATGGAAAAATGCTACCTGATTAATTTGTTCCAATTCTTTTCCCACTCAGAAAGAAGATCTTCAAATATATTTTAAATACCATAAGAATCTGCCCCGAGCTAGGGCAATCTGGCAAGAATGTCAAGACTGCACCTTCTTTGGGGTAACGTTGAGATCACAAAGTCTCGCACAAATGGTTTTCCCTGGACAATGTTTATGTGTGCCAAGTCTTTAAAGAAATCAGAAGTATGAACGAGGCAGGGGAATCTGGCATTTGAATTTATGTTTATTAAAAGTCTCTCCTATTTTGAGATGACACGTTGGAAGTTTTGATGCGGCCCTGGGTCTCTATGGGACAGGCCTGTGAGGAGCAGCTCTAGCCTGGTGAGGAAACCAGAGTCCTCGTCTAGGATGGGGAATTTTTAAAAGGAATTAAATCCAAAAGGCCACATTCTGGGGCTCCTTGGAATGATATTAGTGAGTCATCATGCAACTTCTAGACTCAAAATGACCTGAATAGACACAACTCAAAGACAAGCTGCCTTTTTCAGGATTTGAGGTACCCCACTGTCTTCCAGTGGACTTGCTTTCTAAAAGAAGTAAATGGTCCTGCTCCCCTAGCTGCATCTAGAATTACTAGCCCAGCCATCCTCTTTCCCCTTTCTCTCATTTGACACATTATTCCTAAGGCACCCAACGACTCAGTAACATTATTAAGTTGGTCAACACAGCTGCACCTCTTCCCCGTGCCACCCCCCCCACCCCCCCCACCCCCGCCAAAAGCCTGTTTCATTTCTTGTATTCAAGTGCTGCCTCTTTGTTCTCTCCGTGTGTTGTTGCTTTTGTTTTACATTTGTTTCTATCTGGCTTTTAAAGGTATGCCAGCGCCAACTGGATCACAATCTCCCTCTTTTTAAGTATCTCCGAGGACCAAGCCAGAGACTTATAAAATACCAGATGCTGTTGAAGGTAAAGTCGATGAGACAGTGCTTTCCTGTGCTGGGAAAACACGCGTGTGCTATGATGCTCTTTTCCTTAGGCATGCAGAGCTGTGACTTCGTCTCTTCAAAGGAGAAGAAGATATGTCTCTCCTTTAGGCTTTTTCTGTCCTCCAAGTCCAAAGCAGCGTACCTCAGTGAGAAGAAGGACCAAAGAATCAGAGAGTTGAAAGGGACCTGGAAGCCTGGCTGGTCCAACATGTGGCCTAGGGCATGAATCTCTCAGGAGGCTGGTTTGGGGCAGGAGAGGTCCTGGGGAGCAACGGGAGAAAGGGGAACGCCACTACATTGCTGGCAACTGAGAGGGCGGGGAGGCAGCCAGAGCCTGTCCTCTCATATAAGGTATCTACAGGTAAGATATCATCTGCTCCATTTTACAGATGAGGCAAGGAGCTTCAGAAAAGAGGTGTGATGTTCCCCGAAGTCATGATTTTCTGTGCATTAAAACAATGGAAGGGAGAAGGCAAAACTGGAGTCTTTTCTCCTTTTACAACATCTACCTCCATCCCTCGATTAAGGATCTTTCTCAAGAGCAGCATCATAGAGGGAATTTTGCTCTGCCGAACCCCTCGGTGGTCCGTGCTCTGTCTGCCGACCGCACACCTGCAGGAGAGCACTCCCAGACACCCCAAACAGGAGACAAGGCTCTGTCAGGCTGCCTCCCCGCCTGTGAGCTGAGGGAAAGGTTTGGGCCCCTTCTCCAACTTGTGTTTTGAGTTAACCTTTATAAGCAGCTCTTGCCCAGTGGCTACTATCTCTCAAAACAACAACAACAAAAATGAAAAACAAAAAACACAAGCACCTGCTGTTTACTGGGGACCTTCCCATATGTATTTCTTATTTAATCCCCACAATCAGACGCACCAGAAAGACTCTGGAGTGTGAAGAAACTGAGGCTCGGGGAGCTTAAGCTCACTGCCTAACATTCTGCCCTCAGAAAAAGCTGCCCCTTTCCGCTTTGCCTCAGCAGTCCCAGCCTCCGCCGGACCGGCCGTGCCATGAGCACGTGCGGCATTCCTGGACGTTTTAGGCCTTGGTGTTCTCACGTGTCGGCTGGGGATACTAGAACCTCCTCCAGAGGATTGCTGTGAGGAGCCAGGGGGTAATGCCTGTAGAGAACTCGCTCAGGGCTGACCCCCAGGAAGCTTCCGTTGTTTTATCCATAGAGATGCCACAGCAGTGTGGGAACGGGGATGAGCCCCCACTGCTTCCCTCCACCAGGGGCATCTGTGAGTGTTTCCATACAGTGCTCACGTAGACCCTCACACTCCTCTGACCAACCCACCTTTACTGTCATCCGAGCTGGACGAGTCCTACCCAGTGAGCAAGGAGCAGGACGAGTGGGGGTCTTCACCACCTCGGTCTGGGTCCGTCGGGTACTGAAATGCCCGAGTTTTCCCACAGAAGCGATGTTGCCGCAAGAGCGAAGTTCTGTAGCATACACAGAGGGCTACAGGGCGCAGTGATTAGAAACCCAGCCCGAGGAGTTAGCCATCCGGGGTGTGGATCCAGCTCAGCCGCTTCCAGACTGCATGAACTCAGGCAAATTACTTAACCTCTCTCTGCCCCAGGTGCCTCAGCTGTGAAGTGAAGGTAGTACTAGTCCTTTCCTGGTATGCTTTTTGGGAGCATAAACGAGGTAACACATGTTAAAAGTAATTAGGGAATTTTGTTAGTTTCATGGCACTCAGGAAACGAGACAGAATCACTATAAAATATTCCTCGGGGATCTGTGTGAAACAATGAGAGGCTATTCAGGGCACACCAGTTTTTCCCATAGCTAAGCTTGCTGCATGCTGGAAAAACAAGTCCAAACCACTGGCACGCCTGTGAAGAAAGGAAGAACTTTGTAGTGTTCTCCACCCTGAGGGACAGAGCTCATTCTGCAGGGCCTACCATCAGCTTCTTTGGGAGCATGGGTGTCTGACTGATGGCCTCATGGCTTAGAAAGGATCGTGGAATCCTGGTGTGAGAAGACTTTTTCCGAGTACAAAAGAAAGGGAAGGGAATGATAGATTATGCCATTAAAAACAGACACATGAAAAATTGGGTGAAATATAATATTAGCAAGATACGGGACAGATCTTAATAATGAGCTCATAGAAGTTAATAATTTTGAAAAACAAAACAAAAAGAAATGATACCTATGAAATGCTTTGTATCTTTTCTGAGATATTATGAAAATTAACAGTTGTGACAGAGTTTTTTGAATACATAATGTACGTAATGTCTAATGAGTCATGGCAAGCTGATTAAACAATGTATTATTTATTAGCATATATTAGAAATAGATGCATTTAGGGACAACATGAATTCACTTTTATTGAGGTCATGATTTATGTCAAAGAGGCTAAGTGATGTATGGAAACTATCAAATTTATTTATTTTTTTAAGATTTTATTTATTTATTAGAGAGAGAGAGAGAGCCAAGCAGGGGGAGGGGCAGAGGGAGAAGCAGACTCCCCGCTGAGCAGGGAGCCTGATGCGGGGCTCGATCCCAGGACCCTGGGGTCATGACCTGAGCTGAAGGCAGACACTTAACATGACCTGAGCCGAAGGCACCCCAAAACTATCAAATTTAATGTAGAGAATTTTTCTTACCTGGATTTTAAGATGTGATTTGGAAAATGGTGCATTATTTGTTTATAATAAATTTTGCTTATTATAGGAAGGATGTTCTAGAATAGGTGGTTATGCTGATTTCCTGTGTAATGCGACTCATGTCATAGGAGTGATATTCATTTTTCTTCTTTTAAAAAAATGAAAGACTACTATTAGAAAAAAGAATTAATAGGGAGAGGTTGGTAAAAGGATATAAACTTTCAGTTTACAAGATGAATAAGGTGTGAGGATCTGATGTAAAACATGGTGACTGTCGATAACAGTGTATAATATAATTGAAATTTTCTAAGAGAGGGACTTAAATGTTCTTGACAAAAAAAAAGATAAATATGTGAAGTAATGATGTGTTAATTAACTAGATGGAAGAAATCCTTTTACAATATATACATATATCAAATCATCACCATATACATTTTGAATACCTAACAATTTTATATGCCAATTATACCTCAAAGTTGAAATAAAAAAGAAAATATTTAAAAAATAAATGGAGGACATAGGCAGTTTACAAAAGAATAAATGTTAATAGCAAACATTTTTGTTTTGAAAGTTCTACCTCACCAGTTATTTGAGAAATTCAAATTAAAACAACAGTGAGGTAGGATTTCTCTGTTGATTGAATTGGCAAAACTTTTTGATTAAATGTTAATACTCCATGTAGGGTGGGGGCTGGTGAAATAAACTTTCATATATGACTGGTGGGAACATAGTCCTTCTGTAAAGAACTTGGAAGTATGCATCAGAATTTTTAACATTGGGGCGCCTGTGTGGCTCAGTTGGTTAAGCATCCAACTCTCGATTTCAGCTCAGGTCATGATCTTAGGGTCTTGAGATCAAGCCCCACATTGGGCTCCATGCTCAGCACAGAGTCTACTTGTCCCTCTCCCTCTGCTTCCCGCCCCCCACAAATAAATAAAATCTTTAAAAAAAAAAAAAAAGAACTTTTAACATTGACAATTTCACTTCTAGGAACTTATCCTTAGGAAAAAAGCACAAAGATCATTATTATTATTGTAAAAAATTATTGAACCTAAATGTTTAAAAGTAGGGGGGATTAATGAATTATGATTTATCTACAGGATGCAACACTGCTACAATTAAAAAACTTGTTTTAAAACATAATGTCATGGGGCGCCTGGGTGGCTCAGTCATTAAGCGTCTGCCTTTGGCTCAGGTCATGATCCCAGGGTCCTGGGATCGAGTCCCCCATCGGGCTCCCTGCTCGGCAGGAAGCCCGCTTCTCCCTCTCCCACTCCCCCTGCTTGTGTTCCTGCTCTCGCTATCTCTCTGTCAAATAAATAAATAAAATCTTTAAAAAAAAATAAAACATAATGTCATGGAAAAATGTTCATGATACATTGTTGAGTGAGAAAAAACAGGCTACAAAACAGTGTGTCCAGTATAATTCTGTTTGTGGAAAGTACAACCTCTGTTAATTTAGCATTGGCTGGAGATAGCACAGTAGATTTTGTTGGCATTCTACTTTTTGATTTCCAATAAGACTTCTGGGTTAATGCAGGGTCTGCTGGATTTTGAGTCTCCTGAGGATTTGGGGATAGACTCCGGTGACCAAGAAGGAGGCTTGGCTAAGGTACTCTATATAAATATTGTTTTATATAACTAACTGTTAATGGTGTTTGTCTATGGGTGGCCAGATTTATAGCAATTTTGTTTTTCTTGTTTATGATCTTTATTATTTAAATTTTCTAAAATAGCATGTATCTTATAATTTGTAGTCACAGAAAAAACAAAAAAATTAAAGGCAATTTCAAAGTGAGGTTTTGTAACAGGATAACTAGTAATATATTTATTTTCCTCCACATAAAAATGTTTTAACAGGAATACAAAATTAAGTGAATGTGTAAAATGCTTACATAAAAGACTGGAAGTAAATATGATAAAATCTCTGCTGTGGTTTTCCTGCAGGGTAGGATTATGTATGATTTATATTTACTTGTTTGTGCTTCATAGTATATCTGATTTGCATACATTATGCCCTGTTCACCTCTAAGTGTGTTTGTGGGTGTGAATTCTAAGACAGCCAAGGTTCCCTCGGAAGAAATGGTGACCATACCGTACTGGGAAGAAATCTGTGACTTAGGAGTGGGGTTTCTTTTAAATTTTCTATGGAATATTCTAATTTTAACAAGAAAAACATGAGGAGCAGTCCTTCTCTGCTCAGTATATATGGTAGGGACTCCTTGAAATTAAGAGAAGCTCAAGACACAGGTAATATAGCCTGGAGCAAGGGGAGCTAGGCTGAGTTAGTTTAATAATGTTTGTAAGGATGTTTCTGAGCCCTGCATTACACAATGTAAAAGTAGCTACCTGCTATGTTTATGGGAGGAGGGTTAGTGGGGAGGAGAGAGAATTGGAACAGTTGAGTCTCTAAAAGGAAGTTGCGTTTTAAGCGTTGGGTAAAGAGGAAGACCCCTGGTGTAAGAATGTAATCCTTTATTGATATATTACAAAAAACTCAGGTGAGAGTCTGTTGTCTTCTCCCAGCGCCTGGAGCATGTTTATATGAGTGAGAGGGTAAGAATCCATGGCAGATTGTTGAGTGGAAGCAGCGTGTTCCCCTCCCATTCATCGGCCCTGTCACTCATATCTCTGATCCAAAGAAGCTAATCCTCAGTGCTTAGGCAGAGATCAGGAGAACACACAAACCTTTGCTTACATCACACGTAGAGGACAAAAAGAGATGGGACTATACAGGGAGGGGAGGGGTGGCAAAGAGCTGTCTGTTTTTTGTTATGGAAATCGATATGTTAAAAAGAAAAAAAAAGGAAGAAGCCAAAATTTTTTTGTTGGTATTTACCATAGAACAGATAAATATGTCACGTAGGTAGCAGGGGAATAAAATACTGGAACTGTAAGCAAAAGACTTGCACACTGAAACAATCATCCCTGTTATGTCCTAAGTGTCTCAGTAGTAATAATTGGAACATTGGTCTCTTGAATTAGCAGTTATAGTGTTTGCCCTCAATGCTGAGTCTTCCTGTCTGGGAGGTGCAGACCTTGTTGGCTTATCTCTTTGGTGTCTTTAATGGTGATAGAATGTGAGAAAGACTGGGGAAGGAGAAGAGGGAGGAAGGGCAGAGCTGGGGCGGGGTGTGGGGATTCGAGGTGGCAAATTCAACAGGCATTTACATGTAAATCATGAGTAAACCTCCACATGGAAGCTCATTCTCTGCTTCTATAGGAGATTACAAATATCCTCCCTGCGATGGTTTTAAGTATAATTTTACCCATAAGAATAGGACTTTCACATTACATTCAGGAATATGATACTCAGATATTACTTTTCAATAGGCTCCTGGGCTAGGGGTGTAAAAAGGAAGAGCAGCCTATTTAAAGGGTCTGGGTTTTCCATGCTTTAAAGAAGGTCAGTATGTTTCTTATGCAGCATGATGTCCATGACTTTATGAACTCCATTCTTCATGAGTGCCATGTACAGAAGGTGTGGTCGATGATTTTGCTAGTGTGTATATCATATATGTAAACCAGCAAGTATCTTTAGCCACCATTCTTTGGGAGCAGGGCAAGAGATCCATGTATCCACCTTCTCCGTCTCTGTGCTGGCTGGATCCATGGCTCCTTATTTCTGTCCTGTTTCCCTGGTTCACTTGGTTAGATGGTTTACCTTTTGATTTCCAACAAGGCATTTGGTTTCCGCAGAATGGGCCAAAGAGGACCAAGGATTCCGCATTCTCAGCTGAACTACAGCAAGCTTTGGCCATGATGGAGGATTTGATCAAGTCCTGTGAGTTGGCTGTGGACCTGGCAGCAGTCACTGGATGTCCGGTACGGGCTGTAGCAAGTGTGGGAACAGTTCAGCAAAGGGCAAGCACAATATTACAAAGGTAGGAGATGCTGTGGCAAAGGTAGAGAGGTGACCCGTGGTGAAGGAATCTGACTCTGAGGAAAGTAGCCTAAATTGTGCAGCAAATCTGTGCTGTGGGAATCCAGGCAGCCTCTCAGCATTTTCAGGAGTCTTGGGTTTGATTCCTTGGGGTCCTGAATGTTGAGACTGACCCACACTCTGGAACGACCAGGAACTCAGAGGCCAGAACATAGATGGGCAGAGGAAGGTGCTGAAGGAGTAATTTATTCTCTGACTCATGGCACTATTAAAAGATTAAAAGATTTTCCTTCTTGCCTCAGATTTTCTCTGTGCAAAGTCCTTTGAAAATGGGTCCTAAGTGAAAGTCTAACTCCATTTTTATGTCACAGATCTCAGAAGAGGACCAACAAGAATATATCGTATATGCTGTAATCCAAATGGTTGAAGAAAAATACCAGAAGAGGCAGTGCTAGGGAGTTGAGCCCTCTCAACACGGGCATGAGGGTAAACTCTGAGCGGGTCAGTCCCAGGAATTCTAGGCAGGCCACCCTCTGGAACCAGATGAGCTCCTTGGGACTGGAACATCATTACTATTCAGCTGGGTTTCACTGGGGGGTGCTCTAGATCTTGACTCAGGTGGATTAGTTTTTCATCTTTGTCATAACAAATTACCACAACCTTAGTGGCTTAGAGCAGCACAAATGTATTATATTATAGTTCCACTGGTCAGAAATATAACACAGTCTCACTAGGCTAAAATCAAGGTGTCTGCTTTCCTTTTTTTTAAAGATTTTATTTATTCATTTGACAGAGAGCGAGAGCAGGAACACAAGCAGGGGGAGTGGGAGAGGGAGAAGCAGGCCGAGCAGGGAGCCCGATGCGGGATTTGATCCCAGGACCCTGGGATCATGACCTGAGCTGAATGAAGGCAGACGCTTAACGACTGAGCCACCCAGGCACCCTGTCTGCTTTCCTTTTGGGAGGCTCTGGGAGAGAATCTGTTTCCTTGCCTTGTCCAGCTTACCAAGGCACCACACATCCCCTGGATCATGGTTTCTCCTTCCATTGTCAAAGTTCTTCTTGACTCACATCATCCTGACCTTCTCTTCTGCTTCTCTTCCACTTTTGAGGACTCTGTGATTACATTGGACCCACCCATTCATCCACGGTGTCGGCCTATCTCGAAGTCAGCTGATGAACAATCCTAATTCCATCTGCAACCTTAATTCCCATTTGTCATGTAACCTGACATAGTCTCAGATTCCAGGGGTTAGGATGCGGACCTCTTTGGAAGGCTATTCTGTCTACCACACAGGGATGAAGCATTTTGAGGATTACACTTCAGACAGACACTTTTCCTTCTCTCTTTTTCCTTTGCCTTTTTACCTGGCTTTAACATACTGTTCATTGAGGTCTGGGCAAAAGAAATGACTCTTTTCTTTCCTGGCCCTAAGTCAAGCCATGCAAATTAATTAGGGGCAAAAAAAACCCCATGATCTTTTTATTTCCCTCCCTCCTGGTATTTCCCTGGCCAGCATCTCAGAAGCAGCCCCACTGGGCCCACAGTGATCCAGGTAGTGATGCTGTTACAGTCCCCTGGGACTCAAGAGTGCTCTCTGCGTACTACTGATGAATGATTCAGGAGGGTATTCATGAACCACAAGGTATGCGTGAGAGGGGATCATTTTCTTGGTAATAATTTTTTCCTTCTTCATTTAAGGAAACTCAAGGGAGCCATTTATTTAATCATTTTGGGACATCTTTCTGCTCTTTTTATGTCTGAACACGCGTCAGCGACCCCTATTAGATATACACTTCCCTGAATCAAATGAATGTCCCGGAAACCATTCACAGAGCAGGAAACTCCCAGTTATTATTCTGAGTGTAAGTATCAGAGGGGGAGGAAGTTATGAGAAAATAATTAGTAAAATGTGAGTAAATAGCAATCTACTCTAATTTCATTCCAAGCCAGCTTGCATGCAAATAAGATGAACCAGTTTATAGAATTGTAGAGATTCTTTACATCAAATGCAAAGAATTTTTTCTCCCATATGTCCTCAGAATTGCACCTTTGACATAAACTCTGTTGTTGTTTTTTCACTAAGATTTTAACTTGCTTTACATCTAGTACATTAGCTACTTTACCCTGACAGTTTTGTATAATCCTATTGAATTAAGGAAGAGCAGGCAGTGAAATTTTCCCTTTCTGATTCACGAGTAGATCCACAGAAAGAAGAGTTAACTCACCCAGGACCACACTGTGCATCAGCTTGGACCACTTCTTGGATCTCTTCACTCCCTATCCAGAGTGCCATTCATTCTCTCAATGCATTCTTCGTCTGATTTTGTTTAGAGTCTACTAACAGCTCAGCTACTCCTAACTCACATGTAATGATTCTAAGATTCTTTGACTCAGCTTTGTAGAACCTTACCACAAGGTGCTGAAAATCACATGCTGAGTGGGTGGATGAACCCAGAACTTAACTGTTAGTTTCTCTACTTGACATCCAATATTGACCTGGTTTTGAAAAGGAAAGACATTGAACCTGAGTGGGTGAATGCATAATTAAAACAACTAGAAAAGAAATTCCCTCCTGATATTTACATTTTAGTCCTATTGTGTACACTCAGTTCTCGATTTAATTCAATCACAGGAATTTTAAAGTTTTTTTTGTTTTAAGAAAGTTTGTTTTGTGGAACACTGAGATGTCATTTACTTCCTTCCATTGGCAAAAAAAAAAAAAAAAAGTTTCCCCTCTATTCAATCTAACACATAAAATAGAGATATGTAGGGGCGCCTGGGTGGCTCAGTCAGTTAAGCGTCTGCCTTCGGCTCAGGTCATGATCCCAGGGTCCTGGGATCGAGCCCCGCATCAGGCTCCCTGCTCAGCGGGAAGCCTGCTTCTCCCTCTCCCACTCCCCCAGCTTGTGTTCCCCCAGCTGTGTCTCTCTGTCAAATGAATAAAAAAATCTTTAAAAAAAAAATAGAAATATATGTAGGATCCTTTTAAATCCTGGCTGGTCAGGAACAAGTTCCGAAGTTGAATAGTAAAGGTTGAATGAAACATTTTTACTTTCTGGAACAAATTTATGTCATTCAATAAAGGAAGTATTTTTATTGCAAGTTTTGTGGGCTAAGGCCAGGTATTTTATTTCTGATTCGGTCTCCACTTCCCTGGGCAGAATGTTGGCTGCAGAGATAAAGCCGAGTAAATAATCTTAACGATTCCGTGGGATTGCCCACACATCTTCCCATGCTCAAGACACCTATGTCAAGAGTGGTTGTGAGGAGTAAATGAGGATTAAGTCATAATAAAAGCACCTTGCATCGTGCCTGGCACCTGGGAGATGCTGAATAAAGGGCCCTCAGAGCTGACTCATTTGGATACTTGATCAGTTTGGAAAGGAAGGAACCCTTTTGCTTCTAGTGATTGTAATTATGGGTTCCTCTGTCATACAGTTTCTGCTTTTCGTTTCTGGACTGGCTTTATGCTGATTCCTTTATCCAGATGTTCCCTCCTTCTTTGTGCAAGAAGTATATAGCTCGGCCACATTGCTGTCACTGCCAGGAATGAAAAGCTGGGCACCCAAAAGTGGTCTCTTTCTGGAAGCCAGCTTCACCAGACACTCTCTCAGCCAGATCCTTCATTTGGCTGATGTAGTCACATTTGAAATTCTTAAACCAGAGCTCTTACCTACAAAATTCTACACACAAAAAGTGGTAACATTTACTAGTTTATTTTGCCATTATTTCCCATATGGAAGAGGCCATCTGACTTTTCACTTGCTTTTTTGTTTGGGGTAGCCAATACCAAATGCTGTTGTATCTCTGAGTTCATATCCATTAGATTCAACACACACAAGTGATGGCCATCACTAGTGGAAAAACTGATTGCAGATATATTCATTTCCTAGAGTTGCCATAACAAAGCTCCACAGTTCTGGAGGCGAGAAGTCCAAAATCAAGGTGTTATCAGGCCTTTGCATCCTCTGAAGGCTCCAGGAAAGTATCCTTCCTTGCTTCTCTCCTGGCTTCTAGTCATTGCCCACAGTGCTTGGCGTTCCTTGGCTTACAGCTACATGACTCCAACTTCTGCCTGTCTTCATGACTGGCTTCTCTATGTATGTGTCTGTGTCTCTGTTTTCTCTTCTCATGAGGACACCAGTCATGGATTCGGACCCACCCTAATCCAGTAGGACTTCATTTTAGCTCATTACATCTGCAAAGACCTTATTTCCAGATAAGATCACATTCTGAGGTCCCAGGTGGACGTGAGTTTTTTGTGAGACACTGTTCAACCTAGTACTGGGGCATTACTGAATTAATGTCTTCACGGTGCTGAGCATTTAGACTCATGTCCTCCCAGGCACTCATGCCAGTAAATGAATAAATACTACGTGTCTAGGGGACATATATCTGCAAGAGTCATGCACATGGTCTCTGGCCTTGGGACCAAGTGCAGTCTGATTGGAAAGAAAGGATACATATGGTTGAAAAGATGACCAAATGTATCTTTGGTCTTGCTCAGAGGAACTCCCCCTGCCCTTTCCCTTGGGAGGTGGGGTTGCCTCCATGCAGGCATGCATCCTGGCTGGTGGTAATATGCATGCACCTGCCCTGCATCAGCACTGCATGGGGCACACACCCTCAGCCATTGCAAGGTGGGCCTTGAGTATTGAGATGTCCAATCCCGTCACATGCAACCCTTCTGTTGCAGCTGGACTCAAAAGACCCAGCAATTCCCTCCAGTGACCTTCAGAAATGATGGGCTTACTGGAATAGGTGACCACAGAGCCTTGGGAAGAGCCAGCACAATGACAGAGCCAGGCTCATGGAGGTGGGAATGGGACAATTCCAGGACCCATAGGAGTTCTGGGGCCTTGGCTTGGGAGAGAGTGGGGGTTCTTACCTGTGTGTTCTGCCTGTATGTGCCAGGTACATCCACACACCTGCTGTCTTCTCTTACCACCTGCTGTCTGGTTCTTTCCCTCCATCGGCGTCTTTCCCTCTTCCTCATAGTTTCTGCTTTTCTGGTGACTCACTTTCTTTATTGCTCGGCTACCTTATTGTTTATTCCACGTCCTGCCCTCTTATAAAGCATCTCACAGCTACAACTCCTGCTGCCTACAGCCTCAGTTCAGACAGGGATCAGATTGGCCTCTGTGGTGAGGGACTGGCCCCTCTCTGGATTCGTATCCATTGGTCAATTGCCTACTGAGGTGCAAACAGCTATGGCTGCTGGAGGGATGAGGAGGAGAGAGCCGAGGGGATAAAGGCAACATCACTTCCTAAGGTTGCCTCTTCAGCAGGGCTATAGACAGGGCAGTTTCCTCTGCAGCCCATGGCCTCGGCAGACACCTTAACTAACCTCACCCAGCCCTCTACGGGTCATTAGAGAGTGCACACTGGGATTTGTTCCCCACTCCCCCATCATTCTGGCTTCTTTTATTTATTTATTTTTATTTTTTTCTTTAAAAATTTTTTAAAGTTTTTATTTATTTTTATTTTTAGACAACCTTTATTAATAAAGTGTAATGATATGCCTATGTTTTATGTCTCCACTAATTTTATTTTTAATTCTATTTATTTATTTAGGCAGTCCCCTATTTTTCAATTTAAATTCAATTAATTATCATATAATGTATTTTTAGTTTCAGAGGTAGAGTTCAGTGATTCATCAGTCTTATATAACACCCAGTGCTCATTACATCACATGCCCTCCTAAATGTCCATCACCCAGTTACTACATCCCCCCACACTCCTCCCCTCCAGCAATCCTCAGTTTGTTTCCTATGGTTAAGAGTCTTTTGTGGTTTGTTTCCCTCTCTGCTTTCATCTTGTTTTCTTTTTCCCTCCCTTCCCCTATGATCCTCTGTTTTGTTTCTTAACTTCCACATATGAGTGAGATCATATGATAATTGTCTTTTTCTGACTGACTTATTTCACTTAGAATAATACCCTCCAGTTCCACCCACGTCATTGCAAATAGCAAGATTTCTTTTTTTTTTTTGATGGATGAGTAATATTCCATTGTATGTATATATATATATATATATATATACACCACATCTTCTTTATCCATTCATCTGTCGATGGACATCTGGGCTTTTTCCGTAGTTTGGCTATTGTGGACGTTGCTACTATAAACATTGGGGTGCAGGTGCCCTTCGGGTCACTACATTTATATCTTTGGGGTAAATACCCACCCCACAGCTGGCTGGTCTCAACCCTCCTCCTTCCCCATGGATGTTTAAGAAACAGGAATCAAAAGATAGAGGAGGAAGAGACTCACCTCCAAGGGTAGGTGGGAAGGAGTGAATGGACCAAGGATAAAGCCAGAAATGAGCTGAAGAATTCCAGAAATGACAAGTCAAAGGAACTTCTAGGCTGTGATTGGAACAGTAAGACCAGGAAGAGCATTGACTCTTTTTTTAAAAAAAATTTTTATTAACATATAATGTATTACTTGTTTCAGGGGTACAGGTCTGTGATTCATCAGTCTTACACAATTCACAGCACTCACCATAGTACTCACCCTCCCCAGTGTCCATCACCCAGCCACCCCATCCCTCCCCGCCCCCTCCATTCCAGCAACCCTCAGTTTGTTTCCTGAGATTAAGAGTCTCTTATGGTTTGTCTCCCTCTCTGGTTTCATCTTATTTCATTTTTCCCTCCCTTCCCCTATGATCCTCTGTCTTGTTTCTCAAATTCCTCATATCAGTGAGATCATATGATACCTGTCTTTCTCTGATTGACTTATTTTGCATAATACCCTCTAGTTCATCCACGTCGTTGCAAATGGCAAGATTTCAGGTTTTTTTTATAGCTGCATAATATTCCATTATATATATATATCACATCTTCTTTATCCATTCATCTGTTGATGAACTTCTTGGCTCTTTCAATAGTTTGGCTATTGTGGACATTCCTGCTATAAACATTGGAGTGCATATGCCCCTTTGGGTCCCTACATTTGTATCTTTGGGGTAAATACCCAGTTGTGCAATTGCTGGGTCATAGGGTAGCTCTATTTTCAACTTTTTGAGGAACCTCCATACTGTTTTCCAGAGTGGCTGCACCAGCTTGCATTCCCACCAACAGTGTAGGAGGGTTCCCCTTTGTCCGCATCCTCGCCAACATCTGTCTTTTCCTGACTTGTTAATTTTAGCCATTCTGACTGGTGTGAGGTGGTATCTCATTGAGGTTTTGATTTGTAGTTCCCTGATGAGAAGTGATGTTGAACATTTTTTCATGTGTCTGTAGGCCATTTGTATGTCTTCTTTGGAGAAATGTCTGTTCGTGTCTTCTGCCTGTTTCTTGACTGGGTTCTTTGTTCTTTGGGTGTGGAGCTTGATAAGTTCTTTATAGATTTTGGATACTAGCCCTTTATCTGATGTGTCATTTGCAAATATCTCCTCCCATTCTGTAGGTTGT
Organism: Leptonychotes weddellii; assembly: GCF_054177405.1. Lineage (NCBI taxonomy): Eukaryota > Metazoa > Chordata > Mammalia > Carnivora > Phocidae > Leptonychotes > Leptonychotes weddellii. The sequence goes on along the minus strand of NC_138369.1, from coordinate 117,820,924 downwards.
CTTTTGGTTTTGTCGACTGTTTCCTTTGCTGTGCAAAAGTTTTTTAACTTGATGGAGTCCCAATAGTTTATTTTTGCCTTTTTTCCCTTGCCTTTGGAGATGTATCTTGCAAGAAGTCACAGAGGTTGCTGCCTGTGTTCTCCTCAAGGATTTTGATGGATTACTGTCTCACATTTAGGTCTTTCATCCATTTTGAGTCTATTTTTTGTATGGTGTAAGGAAATGGTCCAGTTTCATTCTTCTGCAAGTGGCTGTCCAATTTTCCCAGCACCATTTGTTGAAGAGTCTGTCTTTTTCCCATTGGATATTCTTTCCTGCCTTGTCGAAGATTAGTTGACCACAGAGGTGAAGGTCCATTTCTGGGTTCTCTATTCTCGCTTCTTTTAGAATTGCTTTTAACAGCTGTGCTTTGAAGTAATGCCTCCACATTCACCAAATGTGTTGTCAGGAACAGCTTTACCTAAAATCCATTTGTTTAGCTATTCTGGGATGTGGCTGAGGACAGGCTCAGTATTTGACTCAGTGGCTCTTTATGAGGACCAGGACCCATGGGAGAAATTTATCTCATGTCCTATTAATAGGAATTGCTGTACATTTTCTGAACAACTGGTTTAGGTGTGTCTTTGAACATAATGTATCATACGACTCCCTGTATTTCCCTCTGTAGGGCCCACTAGAAGGTCCTAGCCTAGTCTACAGTAGGTTTACATAGCTTTATTATAGGGGTTTTATGTGCAACCTCTTCATCTTATTTTTTTAAATCTTTTTTCATCCTAAGTACATTGGTTATTTTCTGTCTGCCTATAATGTATATATTTTTATAAGAGAGATCAAATTTTTGAAATGAGGTGGAGTATAAGTACATTTTAAAATAAAAACTATGGGGCGCCTGGGTGGCTCAGTTGGTTAAGCGACTGCCTTCGGCTAAGGTCATGATCCTGGAGTCCCGGGATCGAGTCCCGCATCGGGCTCCCTGCTCAGTGGGGAGTCTGCTTCTCTCTCTGACCCTCCTCCCTCTCATGCTCTCTGTCTCTCATTCTCTCTCTCTCAAATAAATAAATAAATAAATAAATCTTTAAAAAAAATAAAATAAAAACTATGCAGTCGGTGAAGCTTCAGACTCGGTTTGGCTCAGGTCATGATCTAAGGGTCATGGGATCAAGCCCTGCATCGTGCTCTGTGCTCAGAGCAGAGTCTGCTTGAAATTCTCTCTCCCTCTGTCCCTCCCACTCATTCTCTCTCTCTCTCAAATAAATAAATCTTTTAAAAAATAAAATAGAAACTACTGGTTGTAGTTTATGTGGCAAACATTAAGCACCAACTTTTGCCAGTCACCTTGACGAAAACAAATTTCCTGCATTATTTATGTCTATATAGTAGAAACGGAATGGGTTTAAAAGGGAATGCAATCACTGAGAGCTGGAGTAGCTCCTGGAAGGATGTGGATAACGTGAAGAATTTCTCAAGGGTCCTCATGAACCCATCACCCATCTGTCTCAGAGCACGGTCAAGCTGAGCCTGTGTAACTAAAGCAGGAGTATCGTGCTTTTAGGAGAGCAGTCGTTATGCTGGGGGCTCTTTATTCCTCACTGAGAGGTTCATTCACCACAGTTTACACATATAAATTTTACAAAGCATAAAGAGAAAAATAGCACAGAAACTATGCCACAAGCACCATAGAAATGAGTACAGTTTATGCTCTTGAAATTTTTATTTTAGAATTTCAGAAGTGCAATAAATTATTTTTAAAACAATATTCACAGTTTGTTCAATATAAGCAATAAATTATTAAAATGCCCAATTATAAATAATGTACATATTTCTAGTATTAACTCAGAAATTGTAGAGATTTATTTCAGCTAGACATAACTCAGGGAAATTTCTCTGTCCTGGTCCTGTTCAAATAATTTTCTCCTTTTGGCCTTTTCCTTTTGGGAAATAAATTCTTGATTATCTGCTTCAAGTGATCTAATTTTCAAAAAATACCAGATAAAATACAACATTCTTAGCTCATCTCACCCCACTACCCTTTGGAGAGAGCTCAGAGAAGGCGGGGTCACCCATTTGGACTTTTAACCAGACATATGCGAAAGATGGGTTTGCTGGTGGATGGATAGGCATAAAATGTGCCCTGAAGCCAAGTAGACTTTCTGAAAAATTTTGTCATTTGGGATTATCTTTGCCCTGTCCACTTACTCTGAGAAATGCGAAGTTGAATGTCATTGTTATTTTCATTACAATGTTATGAAGATTAGGTTATATGAAGCTTTTTTGCTTGCAAAACAAATCCCATGTTCTCAGGTGCTCATACCCGAACCGAAGCAGATGTTGGGATGCAGAAAGAGCTCATGGATGATTATGGAATTAGGTCCATAATGCAGCAAAAATTCTGTCTCTCCTGTACATACTTAAATGTTAATTTCTTGCCCTTCTAAAGTAGACTGTCATGTATCAAAAACCAAGAAGAGGAAATAGAATTCTGCTAGCTAAAATTAATTACAAAGACAAAAATATCAGAGTACCAATATCTTTAGTTCAAGTATTTCTAACATGCTTTGTGTTTATTACCTTGCGCAGACCTACATAACTGAATGGTGTCATGCTCAGTGAAGTTCACAAAATTATAGTTTTGATTTAGTGATAGATGAGCCTGTTTGGCACTTTTTAAATCGTCAACTTCAGATAAGCATACTTTATAATTTGAAAACAGACCCTTAAGAGTTCTTTCCCTGTCAAGTAATGTAACAGCTTCTTTTTATGTATGTCTATCTTCCCAAAGGACGATATCAGGAAACTGGGCAAGCTGTTGATGCATGGCTCTTTCAACGTCTGGACAGTTCACAAGGATCGTTATAAAATGAAGGATTTTATCCGATTTAAGCCCAGCCAAAGGCAAATCTATCTATTTGAAAGGGGAATCGTGTTCTGTAAGATTCGAATGGAGCCCAGTGACCAGGGCCTCTCTCCTCATTACAGCTTTAAGAAATCTATGAAGGTAAAGGGTCCTGTTGCACTTGAGAAGCAGCATGGCCCTAGGGAGAGAAAAATCGTTATCCTTATTTTACAGATAAGGAAACTGAAGCCTAGAGAGGAGAGGTTAACTTGCCAAATGCCACACAACAGAACTAGACTCTGCACCCAGGCCTTTCTAACTCCATAGTCAGCTGGTAATCAGTCACCGGACCAGGCCAGGGCCGGCATAGAGGTGCCTTTGTGCTAGGTAGAGAACAGGGACCATATGGCAGCTGTCCTGACAAACGATTTAGGAAAGTACCCTGCAGGCAGAGGGGTGAAAGATTTGGTGATTAGCACATGGGCTGGATTTCATCTCCTACTTGTCCTTCTCAGCCACACATCTTTGTATACTAGGGTTGGCAAAGACTCTGGAGGTCTAGGAACCCATGTCCACACCAAACATCATCTCTAGCCTGTGTAGGAATTATTTCATAGGTGGTGATGAGACCACCCCCACACCACCACACACATACCGCACACATGTGTGCATACATGCACACACATACACACACATCTGTGCTCTTGTGATTAAAGTTGTTAATTATTTATGGTAGCTTTTGTTATTTATGTTTCTTAATGGATACTAATTCAGTTACTATTATGTACAGATTTGTGAGATAGTTAGGTGTTAAAGGAGAGATGATCTCTTTGCTTAAAGGTTGAGGGCTCCAGCCCTACATACGGAAAGATGCAGTCTGTGTTGTCCTCTGAAAGAGAGGACAGATGACACTGTGCCACACTGTGCTTGTGCTCTATGCTCCCTGGGACCATTAACAGAGGACAACAAAACACACGGAAGGAAGATGGAAGAAGAGAGCTATCGAGGGTAGAAAGAACCAGAGTGGCTGACAGGGACAATTTTAAAATCAGAAAATGGTAGTACAGCAATTTTTCTTCTTTCTTTACAATAGTTGATGACACTTTCAATTCGCCAGCTTGGAAGGGGGAGCAGCCGAAAGTTTGAAATTGCCAACCGAAATGGACTTGAGAAATACATCCTGCAGGTAAAGCTCACGTCTTCCCCATGGGTGTCTGCTACTCTTTCCTGTGTTCCCATGACTTGGCAAGTGTTTTCTATCTCATTATTCTAGAGGTCACCCAGAGAATAAAAACCCCGCCCAGTTAATGCTCCAGGTGATCTGATACTCATAGTATCTTCTTATCTGCAACTTGCAGGCAGCTTCAAAAGAAATCAGAGATTGTTGGTTTTCAGAAATAAGTCAATTACTGCTGGAACAACAAAACAATAACAAAGGTAAGGTTACTTGCTAGCTTTAGTCTGGAGAGTCATGCTGATTCCAAATTTGTGGTGGGTATGCACATTGGGGATATTGTAAAGGAAATGGTTTGCCAGGAAAATAACCGTGGGCCCCATTTTCATGGTACCTGGAAGCACCTGTGCTTGCTTTAAGTCGTGTGGGGTTTTTTTTTGTGGTTGTGTGTGGATGTGTCCCTTTCAACTGTTTTCCCCCACATACCTAAATGCCAAGATCAACTTTCTCAACCCCAAATCCCAAAGCCACCCAAGATTATGTTAATGGGGACTTAAGTGGCCAATACTACTTTCAGAAGCTGTACTGCTTTTTTTAAAGCTGAGATATAATTAACATGCCATAAAATGCACTCTCTTAAAGTGTGCAATTCCATGGGTGTTAGTCTAGTCACAAGGTTGTGCAACCATCACCAGAACATTTTCATCACCCTCCCCAACAAAAAAATCCAGTACCCATTAGCAGTCATTCCCCGTCCTCTCCCTCCTCCCCTCTGCCCCTGGCAACCACTAATCTACTTTCTATCTGTATGGATTTTCTTATTCTGGACATTTTACATAAATGGAATCATATAGAATATGGCACTTTCTGTCTAGTTTCTTTCACTCAGCATAATTTTTTCAGTGTTCATCCATGTTGTGGTTTGTCTCAGTCCTTCATTCCTTTCCATGGCCAAAATATAGTACATTGTATGGATATAGCATATTTGTTTATCCATTCATAAGTTGTTGGATATTTGGGTGGTTTCCATTTTGGGGGTATTGTGAATAATGCTGCTATGGGAACTTGTGTACAAGTTTTTGTGTGAACCTCTGAAAAAATATGTATGTATATAAATAATTGCTGGGCCAAATGGTAAACCTATGTTAATTTTCTGAGGAACTTCCAAATTGTTTTCTAAAGTAGTAGCACCATTTCTTGTTCGCACTAGCAGTGTATAAGTGTTCCATTTTCTCCCCTCCCTGACACTTGTGATTGTTGTCTTCTCCTCCTCCTTCTTCTTTTTTCTCTTCCTCCTCCTCCTCCTCTTCTTCTTCTTCTTTTTCTTCATCTTCGTCTTCGTCTTCGTCTTCATCTTTCTTCCCACCCCAGTAGGTGTGAAGTGGTAGCTCATTGTGGTTTTGATTTGCATTTCCCTAATGCTAGTGATATTGAGCATCTTTTCATGTGCTTATTGGCCATTTGTGTATTTCCTTTGAAGAGATGTCTATACAACTTCTTTGCTCATTTTTTAAATAGGTTATTTGCCTTCTTATGGTTGTAAAAATTATTTATATATTCTGGGTACTAGATTCATATCAAATATATGATTTACAAGTATTTTTTCCCATTCTGTGGACTGTCTTTTCATTTTCTTGAGGATGTCTTTTGAAGCACAAAAGTTTTTAATTTTGATGAAGTCTAATTTATCTATTTTTTCTTTAGTTGCTTGTGTTTTGGTGTCATATCTAAGAAACCATTGCCTAATCCAAGATTTACAGCTGTGTTCCCTTCCAAAAATTTAGTTTTAACTCTTTGATCCATTTTGAGTTTATTTTTGTATAAGGTGTGAATTAGGGATCTAAGTTTATTTTTCCACCTGTGTATATATATCCTGCTGTTCCTGAACCATTTGTTAAAAAGACTATTCTATTCTCCACTGAATGGTCTTGGCACTTGTTAGGGACTCAAGTGCCATAACAATGTTTGTGTTCCCCTAAATTTCATGTTAGAACTTTACCCAATGGTATGAGAAAGTGAAGACTTAGGGAGGTAATTAGGAGTAGATGAAATTATAAGAGTTGAGCCATCATGAATAGGATTAATGCCCTTATAAGTGCCATGAGAGAACTTGCTTCCTCTGTCTACTCTCTGCTATGTGAGGATATAATGAGAAGTCATCAATCTGCAGCCCAGAAGAGGATCCTCACCAGAACTCAACCATGCTGGCACTGTGATCTCAGACTTCCAAGCCTCCAGAACTGTGAGAAATAGATTTCTGTTGTATATAAGCTGCCCAGTCTGTGGTACTTTGTTATAGCAGCCTGAACTAAGACAGCACCCTTGTTGAAAATCAATTGGCCATAGATATAGAATTCTTGGTTGCCAGTCATTTTCTTTAAGCATTTTGAATATGTCATGTACTGTTTTGTGGCCTCCATAGTTTCTGATAAGAAATCAACTATTAATTTTATTGAAAATGTCTTGGAGCGCCTGGGTGGCTCAGTCGGTTAAGTGTCCAACTCTTGATTTCCTCTCAGGTCATGATCTCAGGGTTGTGAGATCAATCCCTGCATTAGGCTCTGTGCTGGGCATGGAGCCTGCTTGGGATTCTCTCTCCCTTTCCCCCTGACCCTCCCCCCAGCATGTGTGTACTCACTCTCTCTCTAAAATATATATATATATATTATATATATATATATTATATATATATAAAGATCAGATATATATATATATGTAAAGATCAGAGATAAAATTTTTAAAAAATGTCTTGCATGTGACAAATTGCTTTTGTCTTGCTGCTTTCAGATTCTTTATGTTTTGACAGTTTGATTGATATGTCTAGGTGTAGACCTCTTTGAATTTATATTTGTTGGAGTTTGTAAATAGATCATTTGGATGTGGAGATTAGTATTTTTCATCAAATTTAGGAAGTCTTCAGCCACTGATTTCTTTAAGTATTCTTTCAGCCCCTTTGTTTCTGTCTTCTTCTGGAATTCCCATTCTGTGTATGTTGGTACGCTCGATGGAGTCCTACAGGTCTTTATGGCTCTGTAAATTCTTGTTCATTCTTTTTCTTTCTCTTCCTCAAACTGGTTAGTTTCAATTGACCTATATCTAAGTTTCCTGACTCTTTCTTGTGCCTGCTCAAATTTGCCTTTGAGCCACTCTAGTTTATTCTACTTTTCAACCCAGAATTTCTATTGGCCCTTTCAAATATAATTTCTCTCTCTTTTCTCCATTTGATGAGAGCGTGTTCTGATACCTTCCTTTAGTTCCTTTTTTATGGTTTCTTTTAATTCTTTGAACAGTTTTTAAATAGTTGATTTTAAAGTCTTGGTCTAAGAAGTCTAATTATTTTGGCTTCAGGGACAGTTTCTCTTGATTTTTTTTTCTTTTTTCTATGTATGGGTCATGCTTTCTTGTTTCTTTACATGGCTTACAATGTTTCTGTTGAAAACTGGACATTTAATAACATAATGTGGTGATTTTAGAAATCAGAGTCTCCTCCATCTCCAGTGGTTTTTGTTGGTATTGTTTGTTGTTTTGTTATTGTTTGTTTAGTAATTTTTCCAGTCTTTGCCAGGAGCTCTGTGTGGATATTGGGATGCACTTTCAACACACCTTCAACACACAGCCAAGCAGGTGACAATTCCGCCCTAGCCTTCACTTCTTGTTTGTGCAGAGCCCCAAGATATCTCCCCACCAGAGATGAGAGCATAAGGCCTTCACAGATTTGTCCTGAACATGTACACAGACTTGGGCATTTGTATATGGTCTTCTAGATTCTCAGGAATATTTGGGAGCTTTTCAAAGCCACTATGGACATCTCATTCCCAAGCTTTTCCTTTTAAACTTTCAATTAGCCTATTTTTGCCCCAGCTGTTATCCAGTGCCTCGGGCAGCCAAGAAGTTAAACAATTGCCTCTAGTAATTTTCTACAAATGCCCCTGAAGAAAAGGTTTTTCACACTGTGCTAGGTGTGAATAGGTCTAATAAAGACAGGCTTATAAGTAGGGTGTTCCAAGGAACCCCCAAACAAGTCAAATAATGACAGTTCTCTGGGAATGAGACTTTGAATGAACTCTAACCCTGTTCTGCTCCCTCCTATGGCTGCTAGACTGCTAATTTTCACCATGATCTCTAGCTCTTGATTTCCAAGGCTGCCATCAACAAGGTTGGGAACAGAGCAGCTAAAACACCACAAAGCTCACTGTTCATACTAAGATTCAGCCATTTCTCTTGAATAAATGTTCTCCTAGTTACTGTAAGCCTTTGTTTAATTTCTAGTGTTCTGAAAATATTGTTTCTGAGTATTTTGCCAGTTTTTTTCTATGTTTTCATGGAGCAGAGAATTTTTTAAGGTTCTTTTTTTTTTCTGCACCATTTTCACAGGTATCACTTGCTGTACTCCTTTTAATAATTAAGAATCATCTTTGAGTAGGCTTTGCCCTTTCACGTTTGTTTTTTCAGTTGATCCTCATAGCAGCAGGGATATTTGGTAGGAAAATCCGCAAGCTGCATCAGTTGAATTCAGATATTTCCTTCAGGTAATATTGTGAGGGCTGAGAAATGCTAGTCTCACATGGAAAATCGATCTCCTATCATTTATACTGACAATGATTTGTGTGTTTGGTAAGGAAAGTTATGTAAATATGAAAAGATAAACTTTGTCCTCAGAGACTTATCAGGAATGCAACAATTTCACATTCTTTCTGTGTCTTCTCTGACCATTAGTTGGACAGGAGGATGCAAGGGTGGGTATGCATGACAAGATGAGGAAAAAGATAAACTAAGACTGTGACTGGAAAACCATCACATCAGTTTTCTGTCACAACAACCAAGTGATGTAAGTTCCTTACTTAAACTATTGGCCTTTGCCAAGAAATAATAACTACATTGTATAGTTTATTTTAATTTATATAAAGGTAAGATGGGGAAAAACTATGATTTACTCTTGAACTATTAATACTGTGCTAAATATATGTTAAGGTAATTGACCATGAATGCTCTGGAGGCATATCACAGGAAGATGTAAGAACCCCAGTAGAAAAAGTTACTTGTTTTCCCCAGAATCAACATTCTCATCACAAGATTGTTCTAGAAATCCTTACCATAGTTTCGCAAAGGATGTTTTAGGGATAGCCTGCATTAGAATTACTTGAAGGGCTTGTTACAAATGTAGATATCTGGGTCCTACCTTAGAGCTGTGGAATTAAGGTAGTTAGGGTTAATGCCTTGGAATATGAATTTTAGCTTATTAAAGTTTCTGGACAGAGGCCTTAAACGATTTTTTTTAAAGATTTTATTTATTTATTTGAGAGAGAGAGCGAGAGCGAGAGAGAGCAGGAGGAGGAGCAGAAGGAAAGGGATAAGCAGACTCTGCACTGGGCACAGAGCCCGATGCAGGGCTCAGTCCCAGGACCCTGAGATCATGACCTGAGCCGAAACCAAGAGTCGGATGTTTAACCAACTAAGCCACCCAGGCCACCCCAAACTATTATTTTTAAAACAACTTTATTTATGTATAATTAACATAGTAAAGTGCACATATTTAAAGTATGCAATTTGATGTTTTGATACATGTATACACCTGTGAAACCATCACCACAATCAAGATAATGAACACATCTATCACCCCCAAAAGTTTCCAAATTCTCCTTTGTATTACCTTTCTTCTGCCCTTCCCTTATCCCCCACTGCTTCCCAGGTGGTCACGGATCTTCTTTCTGTCACTATAGATAGTTTGAATTTTCTATCATTCCATAAAGAGAATCATACAGCATGTAATTGTTTGGTCTGGTTTCTCTCGCTCAGCATAATTATCTTGAGATTCATTCATGTTGCTTTGTGTAAGAATAGCACATTCCTTTTAAGTGAGTATAGTATTCCATTGTTTGAATATAGCCCGGTTTCTGTATTCATTTACCTGTTAATGAATATTTCCACTTTCTTGGATTATTATTCTCTTATGTTACGTTAGTCACCATACAATACATCATTAGTCTTTGATATAGTGATCCATGATTCATTGTTTTCGTATAACACCCAGTGCTCCATGCAGTACATGCCCTCCTTAATACCCATCACCGGGCTAACCCATCCCCCCACCCCCTCCCCTCTGAAACCCTCAGTTTGTCTCTCGGAGTCCATAGTCTCTCATGGTTCGTCTCTCCTTCCGATTTCCCTCCCTTCATTTTTCCCTTCCTTCTCCTAATGTCCTCCATGTTATTCCTTATGTTCCACAAATTAGTGAAACCATATGATAGTTGACTTTCTCTGTTTGTCTTGGGCTATTTTGAATAATGCTGCTATTAACGTTCAAGTATAAGTGTTCTTGTGGACATGTGTTTTTGTTTCTCATGGGTAATCACCGAAGAGTGTAATGGTTAGGCTATATGGCAGGTACATGTTTACCTTTTTAAGAAACTGCTGTTTTCCAAATTGGTAATATCATTTTTATTTCCACAGCAGCGCATGAGAGTTTCACTTGGCTCCACATTCCTCACCCAAACTTGGTGTTGTCAGTCTTTTACTTTTAAGCCAGCCTTATAATAGTTGTGGAATAGTATGTTATTGAGGTTTTAATTCGCTTTTTCCTAGTGACTAATGGTTAAGCATCTTTTCATGTGCTTCTTTGCTATCCATATATCTTTCGTCGGTTAAGTGTCCATTCAAATCTTTTGCTCATTGTTTTCTTATTATTAAGTTTTGAGAGGTTTATTTTTATATACCCTAGATAAAAATCCTTTGTTAGATTTATGCTTTGCAAATATTTTCTTTCAGTGTATGGCTTATCTTTTCATACTCTTAAGAGTATCTATTGGGGGAGCCATGCTGGCTCAGTCTCAGTGTCTTTCAGGATTGGTGAGTTCAAGCCCCATGTTGGGCATGGAGCCTACTTAATTTTTTTTAAAAAAGAGTGTCTTTTGAAAAACAGAAGATTTTAATTTTGATGAAATCCAAATTAAAAAAAAATTATGGATTATATTTTCGGTGTGTGCCTAAGAAATCTTTGTCTAAAGTCACAAAGATTTTCTCTATAGTTTTATAGTTAGATCTCTAATCCATTTTGAGATTTTTGTTTGCTTGTTTTGGTATATGGTGTGAAATGTGGATCAAAGTTCAGTTTTTTGTTTATTAGTGTCCTGTTATTCCATTACCATTTCTCCAATTGACTATTTATATAAGTGCATCAATTTCTGGATGCTCTATTCTGTTCCATTGACCTATTTGTCTATCCTGACATCAATACCTTACTATCTTGATTACTGTAGCTTTATAATAAGCCTTAAAATAAAATCCTTCAACTTTGCTCTTCCTTTTTAAAAAAATTTTTATTTACATTCCAGTTAGTTAACATACAGTGTAATATTAGTTTCAGGTGTACAATATAGTGATTCAACACTTACATGCAACACCTGGTGCTCATCACCACAAGTGCACTCCTTAATCCCCATCACCTATTTAACCCATTTTCCCCCACTTCCCGTCTGGTAGCCATCACTTTGTTCTCTGTAGTTAAGAGTCTCTTTCTTGGTTTGCCCCGCCCCCACCTTTTTCCTCTTTGCTCATTTGTTTTGTTTCTTAAATTCCACATATGAGTGAAATTCCATATATGAGTGAAGTTATATGACAAATTATATTTGTCTTTTTCTGATTAACTTATTTCCCTTAGCATTATACTCTCTAGCTCCATCCATGTCCTTGCAAATGGCAAGATTTTATTCTTTTTTATGGCTGAGTAATATTCCATTGTGTATATATACTACCTCCTCTTTATCCATTTACAGTTGATGGACATTTGGGCTCTCTCCATAGTGTGACTATTGTTGATAATGCTGCTGTAAACATCAGGGTGCATGTACCCCTTCCAATCTGTATTTTTGTATCCTTTGGGTAAATACCTAGTAGTGCAATTTGTGAGTCATAGGGTGGTTCTATTTTTAATTTTCTAAGGAGCCTGCATACTGTTTTCCAGAATAGCTACACCAGTTTGCATTCCCATCAATAGTGCAAGAGGGTTGCCCTTTCTCCACATCCTCACCAACACCTGCTGTTTATTGTGTTGTTGATTTTAGCCATTCTGACAGCTGTGAGGTGGTATCTCACTGTAGTTTTGATTTGCATTTCCCCGATGATGAGTGATGTTGAGCATCTTTTCATGTGTCTGTTGGCCATGAGATGTCTTCTTTGGAAAAAATGTCTATTCTTGTCTTCTGCCCACTTTTTGTTTTTTGGGTGTTCAGTTTTAGAAGTTCTTTATGTATTTTGGATATTAACCCTTTATCAGATGTGTCATTTACAAGTATTTTCTCCCATTCCGTAGGTTGCCTTTTAGTTTTGTTGGTTGTTCCTTTGCTGTGTAGAGGCTTTTTATTTTGATGTAGTTGCCATAGTTTATTCTTGCTTTTGTTTCCCTTGCTTCAAGGAACATATGTAGAAAGAAGTTGCTGTGGCTGATGTCAAAGAAGTTACTGCCTGTGCTCTCTTCTAGGATTTTTATGGTTTCAGGTCTCACATTTAAGTCCTTAATCCATTTTGAGTTTATTTTTGTGTATGGTATAAGAAAGTGGTCCAGTTTCATTCTTTTGCATGTTGCTGTCAGTTTCCCCAACACCATTTGGTGATGAGACAGTCTTTCTCATTGGATATTCTTACCTGCTTTGTCAAAGATTAATTGACAATATATTTGTGTGTTCATTTCTGGGTTTCTGTTTTGTTCTGTTGATCTATGTGTCTATTTTTGTGCCAGGACCATATTGTTTTGATTACTACAGCTTTGTAATATAACTTGAAGTCTGGAAGTGTGATGTCTCCAGTTTTGCTTTTCTTTTTCAAGATTGCTTGGGCTATTCAGCATCTTTTGTGGTTCCATACAAAATTTTAGAATTGTTTTTTCTAGCTCTGAAAAATGCTGGTGGTATTTTGATAGGGATTGCATTAAGTGTGTAGATTGCTTTGGGTAGTATGGACATTTTAACCATATTTGTGCTTCCAATCCACGAGCATGGAATGTCTTTCCATTTATTTGTGTCATCTTCCATTTCTTTCATCAGTGTTTTATAGTTTTCAGAGTATAGGTCTTTCACCTCTTGGTGGTTTTGGTGCAATTGTAAATGGCATTGATTCCTTGATTCCTCTTTCTGCTGCTTCATTATTGGTGTATAGAAATGCCACACAGCAACTTCTTGCTAGACATGTCTCCAAAGGCAAAGGAAAGAAAAGCAAAAATGAACTATTGGGACTTCATCAAGATAAAAAGCTTTTGCACAGCAATGGAAATAGTCAACGAAACTAAAAGGGAACCTACAGAATGGGAGAAAATATTTGCAAATGACATACCTGACAAGGGGCTAGTATCTAAAATCTATAAAGAACTTACCTAACACAACACCCAAAAATAACAAAAAATCCAGTTAAGAAATGGGCAGAAGACATTTCTCCAAAGAAGACATCCAAATAGCCAACAGACACATGAAAAAATGCTCAACATCACTCGGCATCACGGAAATCCAAATCAAAACCACAATGAGATACCACCTCACACCAGTCAGAATGGCTAAAATTAACATCAGGAAACAACAGGTGTTGGTAAGGATACAGAGAAAGGGGAACCCTCTTATGCTGTTGGTGGGAATGCAAGCTGGTGCAGCCACTCTGGAAAATAGTATGGAGGTTCCTCAAAAAGTTGAAAATAGAGCTACCCTATGACCTAGCAATTACACTGCTAGGTATTTACCCAAAGGATACAAACATAGTGACCCAAAGGGCACCTGCATCCCAATGTTTATAGAAGCAATGTCCACAATAGCCAAACTGTGGAAAGAGCCGAGATGTCCTTCAACAGATGAAAGGATAAAGAAGTTATGGTATATGTATACATATACATATTATGGAATATATATATTCCATAATATATATATTATGGAATATTACTCAGCCATCAGAAAGGATGAATACTTACCATTTGCATCGACATGGATGGAACTTGAGGGTATTATGCTAAATGAAATAAGTAGCTAGAGAAAGACAATTATCATATGGTTTCACTCATATGTGGAATGTAAGAAACAGTGCAGAGGACCATAAGGGAAAGGAGGGAAAACTGAATGGGAAGAAATGAGAGAGGAAGACAAACCATGAGAGACTCTTAACTATGGGAAACAAACTGAGGGTTGATGAAGAGGAGGTGGGTTGGGGGGTGGGGTAATTGGGTGATGGGCATTAAGGAGGGCACGTGATGTGATGAGCACTAGGTGTTATACGAAACTGATGAGTTGTTGAACACTACATCTGAAACTAATGATGTAATATGTGTTGGCTAATTGAATTTAAATTTTAAAAAAGAGAGAAAAAAGAAAAAAAAAAGAAATGCAACAGACTTCCATACATTGATTTTGTATTCTGTGACTTTACTGAATTCATTTATTAGTTTCTAGCATTTTTTTGGTGGAGGCTTTACGTTTTCTATATATATAGTATCATGTCATCTATAAATAGTGAAAGTTTGACTTCTTTCTTGCCTATTTGGATGACTCTTACTTCTTTCTGTTGTCTGATTGCTGTAGCTAGGACTTCCAGTACTAGTTTGAATAAAAGTGGTGAGAGTGGACATCCCTGTCTTGTTCCTGACTGTAGAAGAAAAGCTCTCAATTTTTCCCCATTTAGGATATTAGCTGTGGGTTTTTCACATATGGTCTTTATTTATTTAAAGGATTTTATTTATTTATTTGACAGAGAGAGACACAGCGAGGGAGGGAACACAAGCAGGGGGAGTGGGAGAGGGAGAAGCAGGCTTCCCGCTGAGCAGGGAGCCCGATGCGGGGCTCGATCCCAGGAGCTGGGATCATGAGCTGAGCTGAAGGCAGACGCTTAACGACTGAGCCACCCAGGCGCCCCGCATATGGCCTTTATTATGTTGAAGTATGTTCCCTTTATCCCTGCTTTGTTGAGGGTTTTTATCATGAATGGATGTTGTACTTTGTCAAATGCTTTTTCTGCATCTATTGGACTGATCATATGGTTCTTGTCCTTTCTTTTATTAAGGTGATATATCATGTTGATTGACTTGTGAATACTGTACCACCCTTGCAACCCAGGAATAAATCCCACTTTATCATGGTGAATGATTCTTTTAATGTATTGTTAGATTTGGTTTGCTAATATTTTGTTGAGGATCTTTGCATCTATGCTCATCAGAGATATTGGTCTGTAGTTCTCTTTTGTATGTGTGTGTGGTATCTTTATCTGGTTTTAGTATCAGGGTAATGCTGGCCTCATAGAATGAATTGGGAAGCTTTCCTTCCTCTTTTATTTTTTGGAATAGTTCGAGAAGAATTTGTATTAACTCTTCTTTAAATGTTTGGAGAATTCTACAGATAGCTGTCAAGCTATCTGGTCCTGGACTTTTTTTGTTACGAGTTTTTGATTACTGATTCAATTTCTTTGCTGGTTATTGGTCTGTTCAAGTTTTCTATTTCTTCCTATTTCAGTTTTGGTCATTTATGTGTTTCTAGAAATTTAGCCATTTCTTGTAGGTAGTCCAATTTGTTGGCATATAGTTTTTCATAATATTCTCTTATAATTGTTTGTATTCTGTGGTATTGGTTGTTATTTCTCCTCTTTCATTTGTGATTTTATATATTTGGGTCCTTTCTCTTTTCTCTTGGTAAGTCTGGCTAGAGGTTTATCAGTTTTATTAATTTTTTCAAAGAACCAGCTCCTGGTTTCATTGATCTGTTTTTTTTAGTTTCTATACCATTTATTTCTGCTCTAATCTTTATTATTTCCTTCTTTCTGCTGGCTTTAGGCTTCATTTGTTGTTCTTTTTCTAGCTCCTTTAGGTGTAAGATTAGGTTGTTTATTTGAGATTTTTCTTGCTTCTTGAGGTAGGCCTGTATTGCTATTACTTCCCTCTTAGGACCGCTTTTGCTGTACCCCAAAGTGCTGGACTTTTGTGTTTTCATTTTCATTTGTCTCCATGTATATATTTTTTTAATTTCTTCTTTGATTTCCTGGTGGACTCACTCATTGTTTAGTGGTATGTTGTTTAACCTGTGTGTATTTGTAGTCTTTCCAGATTTTTTCTGTGGTTGACTTCTAGGTTC
Organism: Leptonychotes weddellii; assembly: GCF_054177405.1. Taxonomy (NCBI): domain Eukaryota; kingdom Metazoa; phylum Chordata; class Mammalia; order Carnivora; family Phocidae; genus Leptonychotes; species Leptonychotes weddellii. Next base: position 117,804,828 of record NC_138369.1, on the reverse strand, counting down.
ACAGCATTGTGATCAGAAAAGGTGTATGATATGACTTCAATCTTTTTGCATTTGTTGAAGCCTGTTTGTGACCTAATATGTGATCTATTCTGGAGAATGTTCTATGTGCACTTAGAAAGAATGTATAGTCTGCTGTTTTAGGATGGAATGTTCTGAATATATTTGTTAAGTCCACCTGGTCCAGTGTGTCATTCAAAGCCATTGTTTACTTGTTGATTTTCTGTTTAAATGATCTGTCCATTGATGTAAGTGGGGTGTTAATGTCTCCTACTATTGTTGCATTATTATTGATTATTTCCTTTATGTTTGTTGTTGTTTTATATATTTGGGTGTTCCCATGATGGGTGCATAAATATTTATAATTGTTTTATCTTCTTCTTGGATTGTCCCCTTTATTATTATATAGTGCCTCTCTTTGTCTCTTGTTACAGTCTTTGTTTTTTTTTTTTTAAAGATTTTATTTATTATTTGACAGAGAGAGAATGAGAGAGAGAGAGCACATGAGAGGGGGGAGGGTCAGAGGGAGAAGCAGACTCCCCGCCGAGCAGGGAGCCCGACATGGACTCGATCCCGGAACTCCGGGATCATAACCTGAGCCTAAGGCAGTCGCTCAACCGACTGAGCCACCCAGGCGCCCCAGTCTTTGTTTTAAAGTCCAGTTTGTTCAGGTCACCCAGGTGGCTCACTTGGTTAAGCACCTGACTCTTGATCTCAGCTCAGATCTTGATCTTAGGGTCGTGAGTTCAAGGCCTGCATTGGGCTCCACACTGGGCGTGGAGCCTACTTAAAAAACAAAGTACAGTTTGTCCAATATAAGTATTGCTACTCCAGATTTCTTTTGACATCCATTTGCATGATACATGTTTTTCCAACCCCTCACTTTCAATCTGCATGTGTCTTTAGGTCTAAAATGAGTCTCTTGTAGGCAACATATAGATAGGTCTTTTTTTTTTTAAATCCATTCTGACACCCTGTGTCTTTTGATTGGAGCATTTAGTCCATTTACATTCACAGTAATTATTGATAGATACGTATTTATTGCCATTTTATTGCTTGTTTTGTGGTTGTTTCTGGAGTTTTTCTCTGATGCTTGCATATCTTTCTGTCTTTCATGTTTTGCTGATTTTCTTTAGTGATATATTTGGATTTATTTCTCTTTATTCTTTGCATGTTTATTAGTGTTTTTTTTTATATATGGTGACCATTAGGTTTGTATGTAACCTCTTTGCAAATAGCAGTCTATATTAAGTTGATGGTTATTCAAGTTTGAACCCATTCTTCTCTCCTACCCATGTTTTAGGCATATGTTATTATATTTTATATCCTTTTTTGTGTGTGAGTTCCTTGACTGATTTTTACAGAAATAGTCGTTTTGGGGTGCCTGGGTGGCTCAGTCGTTAAGCATCTGCCTTCGGCTCAGGTCATGATCCCAGAGTCCTGGGATCGAGCCCTGCATCAGGCTCCCTGCTCAGCAGGAAGCCTGCTTCTCCCTCTCCCACTCCCCCTGCTTGTGTTCCCTCTCTTGCTGTGTCTCTCTCTGTCAAATAAATAAAATCTTAAAAAAAAAAAAAAAAGAAATATTCGTTTTTACTGATTTTGTGTTTCCTGGCTTTATATTGTCACTTTTTGTCTCTCCTTTCCACTTAAAGGGTCCCCTTTAATATTTCTTGCAGGGTTGGTTTAGTGGTCACAAGCTCCTTTTGTTTTTGTTTGTCTAGGAAACTCTTTATCTCTCCTTCTATTACGAATAATAGCCTTGCTGGATAGAATATTCTTGGCTGCAGATTTTCCCCTTTTAGCACTTTGAATATATCATGCCACTTCCTTCTGGCATACCAAGTTTCTGTTGAAAAATGTCCAGCTAGCCTTATGGGTTTTTCCTTATAAATTAATGACTTCTTTTGCTGCTTTTAAGATTTTTCCTTTATCACTATATTTTGCAAATTTAATTACCATATGTCTTGGTGTTGGCCTGCTTTTGTTGATTTTAATGGGAGTTCTCTGTGTCTCCTCAATCTGGATGTCTGTTCCCTTCCCCAGATTAGGTTAAGTTTTCAGCTATTATTTCTTCAAATAAATTTTCTGCCCCCTTTTTTCTCTCTCCTTCTTCTGGGACTCCTACAATATTAATGTTATTACATTTGATGGAGTCACTAAGTTCCCTAAGTCTATTCTCATTTTGCATAATTTTTTTCCTCTCATTTGTTCATCTTCCTTGCTTTCCATTAGTTTGTCTTCTAGCTCATTAGTTCATTTCTCTGCTTCTTTCAGCCTGCTTTCGTTGCATCAAGCATGTTTCTAATCTCATTTATTGCACTCTTCATCTCTGATTGATTCTTTCTTAGCTCTTTCATCTCTGTGGTAAGGGTCTCACTGATGTCTTCTATTCTTTTCTCAAGCCCAGTGAGTATCCTTATGATCATTTCTTTACGTTTTCTATCAGGCATGTTACCTATATCTGTTTAGCTTAGATCTCTGGCCATGGCCTTATCTTGTTCTTTCATTTGGGATGAATTCCTCCATCTTGGCATTTTGTCTAGGTGCTCTGTCTTCTTCTCTATGTTAGAAAAACCAGTTATATCTTTTGCTTCTGAAAATAATGGCCTTATAAAGAAGAGGTCATGTAGTGCCCTGGGCCTGGTGCTTCAGGTAGTGTCTTCAGTGTGTGCTGAATGCACTCTGCTATTGTGTTCTGGCTGCTCTATCCTTCAGGCCAGTCATCTACAGAGGCTCTCCTTGCCTGCTGTGAGCAGTGTTTGGTCCCTGGCCTGAATGTAGCAAGTGTTAACTAAGTGTGCTCTGGTCTGCTTGTGAAATGAGACCTGTCACCACCTCCACCAGAACTAAGGCCCTGCAAAACTCTCTGATTGGGAGACGTGGTGTGGGCAAGGGTTTGTACTGGTCTTCTGGGAGAGGGGCCCAGCAAGCTGGGACTGAGGCAAGTGTGCCTGAGAAGAGTAGTTCCACTGGAGTGCAGGGGTTGGGGCTTGGTGTAAGCAAGTTAGGCAGCCAGTGTTGGAACTGCTTCCTGCAGGTGGTTCTGTTTATGCTGAGGGGCAGAGGAGGGAAATGACACCAACTATCTCCTTTGTTCCCAGAGAGGTATCTCCATGAATGTTGCCTCTCAGGAACACACTCCAAGAAGAGCAAATAATCTCCCCACTGTGTGCCCCAGGCACTCTTCAGATCATTGTTGTCATGCTGTATGGTCCGGTGTTGTTTGCCTGCCTTCTCTCCAGGAGCAGCTCAGTGCCCTCCAGGCTCTATCCCAGACAAGCCTGCTGATCTTTAAAATTGCAGGCTTTAAACCCTGCTGGTTGCAAGAACTCATGAAAATTCAGCCCCTCTCATTTTCCAAGCCAGTGGCTATGGGAAAATGTTCTCCTTGTGCATTCCCCTTGTGCTCCTCTCTCTCACACCCTTCTCTTCGATCATGACTCCCTTCCCCCTGCAGCAGCTGTGATCTGTTTCTCCCCTAAGCCACATCTCTGCACTTTCTTTTTTGATGTGGCCATTTCTCTCCCTTTAGTTGTGGAGTTTGTTCTGTCAGTCGTCAGGTCAATTTCTGGAGTATTTAGGGTGATTTGACAGTTATCTAGCTGTATTTGTGGGGTGAGGTGAGCCTAGGGTCCTCCTACTCCACCTCCATCTGCTGTTCTTCCTTTTTAACGTTGTTTTGGCTATTCTACATCCTTAACATTTCTGTATGTATTTTAGAATCAGCTTTTCAATTTCTACAAAAAAGCTTGCTGAGATTTTGCTTGGTATTGTGTAAAATCTATAGATCACCTTGGTAAGAAAGGGCATCTTACCAAAATTGTTCCTAATTGACGATTTAGATTTTAACTGAATCACCCTACCCTGCTCTGCCTCACACAAAAAAAGACACGTGTTTGTTATGAGGACATGACATTTATTCAGTTAATAATTCAGAAATACATTATCAAGCCCTTCTCAAGTCCTAGCACTATGCTCCCTAGGTTGTGACAGGAATGTAAAATCTGGAGAAGAAGCAGAACCCCACATAGAATATTCTCCAGAACAGATCACATGATAGGCCAAAAAACAAGTCTCAATGAATTTAAGAAGATTGAAATCATATCAAGCATCTTTCCAACCACAGCAATATGAAATTAAAAACCCAAGTGGTGCCTGGGTGGCTTAGTCAGTTAAGCATCCAACTCTTAATCTCACTCAGGTCATGATCTCAGGGTTGTAAGATTGAGCCCTGCGTTGGGCTCCATGCTGGGCATGGAGCCTGCTTGGGATTCTCTCTCTCCTCTTTCTCTGCCCCTCCCCTCCAAAAAAATCAGTTACAGGAAGGACACCTGGCTGGCTAGTCAGTAGAGCATGCAAGTCTTGATCTCAGGGTTGTAAGTTGGAGCCCCATGTGCAGTGTAGAGATTATCTAAAAATGAAAAAAATTGGGTGCGTGGGTGGCTCAGTTGGTTAAGCGTCCAACTCTTGGTTTTGGCTCAGGTCATGATCTTGGGGTCATGAGATCGAGCCCCACATTGGGCTCCATGATGGATGTGGAGCCTGCTTGGGATTCTCTCTGGCCTCCCCATCTCCCAGCTCATGCATGTGTGCATGCACTCTCTCTCAAAAAAAAAATTAAAAAATAATAAATAAAAATCTTTAGGGCGCCTGGGTGGCTCAGTCGTTAAGCGTCTGCCTTCGGCTCAGGTCATGATCCCGGGGTCCTGGGATCGAGTCCCGCATCGGGCTCCCTCCTCAGGGGGGAAGCCTGCTTCTCCCTCTCCCCCTCCTGCTGCTTGTGTTCCTGCTCTCGCTATCTCTGTCTCTGTCAAATAAATAAATAAAATCTTTAAAAAAAAAAAATAATAAATAAATAAATAAATAAAAATCTTTAAAAGTCAGTTTCAGGAAAAAACTAGAAGAAACACAAAAACATGGAAGCTAAACAACATTTTTCTATAAACAACCAATGGGTCAATGGAGAAGTCATAGTGAAAATGAAAAAAATACCTGCAGGCAAATGAAAATGGAAACATTACAGTTCAAAATCTTTGCAACACAGCTAAAGCTCTTTTAAGAGAGAAGTTTATAGTGATACAGATGTACCTCAAGAAAGAAGAAAAATCTCAAATGAACAATTTAACCTCACACATAAAGGAACTAGAGGGCACCTGGGTGGCTCAGTTGGTTAAGCATCCCACTCTTGGTTTCAGCTCAGGTCATGATCTCAGGGTCATGAGATTGAGCCCTGTGTGGGGCTCCATACTCAATACAGAGTCTGCTTGTCCCTCTTCCTCCTCCTCTGCTCCTGCTCCCACTTGTGCATGCATGTGCTGTCTCTCTAAATGAATAAATAAAATCTTTAAAAAAAAGGAACTAGAAAAATAAAATAAAACCTAAAGTTAGTAGAAGGAAGGAGGTAATACAGATCAGACTGGAAATAAATGAAATAGAGACTAAAAAAATAGAAAGGATCAGTAAAACTAAGAGTTGGCTCTTTGAAAAGTTAAACAAAACTGATAAACCTTTAGCTAGGCTCATCAAGAGAAAAAGAGAGAGGACTTCAATAAAATCAGAAATGAAAGAGAAGTTACAAGTGACACCAGAGAAATACAAAGGATTATAAAAATTATGAAAAATTATATGCCAACAAATTGGACAACCTAGAAGAAATGGATAAATTCCTAGAAACGTACTATCTTCCAAGGCTGAATCAGGAAGAAATAGAATTTCTGAACAGACCAATTACTAGTAAAAAATTGAATCAGTACTTAAAAAAACTCCCAAAAAACAAAAGTCCAGGACCAGACGCCTTCACAGGTGAATTCTACCAAACATTTAAAAAAGAGCTAACACCTATTCTTCTCAAACTATTCCAAAAAACAGAAGAGGAAGGAATGCTTCCAAATTCATGCTATGAGGCCAGTATTACTCTGATACCAAACCCAAAGATACTATAAAAAAAGAAAATTACAAACCAATATCCCTGATGAGCATAGATGCAAAAATCCTCAACAAAATATTAGCAAACTGAATTCAAAAATACATTAAAAGGGTCATTCATCACAATCAAGTGGAATTTATTCCAGGGATACAAAGATGGTTTAATATATGCAAATCAATGTGATACATCATATTAACAAAATGAAGGATAAACATCATACAGTCATCTCAATAGATGCAGAAAAAACATTTGACAATATTCAACATCCATTTATGATAAAAATCTCTCAACAAAGTATACTTAGAGGAAACATACTTCAACATAATAAAGGCCATATATGAAAAACCCACAGTTAACCTCATACTCAACAGTGAAAAACTGAGAGCTTTTCCTCTAAGATCAGGAAAAAGACAAGGATGTCCACTCTCACCACTCTTAATCAACATAATACTGGAGTTCCTAGTCATCAGGCAAGAAAAAGAAATTAAAGGCATTCAATTTGGCAAGCAAGAAGTAAAATTTTCACTATTTGCAGATGACATGATACTATATATAGGAAACTCTAAAGACTCCACCCCCCCCAAAAAAAAACTATTAGAACTAATAAATGAATTCAGTAAAGTTGCAGGATACAAAATCAACATACAGAAATCTGTTGTGTTTCTATACACTACTAGCAAAAAGAGAAATTAAGAAAATAGTTCCATTTACAATTGCATCAAAAAGAATGTAATATCTAGGGATAAATTTAACCAGAGATGAAAGACCTGTACTTTGAAAATTGTAAGACATTGATGAAAGAAATCAGAGATGACACAAATAAATGGAAAAATATATGAAGTTTATGGATTGGAAGAACAAATATTGTTAAAATGTCCATACTACCCAAACCAACCTATAGATTTAATGCAATCCCTATCAAAATATCAATAGCATTTTTCACAGAACTAGAACAAATGATCCTAAAATTTGTATTGAACCACAAAAGGCCCCCAAATAGCCAAAGCAATACTGAGAAAAAAGAACAAAGTTGGAGCTATCACAATTCCAGATTTCAAGATTTACTACAAAGCTATAGTAATCAAAACAATAAGGTACTGGCAAAAAATAGACACAGATCAATGGAACACGATTGATAGCCCAGAAATAAATCCATGCTTATATAGTTAATTAATCTATAACAAAGGAGGCAAGAATACATAATGGGGAAAAGACAGTACCTTCCATAAATGTTGTTGGGAAAATTGGACAGCTACATGCAAAAGAATGAAACTGGACCACTTTCTTATACCATACACATAATAAATTCAAAGTGGATTAAAGACTTAAGTATAAGACCCAAAACCACAAAATTCCTAAAAGATAACATAGGCAGTAATCTCTTGGAAATCAGCCTTAGCAATATTTTTCTGGGCAGGTCTCCCCAGGCAAAGGAAGCAAGAGCAAAAATATAAACTATTGGGACTACATCAAACTAAAAAGGTTTTACACAGCGAAGGAAGCCATCAGCAAACCAAAAAAGGCAACCTATTGAATGGGAGAAAACATTTGCAAATGATATATCCAATAAAGCATTACTATCCAAAATATATAAAGAACTCATACAGCTCAATGCCAAAAAACCCCAATCTGATTAAAAAATGAACAGAGGACCCGAACAGACATTTTTCCAAAGAAGACATACAGATGGCCAACAGACACATGAAAAGATGCTCAACATCACTGATCATCAGGGAAATGCAAGTCAATACCACAATGAGATACCACCTCACGCCAGTCAGAATGGCTAGCATCAAAAAGACAAGAGATAACAAATGTTGCCGAGAACGTGGAGAAAAGGGAACCCTTGAGCATAGTGGGGATATTAACTGGTGCAGCCATTATGGAAAACAGTACAGAGATTCCTCAAAAAACTAAAAATAAAAGTGCCATACTATCCAGTAATTCCACTTCTGGGTATTTACCCAAAGAAAATGAAAACACTAATTCAAAAAGATATATGCACCCTTATGTTTAATGTAGCATTATTTATAATAGCCAAGATATGAAAGCAACCTAAGTGTCCATAGATAGTTGAGTAAATAAAGAAGATGTGGTATATGAATACAATGGAATACTACTTAGCCATAAAAAAGAATGAAGTCTGGCCATTTGCAACAACATGGGATGGACCTAGAGGGTATTATGCTGAGTGAAATAAGTCAAAGAAAGACAAATATTCTATTATTTCACTTACATATGGAATCTAAAAAAGCAACGAACCAATCAAAAATAACAAAAATGAAATAACTGATAAATATAGAGAACAAACTAGTGGTTGCCAGGGTGTGGGGGGTGGGAAATGGGGATTATAGGTGAAGGGGATTAAGAGGTGCAAACTTCCAGTTAGAAAATAAGTGAGTCACTGGATTGAAAAGTACAAAAAAATAAGCAGAAACAGATCCTAGCTTGTAGATAAAAAGAAAAGCCCTACTGAACTCAAAGACAGGCCCAGAGGCATTGTCCAGCACCTTCCTTTTACAGACTGGCAAACAGAGGGTCAATTTCACACAAATTTTAGGCAGCAGACCAGAGCAGGGCCTTGGGCTGGTCCCTGAGAGGAGGTGAGACTTCCCAGACAGAACATAGAAGCATCAGGCAACGGGGGAAGGAGGTTTCAGGATCAGGAATATCAGGACCTTATGTCTGTCTAGCATTTTTCAAAGCTCTGACACATACCAGATTATCATCCCAGTCCATTCCTATACCACCTTTAACCCTTGGGATTGCTGAGCATAATAACCTTGTACGCTCTGGGCAAGGCACTCACACTCTGCAGAGTACTCTATCACAGCATCTAACAGGCTATATTATAATTTTATGATGTGTTTACATTTTTTCCCCACTAGACCATGAATTCCTCTAGAGCATGAAGGTTGTCTTAGTGGTTTTAGCTTCCTTTGGGCCTCATATTAGACAAGGGCCTGGCACTCATAGGTGTTCAGTAAATGTTTAGTGAATAAACAAATAAAAGAACTCATTGAATAATCACATCAGGCTGGCAAACTACTCTGCAAGCAGAGTCAGGGGTGCTGAGGTTTAGCTCAGGACACATCTCATTCATCTCAGACCTCCAGCGCCTAGCAAGTGTTTATTTGTTGAACTAGACTAACCCAAAAGAATTACTATTAATAGTTGGCATTTCAGGACAGGGAAGAGGGAAGGCGGGAGCTAGAATGAGCCAATGAAACAGCTTATGAGAGGATGAAAGGGCATTCCTCTTCCACACCTCTCCCACTTTAAGACTTGTACCCCGGGGCGCCTGGCTGGCTCAGTCAGTAGAACACACAACTCTTGACCTCAGGGTTGTGAGTTCAAGCCCCACATTGGATGTACAGATTACCTAAGAATAAAATTTTAAGGAAAAAAAAAAAAAAGACTTGCAGCCAGTTAGATGTTAACTGTGTAATTCAGCAAATGGTGTCCACTGAACATTTCCTTGTTGAATATCATGCACAGAGCCGGGCCAGGTCTTAGACTAAAGTGAAGGAGGAAGATAAAGCAGGTCCTTGAGACTTCAGGAGAACCTGGGTGAGCCAGCACTACTCCACCTGGTATAGGGAGGAATGCATGTGCCATTCTTTCCTATGGTTCAATGTTCATGTATATTTCTCTAAAGCAAAGACATTGGAGTGGAATTTGTACCCTGGATTGAAAATATGGAAAGAGCTACCAGCAGTAAGGAAGACCCAGTCCCCAGCATACATGGGATTAAAGGTAGGATCCAGTGGGAGAGTGGGATACCAATGGGTGATACCAGCTGCTGAGAAGCTAGAGAAGACATTGCCTTAGTCTCAGCCTTTCCTGAATTATGTGAGCGAGAAGAAAGATATAATATCAGTTTTCTGCTATTCATTTGTGTAGATTTAACTAGGCTTGAATTAAAATGAAAGGCAAATGTTTCACATTGAAAGTGACTCCCTCTTTGGAAAAGCTGTCCTCTTAAGGAAATGGTTGTGGGATAAGAGCATTGCCAGAATGTCTGTGCTTGGGAATAAAAACACCAGCTTGTGGCAACTTTATTTCTTGCTCTATCCAAGATTTATGGATTTCACCTCCTCTCCAAACTTCCCATGGAAATACTAGGAGCACTTGATCCAGGTGCCTCCCCATAAGACTTCAGCCCTGACTTCTTCGTGGGTCAGTTTTCTGGTGGCCAGAATTTGGTATGGGATCACAAAGAAAAACAAGTGTGGAAGCTTTTTTTACTTTATATTTTAATGACATAATAGGTTATGGTTTATGGGGTTCCAAATGTGCTCCTTTTGTCGTCATCTTGTCTTTCCCTGCCTGTTTAAATTGGAGATAACCTTTTCCAAAAGACCTTCTACTTTATGCTTTTACCACTGCCCATAATCAAAGTCTTGGGAATTCAGTATTTGAGATTTTGGTTTTGGACTATTATGTAATTAATTTGATGGGACATGAGGTAGGTATTCAGGCCTACGATTTATTTAGAAAAGGCCTCTGGAAGGAATTTTAGTTCAAAACACATTTATTGAGTGTCTACAAAGTACAAAAGTCATTGAAGAAACATACACAGATCCCACACCCCCACTCAGGGGCAAAGCTAACTTATGTTTCTTGGTCAGACTTCCAGACGTTTGGATGCTAATGAGCATGAAATGGCAAATTAACAGGAAGATGGTCACATAATAAGTAATTGGATGTGCAGTCTTGGTCAACAAATATTAATGGCAATGCCATTTAATAAAGCAGTGATTGTCAGGGCACCTGGGTGGCTTAGTCAGTTAAGTTTCTGACTCTTGATTTCGGTTCAGGTCATAATCTCAGGGTTATGAGATCGAGCCCTGCATTGGGCTCCATGCTGGGTGTGGAGTCTGCTTGGGATTCTCTCCCTCTGCCCCTCCCCTCTCTAAAATAAATAAATAAATAAAAATAAAACAGTGATCTTCAATTAGGGTATATATGTGTGTTCTAAAATTTTGTATTTGGAAAATACAGACCAGAAAAAGTGAGGCTTGAGAAAAATCTTGGCTGGTGAAAGTTCATAGACTATAATATAGTCCCTAAATTTGCTTTGCATGATAAGGCCTATCCCTCTATGGGATATAGCAGAATCTCTAGGAGGTGTGAAATTTTTATGTTTTGTTTTCCATGGGTATTTTGTAATGGCTTGTAAAAAAACTTTTTAAAGAAAAGATAAAATCAGATTTTTATTTCCTAAATAATTGGCTTTATCCCGCAATATTGTCTCTAATCAAGTCACATCCTGGCTTCCTTTTCTACTTTGAAAAGCTCAAAATGAAGGAAGACCCCTGATATTGGACGCCCTTTCAGCTGGGGCCCTACAGATGAGTAAAATGTGTGTTGAGAATTCCATTCCAGGTTATTTATTTAACAGGCAACTCTTCAGATTTTCAAGGACTATTAGAAAATTGAGCCTATCAACCTTATCTGGTCCTAAAGTATATTTTATTCTTGAAGCCTTTAACGCCTTTTTTCATGTGCCAAGAATCTCTTAAACAGATCTTTAAAAGCCCCTTTGCTTGAAGACATTGGCATACATTGGTCAACACGGTGGCATAATCTATAAATTTACAGACATGAGCCATTTGATAGAGTTATAACTCCTTCACCCAAAGCATAAGGATGTGGATTGTGCAGGTGCCCTTCTTTTTTCCCCTTCTGTCTATCCTGCTAATTCAAAGTGATCAGACTCAAAGGTGTGAGATGAGCAGAAGAATGGGTAACATTTAGTTAAGTGTGTCTTAGTCTAGACTTGGCTGTAGACTGTTTATGTTTATATCTGGTGTTATCTGGTGCGTGCATGTATGCACTTCAGTGCTAGGAAAGCAGGCTGGTTCCAGAAGTCAGAAAGATACAAGGGAAAAACTGATGTCCATGTGAACTTACGACTTTTTCACGAGTTAGTTACAAAAACCAGTTAGCTCTTCAGAAGATTGGCTGACACCTCAAAACAAAGCAAAAAAGACCCAAAAACAAGAAGCAAAACTCAAGAGTTACACTGTGAAAAGTAGTATATTGTGCACTGACAGCACCAAATGCTGGTGATGACAGGAAGCAACAGGAACTCTCATTCACTGCTGGTGGCCATGCAAAATGGTATCGTTTGATAGTTTCTTACAAAAGCTAAAACTTGTTTTACCATACAGACCAGCAATCATATTCCCTAGTATTTACCCAAATGAATTGCAAACTATGATATATCCATACGATGGGATATTACTCAGGAATAAAAAGAAATGAGCTATCAAGCCACAAAAAGACATAAGGAAACCAAAGTGACAAATTGCTAAACGAAAGAATCCTGTCTGAAAATACATACTGCATGATTCCAACTGTTTGACACTCTGGAGAAGACAAAACTATAGAGACAGTAGAAAGATCAGTGGTTACCAGGGATATGGGGAAGAGGGGATGAGCAGACTGCACACAAGAGATTTTTAGGGCAGTGAAACTATTCTGTATGATATCGTAATGGTGGATATAGGACATTGTGCACTTGTCAAAACCCACAGAACTGTCCAACACAAAGAGTAAACCCTGATGTAAACTATGGACTTCAGTTAATAATAATGCATCAGTACTGGTTCACTGTAAGGAACGTACCACACTAATGCAAGATGTTAATAATAGGAGATATTGTGTAGGGAGCCAATGGAGAGGGGCTATATGGGAACTCAGTATTTTCTGCTCAATTTTTCTGTAAACCTAAAACTGCTCTAAAAATAAAATCTGTTCATTTTTTAATTAAAAAAATCACACACGGTAGTGTCACGGGCTTTAGACACCTTGCCTACATCGTTTTTATCAGGTGCGTGCACCCACTGCCCAGCTGCTATGAGGTTAGCTGCTAACAGCTCTCGGTTGTGCCCTTCGGAGGAGTGCCCTCAGCTGACCAGAGCTGTCCAGCCAGGAAATGCCTGAGAGGTTATGGCCTCCCTCAAGGGCAGCTTATGGCCAGCCAGCCAATGGCTGACTGATTCGGGGTACAAAACGGGACACCTGTGGTACCATCTATGGTCCAGGGTTTCCCAGGAGATCAGGCTGGCACTAGACTTGAGCAGAGCCCACTTCTTCCCTGCCCTGTCTTCTGTCCTCAGTGCTCTTACAGGTTTCCTCTGAAAGCCCTTTCTCCACCGCTCGCTTGTGCAACCTGCTTCTGGGAAACTTGACCCAAGACAGTACCAAGAAAGGTCCTAGAAAGGATGGGATTCTGGTGTTATTAGGTCACTTGCTGGCCAGTGGCAACGAGGAGTCCGTTGCTGCTGGTTAGGTGGCGTGTGGAAAGCCCTGGGCCCTGGTTTGTGGTAGCAGTTCAGTTGCTAAGATCTTCACCTGTGGTGACACCTGGGGTCAGACACAGGGGGACAGGGATGCACCAGTTGGTGCAACGTCTCTAGGATTTGAGAAGTTTGGGGAAAATATGAAGTATCAGGACCACAGAATTGGGAGGCTATTGCTAAGCACCATGGATGCGCTGAAGAGAGTGAAGAAAGTGACAGCCTCAGGTTAACCACCAATTTAAAGCCTCATGTGAGACTCAGAGGGCTTCCTTGCCAGTGTTCAGCCCCTCATCTTCTACAGCATGGCACTATGTGAGAGGATGAATTCTCAGCCTAGGCAAATGTGCTGCCTGATCATTTGGGGCTCCTAGTGCTAGTAGAAGAGCTGGCAGTTCATGCCCTGATAGGGAAGATGTGGGACCGTGAAGCTTGAGATGAGGACATCTAGGTCTAGGCCCTTAATGCCCCTGGGCTGGTGTAAGTGGCCTACCCCCCCCCCCTTGTTGGGAGAGAGACTCTTCTCCCCCCAAAATTATGCAGAAGCCGCAAATGAGATGTACATGACAATGCTTGCCCTTCTCAGGATGTGTCCCCACCTTCCTTCCAGAATAATAATTACCATCTAAATATAACAATGATCTGACTGGGGAAGAGGCACAGAGACCTAGAGACTTAAGTTCAAAATGTGAGGATCTTCGTACCGTGTTCACGCCCATCAGAGAACATCCATTGCAGAAAAGGTGCCTAACAGCTAAACCAACTGGATGACTTGGCCAGCAGGTGTCAGCTGGCTTTTTCCTTGGTACCCCAGTGCCTGCACAGTGGGCTCATAAGAGACACCTTCACAGCAGAGTGGGAGGCTATGCATGGGCCCAGCAGTGTGGGCTTCCTGTTGTCAAGACCGACATAGCTTCTGTCACTGCTGACAGTCAACTGGCCGGTACAGATGGATGCTGAGCTCCCAGTTGGATAGTATCCCTTGAGGAGAACGGTCGATGTCATCAGACCCCCTCCAGGCTGGAAAGTACAGTAATTCACTCTGAGCAGGATTGACATGTGTGCCTTTCCTGCTCACAGTGCCTCCACTGTTCGAGGACTCATGTAGCATCTGATCAACCATAAAGCATTGCTTTAATGGAGAGACTTGGCCGTCGGCGTATGACCGCAGGACTGACCTACAGTCCTACCACACACCACCCCATTTAGAAGCTGCCGGCCTGATAAAGCCATGGAATAGCCTCTTGAAAACGAGATGTGCAACAGTTTAGACATGGCACTGTGGGGTGGGGTGCTAGCCTTCAGGATGCAGTATATACCTTAAACCAATGCCATGTCATGGCACTGTGCCCTCAGTAAGCAGAATATATGAATCTGGGAGGCAAGAGGTTGAATGAGTTGTGACCTTATTCATTATCATGCTCTAGTGACTTGCATAGGACATTTGTCTTCCCCATCCCTGCAACGTTCGTTAGTCTCAGTGAGTCTAGAGGTCTTGGTTCCCAAGGGGGGAGTTTCCACCAGGGGACATAGTAAGAGTCCTACTTAACTTGAATCTATGCCCCCTGCTGCTGCAATTGGTTTTTAGGTTGTACCGTTGTTACCATCTCTCTCCCACTCATTCTAGATACCCCTCCTTCTCATCTTCTGCTGGTGGTGTGCCCAGCGGGTGTCCCGGACTCTTGTCTGGCTACTTCTTTTACTTGCCCATTTACAGTTACAGCTGGGTGTGGAGGTGTTGGGGGATGTCCCAGTGGGTCACCTGAGCACCCGGGCACATTCCTCTCTGACGCTGTTAGGTAACAGCCTAAGCTCCTCATGAGGACTAGGATCAATTGCTTCCTCCAGCGTGGCAACTGCTTTTTTTGCCTGTATGTCTAGTGGATGCAGTGTTGGGACCCCTCACGATGAGGATGGAGTGGTGGGACCCCTCACGATAAGGATGCAGTGGTGGGACCCCTCACGATGAGAATTAAATGAGATGAAGCTTTCAGACTAGTGCCTAGATGGCTGTTTGCATATTATCATTAGCAGCTAGTTACCCACATTTGTTCCTCCAGGGAAGGAAAGGAAAGGCTTACCCATAATTTAAAGGCATGTCTCCACCCAACTGCACCCCCCCGCTCCCCCGGCTTGTGCGCGCGAGCCCACGCCCTCTCTCTCTCAAAAAATAATAAATCTTTTTTAAAGTTTTGCATATTGTAAGGAATAGAGAAAAGTCTAGTTTGAAAGAAAAATAAAAATAGTTTGCCCATTTGAAATCTGAGCGGTAAGGAATGGGTGGCCTCCGAACAAGTGAGCTCTACAGTGGTCCTGTTATTCCATCTAGTGGACAGCACGGGAAAGGCATGATTTTATCTTCAAAGACGGTAATTTACCAAAAACATGTATCCTGATAAAAACTCACGGGTTCAGTTGTTAATAAGTTTCATTCAATTTTTAAACCAAAATGAAAGATCAGAATTCCAACACTAAGTTTGGAAACTAAATTCCCAGAGCCATTTAGGATTTATGTGATGTATGCTAGAAAGATCATCCACCGAAGGAAAAGAGAATATACACCAGTTCTTACTAGCATGAATTTTCACAGCCCACCTTTCCCATTCTTCTTATCCTTCTCCACCAACATTTTTATGTTTATTCTGGTACATGGACTGGGAGTGCCCCCAAGACTCAAAGTATATCTTCCCAACACACCACTAGACCTTGACTGGTACCAGAGCCATTCTGCTCATTTTCCAAGAATGCAACTATCATTTAAAATTTTGCTGTAATCAAATTGAATATTTTTCAAGGACCTATGTGTTTGGTTTTGTTTTTCGTGTGTGTGTGTGTGTGCGCGCGTGCACGTGCATGCTCTGTTTCCTTTTACAGCCATTTATTACCTTTATAATTTGTTTCCTCTTCCAGATATTTATGAGGGTGAAGACAATGGCAAACAAATCTCCCCCAAATGTGAGTAATAATAGGATACTTGGAGTACCCACAGCTGTTCTGAA
>NC_138369.1:117767014-117788099 GCF_054177405.1 Leptonychotes weddellii | reverse complement strand
CTGCAAACCACACCCCTTGAAAGTTTGTGGGGATGCCTTCCCAAAGCGGGGAACCTGCTTTAGATCCAGTCCAAGCTTGTGAATCAACAGATTGGGATTTTTAAAAGCACACAGAGCCCTTTGCTGCATTAACAGCACTGGACATGTCTACCCAGTCAAAAGAAAGTATAGTCCTTCACAATCTATGATGGCATATTTTCACACTTTTTTTAATAGAACACATTCATTCAGTCAATCTTGAATATGTTTCTCAGCATACTTCTCTGCTTTGGTCTCTCTGGTCATCTTATCAAGCACTGTATACATTTCTCAATGAGAATATGTAAGTACTGGGGCTGGACAGAAGAATCTCTGGATTCTGACTATTAGAATTGTCAGAAAACACATCACTTGGATCCTCTTAAACACTCTGACCATTGACTAGCCGTGTGTCCACTACGGAAACAGCCCAAAGCTTTCTCAATCCTTTGGACGTCAGTCATTTTCTGAAACTACAAAACCAGCCACACTCGTGGTGCTGGCAGAGTGCAAAGTGCCCAAACCCCCCAGCCCTCACATGAGGAGCGTCTCCACAAATCTTGGATCACAGGTGGGTAACCTGAGAAACCATTTCAGGACCAGTCATCGTTGCTAATGCTGTCCCCAGGTGCTCTTTGGTAGCCCCCTCTGACCTTCCACTCTGGCTCCTTTGGCTAAGCCCCACACTGCCGCTCGGCTTATAGGTGTCCTCTGAGAGAAACAAGAAAACAAAATAAAGGATGGCTTTTATGTGAATGAAACTTATGTCATCTTTCTATTTGAGGAAATGGAAAAGAATTAAAAACCATCAGATAAAATCTTCCAGCCAGTTATTCAAGTCAGCCATAGCTTTATAGAGTTGCCTGTTGCCCACTAGAGGGACTCGTTTCAACGTGTCGCTGAGGACTGGGCATGCTGCAGCCGCACCGGAAGGTGCCCTGGCTGAAACCAGCCCTGGATCTGTGAAAGATGGCTAGAGTCTGGAGTCCACACTGAACACCCGCCATGCCTTATGAAATAATTAGGTAAGTTAGAGATCCTCTAAATCAGCATTTCCCAGAGTATATTTTGCAAAATAGGCAGAAGAGTGTAAGAGTTCAATGAGTTAATCCCAAGTTGAAAAAAAAATTTTTAATATATTTTTTAAATACTATGTATTCTATTTCTCATTTGGTTGATCCCAGTTAGTGAATTAAAGGATCTGAGAACTCTTTCATGAAGGAAGTCTGTATTTTTTTGTTCAACTCATGATTTCCCAAACCTGTTTGACCACAGAATCCTTTTCTTTGTGGAATATGACATTCCTTGTACATTCGTAAGGGGAAAGCTGCTGTAACAGAGATCCATCCGTATAGTGCCTTAAAGAATATTTCTGTCTCACAGAACAGCCTGGGTTGTGTATGCAGCCTGCTCTGCTCCACACAGTCATTGGGTGTCCCAGGTTCTGTTTTTTCCACCATCCTCTAGAACTTTGTCCTTGTATATGACCGAAAGCATGTCTCAGGAATGCCCAGTTTCCAGCTTGCAGGAAGGAGAAAGAACTTGGAAGATTACAATGTTTTAAGGCCTAGCCTACAAATGTCACACAATAAACACTTACACCTTTAGGGGGCTGGTAAATCCAATTGTAGCTCAGGAAAGACAACAGAATAAAAGCCAAATCTCTGATCCTGGAGGAGAGGCAGGAATATGTGCCAGGCCCAGAGCTGCTGGGGGAGGAGGTACTGTGAAGACCACACACAACCTCCCACCCCAAGACCTGGGGGCATAGTGCCTGCATGACTGAGACACAATCAGAACCGAGCACTCACCCTTCAGCC
The DNA here is from genome assembly GCF_054177405.1 of Leptonychotes weddellii. Lineage (NCBI taxonomy): Eukaryota > Metazoa > Chordata > Mammalia > Carnivora > Phocidae > Leptonychotes > Leptonychotes weddellii. Next base: position 117,786,261 of record NC_138369.1, on the reverse strand, counting down.
CCAGGCCAACTGACAAGCATTAGGCAACAATAGTGGGCTACTGTAGGGAGAGCCACAGTGCATGCTGAGAGGCTGTCTGACAGACACCAGGGAAGACCTAAATTGAGGATGGAGCAGACACTGAGGAAAACATTTGGGCAAACAAGTCCATACCCTAAACACAGGTAACCCTTGAGGAGTTGGAAGTGTGTGGTGTACCTAAGGGTAAGTATAGCAACAAGAAACCAAAGATCTACAAGGAATGAAGACTGCAAGAAATCATAATCACATGAGTAAATGCAAAAGCTTTTTTCCCCTATTATTTATATCTCTAAAAAGATAATGGATTGTTTAAATAGAAAATAACAACAATATGTTGTGGAATGTATAATAAATGCAGAATTAAAATGTATGACAACAACAGAACTGAAGCCAAGAGGGAAGAAATTGAAGTACACTGTTGTAAGTTTCCTGTATTATATGTGAAGTGTTATTGAATCATTTGAAGGTACATTGTGATACCTTAAAGTTATATACTATAAACTCTAAAGCAAACACTAAAATAACACGCAGAGTTATAACATATAAGCCAACAAATGAGATAAAATGGAATTTTAAAAATGCAACTAATCCAAGAGTTGGGAGAGAAAGAGGAGAAATGAAACCAAGAACAGATAGGAAAAATAGAAAACAATTGCCAAGATGGTAGATAGAAACATAACCAATCATATGATATAAACACCTCAATGAAAAAGGAGAGATTGTCCAATGGATATTTTAAAAAAAAAGACCAAACCTGTGGCCTGCTTTAACAAACCCACTTTAAGTATTGTTGGATTAATCAAACAAGGAGGCCATCAGCCTGAGGTGGCTTTAGTGCCTGAGTAGCTTAAGCAAGGAAACCAAAACCTATGCCTATAATGCTTCAAGGTTAGGAAACTGAAACCTAAGTACAACCAATCACAAACAGCCACCTGGATTTTCTCAAAGAATGCAACCACTTAGGCTATAGCCAATCAAATAATTTCCTTGCTTTGTTTCCACCTCTTCTCTATAAAAGTCTTTCCACTAACTCCTGAAAGTGGAGTGTTCCTAATCACTTCTGGTTTGGCATTACCCTATTTGAATTGATTTTTACTCAAATAAACAAAAATTTTAATATGCCTCAGTTTATCTGTTAACAGTATAAAGACACAAATAGATGAAACGCAAAAGAATGGAAAAAGATATACCATGCTAACACTAATCAAAAAAAAAAAAAAAAAAAAAGCCAGAATGACTATGTTAATATAAAACAAAGTGGGTCTCAGAATAAAAAATATGACCAAAATAAAGATCATTAAAAAATGATAAAATAGCTAATCCATCAAGAGGATATAGCAATCCTAACTGTTTACACATCAATAACAGAGCTTCAGAATACACAAAGCAAAAACAGAACTGCAAAGAGAATAAACAAATCCATAATTATAGTTTGATATTTCAACTCCTCTCTTGCAAGAATTGATAAAACAATAGAAAAATGGAAGAATATAGAACACTTGAATAACACTATCAACCAACTTAACCTAATTAACATTTATAGAACACTGAATCCAACAACAAAAGAATATAAACATTGCTCTTAAGGGCACACAGACAGACCATTGTTATGGGCTGAATTGTGTCGTCTCCTCTCTACCCCACCCCCTCCATGTTGTGTTGGCCTTAGTCTATTGATAGTGATGCTATGGGCTAGAAATGCCTGAGGCGCCCACCTGGGCCATATTACTCATAGAGAGCCCCCACAGACATTTCTCTCCATAGGGTCAATGTTGTGACTGGACAGGCCCTTCTGGTTCTTATTATGACTATAAGAAGCACTTCAGCAAGAAACCATTAGGGAACTTTGAGGAACAAGATTTATTACTCGCAAGTCCTGGAGGATACATGGCATATCTGAGAGCCACAAAGTGAGGTAATGGGTAGAGAGAGGCAGAGAGCGCAAATCTGGGGCTCTGCTTTGATTAGGGTCCAAGGCTAGAGTGTCTAGATTCACTCTTTATTAGCTAATTTTAAGCATAAGAGAGATAATTAGGGAATAGGAAGGGAGAAAGCAAAAGAATGTTGAAGAAGAACCAAAGTTGGAGGGCTAACAATACCTGATTTCAAGGTTTATCATAAAGCTACAGAAATCAAGGCAATTTGATCTTGACATAAAGACAGAAAATCATATCAATGGAACAGATACATATGGACAACTGATATTCAACAAAACTGCAAAGGCAATAGAGTGAAGAAAGGATAATCTTTTCAATAATTGGTGCTGGAACAACCAGTTTTCTATATGCAAAGCAATGAACTTACATCCACATCTCAAACCATATGCAACCCTCAATAAGATTAATAGTTTTCTCATCAGAAGTCACTGAGGCCAGAAGGTAGTGAGATGATATATTTAAAGTGCTAAAAGAAAAAGACTGTCAACTAAAAATTCTATATCCACAAAACTATTCTTCAAACCTGAAGGAGAAATTAAGACATGCCAGATAAACGAAAAATGAGATAACTTATCACTAGCAAACCTGCCCTACAAGAAATAGGAAAAGGAGTCCTTTGGGCAGAAATGAAAGATTACTAGACAGTAACTCAAATCCACATGAAGGAAGTACCAGTAAATGTAACTCCATAGGTAAATATAAAAAACATAATAAATATACCTTTTTGTTTGTCTTAGCTCTGGCTGCTCTAACAAATTGCCATAGACTGGATGGCTTAAACAACAGATTTATTTATCAGTTTTGAAGGCTGGGGAGTCTGAGATCAGGCAGCCAGCATGATTGGGTTCTGGTGAGGCCCTGCTTCCTGACTTGTAAAAACAGCTAGCTGCCTTCTTGCTCAATCTTCACATGGTAAAGAGCAGAGAGAGGGCTAGCCTTCTTCCTCTTCTTATAAGGACTCTAATCCTATCATGTGGGTTCCCACCATTGTGATCTATAATTACTTCTCAAAATCCCCACCTCCAAATACCATCACATTAGGCCTTCAGTATATGAATTGGGGGGGAACACAAACATTCCGTTTATACCATTGTTTGCAATTCTTTTATCTGATGCAAAAGACAACTGCATAAAGCAGTTATTATAAACCCGTGATGATGGATGTACAAAGTATAAAGAAATAATTCATATGGCAATAACAGCAAAAAGTGTGGGGGGGCAGGCAGTGGAGCTATATAGAAGTAAAGTTTTTATATGCTATTGAAATTAAGGTGGTATTCGTACTACAGGCTGAGATGTTCACTGTAGTCTTCAGGGCAACTACTAAGAAAGTAACTTTAAAAATATGGTAAATAGGACAAGGGAATTACAATTGTACACCAGAAAATATCTATTTAATCCATAAGAAGACAATAATGAAGGAGTGGAGGAACAAAAAAAGACATAGAAAACAAAGAGCAGGGGCGCCTGGGTGGCTCAGTCAGTTAAGCATCTGCCTTTAGCTCAGGTCATGATCCTAGGGTCCTGGGATCGAGCCTGGCATCAGGCTTCCTGCTCAGTGGGGAGCCTGCTTCTCCCTCTCCCTCTGCTGCTGCCCCCACTCGTGCTCTCTCTCTCTCTGTCAAATAAATAAATAAGTGAAATCTTTAAAAAGAAAACAAAGAGCAAAATAACAGGCATAAATCTTACATTTAATGTAATCACATTAAATATAAGTGGATTATACACATCAATTAAAGTGCAGGTACTGGCAGAATGAGTAAAAAAACACGATCCCACTATATGCTATCTACAAAGACACACTTCAGACTCAAGGACACAAATAGATTGAAAATAAAAAGGTGGAAAAAGATATACCATGTACAGAGTATACCAGGTACAGAGTAACCAAATGAGAACTGGAGTACCCATAGTAATATTAGACAAAACAGATTTTAAAACAAAAATTGTTACTAGAGAAAAAGAAGGACATTTTCTAATTATAAAAGGGTCATTCTATCAAGAATATATAAAAGTCATTAACACAGAGAAGCCTAACAACAGAGCCCCAAAATACATTAAGCAAACACTGACAAAATTGAAGGGAGAAATAGACAATACAACAACAGCAATTGGAGTTTTCAATATCCTACTTTCAATAATGGATAAAACAATTAGACAAAAGACCAAACAGGAAATAGTCTCGAACACTACAGACTAACTAGAACTAACCGACAACGATAGAATGCTCCAAATTCAACAAAAGCAGAACATACATTTGTCTCAAATGCTCATACAACATTCTTCAGGATAGATTGTATGTTAGGCCATAACAGATTAACTTGTTGCCTCAATAAATACGAAGCAATTGAAATCATAGGTAGGTTCTCCAATCCTAATGGAATGAAACTAGAAATCAATAACAGAAGGAAATTTACAAATGTGTGGAAATTAAAGAACAAACTCCTAAATAACCCTGATAATGGGTTATTTATTTCTAATGGAAATTAGAAAATAATTTGGGATAAATTAAAATGAAATTATAACATACCCAAATTTATGGGATACATCTGACACAGTGCTTAGAGTTTCCAGTGGCTTCTGAAACACCCAGCTGGGGCATCTCTTCTCTAGTCAAAGGCAGGAATCCTGATAACCCCAATACTCTGATCCTCTGACCTACTCAGGAGACTGGTTTCAGACATCCTCCAGTCAATGTTGACTAGATCAATGGTTGAGCCTTCTCCCCTGAAAGCCACAGGGCCCTTACCATGTGTCAGGTTAACTCTTGCTTCCATGTACAACTTCCTTCGAAATGTTCAGTGGCCCCATGTCCTCTAGGGTTGAGGCCAAACTCCTCAGTCTGGCTTTTTGGCCTGTCCAAAATGACATTAACTTGACCTTTCAACCATATTCCCCACTTTTTCTCCAATATTCTCCAGTCAGGGCCATAACCAGTCAAGAGATTTTGCTCCCTGTGTTCTAGGAGAAAGGGCACAGACTTCAGGGCTAGGTGCAAATCTTTGCCTATTGTATGATGCTGGGTGGTTCAGTTTCCACATCAATAAAATTGGAATTTAAAAAATCTACCTTGAGGGGTGCCTGGGTGGCTTAGTTGGTTAAGTGTCTGACTCTTGATCTCAGCTCAGGGCTTGATCTTAGGGTTGTGAGTTCAAGCCCCGCATTGGAGCCTACTTTAAAAAAAAAAAAATCTACCTTGAAGAGTGCCATATGCGTTACACAGTGCCAGGCACATAGTAGAGATTCCTTATATGGAAATAATAATAATAATAATAATAACAATATTATTGCTATTCTCCAACGATCCACACATCCTCTATGACCTTCAAAGTCTCTCCAAGATCCAACAACCACCAAGTCATCTCTGACTACCTTTCCTCATCCAATATAGTTCTAAGCAACAAACAATTGATCAGTCTGGCTATTATTATATATTCATAAATATTGTTTCTCATCTAGGCATCAAGCAACTTGAAAGTTTATATTCTAGTTTAGAACACCTCTTCAGCAGTAGTATAGCATAGTGCTTAAAATCCTAGACTCTCGGGGTGCCTGGGTGGCTCAGTCGTTAAGCGTCTGCCTTCGGCTCAGGTCATGATCCCAGGGTCCTGGGATCGAGCCCCGCATCGGGCTCCCTGCTCCGCGGGAAGCCTGCTTCTCCCTCTCCCACTCCCCCTGCTTGTGTTCCTGCTCTCGCTGTCTCTCTCTATGTCAAATAAATAAATCTTTAAAAAAAAAAAAAATCCTAGACTCTCAAGCCAAACTGGATTCACAACCCAATTTCTTCATTTATTACCTAAGTGATGGGGCAGGTCACCTAACCTCTCAGTGCTCAGTTTCCCCAACTGTGAAATGAGACAGCAATGATAACAGTGCCCACATAGGGTAGCTGTAGGACTTAAATGGAGTAAGAAGAGTGTCTGGCATATGGTATCTGCTTAATTGTTATCTGTAGAATAAATTGACTCAAAGTCCAGAATATTAGGCAGGTAGTTGCTAAAATTAGATCAACCGACACACATTAATCTTCACCTTCCACCATAAAAATCCAATTTGGAATCACACTACTCACTTTGGTAAATTTGCTTGATTAGAGTGTTTAGGGCAACATAGTAAGATCAAATCATTGTAGCCAAAGTTGTTTTTCAGGAAATTATTTGAGACCAAGCTGAAAGCCCTAAACCTAGTAATCAGGAAAGTATCCTAATACACTTCCTAAATGTGTATTCCTCACTGGGACTCACAGTCCTAAGAGATAGACCATCATTGTTTGGTCTGATTAGTAGAGGAAGGAGATAGGACATGGAAAGGTTGCCTTTCCAGGATACTGAGTATTTTTTTGTGTTCCAGGTAAACAACCTGGGAGTAGGCAATATCATCCCTGTTATACAGCAGAAGAAACTGAGGCTCAGAAACATTACCCAAGGTCATACAAGTGGTGACCAGATTCAAACCCAGCTCTCCCTGACGCCTAAGCTCGGACTCCTGGTCCCTACAAGGTGAGGTGGCCACATAAAGCAGGGTTACCTCAGACTTTTCGAGACAGTGCTCTCACCACTGAGTTTTTAGACTCCTGCTCACCCTCATGACTCAGGGGTTGCTTTTCTCCTGGCTGAGGAGAAAGGTACTCAAGATCTTAAAGAAAAATGGAGACCCAGCTTCTCAGACAAAGAAGCTGGCATCACCACAGATCCTCCATCTCTTGTGGAGAAATGGTCTCAGATGCCCTTCCCGTCGGCTGGAGTGGGGGGGGGGGGTATTGCCCATCCCTCACAAACACTAAAGGCGGAGATGAATGTGGCTGCTTTCACACAAGGGCCACTTCTGGTTTCTGGTTTCCCTCCCCACTCAGCCTACCCCTTGGGAGGGCGTTTCAGCTACTCGTCATAATGAAAGTGACGTTGGTTTCTCTGCCACGAGTGAATGAGGGGTGAAGAGAGGTATCTTCTTTGTTCCTGGAGCCTGCCCTGGCATTGACCTCGTGCTCCTCAGAAGACTGAGGGGTGCTGAGCGCACCAGCGGAACGGGAGCAGAGCCGGCCCCTGGTGAGGCAGCGGCTCTCTCTGGCTCCCCAGTCATGTCCTGGCAGCCGTCTGCAGTGGTGGTGCTCTTCGTGTCTCTGGCTGGTGAGTGACACCTGTGGCTTTCCATGGTGACCCTGCCAACTCTGGTCCTATTTGATTCAAATGCGTTCTAGTGCCACGGACCAAGGGGAGACAGGACAGCCTGGAGAACAGCCATATGGCTTCAGCTACTGTGGGTATTTGGCTTGGGGAGACCTCCTCCTTATTACCTTAAATGCGTGGAGCACACTTTCCTGTTTCTCCCAAGGGTTTTCACAGTTTGGACTTGTTTTGCATGAGTCAGGCAGAGTAGGTGTCAACTCCAGAAGGCATCCTGGTTCCCGGATGGGTTCTGGGCACCTTATCAGGGAGAGTTTTGGAAATCACGTAGATTTAAGAGATGGAGAACTGAGCCAGACTTTAGAAACGGGACTCTTGCTAAGCGCATTATGTCTTGCTTTGCCTGTTTTTCTCGAACGGAAGTGCTATGTTTGCATTACATAAACAGTGAGTTGTGAAGATGAATGAGATGTGGTCTGGCAAGCTGTGCCATTTCAGAGAGGTATGAGCTAAGGAGTCAAGATTGTTTTAAAACATTACTATTATACTTCAGGTCAGAGAAGCTGTCTGGGAAACTAGGCTTTTAATGATTATTTTTTGTGCCCAACCCCTGCTTTCACAAAGAGCATTTTCTCTCTAGGACATTGAGTCCTCTTGTGTGTCATTACCTAGTTGCTGGTTAATTCACAATTCCTTCCAGAAGCACTGAGTTGAACATGTGAGGGAACCACATGGTCCCGCTAACATGCTCCGTGGGGGGAATGCAGAGGCACTTGATTGTGACATGAATTGTCAGAAAGTTGGGTGAAAGTTCAGGCCAGTGTCCTAATCTGTGGCTGTTTTACTTCTGCCACATTTTCAGAAATAGTTTCACATTCTTCTGGAGGCAAAAGGCGAAATCTAAGCTAATAAAAAGGCAAAAGATCTCAGTCTAGCAGTCACCCTCAGTGACCTGTGAGCAGATGACTAGCAGATTCAGAAATGCAATGAGTGCTCAGTAATTCCCGGGGAGGTGGACAGGAAATACCCCGCTGCCCTCCTCTCTCTGAGCTGCAGATTCTCCAGGGTGAACCAAGTGAACAAAGTGTGTGAAGGGTCCCCATTTTCCAGATTAAGGAATTGCTGGTGGTCCCTCAACTAGCAAGGGGCAGCCCTGAGATTTGCATCCAGGAAGCCTGGTTTCAGGGCCTTGCACGCATAGGTTCAAGACATACTTGTTGAATTGGAGATGAGCAAAAACCATTGGACATTTTGGTAGGAGAGACATAGCTTCTAGGTAAATTAGCTCTGTAATCTTTATCCACTCACTTTGCTGCCCTGGTCTCAAATTTCTCCCCCACAAAATGAGGGGATTTAAATTTGTATCAGTTACATTTAGCTTCAGCTGCTCCTAATAGACAAATAGGAGCAAAATAAACAAGATAAATGTGTGTTTCTCTTTCATGTGAAAACAAGTCCAGAAGAATCCATCCCAGGTCCGGTGTGGGAGCTCATTATCGTGGACTCTCCCTCCTATGTGTGACTCCCACCTGCAAGTTCTTTTCATGGTTCTAAATGTCTGCCGGATCTCCAGCCATCACATACAATTTGCAGGCTGGTTTGAAAAGGAAAACATAAAGGCAATAGAGTGGTCACGTAGGAGATGGAGTCCCCTTCAAGCAGCATTCCCAGAAGGCCCACATAACGCTATCACTTCTACTGCTTTGGCTCAAATGCAGTCACACATTCCCACCCAGATGGAAAGGAGTCTTGGAGGTAGGGTTCCTTATTCTGGGCAGCAAGTGCACAGCTTAAATTTGTGGTTCTGTTACTAAGGAAAAAGGGGAGGCTGGATTTGGGAGTAGTTAACCAGCAGTCTGTGCCACGGGACTGGAGCCACTTCTGTATGGGGGTTCTCTTTGAATCTCAAGTCCCACAGAAAGTAACAGGTAAGATTTATATCTTTTTACTAAAAGATTGAAGGTTAAATTGTGAAACTGTAAACAGAATCTTAACTAAGGGCCCACCCCTGCTGCCTCACACATCCAGAAACCGTCTTCCTGCTGCACCCAACTGGGGCTGCTTCTGCTCCCTGGGGAGGTGCCAGAGAAAGTATATGGGGGCTAAAATTCAGTTCCCTGCCCCTGGGTGTGGCCACGGGGCTACATTTACTTCCCAACTGTGTTCCCAACTGCAGACAAAGGGTAGCCTCCAAGACCTGCCAGGCCAATTCCCAGCTGGCCCCTCACCTCACCTCCCTCCTCCTTATGTTCCCATCATGCTTTACCCCCTTGCTATTCTCCAGACCTACCAGACTCTGAAGACCCTGTGTCTTTGCACATACTTTTCCCCCTGCCTGGGATACCACTTACTTTCTTGTCTGCCTAAAGAATTTGTCTTGGTGTTGGATTCCCCACCCCACCTCATAGCACTCAGGGCTTCCTTCTATAATAACGCTTGTCACACCGAGGAATGGGGTCCACTTATGTGTCTGCCTCACAAGGCTTTGAGCCCCTGAAAACAAAGACCCAGTGCCTGGCAAGGAGCCTGGCTCAGAAGAAGCTCCTACATATCTGTTGAATTGGGTGTGGCAGGGAAACCAAACAAAGGCTATCTGGGAAGGACCAGCCATCCCGGAAGTACCTAGAGAAAAAAACCCTTGCATGGTCACTGAGTTTCCCAGGGCTGGGCTGATGAGTCATCTCTCAGCTCCTTCTATAGGTTGTAGGGGAATCCAAACCCTCTCGCACCTCTTCCTGCAGCTCATCATCTAGAGGAGTCCAAGCAATGGGTCTAGGTTCTGGGGTACTTGTTTGCTGAGTCTCCTGAATCCTGGAGAGAAGATGCTAGAGGATTTGGGGTGTGGGTTTGACAAATCAGCGTGTGAACTCCAGGGCTGTGTCCTTTTGAGTAGAGGAAGGGTTGAGACAGATTCTGAGCTATGTCCTGCCCTTGCCCACTACCCTCTTTGTAGGTGTCAGACAGACTTGCGAACTTAACCTTTACAGAGTCAAAGGTCCTGTTTAAGAACTGTGACCCAATTTTGACAAAGATTGGTCATATACTGTGTGGTCATATACATAGACTTTATAAAATAGAGTATTTTTCAGAGCCTTATTTCTATTAACTACCTAACATATGAACATTCTAGAATGTATTATAATGCACAGCATACCTACTCCTATCAGTTTTCCATCTAATTACCTGCCCATCTTTTATACCCCACACTTGTACCGGGAGATGTGAAGGGGAGGAGAGAAGCCGCAGAAGGGAAGGAGAGGATTATTAGAACAATATTTCCCAGTTCTATCTGGGAACACACTCTGGTTCAATCTGTAACACACTCTGACACTTGGTCCAGCCACCTGCTGGCCCAGCCTTCTGCCTACCACAAAGCCACACACTATATCAAGACACCATGATTGCCATCACCTTTAGCCACCCTATAAATAGTTCCTGTGCACCAAATACACCTTGATGGGTACCATGAGTCATCTTGTCCTGTTTTGGAGGCTGCGTGCTACCCAGTTGAGGATATTCTACTCAGTTGAGAAAGGTTTGCTTTAGTTCATAAGCATATACCGTGCATGGTGAGATTTTTTGAAGGATCTAATGATCACCCCCCACCCAAGAGAACAAAAGGCTAGTGGTTTCCAGTCTCCCAGAGTTCTCTGCAGCAATCTTTGCTTACCACTACAAGATATTCCTCAAGAGTCCATCTGGGAGTGAATTCTCTTTCTTCATAGTAATAGTGTAAATTTAATGGGGTTTCTGTTAGGGTCATGACTGAGGAACCAGCAACTCAGATTTAGCCCAAATGAATTGTGAAAATAAATCTTTCACAACTGTCAACCTTCATACCAATCTTGAAAGGAAAAGTCTTGCTCCAAGTTCTACAATGCAGGCATAAAGTGTCCACATATAGTGATTTTATGAAGGCTTACAAGGAAAACCTACAGTCCATAAAATCCACACTCTCAAGTATCATACATTTCAAATTATCCAAATGAACATTTTAGATACAAAAAAACCCAGTTAGTAATAGTCTCACATAACTTAATGTCATTAATAAGCCTTTCTTTCTTTTTTTTTAAGATTTTATTTATTTATTTGACAGAGAGAGAGAGAGAGAGATAGCCAGAGCAGGAACACAAGCAGGGGGAGTGGGAGAAGCAGGCTTCCCGCTGAGCAGGGAGCCCAATGCGGGGCTTGATCCCAGGACCCTGGGATCATGACCCGAGCTGAAGGCAGACGCTTAATGACTGGGCCACCCAGGCGCCCCTAATAAGCCTTTCTTAAAGGTTATTCAAGGCAATTTGAACTGGTGCTTTTGTCTTTCTCATTTTTCAAGCCAGCTGTGCAGAAATAATTTATAAGCATTACTACTGGGCTTGAAGTTAGAACTTTTCTTCTGGAAAATAATCACTATTTTATCATATAAGCTTTTGAAACCCTCACCAAAGACCATCATTATGAGGGTCTGGTAATTTGGCGTCCCTGGAGAGGCACCCTACTCTTCTTCTCTGTTTTTGTCTCTTCTCTCACCATTCTTCCCAGTGATGCACACCACCTCCACCCACACCAAATCCAAGGGCAGGCTTTGGTTCAGACAGGGGCTCAAGTCTCACCTCCAAAATTTACTAAGTGTCTCACTTCCAGAATATACTAGTTGTGGGATTATGGTCAAGTTGATGGGATTTTTCTAAACCTGAGTTTCCTCATCTGAAAGGTTGATAAAGATAGAACCCATCAGAGGGTTTTTGAGAGGAGTTGGTGAAAGATGACCCTGACCTGAGGCCTGCCATGTAGTGTCCAATAACTTGGACATTTTATTGCTATTATTATAGTAAAAGTAACCACTTAGAAATATAATGAATGAAAGAGGGAGATAGTAAAGGAGTTTATGGATGATTTTGATTAGATGTGAATTTCAGGACTCTAAACACCAGCATAGAGTGATCTCCTTTCCCTTTTACCCATGTTTTCCCAAGTCACTGGCCAGCACTGTGGAGCTCCAACTCCAGTGAGTGTAAATACAATGGGCAAATACAATGAAACCAAAGCATTGAAGAGACAGAGCCATCTCTCAGTGTGCCTGATTCTAAACTCTCAAGGAACATCATCTGCATTTTGCTCAGTTTTCGGATTTGCTATGTGCTTGGGACGAGGCAAGGATAGAACTATTCTGGTTGAAAAAGAGCCAGAACCCTTCCATCCTTAAAGAATGTCCCAGGAGAGAACCTGTGACAATAACACACACTATAGGTATGCTTGACGGTCCAGGAAGATTTCACTTAAACCAACTTGTTTGAGCCTTACAATAATCCTAGAAGGTCTACAATGCTATTATCCTCATTTACCCATCCACTTATCTATTCATCCAATTCGTATGCACTGAACACTTTCTGTGCTTAAGTCCTGGTGGTAAAAAAAAATACAATCTCCACCTTGACGTTGCTTTTAATCTAGTGGGAGAGATGCACAGTCTAAATAAATAAACCAATAAATAAACATATAATCAGGGCTATTATTCTGCTGGTACACGCTGTGTTGCCAGGCTTACTATTAAATATGTTAATACCATCCCCTCATATCATTACAAGTTGTGATTAGTGCAGTGCAGGCAATGGATATAACACGTGATGGGGAATTGTGGGGTGGGGAGCTATTTTATATAAGGATGTCAGGGAAGACTCTCTGAAGATCTGGCATTTGAGCAAACTACGAAGGACAGTCCACCAGATGCATCAGAGCAATTATGGCTTAATTTTCTTTCCTACTTGAGAAAGCCTGGACCATTCAAAAGGTGAGGTAATAAATGACAAGAACTGGTCTCTCTTTGCAAAAACTGACAGCAAAATAAAAAATGGAAGGGAAATGAATCTCCCATCACTGGAGGTATTTATGCATCGATTGGATGGACACGTGGCAAATATTCGTAGGTACAATTCAGACACCAGATTAGGGTTTGGACTAGATGATCATTAAGACTCCTTTCAAACCTGGGATTGTATGATTGTATGCAAACTACACAACTCCGTGTAAGTCTTTATTACCACTATTCATGCTGTCCAGCTCTATCAGGGCATCACAGCAGCACCCCACCCAGGACCACTCTCCATTCGGAGCTGTCTGGATTCACACTGGAAGATGGGGAATGAGGGGGCATCCGCACTTAAATTAAGCATGACCACTTCGCGGCGTTAGTACCACACCCTGTACAGACAATGGGGCTGGACACAGAAGAATATCTGCAGTGTGATCACAACCCTGTAAAAAACATGGGTGCAACCCAAACTTTTAAGCTGTGGCCTTGTGGTAGAATCTTTGGTGATCTTCACTTCATTGTTATATCCTTATAAATTTCACCCAAATATAAATATATGCACATTCCTCATTAAAAGTAAATGAGCATGTTTGGAAATAACAAAATAAATCATGTTTATCTCCAAAAGAAAAGTAGAACTACCATGTGATCCAGCAATCACATTTCTGAGTGTATGTGTATACGAAGGCAATAAAGCCACTATGTCAAAGAGAAAAGTAAATAAATAAATGCGTGTTAATTTGTTGGGCAGAAACATCAAAATGGGGGTGGGGGAGGGAGGCACCAATGTGAATTCTTAGTGTGGTCACACTTTTATTTCCTAATTTGCAGGGACTTTGCATTATGGCAGTCAAATAAGAGCAAAAATGTTTCCAGAAACCGCGGACTATCAACCTACAATAGCAGCAACAGCAGAGGCCACAGCAAAGCCTTTCCTGCAACTAACTCACCAAGTCCCTGGCCAAACTTTAGCAGCCAGATCAATGGATGGTCACGTCCCCTCTCAAAGAGCTGCCCCAACCTCCAGCTCTGAGCCCCCAACCACACATACAACAGTAAAATCTCTGGTAACAACTTCCTTGATAGCTACAAACAGCACCCCAGCTACCAGCCCGACAGCCCACACCCTAGTCACAACCTTGGCCACACCCAATAACTCCCACACAGCTGCTCCAGTTACTGAGGTTACAATTGGCCCCAGTGCAGCTCCAGGTTCACCGCCAACCACCATCCCTCCAGCGGCACATATGACAGGAACCAGCCCACCAACTGTCAGCCACACAACTAGGAAAAGCACCCAAACCAGTCACCAGACCGCCCTTCCAGCAACTTTGTCCACCCCACTACATAACAGCACAACCAGTCACAAGTCTGCTCAACCCAGTCATGCCCCAGGCCCAACCCCAGCTGCGCACAATACCACCCAAACGGCCTCACCTGGCACCACGGCTTCCAGACCCACTCTTGCACCTCGGGCTTCGTCAGCCAAGACTGGAATTTATCAAGTTCTAAATGGAAGCAGGCTCTGTATCAAAGCAGAGATGGGGATAGAGCTAACGGTTCAAGACACAGAGTCGGTAAGTTGGGGCCATAGGACTGTAACACTGTCTTCAAAAAGTGTGAGTATGGTGTGTCTTGCTGAGAATAGGCATTCCCCTGCATCTTGTGTCTTTTAATGAAATAAAGGGCTGCAAGCTCCTCTTTCTCCAAGGTGCTCCATTAAAAGATGAATCTGTTTTAGAAAACATACAAAAATAAAAACTGATAGAGACTGGTTAGAGAAAGGCACACACCAAACCTGTAACTATGCATACCTCTCACTTTTAGCCAACATGGACGGAGTGTTGGGGTGCGCTCCGTGTTGACCTCAAGCCTCAGCAACTCTCCTGTGAAGTGAGGGGTTTGGCTTGCATGGTCTCCATGGTTCCAGCCAGCTGCAACATTAGTATCAAAAGTCCAGGTTAACAAGAAGATTAGAAGGGGTGGCGGTGGGGTTAAGATTATTCAATTTACTAAAGGAATCACCATAAAAATAATACTTTCTTTTTCTGCACAGGTTTTATGAAACTTCCACATTCAGGTTTTCATTTGAAACAGAAGTACATTAGACAGCAAGATCTTTCCTGTAGTACCTTGTAACATGTTTAATTTAACAAAAATTAAATTCTATGCAGTATGTCAGGAAAAGACTGGCTATAAATGATCTATCAAGGACTCTTACTATGGGAGAACTCCTTTAAAAAATCTTTGAGGGAGACAAACCATAAGAGACTCTTAATCTCAGGAAACAAACTGAGGGGGGATGGGGTGGCTGGGTGATGGACATTGGGGAGGGTATGTGCTATAGTGAGCGCTGTGAATTGTGTAAGACTGGTGAATCACAGACCTGTACCTCTGAAACAAATAATACATTATATGTTAATAAAAAAATTGAAAAAAAAAAAACAATCTTTGAACATAGCAGTTTGGGAATGAGAGGTGTTTTCTGGGGACTTGGAAGTTTTCGAGTGAACACGCACTAGACTTGAGTTTCGGGCTCACTTAGTAGCCTGCGCTTCTGGTTCCCTAGCTAGAGCTTTCTTTGATATCTCATTGATCTGATCTATTTTATTTGGTTTAGGTGTTTTCACTTCAGAGATACTTCAACATCGACCCTAATGCAACCCAAGCTTTTGGGAACTGTGGCTACCGAAAATCCAACCTTCTCTTGAATTTCCAGGGCGGTTTTGTGAATTTCACATTTACGAAGGTGAGGGCTGAGCTCCTTCATACTAACTGGCTCTAGCATCGCTTTCCCTTTCCCTCACCCTGGGGTCCGGTGGTGCAACCCCATACTTCACTTTAAGTTCCAAAGGAAGTAGATCTCAGAGCCTTTTGAGATATTCCCCGATAAGAATGAGGGGCATGGAGATGGAGAAGAGGGAAGTGTCGACATCTTATGTTTGCCTCCTAACCCCTTAAGCCTCCTCCGTGCAACCCAAGAAGGGCTTCAGTGCCTCTGAGGGGGAGACTTGGCCTTGGGGAACCCAGCCACAGGCGCCCTTTGCAAACCACCCAAAGGAGGAAGTTATACAGATCAACAGACCCATTGAAATTCCCAGTGGGCACACAGAAATATTATTCTCAGACCAAAATCAAATGTCACCATGGGTTCTTTCCAACTGTGGCAGGCAAGATTCAGGGACTAACCAGGCACTGGGTTTTCCAGACCATATTACAAAAGGGATGGACAACAGAGTGGAGCAGAAATACGATGGACATGAGGTCAGAGAGTCTTGGCTGAAATCTGACTCTGTCACTGTTCTCCTTGTGACATCAGGCAGGCAACTTAACCTATCTGAGCTTTATTTGAACACTTGAGAAATGGGGGAAGGGAATTAAAGATCACCTCTGTAAAGAGCATTGTTCAGTACTTGGAAAGTAGATGTTCAAGAGCCAGTAGCTATGATTACAGTGGCTCAAGTGGGTAAGTGTCTTGGCGATACAACGTTGGTCATCCCACTCTCAAAGGAGAGACTTATCCCTGCTTCTCCCAAAGTGTCATTCAAATAGGCCAAGTAAGAGCTGGCCAGGGCGGGGGCGTGGGGGTGGGGCGGCGTGCTTGCCAAGAGTACACTTGCAGCTGGGACTTGTTGTGGGCCTCCTTCTTACCTGTTGAATGTGACCCCTGAAGTTAGAGAGGTCTTGGGTGGCAGAGCTTGGAGAGGAATGAGCATAAACATAGGCATGAAACAAGTCAAGATTGGCTCTCAGCCATGATACTGATTAGCCACATGATCTTGGACTAGTTGAGGCATGTTTTCTCATCTATAAAATGGAAATAATGACACCTCCTTAGTGGGACCCTTGGGAGAATCAGAAATGGTATATGTAAACTGTCTTGCACAGTGCTTGGTATATAACAATGTTCAATAAAGGGTGTTGACATTCTTAACCTCGTGTCAAAGGCTTTATCCTCCTTGTGCATATGGTTCTCCTTAAGGTAGAGATGCACTGGAGAAGTCAGGGGTTTCCCTTCAGTATCAGATGGGAAAAACATATTCTTTCACACCAGAAGAACATTCTGGGAAGAATATGTGCTCTACTTCTGGACAACTGAGATTAAACCTACAGAGGGGTCAGGAATTCTTTTAAAGTCACTTCAGCAAAAGGGCAGAGGGTAGAGGCACAAACATCTCTGCTTTAGCTCAGGGCCTGATTCCACCCACACTCCTGCCCGTGTGAGTAACTGTCTGAAGGCATCAGAAAACCTCAGCGTTTTCTGTAGCACACAGTGGCCACTGCCTTAGGCAGGCCTGCAGGAGTTTCTCTGGCACCTTTCAATGTCTCTTTTTGCTCCTTTCCTCTGTCTCCTGATGCCCTCTCTGCCTGCCTTTCCAGTACCTTCAGACTGGATTCTGTTTGATCAAACTCCACCCAACAGTCGAACTGCTACCTTTCTGGAAATCTCTGTGTCTCCAGAGGTATGGGTAGGAAATGAGTACTGAGATAGAGCTAGAAGGACCAGCAGGGCCTCTCTCCCCTCCACCCCTCTTCTGGAAGAAGCAAGGAGAGCCACCATCCGTGGCCCCAAGTTTGCATTAGCTGCTTTGCCTGAGTCCCGCCAACCAAATTCACTTTATTCATTTCATTCCCTAGCACCAATTCCTCAAGCAGCTGACCTTAGCTCTACAACAACAGGGAAGCAAAGAAGCTTACAGAAAGCAAAAGTTCCCGCCAGCTTTAGTCCTTCAGGAGAATTTCCACATTTTAAAAGAGAACTTGTTTAAGCTAAAATAGTGACCACAAATTCGAAGATCACAGGGGCTAAGTATAGAACTTAAGGAGAGAAGTAGGCTAGTAAAATTTTTTCCCCCTTGAAACACACCATCTTTCTTTTTTATTGTCCCACTTTCGCTGAAGACTTCATCTTCCCATTAAGTCTGCGTAGGAAAAACGCTGGAGGAATGAGATGACAGAGGCAAGCCTCAGAAGTGAGGAAACACAAGGGAGGGGTAGGACATGCCCATCCTCCCCAGAGGGGGCAGCCACTCCTCAGCTCCGGCTGGTAGGTGCCAGTGGCTGGACTGGCCTCCCTCCCTGGGGACTGTCACTGTCCTTTATGGTGGACATTCATTCTGGATGACCGGTACACATTCTGAGTGGCTATGGCCCTACCGTGTCAGTTGTTATATTTTAGATATCACCTCTCTCAGGTGGTCACAAGAAACCAGGGTTGTCAGATCTTCTGACTATTCAAGACAAGGCAGAAATCCAGATCTTTTTATTTTTAAATGCTGGCAACACATTTTTTTGAAAACTTGAACAAAGCTGGCCAAACAGAACACAGTTGTAAGCCAGATGTGGCCTGTGGATGCTCTGCCCTAACAGGTGGTCTGTGCAAAATGTATTTAAACAGGGAAGCCATCTTGTTTCTTCCACAGGAGAAATGGCCTCAGCAATTCTGTCAGCCACTTTTCCAAATGTAGTTACCCTCTAGACCACATTTCTCAACAACAATAGTCGTAACATTTGGGGCCAGATAAGTCTGTGATGGGGATTGTCTTGTGCCTTGTGGGATGCTGAACAGTATCCTTGGCTTCTCCTTACTGGATGCCAGGAACAACACTCAGGCCCATTGGTGACAACCCCAAATGTCTCCAGACGTTGCCAGATGTCCCCTGGGGGGAAAAATCACCCCTGGTCAAGAACCACCGCTCTAGAGAACAAGAAAGTCTTGGAAAATAATTTATGTTAGTTATGACATCATAAGTGTTATAAATGAGAACCAAGTTGGAGAATGGTAAATGGATGCTGGTAAGCAAGCCTGAATTAACAATTTATTAATAGGAATTTATGGAGACCCTATTGCGTCCTGAACACTGAATTTAAGAAATAAAACATATGAACATAGGGGAAGGGAAGGAAAAATAAAATAAGATGAAAATCAGGAGGTAAACCATAAGAGACACTAAGCTCTAGGAAACAAACTTCGGGTTGCTGGAGGGGAGATGGGGGGTGGGGGATGGGTTAACTGGGTGACAGGCATCAAGGAGGGCACTTGATGTAATGAGCACTGTTATATGCAACTGATGAATCACTAAATTCTACCTCTGAACTAATAATACAGTACATGTTAGCTAAATTGAATTTAAATGAAGAATTTAAAAAATTTTTTAAAAAGAAATGTTATAAAGAGAGCGGTTAACCTCCTATTTGGGAGAACAAAGCTTTGCTAAGACTTTTTTAATACCAATTTAAAAATATCTTTTTGTTCCCGTGTAACCTAGTTTGACTTGTCAAATCATTGTGAACATTCCAAAAATTTTATTTTTTTGCTTATTCAGTAGGATGGGGAAAATTATAACAGGACTTACCTCT